>NC_142065.1:21208753-21858753 GCF_059756535.1 Pantherophis guttatus | reverse complement strand
ATTACTGGTAAATACAAATATGCCTCACCTCTATGGTAACTGTATACTATGATTAACCTTATATAATGAAAAATGAGGGTTAATATCAATAAACTCTCCTTAGGATCCATATTAATTTCTGGTGATTTGATACCTATGTCCAGGGTGGGATTCAGCCGGTTTTTAAAGCCGTGCACATGCGTGCAAGCGCCCGTGTGTGCGAGCAAAGCACATGCACAGAAGGCCATACAAGCTCACATTTTCGGTACCGATTGTTAAATTATGTGAAGCCCAGCTCTTTCCTATGTCCATTTTGGAGGGCAATAGTAAGGAAAAGGCCTACTGTTGATTTTTTCCCAGGATTTCTAGCCTAGTGGTTTCCCAATTAAGTATTAATCACATTGATCTTGCTTAGCTTCTTTTGAGATCATCCAAGGTAGGTGGGTACTTCTGTAATTGAAGGCTTATTTAGAAGAGCCATGAAAACTTAACTCTTCACCCAGGACTTTGACAATGGAAAGTGAGACCTGTTGCTTAATCTCATCTGGTCAGTCATGCTTGCCATCTTTTGATTCATTTTATTATAATTTCTTGATTTGATTGTTGGGAGCCACCCAGAATCATTGGAAATACAACTTGACTTACAACAATTCATTTGGTGACCGTTCAAAGTTACAACCGCACTGAAAAAAGTGACTTATGGCCTTTTTCACACTTAGAATCATTGCAGCCTCCCCATGGTCACATGACTAAAATTCAGATGCTTAGCAACTGGTTCATACTTATGACAGTTGCAGTGTCCCGGGATCATGTGATCACCTTTTGCAACCTTCTGGCAAGCAAAGTCAATGGGGAAGCCAGATTCACTTAACACACTTAACAATAGTGGCAAGAAAAGGTCGTAAAATGGGGCAACATTCACTTAACAAATGTTCTCACTTAGCAAATGAAATTTTGGGCTTAATTGTGGTTGTAAATCAACGACTATCTGTACAAGTTATTATTTTTATTATCAAAAAGGCACGGACCTTTAGGTCAAAAAGAGGAACTCACAAACTTACAAAATCACTGCTTAGGAGTTGAGAAGTTCTACATTTCCATCCAAATTATTTTATAACTATTCACTGACACATACTGCAGCTGCTATCGTACCTGATCCTGGAAAAAAAATCTTTGAGGCGTTGAAACAGGTGTTATGTTCACGCCAATAGAGGCTCCCAAACACCTTTTTGGAATAAATCCAAGACATTGAACAACTCTGCCAGTTTCTCCTGAATAAGCCTAGCAGGCTTGAAATACAAGCATTGCTTCCGCAGGCAGAAACCCCTTTTATTATTCCCCTGTGGGGGATTCTAACTTTTCTTTGTACCTATGAGCTGTTTTGACTGCTGGCAAACAAAGAAGTGATGAGTTCCTTTACATGCTCTCTTTTGTGCTTCCCTTTTTTAAAATCAAGCTTAGGTAGGTTTACTAGTTTATGTATTTGTTAATAAATCAAACTTCTAGTTCAGATATAGTGAATGTCGGGTAGCATTTCCTGATAGAAGGATTAAGCTCATATTCTGCCTCCATGACAACAATGTTATAAGCATTTTATTTCTAAATGGGATTTGCTGCTACTTAATTGTTCCATATTCTGTTAGCACTCTGGATAAATTCAGAAGCACACTCCTTAAGAAGTGCCTGTGCTGAACACTCCAACACTTCTAAAATGATTTACATGCACAAACCATTCCAATTTCAGTTGTTTTCTGAATTTGATTTCCAGCCCTCATGAAACACATTGTGGAATGGATTAGAAGTCAAGAAATTTTAAATGTGGGGCCAAAAGACTGAGTTTTAATTTCTTAGTGGTTTACTTCTTCTTTGAAAGAGATGTCAATTTGTGGAGTCCTTGATGTGATCTGAGCTTGGTTGTTTCCTTGTAGATGTTTCATTACACAATTAAGTAATATCAACAGTATGAGTGAGTGTGGGGTTTATTTATATCAGTGGTGGGTTGCCCCCGGTTCGCACCGGTTCTATAGAACCGGTAGTAAAACCGGCAGGAGGCTCCGCCCACTGACCCTGATGTCATGAAAATGCGTCTGCGCATGTGCAGAAGAGCGTGTGAGCAAAGCAAGTGCGTGTACGCAGCCCCATTGCGAACCGGTAGTAAAGGTAAATAGAACCCACCCCTGATTTATATGCAGCAGCTTACCCTGCCAATGAGGAGAAAACTACAAGTAATCTTTGACTTACAGCAGTTCATTTAATGCATGGGTGTCAAACTCATGGCGTCACGTTGCCATCACGTGACGTTTCGCCATGGTTTTCCTCCATTTGCGGAGCTGGAGTGGGCATGGTTTGTGCGTGACGCATCCGGCCTGCAGGCTACCAGTTTGACACCCCTGATTTAGTGGCTGTTCAAAGTTACAACAGCACTCAAAAGAATGACTTATGACTCACACTTATGACCATTGCAGCATCCTGCATCCAGATCACAGGATCAAAATTCAGGCGCTTGGCAACTGATTCATATTTATGACGGTGGCATGTCCCAGGGTCACCTTTTGTCACCTTCTGACAAGCAAAGTCAAAGGGGAAGGCAGATTCACTAAATAGCTGTGTTACTAACTTAACAACCGCAGTGTTTCACTTACCAACTGTGGCAAGAAAGGTTTTAAAATGAGGCAAAATTCACTTAACAGCTGTCTCACTTACTCATTCCTTGCTGAGGAATTCTGGGAGTTGAAGACCATCTATCTTAAAGTTGATAAGGTTGAGAAAAATTGCCCCCACCTATTCTTTTAGATTTCCTTGCCAATGTCCATTGCTCCCATAAAATAAGATTCTGGTATAAGTGCAGAGTTTAAGATGCTAAAGGAATATCTATTGCAGTTACTATTTCTATGTTATTTTGGCATTATAAGAATTAGCATATTTTACAATAGGAACACAAGTTTGAAATTTAAAATTGACAAGATAATTCCCTAGGTATCATGGAAAGTATAGTTGCCTCATATCAGTACAAATCAGTATTTCTGCTCTGCTTAGATACCAATCCTATCAGCTATTTATAGTGAACCAACCATATCTTTTAACTGTCTTTGCTTTGGTGGTCATAGAAATGCATATGGATTTGCCAGGGGATTTTGAAGCACTGGAAGCACTAAGAAATTTGAAGATTGGTTAGATTAATGGTGATGCTGTAATGGGACTGAGACTGGACAACCCTCACTGGAGGATTTCCGGTGAACTTGAATCTGTCTTTCTACCCTTCTTACAACACAGAGGCTGTGTCGAAATAAAATAAGGAGAGATTTCCATATGCGCTGACATGAATTCTCATAAAGAAATTCATGACAAGCAGCATAGAGAGCCCTTTATCCATTACTTAATACTATCCATCCATGACTGAGTCGGACAATCAGTTACACTTGCATGAAATGTTCTGACTTTCATTACCTATCCCTGTCTAACCTTGATAGCTTCTGTTCCAAGTCATTGTCAATCACCTGACTTCACTCAGGGAAAAGATGACAAAGCTTAATTAGATCTTATATACCGTGAGGCTGCCCTTGGATAGGGTTGGATTAAGGAGGAAAACGCTCTCTTCTGGAATTTTGGTTGCATTATTTCCTTGCCTGGCTGGATACATGGACCTGCAATTTAGGGTAAAGTCCTCTGTCCAGTTGGTTCCAACTCTAGGGGGCATTGCTCATCCCTGTTTCTTAACCGAGGGAGCCAGCATTGTGCAAAGACATTTCGGTGGTCATGTGTCCAATATAGGTATATACCAATGCACACGGAACACTGTTACCTTCCCACCAAAGTGGTACCTATTTATCTACTTGCATTTGCCTGCTTTCAAACTGCTCGGTGGGAAGGTGCTGGGGCAAGTGATGGGAGCTCATCCCATCCCTCAGTGCTTGGGTCTCGAATCTGGACTGTCAGCTTTCCACTGACAAGCTCAGCATCTTTAACCGCTGAGCTGTCGCATCCCTTTTGCAGTTTAGCTTAGCTTCTCCTTTTATGGGACTTCGCCAGGTGGAGAAGACTTCAGGAGCAGAAATGGTAGGCTGGCTGGAGAGGGAGATGGTGGCACTTAGGAGAAAGAAAAAGGTCCTATCCTAGGAAGGTTGTTGTGGTTTCCTGCTTTTTTCTTGAAATTAAATTTGGAAGCAAGGAAGAGAGATTCAGACAGTGGACTGGAACAAAAGTGACAAACAGCATGAAAGCATTTGTATAATTATATACCTATAATTATAAGTATTTGTAATACTTATAATTTGTATAAGCATTTGTGTTTTGAAGAGTGTAATTGCTTCTCCAGCTCCAATGATTTCTTTCTCCCTTCCTCCCTCCCTTCCTCCCTTCCTCCCTCCCTCCCTGTACTTCTGTTAAGCTTCTAAGTGCAGCAAAGAGATACAGGTAGTCCTCAACGTATGTCCACAATTGGATTAGAATTTCCATTGCTAAGCAACACAGTTGTTAAGTGAGTCATGCCTGATTTTACGACTGTTTTTGGCATGGTGATTAAGCAAATCACTGTAATTGTTAAGTGAATTACATAATTGTTAATAGCACTAGAACTTAGACTTATATACCGCTTTACAGTGCTTTACAGCCCTCTCTGTACAGTGGTTTACGGAGTCAGCGTTTTGCCCCCAACAGTCTGGGTCCTCGTTTTACTGACCTCGGAAGGATGAAAGGCTGAGTCAACCTTGAGCCAGTCAAGATGGAACTCCTAACAGTAAGCAGAGTCAGCCTGCAATACTGCATTCGAACCACTGTGCCACCATGTTAAGTAAATCTAGCTTCCCCCATTGATTTTGCTTTTCAGAAGCTGGCTGGGAAGGTAGCAAATGGTGACCGTGGGATGCTGCAGCGGTTGCAAATACATGCCGATTGCCAACTGTCCAAATATTGATCATGTAACCACAGGGATGCTGTGATGAGTATAAGTGATGCTTAGCCAGTCATCACAGAGATGCTGTGATGACTGGCTTGTAAGTCACTTTTTTCAGTGTCGTAACATCAAATGGTCACTAAATGAATGGTTATAAGTTGAAGGCTACCTGTATTAGGATTTAATTAGCAAGGTGCTAGGCCAATGTTGGCGAACCTTTTTGGCACCGAGTGCTGAAACGGGAGCAGGTGTGCGCGGCAGAGTGCTGGAAACCGGAAGAGCAGTTCCCCGCCATGCATGCGCATGCCAGGAAGCTGAGTTTCCGGTTTCCAGCGTGCATGTGTGCACGAAGACCAGCTGCTTGGCGCGCATGCGCATGCTGGATACCAGAAGCTCAGCTTCCCGGTGCACGCATGCGTGCCAGGGAGCTGCTCTTCCGGTTTCTGGCGCTCCCGTGTGCGTGAAGACCAGCTGGCTGGAACCTGGAAGAGCAACAGGCGACAGCTGGTGTGCCCGGAGAGATGGCTCTGCATGCCACTTCTGGCACGTGTGCTATAGGTTTGCCATCACTCTGCTAGGCATTGCTTATCCCTGCATGTATATCTTGCAAATAAATGAGAACTCTATTATAATCTTAACTCATTGCTGCCATCTAGCTGTCATCCAATGTTTTGCAGCTCAGCTACGATAGCCATACATTGTTAGGCCAAGTTAAATGGAAGTGTGGGTAAGGAGTGGGTGGCCAAGAGAGAACCAGCTGGTCCCTTGTGTTGGTGGGTCTCAAGACAGCTGTCTTCCCTGCCTTCTATTCTTAAATTTAAGAATATAAGGCAGTTGTACTGATTTATCCAGCTGAGAGTAAAGAACAGATGGTCATAATAATGGGGTTGGGAAGATAATGAGAAATTCAAACAGTGTTTGTGTTTCTTCTAATTCAGCATTAAAACATACAAAGAGACAAAGATATCAATCCTACGTAATAGAATTGTGCAGATACGGCTTGCACAGGGCAAAATTATCACAAAATGCAGTTTAGCTATCTGGGTAATGACTCTTGCCCTTACAAATTAAATCTTGGAAACATTATTCTAAAATAAGTTCTTTATTAAGCAGACACAAGAATCTGATAATGGTATTTCATGGTGATTATACCATAAATCTTTCTCATTTCCTGAACTTTCTAAATCTTTATCTAAAAATAAATATCTGCCGAAATTTCCATCTCTTCTTTCAGATTACACACATCCTTTTTTGTTTAGAGACTTTGCAAACTGCCTGCAATGTAAAGGACATTACTGTGTAATGCCCCCTTTGTTTTTTAAGAATAAAAATATGGCTTAATCATTAATTGAGTCCGTTAACTATATTTACACATAGGATATACCCTAAATTTAAGAAAATCCACTATTTAAAAAAGGAAGGTAAAATCCCCCACTTGCCTCTTTTATTGCATTCTAAAGTATTCTGAGATAAATCTCTTAAATTGCATCTGCTGAAGTTGAATGATCTAGCTAGCTGGTAGCCAAGGAGGATGACAACAAGCAAGAATATAACTCAATTTCTGAAAATGTTGATGTGCTTCAGATCTCACATGAGCACAAAAAAACCAGCAATTCTTTATGGTTCATTAAAATAGCTCATCCTTTTTTAAAGCTTTTGTGCAAGTTAAAAAAAAGTCAGGCTAATTTAATGAATCCTGGATCAAAGAGTTACAGATTCTTATGAGTTCTTGCTTATTTTTGAAACAAGTACTACCCCAGGGTTTATGCAATGGGTGACACAGGACAGTTGTGACAGTTAATCACATTCAACATAACATTCTTAAAACCTTGTTTGAGGTGAAGAAAGCTTTATTCATCATTATGGATAATGATGACAACTTGATAATGTTTGAATGAATAACAATCACACTGTCCTTTTCTATACTTCAGCCTAGTGCTTTTAGTTTTTCCACAACCAAATCCCAACAAAATGGATTGTAAAATTAATGACAACAGCAACAACAAGAACAATGGTATTTAACAATGATACCGTATTCTGCAGGATGCATCCAAAAGTGCCTTAATGCATTTTCCTAATGAAGTCATGGATTATAGTTGACTGAGCATTAATGACAACAGCAACAACAAGAACAATGGTATTTAACAATGATACCGTATTCTGCAGGATGCATCCAAAAGTGCCTTAATGCATTTTCCTAATGAAGTCATGGATTATAGTTGACTGAGCAGTCATGGCCTGCAAGGCTGTAGACAAAGAAGATGGAGATAGATGGGAAAGGATACAGCAGGGCAGTGAGGACTTCTGGAAAGCAATAAGAGACTGAAGATGGCTCTGCTACTGTCAACTGTCAAGAAGCAATGGATGGAAACTAATTAAGGAGAGAACCAACCTAGAACTAAGGAGAAATTTCCTGACAGAACAATTAATCAATGGAATGGCTTGCCTTCAGAAATTGTGGGTGCTCTATCACTGGTGGTATTTAAGAAGAGAATGAACAGTCATTTGTCAGAAATGGGATAGCATCCCCTACTTGAGGATGGGTTGGATTAGAGGATGTCCAATGTCCTTTCCAACTCTGTTATTCTGTTTCTGTTAACCGCAATGGAATGAGGAGCCAGTGAACGGATCATCTCCTTGGAACTCCTATCCAAATAAAGGAGAGGATTTGGGATTACCTATCATCACTCCATGCGAGAAGACTCTGTAGATTTTACAGTTCTGGAAACTGAGGAATTATCCTCTTTCCACAAGCTGCATTTTGGTGCCCTCAAAAGCACACTGGATTTATATACTTCTTCCTTAATTATTTGAAAGTTGCTTGTTAATGGCTTTTTTTTATATTAAGAACCATCAGAAAGGCAAGTTTCATCACACTGGGTTTCCTTCAATCCTTGGTGAAATAAATTTTATACAAGTTTATGGACTTAAAATGTTTACTTTTGAATAAACAGCAAAAACAGTGATGGGGACATTGCTTTTGGAAAGTTATAAATGAACTAAAGGGCCAGATGGATTTGAAATAAGATTTTGATATTAATTACAATAATTTTTCCTGTTGGTTGTTTAAAAGACTATTAAAAATTATGTGAGTATTTTGAAATTAAGTGTAAGAAATATTTACTGTATGTGAGACAATCTTGATTAGAAAAAAAAACATAAGATGTGATTTTGAAAAAAAGAGGAAACCAGAAATAAATATAAAGGATATAAATATTAAAGGAGAAGAGACCCACTAATACAGAATGTAGCAAAATATTCTATCTTTGGAAGAATTCAAGGATATTTAGGAATAATGCACTTACAATTTACTTTTAAGATTATCCGCTATAATAAAAATGGATTTAAAAGAAGTGATGAAAGAAGATAAGTTGTTTTGCATGTGGACTTAAAAACGACAACTTACAAGAATGATATGGAAAAAGCTGCTCTACTGAATTTACAAATGAAACTGGCTGATGTTTTAATAATTAAAAGGGACATACAAATAATAGACCAGAAGAGCGACTTGAATAATGACAAAATGTCAGGCCCAGGATGTTTGTAATGATGCTTTATTCAGCAGAATACCTGAAGAAAAAGAAGCCTGTCTCAATAAATTATTAGGGGAAAGACAAAACTGGCTGGCTTGACCCCATCCTTGCGGTTTTAAATTTATAATTGGTTTTAACTGGGTTATTTTAAATTGATGGCCAAAATTATTTAATGTTTTTTAAATTGCTTTTAAATTTTATATGTTGTGTTTTTACCTTGACTGTTCACCGCCCTGAGTCCTGTTGGAGAAGGGCGGTATACAAATTAAATAAATAAATAAATAAATAAATAAATAAATAAATAAATAAATAAATAAATAAATAACTATTGTCAGTTTCCAGGTTCAAAATAGCAGCCAAATATCCATTTTTGCTAAGTATGAAAAAAGATGAAAAGCTGCAGAGGTGGGATTCACACAATTTACCTACCAGTTCACCCAGCACCGAAAATGTGAGCGTGTGCATGAGCCCGGCTTTCCACGCATGCGCTTTGCTCGAGTGAGCGCCTTCCACGCATACGCCCAGCCTCAAAAACGTGCCTAAACAGGACAGCATAGAGTCAGGGCAAGTGGGCGGGTGAGTGATTTCCACCTGCAATTTCCGCTATCGGTACAACTGAACCGGTCAAAACCGGCTGAATACCACCTCTAAAAAGCTGACATTTTTATAATTGTTCTCTGCGACGTTTAGTCTGCCCATCGTGTATCTTTGAGATATTATCATATATAAAGGTAATTTCACTGCAGCTTTATTCTAAACATATCATTTAGGTGATGAATACATATTAGGTTAATGTCATATACCCTATCAATTTCTGACTAATAGAGTTAATCAGAGGAAATGGAGAAACAGCTAGGCTTTAATGGGAAAATTGGTACTCGGATATTTTGAGGACAAGCACTGCAGAAAAACTATTCAGCTACAGTTTGCAGAGAAGAAAGACTTTGATGTGTCCATTTGTTGACCACTGGATGCCCATAGAAAGTGTGACTTAGTAGTGGTGCATTTTTAGATTTTGAATTTATTGATTTAGGGGAATTTTTAAAAAGTAAAGCTTGACTTTTGGTGACTTCGTCTATGATTTCTTTTTAAAATATCTTAAATTGTCTCAAGATTCCTGGATTATTGAGAAGCATCTTCGTCAGAAGCTGCGTACCTTGGAAGCAGAATATTTATCTGAAGCTTCCTCTCATTGGACCAACTGATGTTAAAGTTAAGGAAAATGCAAAGCATCAAAATTATGATGGTAATTATGCTTTAGTTGATTAATTAAATAGCACTGAGTAAAAGGCATTTATCCACCTGTTGACTGCAAATAATGGAGCCATATTTTGAATGGAAGTGCAACAGCCTATGGGATGTAAGGAACTTACTAGATCCTCCACAGCTAAAAAGTTCCAGGTGAATAAATATTTTAGATGATCAAATGTTACCTCCACTTCCCTCAAAGTGTGACAAAGCAATCCTGTAATATTTGGTCATTCCATTTGGTCATCCTGGCAAGCGTGGTCCCCTCCATCTACCTAAGGGTGTCCTCAGGAAAAAATGTGCTTGAAACTCTGCCTGTTTTTTTAATTGTATCACAGACAGAGCTTAAAGCATACATTTCATTTGCCACCTTGACAATATGGACCGTATTCCTTATGGATATTTTACCTCTACTCTATAAACTTGGCACGCTGACTTTGAGGAGGGTGGGCTATCTGTTTGTTAAGGTGGAAGAGTCTTGTGATGACTCAGTGCCAAACTCTTATGACAAGAGTGGAAAGGTGTCTCTCCGGATGTTGCTGAATACTCCTTCAGTATCCCTCTCTGTTGGCAGGAGCTGCTAGAAATTGTGCTCAGGAGCAATTGAAAGAGCACCTCAGTGAACCTGGGGTACATTTGGTTGCAAAGGATATATGTATATTGTCAATGGTGGGCTTCAAATTTTTTTACTACCGGTTCTGTGGGTGTGGCTTGGTGGGCGTGACATGGCTTGGTGGGCGTGGCTTGGTGGGCGTGGCAGGGGAAGATATTGTAAAATCTCCATTCCCTCCCCACTCCAGAGGAAGGTTACTGCAAAATCCCCATTTCCTCCCAATCAGCTGGGACTTGGGAGGCAGAGAATAGATGGGGGCGGGGCCAGTCAGAGGTGGTATTTACCGGTTGTCCGAACTACTCAAAATTTCTGCTACTGGTTCTCCAGAACCAGTATGCACAGAAGGCGCATGCACAAGTGAAGCACGCATGTGTGCATGCTCACATTTTCGGTGCGCAGCGGACTGGTGGTAAAATTATGTGAAACCCACCTCTGAATGCAAATGACCTGCTGTCTGCAAGGAGTATAAATCCTTCCATTCCCCACCATCCAGTCAGGGCTGAAGAAGCTTCTTGGATGAGAAGCGAAACGTCTTCAAAGAAAAAACAAGGAAGTCTGGTTGCCTCCTTTAAAAAGCACCTTTGGGTCTATGTAGAAGACTTATGCCCTGATGGTTTGGCATGTGGCAGTTTCAGATGTAGTTCTCTGTGGACCCCTTTCATTTTACCTATTAATAGACACAGACAAACAAACACTGCAACCTTGTTGGACTTAATTTGTGATGTGATGTATCCTATACTGGTTCCTTATTGTTTTTATGATCTTTTGATCTTGTTTTTATTCTTGGTTAGCCACTCAATATATTTGAAATAGCCATATGAATTGGATATAAGTAAAATATTTATAAAGTAAAATAAGTAAAATAAGTAAAATAAGTAAAATAACTCTGGTGATAAAAAGTTTCACCACTCATTTATACCATATATTCGTACCAAATAAATTCTCCAGATTTTGAAGCTACCAAAACTTTTGAACTCTATTGGACTGCAAACAATAATAAAAATGAAGGAAGGGATTGTAAGGTTTATGGATTGTACACCGAACACAGTGTAGTTTCCTTCTAAGTCCATAGGACTGTACCACACTAAGTTTTTAGCAATGATTTAAGCCTACTTTAATCGAAGCAGCTTATGTTAATAATTTTTACCCAATGTTTTTCCAAACAAATTCCTTTTATTTCAGAGATTAATCTTGTGCATTATTTGACTGCAAATGTCGACCCAGGTAATCAGGAATGCACGAGCAAATGCCTTTGTTCAAGAGAAGAAGAACTGAAGGAAAGGGAAGTGCTTATTGACAGCAGCAACCAAAAGAGAGTTTGTTAAATTATCTGCCCTTATTTCTGTTTCAGCATATCCAATCCTCCCTTTCTCTGCTGCTTCAGCACAGCAAATGCAATCTCTTCAAGCGTTTGTGCTTGCAAATAACCAGCAATCTTCACAGGACGTAGATTTCATATTTTAAGTCTGACAATGAGGTTTTTAGTCTGTGGAAAATAGCTTTTCTTCCTTCTGCCACACTATAAATTAAAAGAACAATTTCCCACAGAGCGATAAAAGAGATATATAAAAAAGGCCAGTCTTCTATCATTTATTTTTCCCCTCTCCCCCACCTTCCTTATGCTATGTACAATTTATAAGAAGATGAGAAGAACGCTGCTTGAATCGTATCAAAGATCCAACTAGTGTGGAATAACTTGTTTCTCATAAAAACCAATCAGGAGCTTTTGGAAGACCCATAAATGCAGTTTCAAGAGAGGAGTATCTGCACAGAGAATGAAAAAAAGGAAGGACGTCAGCTGTGACCATGAAAACACCCCTACGTAATGCTAACAGTTCAGCCCTACTCTGCAAAAATGGTATGGCTACCAGATTAATTTTAAGCAGATTGAAAGTTAAGAAAGTTGTAATGGGAAGGCCAGTCTCCTAGATTTTAATCTAAATTGCAGCTGTCATATGAAGAATTCTAACTTTCCTGCTTTCCACTGTCTCATAGGATACATACATATACACATGCAATTTTTCTTTCTTCATGGAATTCGGTTATTATGTTCAAAAAATGATATGGACCCAATTAGAAAGTTTGTATGAGGTTCTTCTGACAACAAGGGAAGAATTTGGTCTTCGTTTAGGAAAATTCTACTGTAGATCCAGCATGAATATCTGGGATCTACATTTAATTCTGAGTTTTATTTACAGTTTCAGATAATCTCAGTGTAAACCTGTTTTAAAGTTCATGGGAGAACAGTTATAAACCTATTTTAAATCAGTTAATTGCTAATCAGCAATTAATAAGTATTATGGATAACAGAATATTTTTAAAGGGAATATTAATAATTTGTAAGAACTTTGGAATACAGAGTTGGAATGTTAAAAACCTAATGTTTAAGGAACATAAAGAATATTAAATAATGTTCTTATGATTTTAAGATTAGCCAATTCAGCTTTTCCTCTCAACTTAATTAGATATTTCAAATGACATTTAAAAAGACTTATTTGTCAACATTATTAGGCTAGAAATGTAATATGACAGAAGGGACATTAACTTCTATGATATGGGCATATCCTATTATTGTCCAGTTTTGATTTAAACAAACATAAGTTTGTGAATTATTTTGGAAAAAACTATAGAGTTTGAAGACGAGAATGTGGTTTGAACTACAAATAAAGCCATTTTGATATATGAATTGAGGATTTGTCAAGCATGGGGACTTAGGAAAACAAATATTTCTAAAATTACACCACTCACCTTGGATTTACAATCTTGGATTGATGTTTGCTATGTACTTTTGATAATCTATCAGTGAAATGAAAGGCTGATCAATAATATTCCATCTAATCAAAGTTTAATATTGATATTAACTTACCTTGGGCACTAGTGATATTATCCATGTAGTGTTGCATTCTCCAGACCTTTTATAAATAGTCTCTGTGGGATGGCCTTGAACCCAGCTAGGAACATACCTATGTTGGCTGCTGCTGAACACAATAGTGGTTTGATGTAGTAGTAGGATTTCCAACAGCCCATATGCCCAGCAGGAGCACATGAACCAATCATATTCTGCACCATCCTTAGTAGTTCAACAAGAGAAGCTAGGTTTCTACCTGGTAAACCAAACCTGGTTCCCTATCTGAGAGATGTGAATATTTATAGGAACCAATTGTTGCCTACTGGTAATTTAGGATCCCTTGTTGTGTGATTCCTTCACTTGCTACATTCAAGTAAAATAGGCATCCATATTATGGAGAGCCTTTAAATTGTATTATATACTAGCTGGATACCCGTGCTCCTCTAGGAAACTATGTGATCGGGCCTGATAAATCGACACTTACCTCTTGAAAATTAATGAGTAGTTTGATTGGCCTCTCCTCTCCCCTTCTCTCCCTCAGGCTTGCTCCACAGAAGCCTCTCCTATCCCCTTCTCTCCCTCAGGCTTGCCCCACAGAGGCCTCTCCTATCTTATCCCCTTCTGTCCCTTTCAGGTGGGGAGTAGAATGTCTAAACTCCCAGCCCACAGGCTGGATAAGTCACATGCTGTCCATGCCCACGCCCAAATGGCAGTTGGAACAGAGTTCTTTTCAGGTGGGGAGGGGGAGTAGAACATCTAACTCCTTAGCATCAGAGCGTGTTAATAATAATATAAGAAATACTAATGATCTGATGGTCATTTCATAAAATCCTTTCTTGGTGAGCACCTAGGAGCCAAGAGGAACATATGTGCCAAATTTCAAGTTTGTAGGCTTTACGATTCTGGAGATTTCGTGATGATGTGTGAGTGGTATTTCACTTTTATATATATAGATTGAGCAGGAGTTGGAACGGATGGTCTCCAGCTTTATGTTCCGTCCCCAAGTATGGACACATTACTGCTAATAATTCATATGCACAGAACAACAATTACATTTATTCCCATCTGTCATCCTTTTACCACTTGCACAGACTACGGTCCAAATCACCATACAGAGAATGATAGTTAAGTACATCTGGAATGTGCTAGTTTAGGAAGGTTTATAATCTGAAGTCCTAACTCCCAAAGCTAAATTCTTTTGGTCTCTTTGCTTAAAAATGCAGATTTTATAAACATACCCTTCCAAATACACAATGACTGCCAACCTACAAAATATTGTACTTTTTAAATGCAGCTGCATACATATTAGTATGCCATAATTTTCCTGAAATGTTGAAGTCACTCCCCATTTTTATGGAATTCTCTTCCTCCTCTTTCTTGATCGGAACAGATGGAATATTATTATCAGGTGCAGGGCTTCTAACGCACCATGAAAATTGAAAATTCTACCCATGCGCCATCCCTCTCTCCATCCAAGTAATAAGTATTTCTGTTTAAGACTGTGAAGGTTGATTAGAGCCTGTTAAAACAAGATGTGGAGATTGCTTTCAGTTGCTCTTTTACAGGTCAAGATGATGCCCCATTAAAAAAAAAAAAAACAAACAAGAATGAAAACTCATTTCAGCATAAATCTGTAGAACATAAGCACTTAGCATATTTAAAAATGGATGAAATGTATAGTAGCAGATATATATGTGTTACCAAGTGAGGAAGCCAAATATAAGGCACCGACACATATTTTCCCCCTTGGTTAGACAATCTTGTACAGTCCATGTTAAGAACTGCAACATAAATTACGGTCTAGAACGGGTGGGGAATTGGGGGCCCTTTATGACCATGCTGGCTCAGGAATTTTGGGAGTTGAAATCCACAGGTCATAAAGGGGCCATAGTTCCCCACACCTGTTCTAGAACATCTAAATGTGTGGCCATTGATTATGATGGCTATGGCTTATGGTAATTGTTCAATTTAGCTAACCTTTGGTTTGAAAATTATCTAGCCACACCTTTGATTGAGAATTTTTAATCAGGTTCTCCTAGATAACCTGGTTGTTCTGTTCTATGCCTTCAAGTCAGTTTACTTGGACTGCAGCTATATGAAGAAGTCAGTGCAGTTTTCTAGGCAACATTTTCAGAAGTGGCTTACCTGCTCCTTCTTCCTAGGTCTGAGAGAGAGAGTGACTGGCTTAAGGCTATCTAATTTTGCATTGTGCCTATGGCAGGAGTAGAATTCATGGTCTCCCACATCTTGAAGGCACATCAGCTAGCCTAGCGCCTTCAACTACCACATCTTATCAGCTCTACCATCATATTTTAGGAACAGCAATTTGATCACATCAAAGGATTTAATATTCAAACGACAGTACTGTAAATGCCATCAGAATAGAATAGAATAGAATAGAAAATAGAATAGAATAGAATAGAATAGAATACTTTATTGAACAGATGGCACCTAGCACCTGCGAGATTAGCAAAAATCTATCCAAATGTAAGCCCCAAATGTTGGAAGTGTGGATACTACCAAGGTACCTTCTTTCATATGTGGTGGTCCTGTCCTGAAGCGAAGAGGTATTGGAGAAAAATGCAAAATTGGCTACAAGAATCAACTAATGAAAAAATTGAATTGATACCTGAAACATTTCTCCTGGGAATACTAAAGACTAAATATGGGGAAAAAAGAAGATATTTAATTATACATATACTCACTGCAGCAAGGATAGCATATGCCCAATATTGGAAAGGAAAAGATACACCACCAGAGGAACTTATTATTCAGAAAGTTTTAGAGTGTGCCAAAATGAACAAATTAACATTAGAATTAAATGAAAAAGAGGATTCAGGATACAATATGGTGTGGGATGATTGGTACAGGTGGATTGATAACCGAATAAAAAATAGATGAAAGTTAATACAAATGTTAAGATATATATACATATACATATACATATACATATACATATACATATACATATACATATACATATATGTATGTATGTATGTACCTGGAACTATGAAACATAAAGGAAGAATTGATCTAACCTGTGTGGAAAATTAACACTGTCTGACTGATTGTATTGTATTGTATTAAAATAAATTTCAATTAAAAAGAATTCTTTATTGGACACATAAGGAATTTGTCTTAGGTGTATATGCTCTCAGTGTACATAAGGAGAATAAAATACATTCATCAAGAGTAAAAAGATACAACACTTAGTGATAGTTAAGGTTACTAATAAGCTATCAAATCGTACTAGGAAACAAAAACAATATAAATTGAAAGATACAAGCAACATGGTTATAGTAATAAGTGGGAAGAGATAGATACTAGTAAGGAAGAGAAGAAGAATAGTAATACAGTCTTAGTAATTACTGTATTTGACAATGTTGAGGGAATTAGTTGTTAAGCAGAGTGATGGTGTTTGGAAAAAAACTGTCCTTGTGTCTAGTTGTTTTGGTGTGCAGCGCCCTATAGCGTTATTTTGAGGGTAGAAGTTGAAACAATTTATGTCCAGGATATGAGGGGTCTGTAGATATTTTCACAGCCTTCTTTTTGACTCGTGCAGTATACAGGTCCTCAATGGAAGGCAGGTTGGTAACAATTGTTTTTTCTGCAGTTCTAATTATCCGTTGAAGTCTGTCTTTGTCTTGTTTGGTTGCAGAGGTGCATGGAGGTGCGGATGGCAGATTCAATAATTCCTCTGTAGAACTGGATCAGCAGCTCTTTGGGCAGTTTGAGCTTTCTGAGTTGGCACAGAAAGAACATTTTTTTATTGAGCTTTTTTGATGACATTTTTGATGTTAGGTATTCATTTTAAGTCTTGAGATATGATAGAACCTAGAAACTTGAAGGACTCTACTGTTGATACTGTGTTGTCTAGTATTGTAAGAGGTGGAAGTATAGGAGGTTTTCTTCTAAAATCCACCACCATTTCTATGGTATTGAGTGTATTTAGTTCAAGATTGTTCTGGTTGCACCATAAGGCTAGTTGTTCAACCTCCCATCTGTATGCAGATTCATCGTTGTCTTGAATGAGACCAATCACTGTTGTATCATCTGCAAACTTCAGTATTTTAACAGAGGGATCTTTTGAGATGCAGTCATTGGTGTATAGAGAGAAGAGTAGTGGAGAGAGCACACAGTAGTGGAGACAGCACACTGACATAGGGTCATTACCATTTGTCCTGTGTATATTGGGGTTCTACAGACCTCTATCAATTGTAATTCTCCTTCTTGAATCCAGAATATCAGAAACAAGGTTGTAGCTCAGTGAATAGAACATCTGCTTCACATATAAAAGCTTTTCCGAGTGAGGTGGAGGAATATTGTTATGATGAAATCTGTCTCTTAATTTCCTGAAAGTGTTGCCTGTTCTATAAAAGAGGCTTTTGCTTCCATAACTCATTCTCAGAGGACACCTCTGAGTTTCTATGGAATGTGTAACAGTATAGCATTTCTGAGCTTATTTTACAACTGCAATGTGGCACAGGACAGCATTGCTGTTTATTCTTTTTATTTATTTATTTATTTGATTTCTATAGCCTGCCAATTTCAACAAGAGACTCTGAGTTGCGTACATCATAAAACAGAAAAACAATTAGAACAGCAACAACAAGTAGCACTTAGACTGATAAACCATCCCATAGTACAGGGGTCTCCAATCTTGGCAACTTTAAGACTTGTGGACTTCAACTCCCACAATTCCTCAGCCAGCAAAGCCTGCCATAGTACTTTATAGCACTCTCTGGTTGGTACCTTTATCTCTGAGAGATAAAATACTATCTCTCTTTACAGTGTCAGCATATTGCACCCAACAATTTGGGTCCTCATTTTACCAACTTCAGAAGGATGGAAGGCTGAGTCAACTTTGAACCGGTCACAATCAAACTCCCGGCTGTGGGCAGAGTTTTCCTGCAATACCACACTTTAACCACTGTGCCACCAAGGCTTTTATTATCAGTACCAAATAAATAAATATGGCACCAAGTGAAATGGTTACTATGGATGTTAATACAGTTAGGAAATGGGCTTCTTAACATACCCGGGGCTCCACGCTTGGACACACAACCAAGTCTTCATGACCTTTCAAAAGACCAACAGGGTAAGGGTCCATGAAGGGACATTGTTCCAGAGGCCAGGGGCTATGGCAGGGACTACAACAGAGAAGGAACATCTTCTGGTTCCTCCCAGACAACATTCCTTTGCTGATGGGACTGGCAGCATGCACAAAGTGCCTGACCAAATTGGATGGGTAGAAACAACTGGGGGAGATGGCCCTTAGGTAACCCGGCCCCAAGTCATGAAGGGCTTTAAAGCTGATAACCAACACCTTGAATTGCACCTGGAAGTACACTGGCAACCAATGCAGCTCATCAAGTAGTGGTGTTATATTTCTAAACTACCCGATACCTTTTATCATCCATGCAACTGTATTCTTCAACAAATGAAGTTTCTTAATGCTCTTCAAGGGCAGCCCTGTGTAGAGTGCATTGCAGTCATCCAGACAAGGGTTTTTCCTTTCTCTTTCACATTGTAGAATTAGCAAATCCTGTATTTTGGTATGAAAAGAGCCCATAGAAGGAATTCTCTCAGAATGACTTTCTTTGGTATTTATTGAAAGCATGAGAAGTCACCAATATAAATAGTGGACATAGAGACATGTATGAAATTTGTCTCCATGGCCACCATGGAGTAATCAAGGTGATGCAAAGTTCTAATCTCCATTCGTAAATTTAACAGAGATTCCCCCCCCTAAAAATCAGATTCAATGGTCTTTTTAGCATTTTCATGAAAGAGTCCTAAATGAAGCCTTGGAGGGACCTGTGGGTCATTGTGGAAAGCGCAAAGCAGGCAAACCCTAAGTCAAGTTGGTATAAAACAGCTTCATGTGCTTCTAACTCACATTTCTCTACAATATTTTGCGTTGGCAAAATATTGTAGGATCAAGGAAGATGGTCCTCCTTCTAATCCCTTTAGATGCTAGTTTATTAGATAAATCTGGATATGTTTGTTCTATAACGCTCATGCTATATTTGACTTTACCACATCATCTCCACGTAGTCTCCTTTTACTGGTTATGAAAATGAATCATGTCCTTGTGTAGCATTAGACTGGCGATATCTGGACCAATTTATCACCACCAATTGATTCTCTTTTCTACTGAATGCGTGCACGCCATCCATTTTTAGTTTCTTTCCCCCACCTGGACTTCAACATCATTAGCAAACTGAACTACTGTGCAATAAAACAAGCTTTACGGTAGAATTGTGGGGGTGTTGTTCAGATGCAGAAAATGTCTCTCAAGATGTTGCTTTGCTGATGCATCCATACAAATACCTCTCTGTGTGCTCTTGTTTGCCAAGGTGACGTGTTGGCAAAGGCAACACGCATTGTTCTGACCTCATTTATGATTTGTCAACTCCTGGGGTTGAAATGGGATGGTTATTTCTATTTTTATCAGAGTAACTGCTCTGGCACATGAAATGTAGTGAGGAAGGGGCAAAAGGATGCCATCATGTATACAGTTTATAAATAGAACCAAGAAGTGAGGGAAGAAGTCATTAATTGTCTGTTGCTGGCTGTTAAAGCTTCCAGGGTTTTAAATAAGCTTTTCTATTGACTGCTGAAGCTAAACTACATCCATGATCAAAACTGACCCGAAGCAGATGCTTTCATCAATGTGCTGGTACTTTCCAGGCATCTCTTCCTCTCATTTGTTTTCTCGATAATTAATGCATCCCATACTTGTGATAAATATTTTTGGATCATTGGAATTGTGCCAAAATCTGAAGAATCCGAGACGGAAAGCAGAACTTAGTTTTCTGCTATTCATTTCAGTCATGTGGTGCTCGGAAGGCACCAGAAAAGTTTTTGGCAAAAAATAAAAATAAAAATTATCAGGAACAGATTTTAGCATTTTCTCAAGGTTTACAGAAACATTGCCCTAAAAGATTTAAATGACATTTTGGAAGTACGGTCCTAGGATGCTGTCAGAAGAAATTAAGGGAATAGAGGTAGTCTTCCACTTATGACAATTGAGCCCCAAATTTCCATTGCTAAGCGAGACAGTTGTTAAGTGAGTTTTGCCCCATTTTATGATCTTTCTTGCCACAGTTGTTCAGTTAAACACTGCAGTTGTTAAGTTAGTAACACGTGTTACTTAAGTGTTAAATGACTCTGGCTTCCCCATTGACTTTGTTTGTAGGAAAGTTACAAAAGCTGATCACATGACCCCGGGAGACACCAATGGTCAGTATGAGCCAGTTGCCAAATTTTGATCACATGATCATGAGGATGCTGCAATGGTCGAAAAGTATGAAAAATAGTAACAAGTCACTTTTTTTCAGTGCCATTGTAACTTTGACTGGTCAACTCTAAATGAAGGATTGTAAGTCAAGGCCTACCTGTGGTTAACTTTTCAAAAGGAAAGTCAAGGCAGAGACTTGAAAGCTCTCTTCAGCCTTGAAAGATATCTTGGGAAGATTTGCTATTTTGAACATAACATACTTTCACCTTGTGGTGAGATGAGCGGCAAACAAATGTAATAAATTTAATAAATAAATACTTTATGCAGAAACACCAGAGAAAAGTGACACCTTGATTCTAAAGACAGGAGTAGAATGGCAGTCCTATTTGTAAGAACATTGCTGTGAGCCAACCAGAGTTGTGCTTTAAAATGGGCAGCTAAACACATCTTTTAAATAAATAAAACAAATAAACAGCTTCATAACTCTCTATAGTGGACCAGATGTGATCCACACAACCATACTTACCAGTTTTCTAGGGAAGCACATACATCATCCAGAGGTGGGTTTCAGCAGGTTCTGACCAGAACCGGTAGCAGAAATTTTGAGTAGTTCGGAGAACTGGCAAATACTACCTCTGACTGGCCCCGCTCCCATCTATTCTCTGCCTCCCGAGTCCCAGCTGATCAGGAGGAAATGGGGATTTTGCAGTAACCTTCCCTTGGAGTGGGGAGGTAATGGAGATTTTACAGTATCCTTCCCCTGGAGTGGGGGGGGAATGGAGGTGTTACAGTATCCTTCTCCTGCCACATCCACCATGCCACACCCACCATGCCATGCCACGCCCACCAAGCCACGCCCACGGAACCAGTAGTAAAAAATTTTGAAACCCACCACTGACATCATCTTGTTTTAGGTCTCTTTCATGGACACTTTTTATCAAGTGGGTTAACGACATCAGTAAATATTGCGGGGCCCAATTGGCAAAAGAAAGCTCAGGACCATATTGGTTGGAAACATGTGGAAGAGGCCTTCATCCTGCAGTGAATAGACAATGACTAAAATGATGATGATGATGATATCTTGAGATCAAGATAGTTCTTGGTTTCTTTGCTCAACACACAGAAAAAAGATGAGTAATCTCCATTCATCTCCCAAGCTTGTTTCTTCAACCACTGAACCAATCACTAATTCCTTTGTCCCATTCTTCAGAGATATTGAGCTTTGGATATTTACTCCAATACCTTCATTGAGAGCAGGGTTTTTCAAATGTGGCAACTTCTTGGCAATTTCAAAATGACAGAGCTTTTGAATTCTGGGAAATGAAGTCCATACATCTTAAAGTTGCGAAGTTTGAAAAACACTAATTTATAGTACTAGCTCAATTTATAGAATCAGGAATTTTGATTTTTAATTTATAGAATCGAAAGGGTCTCTATGTAATATAACATAAAACCAACACCAAAATATTCAAATCTCCCCAAATGTTGGGTCTGTGTTCATGACTAATATTAAAAGTGTTCATTCTTATGCTAACAATTTAAGTCTAACTTCTAAAAAATTCTGTCTACTGGGATATTAAAAGCAGCCATTCCAACATCACTCTTTTTATGAAAAAGGGTCCTCATTATTTATTAACACTTAATATTGCTAACCTGCTCTATTATCTGCAGCCCTAGGGTCTCTATGTTGTTACCCAGGATTTTCTTTTTCCAAAAAAATGTTAAATGCATACTAATTTGCTATAGTACTTTGAATGCCGGGTGAATATTACTACCGCACTTGGGTATAAGAGATATGCATCAGTTTGCTCCTTAAAGTCATATTCCAGGGTGTTTAGTTTGTATTAGAAAGAAATGACAATTTACTGGCATATCGAGAGATATCTCATCATAAATTACACTACTGAAATAAACCCTAAATTTTTATCCTGTGACTTTGGAGATGCTGCAATGATTTCAAGTGTCATAAGTCTGTTTTTCAGTCCAGTTCTAAATTTGAACAATCATTAAGCAAATGGTTGTAAGTTGAGGAGTAACTAAAGGCAACCCACTTAATAGTTGTAGTATTAAGAAATAATTAAAAGAATAAAAGATTGATGCAAACTGGCAGGATTTCAGTTGAAAGAAGGAAATTAAAATCTGGGTGCTGAGGTTCTGAGTTTGTAACCGGAAAAATACTGGTTGTCAATGCTCAGTCAAGAAATGAGACAGAAGTGGAAAACTTCCCCGTAAGGATTTTCCCAGGAACAGGATAACCATATTGATTTTATGAGTGTCCAGAAGTTGGACTGTTAGTTCACAGCCAGCCTTGGCTTGTTGATGCACCTCCACAGATTCAATAGATTGTTATTTCACATTATTTTTTCTACCTGTAATATATTCCTTGTTTCTTTAGCACAAGTAGAAATGCTGTTCTTACTTTTCAGAGTTAAAAGATTTTTTTTTCCCTCTTGGATTTGTAAAAGAAGGAAGGAGGGTAATCCTCGCAGAAACTTTTCTCTTGTTGATAAAAGGCTCAGCAGAAGGCTTTTGTTACAGCAAAAAAATAAAAATATAAAACCACTGGAAGGATCCTGTCTGGGATTTTGATGTCTTGAACTGAAGACAATTTCAGGGTTAAAACAGCAGCTATGTCATCTGCCTCCCCGCTCCGGATTCATAGCCATAGGTAGCTTTGCTTTGCAGGTATTGTTAACATTTTCTTCTTAAGCCATCCAAGTTGGCTTTATTTTTGGAAGTGAACTTCAGAGCCGAGCTGCTTACTGTGCGAAAGAGGTACCCCCGTTTTATCTGTTCAGAATCTCCCATTGTTTAGCTTTGCTGGAGAAGTTAAGGTGCCGTCATTACAGGAGCGAGAGAAAGAGAGAACGACTTCTTTCATTTTTCAACCTGGTTTTCTTTTCTACAGTGCATGGTTTAGAGAGTCGCCACGCCAAACTCTTTGCTTGCAAGCATCCCTATTTAAATTCTCATTTGAAAAAGGGGAGGAAAATGGAACGCAAAGCGTCAATTATTATAATTTGAAAAGGGAAAATATTAGACACAGCCCAATAAAGCCAAACCTTTTCATGTGTTTCTGTCTGGCCTATGGTTTTAAATAATGCCCGGGAGGATGGGTGCTACTGGAATTGCCCTTGCCTCTGGTCATGTGTAAGTTAATCAGTGGTGTTTATTTGATGGGCTTGGATTTAATTACTGGAATGAAAGCTTGCTTGCTTGTTTGACTGGCCAAATTAGCATCATGATTATCAAAACTTCCCAGGATTAATGTTTGCTAAATACATTTTATAATGTAGCCAAGTAATCTGTTGCTTGGCATTTTGGTGGAATAATATAAAATATGCCAATAGCTTCTTTTATAGATGTTGATGATGAAATGGATGAGATTTAAAATATATGTTACCCTGCTTTTTACTCCACGCTAATGAATATGCTGTGTTTATGTCAGTGCACTCTTCATAGTTTGCTATGGTGGGAAATTTAGTGATTGCTTTGTATTTGGTATCTTTTAGTCACCATCTTTGAGGTTTCACTATAGTGTAGAACAGGGGTATCAAACTCGATTTTGTTGAGGGCTGTATCAAGGTTTTGTTTGACCTTGGGGGACCAGGGTGGGCATGGCCAGCTCGACATCATTTGTGTTGGGGGCGCTTGTGGTGGTCCGAGTGTTCTGCAAGCAAAAATGGGCTCCCGAGCTGTGTTTATGGCTGGGACAACCTCCTGCACCCTTCTGCTAGCGAAAATGGAGCTCAGGAGGGCAGCAGGTGGCCCTCACAATCTCTGTTTTCAGCTGTGATGGCCTCCTGCAACCTTCTGCCAGTGAAAACAGAGTTCAGGAGGGCAGTGGGCCATGCACTGCCCTCCTGAGATCCATTTTCACTGGCAGAAGGTTGCAGGAGGCTGTCCCAGCCATAAACGGAGCTTGGGAGCCCCTTTTCACTGGCAGAGCACTCGGAACACCACAGGCACCCCCGACACAAGTGACGTCAAGCTGGCCATGCCCACCCTGGTCCCCCAAGTTCCAGCAGCCCTCTACTGGCCAAAAATGGGCCACATGGAGACCCCAGGATGCCTCCGCGTGGGCCGTTTTTGGCTGGCAGAGGCACTGTTTCTACGGTTTTGAGTGTGTTCAGTTCCAGATTGTTCCGGTCACACCATGAGGTTTATTGAGCCCAGGTGTTTCCATTTTGGAACTGGAGCCTTGCTATTCATTTGACAAAATTGCTTCCCAGAGGATGGAGAACTTCTGATATGATTCAGAACACAGGTGTTGAATATGGAAGATTATCTGTCCAGGAAAAAAAGCCTCAAGAGTTATATCTTCAAGATGGTACTTGTGTCCATCTGTATTCTATAATTGTATGTTGCATTTTGTTTTTTTTGTCCTCCCTATCAGTTTAAAAAAAGTTCCTCTGTTTCCTCCACTTGTTTAATAGTATACTTATGATTTTTTTTCTGAGACAGTTCATGAATATTTCTAAAACACCCTTATGAATCGGATGCAGTGGCACTCTGCACATCAGTTTTGACAGTTACAGGAAACAATTATTCTTAAATATATTTTATCCTGCCTAATATATATATATTTTATTATAAATAGCTCAAGGCAGAGAACCTGCTTTTAATAGTCCTTCCTCCTCCTATTTTCCCCACAACAACCCTGTGAGATAGAGTGAGCTGAGAGTAACTGATCCAAATTCACCCAGCCAGCTTTCATCCCTAAAAGGGGCCTAGAAGCTGATACAAATAAAAAAGGAAAAGGAAAAGCTTTGATTGCACCATTGTGAATATCATCTCAAATGTTTTACCATATTCCATGGACACCTGTGCTGAGCTGTGTTTGGTCCAAAGGTTGTTCACCTCATCTTAAAACATAATTTCCAATTCACACCTCACAGATGAAAATAGAAACGTCTTTATCAGAATGCCCTTGCTCTTAAATATAGACTGCAACGTTTTCTGCATGTTGTGACTCCGACCCCTAAGGCTGACTTATCGGAGGGAGAAGGCTCCGAACATGAAGGAGAGGAGTTGGCCAGGCCTCCCTCTCCAGGACCCTCCTCTCTGGCAATGCCTCAGGTGTCTCCCGTAGGAGAAGAGATTGGCCAGGAGCCAGGAGCCAGTTATCTCCTCGTAGTCGGACAATGACGGAGATAAGTCTTGGCTGGATCCACAGCGTCGGAGAGACAAGCGCACGCAGCAGAAAAGGAGGCGTGCCAGAGATTAAGCTGAGTCACTGGACCACACCCCACAGGGGATAAAAGGGGGTGAGGTGGCCATTCAGACTCTGTGACGGACAAAACTAACTACTAGCGAGTCACATTGTATCTTTGAAACAACGTTATCTGCCTTGGATTTAATACGGACTGGACTTGATAATTCTTGAACTGTTTGTATCTTGTTTGGGTTTATCTGTCGGAGGAACAACCCCTCCCTCTATGAGTAAAGTTCTTGGCAAGCAGCTACTGGGTTGCTGCCAATCCTCGTATCGAAAGAATTTGTTGTCTGCCAGTTTTATTTAACCCCTGACTATCTGTTTATGTGCGTGTGTGAGACAGGGACAGAACACTGCATGCTACATTATAAAACATAACTGAAGTCTCTCCTATTATAATCAATAATTTATTTTACCAAGCTCTCTCTTGCACTTGCTTCTGTAACACATAAACTAAGCTACCTATAAATTTCCACTCGGTTGAGGAAAAGAAACTTTTAATAATATAATTCTAAACTTCAAAAAAAAGAAGAAGAAGAAGAAGAAGAAGAAAGAACTGGCTTTATTTGTTTTATACAAAAGATGTCTATAACTTAAGCATATTCTGCGGTAGCATTTGAAATTCTGAGAGTTAACTGTGTGGGAGAGTGAAGCTGGTATTTTTGTCTTTCAACTACAAGAAGATAATTAACTTTCCAGTAGTCTTGATCTGCTTTTTTTAAAAAAGAGAATATGAATTTAATTTCCTTATGAGATATTAGAATTCCAAACATTCCCTGTCAGTTGCTGCCTGTCTAGTGTTAAGTTTTACACTGAAAAGTTTAGACTTGAGAAAAGACACTTGGGCAACTGACGGTAGTGTTGGTAGCAAAACACTTCTCTAGTATTTAAAGCATGCCATTCAAAAGGTTAGGTCTTCATTTCTATTGTCCCACGAACATGACCTAATGGTCTTAAGTTAAATAACGGACATTTGAAACAAGATTTTAGAGTTTAGAAAAAGTCACAGCAATTAGAACAGCTGACAATGGAACCAATTACTCAAAAGCGTGGTGGGCTCTTCCATGAATGGGTTCAAGCAAAGTTTCGACAGTCAGCAATTGGCTAAGATTTAATTTAAATTTCTGCATTAAGCAAAGGTTGGGTTCAGCGATCTTAGCGGCCACATTAACTCCACGATTCTGATTCATGCTTTGTTAGATTTCGCCCAAAATAATAGTAGTCAAACTAGAAAGCTTGCAAGATACAACTCACAATAAGCAGATTGTATTGCAAATACTTTAAAAACTGTAAACAGAGCAGAAAACCTGCACGTTTCTTGTATGGAGTCCATAGCTGATGTAAAATTTTGCATTGAAGAGGGTTATGGCTGAGGTTTGACTGCATATTGTATATAGCAAAAACAGGCTTCACTTCTGTGCCATGTCCATTCCATTCACTACTCTTCCCAGTTTTAAATGTAGTGCCATATTTGTACTAGTGGAACAAATATGCCCAAAATGCTTGAATGGTTTTTGTACTCTCTTGTAGAGTACTATCCACATCATAAAGACTGACTACTTCCAGACATCAAGTATAAGTTTACTCTGATACTTGTACATCTCCGATCCCATCAGCTAAATTTTATTTCTATACACTGAGACTAAATAAACTACGCAAATTGATTCATCAATGAGTTGATGAAAAATGAAGTTAAATAGATTGTTTTTAACAGGTTGATTTTGCAGTAATAAAAGAAAATGTCAGTTGACTTATTTGATAAATGAAATGGCTGCAGATTAAAAATGTAGATATCTTAAACCAGATTTTAATTAGTGTTTCCTTTCATGAGAGAGCTTTCACTTCTGATTAATAATTGTACACTTTAGATTTAGGAAGTGTAATTAAATAGTTTTCCATGAGATGCTATGCACTCTCATGGGATTTCTTTTTTCAAGTTTTAGGTATATCTTTATTATATCTGATGCTATATTTGCTGAACATTTAGAGTTTATAGTAAATAAAATATAGTATAATATATAGGACTATTGAATAAAAGAATTACCACATAATTACACATTGCACTGAAATAAACCTATTGCTCTTTAAATATGAAAAAATAATCAATAACTAATTGATTAATCAGTTAAGAGTTATTTTCTCCATCACATTTGAGTAAAAAATCCTCAAATATTCCATCTTGTAATTCCAGCAAATTACTCCTACTGAGTAATTCAATGTAACAACACTATAGTATTACTAAATAAAATATATTTACATGAATTACTCATTCTCCTCCTCCTAAGCACTCCATGGCTTAGGGCCGGGGTACCTACGAGACCGCCTTCTGCCACCAATAGCCTCCCACCGGCCAGTACGCTCGCACAAAGTGGGCCTCCTCAGGATGCCGTCCGCCAGACAATGTCGGCTGGCGACCCCCAGGGGGAGAGCCTTCTCTGTGGTGGCGCCCACCCTCTGGAAAAACCTCCCCCCCCGAGATACGTACAATAACAGACCTCCAGATCTTTCGTCGGGCCCTGAAAACCCATTTATTTCAACTAGCTGGGCTGGCTTGAGTTAAATTTTAAATTGATTTTAAATTGGGTTGTTTTAATTTACGGCCAAAATATCTAATTATTTTAAATTGTTGTTAAATTTTGTATGTCCTGTTTTTTACTTTGGCTGTTCACCGCCCTGAGTCCTATTTGGAGAAGGGCGGTATAGAAATTGAAACAAACAAACAAATAAATAAATAAATAAATTCTACTTCCTTTGGCAGAAATGTGCATCTAAATGTTTTTCTACAATAATCCAAGACTCAAGAAAGAACAATGGTAATCTATATAGGTCCTTGCTGTCCATGTTTATGGGCCTGCTTATTCACTGACAGAGTATGTGCAGAAAAGGGATATTGGAAGTGGCCTTTGTTCCCAATGCCTCCAGCTACAGCTACTCTCAGAATTTTTATAGGTAGCATTTGTAATGGCTCAGCTGTTAAAAGATGCTGAGCTTGTCAGCTGGAAAGCTGACAGCCCAGGTTTAAGATCCAAGATCCATGCGACAGGATGAACTCCAGTTATTTGTCCAGCTCCTGCCCACCTAACAGTTCAAAAGCATGCAAATGCAAGTAAATAAATAGGTACCATTTCAATGGGAAGGTAACAGTGCTCCGTGTGCCTTGGCATATAATCATGACCACATGATTATGTGGTCACATGACCACAGAAAGGGTCTTTGGACAGCGCTGTCTTCCTCAGCTAAGAAATGGAGATCAGGACTGTCCCCTAGAGCAGAATACAACTGGGCAGGGGAAACCTTTACCTATTTTTATTCTGCCATCATATTAAGATGGCATTTCTATATTAGTCAATCTTGACTGGCTCAAGGTTGACACAGCCTTCCTCTGTCCAAGGTCAGTAAAATGAGGACCCAGATTGTTGGGGGCAATATGTTGATATAGCTGTTAACTGTTTAGCTTTAGACAGTGCTATAAAGCACTATGAAGCGGTGTCTAAATGCTGTTTCTATTTCTATGTGTAGAATCTACACATATCCTCAGAACTTCCCTGGGAAAGGCAAAGTGTGGCCAGATCATAACCACCAATTTAAGTAGTTTGGTCTCAGTGGAGATAAGGATGAAGTCTGAAAAGCAACCTAATAGTTTTCAGATGCATTGGACTACAATTTACGTAACTCTCTGATATATATACTAGCATAAGCTGGAGGAGGAGGAGGAGAAGGAGGCAGCAGCCTGGGATAAAGAATTTCTTGGATCATTGGGGGCCTTGGGTTTGTCTAATTCTAGACCTGTGCAGAGAGAGCAGAATCAAAAGCTGATTCTGAAATGGCTGCAGCTGATAATTGATATGCCTGATCATAAAGGGAAAAACCTTCAAAGTCCAACATAGGTTACACTAGATCTTTCATTATATGCACAGTTAGAAACACTATCAATTTTCAAACAAGAACGAAAAACGATTATTGACTTGCACGGAAGATATCTCAATCTCTTCCTATTAATTGCAAAACCAATGCAATCTAAATGCACCATCTAATCTGCACTTATAAACCAGATATGCACTCACATTCATAGGACACATTAAGCAATGTCATAATTGTACTTAATATTTGATTGGAGACCAATCCATTCCTTAATTATGGTTAAGGAATAGCATCTTAAGCAGGAAATGTAATAATTGCTTGGTTTGGGTTAGCTTGGTTTGGGAACCCAGAGAAATAATTAGCTTACAGTTAAGAAAAAAATAGTGCCAGTAAAATGATAATGCAAGAATGACTGCAAAGGGAGGGTGAAAAATTATACCAAAGAGTAAGGGGCTATTCAGTTTTTCCCATCCTCTATGTTCTATGTTCATCGATGAACCCACATATTTTTTTGTATAATTTTTCTTTTGTTACACTAGCCTACCTTGCAAATATTAGCAATATTAATGGAAGAGCAAGAGGCTGGTGGTTGTTTGCTATGTGGCCTAGGTAGGTAGGTATCATATCCATTGACAAAGTTGGCCTCAGAAAGTTGGCTCAAAGTAACTAAATCCAGTGTATGGCACCATCTATAACTATAACCAGCTGACCGCTTAACTTTGTAGAGTTGATTCCTAAATATTTTTCTTTGTTCTTTACAGAGCATATATTGTGTGACTTTACTTCTTCTCTGTATGTCTAAACATATTCATGGTACAATCACCCACATGACAATATCACTGTTTCCATAATGTTTTAGAGGAACTGTTCTGTTCCCCAGGCATCTGGCTCCACTGGGAACAGGCAGATAAACTCTAGCAAACAGGCTTTCATACAGATTGTTTATTAGGGTATCCTCAAACATAGACTTACAATCATGATGAGTCATGGTGAGTCATGTTGAGATTCATCCTTATTTCATAATCTGCCCCATTTCCTAGTGTAAAATGATGGTAGTTCTGTCCCCCTGTTCAGAAAGCATGCTCCTCTCTTCTGTGGTAATTCAAAATGGCCTGGTCTTTGTTCTGCACCCAGGCAGAGAGCCTCAGTGGCCAATCAGTGGCCATAACACAGATATGGTTACATGCCATGGACTACATTTCCCATAATGCAATCTCTCTCTACATCTCCCACAATGCAATCTCTTAAGAAGACAGCTCTTAATCCTTAAGGTAACTAATCCACTATGACTCACTATCTGTAACAGCACAGGGACTGTTTATTTGTAGCTACCCTCTTAAATTAGCGTCCTTGTTTGCTTGGAACACTAACTCAGGAAATGTACTGCCATATTCATAGATATTGGATCACGGCTATCATACCAGGATCCTTTAGCTATGTACTTCATTCCTGATTCCCAAGTTCTGTGCTCTTCCAGCAGGAGGGTTGGTCAATCACACAGCACAACCAGGTAGTGAATAAATGTTTTTTAGCCAGTCCAAACTTCTGACTTGAATACATTGCATATAACATTCAATTGGTTTTGATTTGGGGTGAGTCATTTCACTTAACTGAAGAGATACTTGGAAATGTGTGATTCTTGGTGGTGAGAAATTCTTTTCAGACTGTTCTAGTTCTTCCATACTTGAATTCTCCCGGCATAAGGGATACAATAAAAATAGAGAGCAGTGATGTGAAATTAAGTTCTCTTATATGTTTCTTTTAACTCTTTTGATATATTACTATAGCAACTCTGAAGTAGAATTTACTGCAAGTAAAGCATTAGTTTCTATAGAAACCACTTGCCCTACATGTGGAAAGAGAGTTTACTTTTTAACACACCATGCCTAATATTAGATTGTGTACGTGTGTGTGCAGGCGTGCACACATGCTTGTTTTCAAAGGGTGGAATTCACCTAATCTATGAGTTCTGTGTCGTTACAAATGATGCTTTATTTTTACAGACTAGCTGGAAAGATATTAAGTCCTGGGAGATCCTTTAGGTGACATATACCATATGGTTAATCAATAATAACATTCCAGATTGCTGGGTTATAAAAAAGAGACATATTGGTGTTAACCAAAAAAAGAATAAAAGATCTGTCACTTCTGGAACACTGTTGGCAGCCATCTTTTTCCTGCCATTCTTTCATCTTTCATCTTTAGTCTGCTATGTTCAGTTAAACTCTATTGCAGTGTAAGCTGCACTGGCTTCTGGTGGCAATTCAGGATGCTAGTTACCTCCTATAAAGCCCTGCTTGACTTAGCACTGGTTAGTTGTAGGACCAGTTTTTCTTAAGGGTTTCTGTCTATCCTACATATTTGAATAGGGAGAGCATACTCAAGTTCCCAGCTTTGGAACCTTGTAGGATCTAGAAGGCATGCCTACCAGGGGTGGGTCCTAATTTTTTTTACTACCGGTTCTGTGGGCGTGGCTTATTTTGTGGGTGTGGCTTGATGGTCATGTGACAATTATTTAGGATTTAGCAGAGGTACTGGTCTACCAGGCTTTTAACTGCTTGCAGAGCTGTACTGATCTACTCATGTATTTTTGCAGGCACTGATCTACTAATGTATTTTTGCAGGCACCGGTTTACTCATTTGTTTTCTTTTAACACTGAACAGCTGTAGGGCGGCCCTTTGAAGCCCCACGGCAAGAGTTTAAACAGTTTTTTTCCCTCTAGCCATCAGCTGGGACTCAGGAGGCAGCAATAGATTGGGGGTGGGGCCAAATAAAAGGTAAAAATAATGTGGGGGGTGGGGGACAGGGGGCAGGGGGCAGAACCGGTTCAGTGACGTCATATCATCACCGCTACCAGCTCGGCGGAACCGGGCCGAACTGGGAGGAACCCACCACTGATACCTACTTTATGACAGTGCCTGCTATTTGGAACATCCCTTTCCCCAACAGATGGTTGACCCCACACTTCAGTGACATTTGTTGGGAAAACTGTTCCTACCCTCCAAAAACCCCAATGTTAGGGTTCTAAGTAATACATCCATTGCAAACAAAACTCCGAGGCAGGTAGATTCCTCAAAGAATATATTGAATATATTATATTGAATATATTATATTGGCACAGACTGGTGAAAACTAACTCTAAAGGTTCCTGTGGTTTTCTCCTAATTAAAAGTAAAAGTTTTCCCCCCTTTCCCAAGCAGCCAGTCACATGGTCCAATCAAGGTGCTGTCCGGTTGCTTGGAAACTTCACTCCTCCCCTTCAGAGTTGACACCCAAAACACAACAAGGCAATCAAAAAGCTGAACGATATATCTGATTTTAAGGCTATGTTTGCCAGATGAAGGACATGAGGATGAAAAGGAAGACATCTCCTTCTTTTGTCTGATGTCTGATAACCGTAACTGGGAAGAGCCTGTCTGCCGTCATTTAAGACCTAGGACTTTATCCAGGCTGAGGATACTCTCACAAACAAAATACTGGGCTATATACTCGGAGATAAGTCTTATCCAGGGATAAGCTGAGTCTCAAAATTTTCATGTTTTAATTTTCATAATTGGTTTATTTGTGGGTGACACATACTTCATACTAGTTTGGTTAAAAATTACCATATTTACTCATAGGTAAGCTCACTTGTGGATAAACTGAATTTGGGAGGTATATTTTGGAAGCCAAAATAATTAGCTTATTCATGAATATATATATAGTAAAGGTAAAGTTAAAGGTTCCCCTCACACATATGTGTTAGTCATTCCCAACTCTAGGGAGCAGTGCTCATCTCCGTTTCAAAGCCGAAGAGCCAGTGCTGTCCAAAGACGTCTCTGTGGCCATGTGGCCAGCATGACTAAACACCAAAAGCACACAGAATGCTGTTACCTTCCCACCAAAGGTGGGCCTTATTTTTCTACTTGCATTTTTTACATGCTTTCGAACTGCTAGGTTGGCAGAAGCTGGAACAAGTAACGGGAGCTCACTCCGTTACGTGGCACTAGGGATTCAAACCTCTGAACTGCTGATCTTTCGATTGACAAGCTCAGCATCTTAGCCACTGAGCCACCGCATCCCTTTATATATATATATATATATGCAAAATGACTACTGGCATAAGCCTGATGATGGCAGATGGGATTCTGCCGAAACGTCGCTTCTACCCTTTTAGGGATATATCCACAATTACACGGGAAGAAACCCGAAATATTAACTATACACACACACACACACACACACACACACACACATATATATATATATATAATCAGGCTGATGAAGGGAGGAGAACCTGTGGCTCAGTGGTTAATACAACTGCAGCCCAGGTTCGAATCCAAGTAAAGGTAAGGCTGGCTGATGAGAGCTAAGAAGCTTGAAATAGATCTATACCAGTCTCCCTTTATTTCTTTATCAGTAAAATATAAAATATATTATATATATATATATATATATGTATATATATATATGTATAGTACCTCCATTTAAAAATGAGAATGGAGTAAAAAGCCAACAAATATAACAGTACTGTCTTGCCTTGTGTCCAGGTTTATTTCTTTTTTAATATGACATAGTATAAAGAACTAAATATTAGATTGCATATATATATAAAGGGGAAATAACCTGTTATGATGAACCTGGTTCTAAACTAAATATGGACATTGCTCTGAAGTTCAGGGAGATCATTAAAATCACACCTGCTTGATCTGAATAACACCGATTTTTCATCTTTCAAATTGTGTTGGACTGCCGTCGCTTTCTCTCTGCTTATCTTTTCCAGAGAGATAGTTTGCCAAGCAATCTGTTGTCTTTATTCTCCTGATGTTTATAAAGCACACAGTGTGAAGTGATTGGATACCTTAGCAACACTCTAAATATGTATCACTGATAATAAAGTAGCTGTGTTAGGTAAGATAAAACCATACCCTGCTACAAAAAGATGAGTGGATATTCTGCAGGAAAGTAATATTTACAAGGCAAAATAGATGCTCAATGAATTGTAACTCTTGTTTTTGACTCCCATGGAGATTCATTTAAAAGAGATGGCTTTAATGCTTTAATGCTGCTTTTCCATTACACCTAGGAACTGTTTATTCCATGTGTAAACAAAGAAACTTGAATAACATCAGCTCTGAGTTAACTGTCTCTTAGAGTCTGGGTTGACACCATTCTAAACTGAAAACTGAGAATTTTTCTTTATAACCCTTAATCAAAAGTTAAAAATCTATTTGAAAAAGCAAAATCTGGCACCCAGCCAGGATATTTGAGGAAATTCTTCACCTGATCGTATGAAAAGGCTTCTTAGTTTCACCCCCCCCCAAAAAAGAGCATAGACTTGTAAACAATTTCCACATGTTACTTTCAAGAAATAGATGCACATTTACAAAGCATTTAAATAAAACGCAAAAGTATTTTAATCCAACAATGGGTCAGTTTCTGACCAGATCATCCATTTACCTGTTCTCCAGAAACTGAGCTACAGGTAAGACAAGCTGCTTCGAAAAACTATTTCTTATTTGTTAATCCATTTGTCAATTTTAGATCATATTGTTCACTTAGAATAATTATAGGCTTCTTACATAATAGGATGAAAACCACAAGTACAAATGATACATGAAAACAACAAAAAGAACAAAATCAGCCATAAAAATTGCCACCCATTGAGAACAAAATCTAACATAGATGTACTTCACCACTTAAAAACACCATCACCTAGGACAGAGGTGTCAAACTCGCAGCCTGTGGGCCAGATGTGTCATGTGCTGGCCACACCCACCTCTGGTTTAGTGAAGGGGAAAAAAGTTGCAATATGTCATGTGACGATGACATGACGACACAAGTTTGACACTCCTGAGCTAGGGAATCACTGTATTTTATCTCAGGCTCTATGCTGATAGAGCCAGATTTATAAAAGCCAAATAGATTGAAGGCTTATGATTCCTGATCTTTTCAACCAGACATGGACTGGATTGTCAAATAACACATCAGAGGTCCTGAGGTCCTACGTGACCCCAAAAACTCTGAGACGTAGTGCTCAGAACTTTTCCAAAAATTGTACTAAATTATAATTCTAAAAGTAGCAGCATGGAAAATTGGTTAAATACCTGTTGGAAACAACAACTTCATGGAGAGAAATCGTACAAGTTACATAAAGTTCATATAAAACCAACTTCAGTTCCCTCCCCCCCTCAATCTTCTCACTCTTTCTACATATCTATTTTTCACAATGGAACCCTGGTATGCTACTCAAAGGCCAAACACAACCCAAACCTCGCAAAAGTTGTGTACTTTGAAAGAGAGGATATCTCTGAACATAAGATGGTCCTCTGCATAATAGAAACCAGGCCACCAAACCTTGAACATGAGAACTTGGCAGAGGTTCCTTATGCAGAAAAAATTTAATCGCAGCTATCCTCTCTGTGTTTATTATTATGAAAGTTCAACTAATGTGTGAATAAAGATGGAGAACATTCTGCAAATGTTCTGTATCAAATATAGATACTAAATATGTCCACTGAAGAACTTTTCAGGCCATTCTGTTCTGTCAGGGTTTGAGTTATGGTAATGCTCTTTACATGGTTTTTCCACTGAGACCTGTTGTGCAAAATGTTTTCATAGTAATTATGGCATTCCGTTATGAATTTTGAGCAACTGGCTGCAGCATGGGCAATAAAATCACTGAATAACTGAAAATAATTTTGGAGAACCCTTCTTCCATCAATTGAGAAGTCCATAATGCTGGGAAATGTTAGAAGAAAAGAGGATGATGAACAGTAAGGTGGATGGACCCATTTTATAGGTAGTCCTTGACCTATGACCACAATTGAGCCCAACATTTCTGTTGCTAAGCGAGACAGTTGCTAAGTGAGTTTTGCCTCATTGTGCAACCTTCCTTGCCACAGTTGTTAAGTGAATCACTGCAATTGTTAAGTTAATCACATGGTTGTAAAGTGAATCTGGCTTCCCCATTGATTTTGCTTGTCAGAAGGTTGCAAAAGGTGATCGCATGACCCTGGGACACTGCAATTGTTGTAAGTATGGATTTGTTGCCAAGGACCACATTTTGATCACATGACCATGGGGATGCTGCAACAGTCATATGTGTGAAAATCAGTGATAAGTTACTTTCTACCTTCAGATGGGCACTAAATGAATGGTTGTAAGTTGAGGGCTACCTGTATAGCAGTGATGGATGCATTGATGGAAATCAGAAGAGCTGCTAAAAGTCAAAACCAAACTTATAGTATAATATCAATCCATCCTCCTTTTGACTTTCAGAATTCATGGAATCAGTAATGCAGTTCATAAACATTACGGATATAAGAAACTTCTGTCATCTGTAACAGTAATATTTTGTGTTATTGCACAACATCTACCTTAAGAATGTAGGAATAGTAATAGCAATAACGTTTAGGCTTATATAACACCCCAAAGTGCTTTACAGCACTCTCTGGGCAGTTTTCAATACTGAACCATTATTTACATATTGCCCCCAACAATCTGCATTCTTATTTTATTGACCTCAGAGCAGGGGTGAAATGCTCCCGGTTTGGACTGGATCACCCGATCTGGTAGCGATGGTTCAGAGAACTGGTAGCAAAAATCCCTGCACCCCCCCCCATGCCCAGCTGAGCCACGCAATCATCAGAGGCTGTTTTTTTTATTTTTAAAAGCATTTTTTCTACAGCCTCTTTGGCCGAAAAAAAGCTTTTAAAAGTTTTTTCAAAAAAGCCTCTGATAATCGCGCGGCTCAGCTGGGATCATCAGAGGCTTTTCAAAGCATTTTTTTCTGCAACCACTTCGGCCGAAGAGGTTGTAGGAAAAAAAATGCCTTTAAAAGCCTCTGGCGATCCCAGCTGACTTGCCTGATTGTCAGAAGCTTCTAAAAGCATGTTTTTCTGCAACCTTTTAAGGTTGTAGAAAAAATGCTTTTAAAAGTTAAAAAAAAAAAAGTTGGCCACGCCCACCCAGCCACATTACCCTCCCCCCCACCAAGCCACACCCACAGAACCGGTAGTAACGAATTTTAGATTTCACCTGTGCCTCAGAGGGATGGAAGACCGAATCAACCTTGATTGGCTGAGTGAATGTTGAGACCTAACAGAACAGACCAAATCAATTTGGTTAAGAATTAGTCTTAGTCCAGCATTTTATTTTTATAGTGACCAACCAGATTGGTTTAGAAGACTCACAAGCAGGAGATGGAAAATAATTTTCTCTCATTATTGTTCTGGAATTTGGAAGCATGATGGTCCCAACCTAAAGATAAATTAAACCTTGAAGACATGGTTGAAATGCTCCCGGTTTGGACCGGATTGCCCGATCCAGTAGCAATGGCGGTGGGTGGTAGCAAAAATCCCTGCGCCCCCCCTCCGATGCCCAGCTGAGCCACGCGATCATCAGAGGCTGGTTTTTTACTTTGAAAGCATTTTTTCTACAACCTCTTCGGCCGAAAAAATGCTTTTAAAAGTAAAAAAAAAAGCCTCTGATGATTGCGCAGCACAGCTGGGATCTGGGATCTCGGTGGAAGAGGTTGTAGAAAAAAAATGCCTTTAAAAGCCTCTGACGATCCCAGCTGAGTTGCCTGATCGTCAGAGGCTTTTAAAAGCATTTTTTTCTGCAACCTCTTAAGGTTGTAGAAAAATGCTTTTAAAAGTAAAAAAAAGAAAAAGTTGGCCACGCCCACACAGTCACATTACCCTCCCCCCCACCAAGCCACACCCACAGAACCGGTAGTAACAAATTTTACATTTCACCACTGCTTGAAGACCGTGATTCTTGAGTAAATGTGTATCCATGACTTTCTTTTCATTCCTTTTATAAGCTATCCAAGTTACTGGCAATCCAGTATTGTGTCAGATCTTTTAGATGATCCTAGTATTGGTATTTTGAGAGAGGGAGAAAATTTTCTTTTTACCTTTGTTGATGCAAAGGTTCTGTTTTCATGTGAAAAATCACCACTAGTGTGTTTGCTGGACTATAAGAGCCCAGTTGTCTACAACAGAGGTGGTATTCAGCAGGTTCTGACCAGTTCTGGAGAACCGGTAGCTGAAATTTTGAGTAGTTCAGAGAACAGGTAAATGCCACCTCTGACTGGCCCTGCCCCCATCTTTACTCTGCCTCCCAAGTCACAGCTGATCGGGAGGAAATGGGGATTTTGCACTAACCTTACCCTGGAGTGGGATGGGAATGGAGATTTTATAGTATCATTCCCCTGCCATGCCCACCAAGCCATGTCACACCCACCAAGCCACGCCCACAGAACCAGTAGTAAAAAAATTTGAATCTCACCACTGGTCTACAGGAGGGTTAAGTGACAAAATATGTGCCGTAACTTCTTAATACAAGCTTTGCGACTTGCATATTTATGTCTGATGTCAGGACACATGTACCAAATGGCAGCACTTTCATTGTAATGTCATTATGTACAGTATGTGTTGTCATTTCTTCGTCCTGGGTACCTGCAGATGCCTATGATAGGAAGCTATGATTTCTTCCAGCCAATTTACATAAACAAAACAACAAACCTCAGCTATTGGAAGAACATGAAAAGCAGAATTGGAACACCAATTTTGAAAGAACCACACTGGCTAATTATTCCCCATTGACCTTGCTTGTCAGAAGGTCACAAAAGAGGATCACATGACCAGTAGTGGGTTTCAAATCCTGGCGCTACCAGTTTGTTATTGATAGTGTGCGTGCGCGCGTCCTTGCTTTGCAAGCATGCGGTGCTTCTGCGCATGCGCAGAGCAGTTTGGATGACATCTGGGTGGGTGGGCGGAGCCTCTTGCCGCCGCCACTACCAGTTTGCCCGAACCGGGGTGAACCGAGAGCAACCCACCACTGCACATGACTCCAGGACACTATAATCGTCATAAATATGAGTCAGTTGCCAAGTGTCTGAAGCTTTGGAGTTTCATATGTTTGAAGCTTTTGTTATTTTTCCTTCTTTCCCCCCCAGTAACTTTATTATTTTATTTTATGTAGTCATTTACTACTATTACACCGATTTTGATCACATGGCTTTTTAGGGAGTGATAAAAATATTATATTAATACTATTAATTGCCTGCTTTTGTCTGCCTTATCTTGCTTTTCTTAATGCATGATAAATCTCTGTATTGAAAAATGATGGATAAGACAAAAAAAAAATCTTAGGATATATTATAATTATTCCCTTGTTAATAGAATCCAGCAAGCTGCTTGCTTTAATGGCTGATTCACACAGATATTAACTCAAATTCAACCTGGTCTCAATTACCAGCTTCAGATACTGTTGTCTATTTCAGGTTCAAACACTTAAATTTTATCTCACACATCATTTCACATGTCTATGTAGTGTGTAGTTTAAAAAACAAAGAAAAAATTGACTCCTCAATCCAACTACTTTTTAAAACATTCATTTTAAAATAAACAGCTTTATTATTCTTTATTTTATTTTTCTAAAATGCCAAAACAATTAAACTCAAAACACTAAGGTAAATTTGTATTTTTAAATCCTTCTTAAAAAATTAACCCTACCACCACCTTTGGAGGACATTCAGAAGTGCGGTACCAGCACTTACAAGCACATGCTAAATAGCTTAGTGCTACTACTACTAATATGCAGAAATTAAATTAAAAATATAATTAAAAATTTCAAAATAGGCCATGATTCCTCAATCTGGTGCCCTTCAGATATAGTATGCTACAAATTATTATTATTGCCAAAAATACTGTAATAGGATATTTAATTCGTTGTGTTGAAGAAAGCTGATAGAAATGGAATAGTATTAAATAAAGCCTATCCACCCTTATCTTTTTAGAACTCATATTTCTTCCATCTTTTGAGTTCTCCAGATCCATTTTTTTCTCTATCTATATTCATCAGTTGTCATAGGAACTGTCCTTCCTAAACCAAAGACATGTTGACATTGTTAGGCTAGGTAACTGGCAGAGAACAGTTGCAATTAATTCTTGAAGGTCACTAAGATAACTTAACCAATTCTGTGTATGAAAAAAAATTATATTATTGTGCAACTTATTTTTGGATGAAAACAAACTCACTTAAGAAACTGTTGATATAGCAACGCCTCTTGCCTGCAAGTTTCATATCTGTTTATTTAGATTTAAACCGCTACATAGCCTTTAGGTCGGAAGTGAGAGGGAGAAAGTAGGGGACAACGCACACAAAAACGAACAAAAAAAATTGGTAACCTATTAAAACAAAAACACAAAAAATATTTCCAGTTTATTTCTGAGCTCTGTATAAGTATTGTTACTGTAAGTGTAACAAAACAATCAAGACCCAACAGATGTATTAAAAGGATACATTACTGCCCAAATAGAGAGCTTGGAAGAAGATTAGTGTTTAAGAAATGTGAAATATCAAAAGAAATAAATAAAGAAATAAAGAAAGAAAGAAAGAAAGAAAAAGAAAAAATATCATACGAAAAAGAAATACAATATTTAATTATCCATATTACTACAGCAGCAAGAATAATCTACGCTCAAAATTGGAAAAATGATAATATACCATCTGAAGATAATCTGATCAGAAAAGTTTTGGAATGTGTGGAGATGGATTTATTTATTTATTTATTTATTTATTTTATTCAATTTATATACCGTCCTATTCCCAAAGGACTCAGGGCAGTGAACAGGCACAAGATAAAAATACATCATACAAAAGTTAAAAAACCAATTAAAAGTACATTAAATAATTTTGGCCCCCAAAATGAATTTAAAAACACCCAATTTATATAAAACTAAAAGCAAATTAAAAGGGGGAGTCAAGCCAGTCCAGCCTGCTGGAATAAAAATGTTTTGAGGGCGCGGCGGAAAGTGCGTAAATCTGGGATCCTCCGTATCTCCGGGGGGAGCTCATTCCAGATGACAGGCACCCCCACAGAGAAGGCTCTCCCCCTGGGGGCCGCCAGTCGACACTGTTTGGCCGATGGCACCCTGAGGAGCCCCCTCTATGGGAGTGTACTGGTCGGTGAGAGGCTACTGGTGGCAGAAGGCGGTCTCGTAAGTATCCTGGCCCTAAGCCATGGAGCGCTCTAAAGGTGGTGACCAAAACCTTGAAGCGCACCTGGAAGACCACCGGGAGCCATTGCAGTTCGCGCAGGAGGGGAGTCACATGGGAGCGCCATGTCGCTCCCATAACCACCCGCGCAGCTCCATTCTGGACCAGCTGGAGCCTCCGGGTGCTCCTCAAGGGGAGCCCTATGTAGAGAGCATTACAGTAGTCCAGGCGTGAGGTGACGAGGGCATGAGTGACCGTACGTAACGAGTCCCGATCCAGAAAGGGACGCAACTGGCGGATCAGGCGAACCTGATAGAAAGTCCTTATTGAAAAAGCACTTTTGGGGCAACCATAACCTGGATGACTGAGAATCTCCATAGACAATAGAGTTTGAAGGGACCTTGAAGGCTTTCTAGTCCAATTCCTTGCTCAATCAGGAGACCTTAACTATTCCAGGCAAATAGTCAATCTTGCGTTTCTATCTGACATGTTGAACTGTTTGGGGAATTCTGGGAGTTGAAGTTCCCACATCTTAAAGTTTCCAGGGTTGAGAAACACTGCTCCAGGGGGATGCTATTCCATAGGGTAGGTGCTGCCCCTAAGGAGGCATGACTATCCATGATTCTGGTGTCTAATATCAAGTAATATCAAGTGACATGGAGCATGCCTTTATCTGTTAGATCTGGTGGTTCAAACAGAAATAATAGGCGAAAGCTAATCCTGGAGGTAATCTGACCTATGCTATGCAGGGCTTTATAGGTAATAACCAGTACCTTGAATTGTACACAGAAGCTGACTGGGAGTTAGTACAGCTAGCAGTGGTGTTATGAAGGTACAATGAGAAAGACCAATAATTGTCCATGGTGCTGAATTCTGGACCAAGCTGCATCTTTTTAGCGCTCTTTAGGGGCAGCCAAATGTAGAGCACATTACGGTATAATCCAGATAACCTCAGAATCATTTCACAATCTGAAATGATATCCCTGTGTGATATCCAGCTTTGAACAAATACGAGCAACTTTGTCTTCAAAGGATTTTCTGGGATCTCAGAGTACATAAGGGCAAAAGTATCTCTAAGTGACACTGATGGTGTTCTGTCCCCGTCTCCACACACACACAAACACAGCCAGCCGAGGGTTAAGAAAGCACTTGGCATGCACACAGGTCGTTATCTAAACTTGGCAACAAAACAAGCACCGTCTGCCAAGAGCTTTACTTCAACAGATAACATAAAATACATACGAATTGTAAATAGTCCAGCTCAAACAATATCCCTTCGGCTGATTTACACGTTGTTCAAGTGACTAGCCAGAGTTAGTTTTTGTTCGTCACAGAATCTTAAATGGCCACCACACTCTCTTATATAGTGTCTGGGGTGTGGTCCAGTGACTCAGTTATAATCCCTGGCACGCCTCCTTAACTGCTGCAACCGTTTATCACGCCTTTGTTGGCGTGGATCCAGGAACGACAGATCACCTCCCTCGCTCTCATCGGAGACACCTGGCTCCTGGCTAATCTCCTCTTCCTCAGCCGGCACTTGAGGCAGTGCCAGAGGGGAGGGGCCTGGAGAGGGAGGCCTGGCCGACTCCTCTTCTTCATGTTCGGAGCCTTCTTCCTCCGATGAGATAGGCTCGGAGGGCGGGGCCACAACAGATGGTTAACAAATCCATAAATACGTGTAGAGAAATATTGAGACTTTGCCTTCCTTAGACTGTGAGATAGGCCCAATGGATGCTTGTACCAGTTTCTGTCCATCATTCTTTGTCTTTTGCCAGCATCATTCCCTAGAGTTTTCATCACGCAAAGCTGTTGGGTACCTATTCATTCAATTATAATACCACATTTCATTTTTCTTCAGTGTTTTATAATATAGAAGAAAAGCTATGGAAATTATTATAGAGCAGTAGTTACAAAACTAATATTGGGAAATAGAGAAAAGAGACATAAGAAGGAGGAAGATGTCTGATAAATTTAGGCTCAAATATATTATTTTTCCCTGTCTTGTTCCTTTTATTTGAAAACTGATATCTGTTTGTGGATTATGTTGAACTAAAAGGAACAGAAACCAGAATTTGTTCATTTGTTCAATTTGTTCCTACCCTGAGTAGGATTAGGGATAGAGTTGCTCTAGAACTGCAGCTACTATATTCATGAGGAAAAAAAGTGAATCTCTGTAAATATTGTAATTCATTTCTTACTTAAGAGTGGCCCCACATCTGATTAAGCTAAAGATTACTGGGTTAATATTATCATTTAACAGATTCATCATGAATGGATCAATCCCTGCTTTATTGTTTGCACATAAACAAAGGCCTCTGTGAGGTTCGGAACAAAAGTGTTAAGAATTGCCTTTCATTCTCTTATTTCTGTGATAGCGAACCTTTAACCTTGGTTAAAGTCATATTCAAGTTGGATTGTCATTTATATTTTGAAAGGGATGAAGTCATTTATCTACTACCATAAGAAGCAAATGTCTGGGCTAGTCATGTCTTTGGCACACATCTTGTTCAATTTCCTGTACCAGTGCTTCAGGAGCTAGACCTGGTCACCTCCTCTCACATTTTGTGATCAGTCAGTCAATCACAAATCAATTCCCATACAACGCTTGACTTGTTTCATAATGATCCGTGTAATGTTTTTGTTATAGTTCATTGTCAATATTTCAAGGAGCCAATATTTCTGCCTGGCACACTAAGAAAATGGTGTGGGCCCATGGACAAAGAGTTTTGTTTTTGATAGCTCTGCAAAAACCAGATTATTATAAAATGTAAAGATGTCAAAGTAGATTTTCCCCAGTGTGGCATCTCAACGCATGGAAAGGGAACTGTGTTGGGTAAGGCCAGGGGTGAAATCTAAAATTGGTTACTACCGGTTCTGTGGGCGTGGGTTGGTGGTGGGGATGGGGGTAATGTGACTGGGTGGGCATGACCAACTTTTTTTTTAAACTTTTAAAAGCATTTTTTCTACAACCTTAAGAGGTTGCAGAAAAAAAATGCTTTTAGAGGCCTATGATGATCAGGCAAGTCAGCTGGGATTGCCAGAGGCTTTTATTTATTTATTTATTTATTTATTGGTTCGATTTATATGCTGCCCTTCTCCAGAGACTCAGGGCGGCTTACAATGGATTAAGCAATAGCCTTCATACTTTTGTATATACCTGCTTAGTAGGGCTTTCGCCCCTCCCCAAGTGGTGTTCTTTTTTTATACAAAGTCAGCTTATTGCCCCCACAAACCGGGTCCTCATTTTACCTACCTCGAAAGGATGGAAGGCTGAGTCAACCTTGAGCCTGGTGAGATTTGAACTTGCAGTAATTGCAGGCAGCTGGTGTTTCTTAACAGCACTTTAGTCTGCTGCGCCAAGGCCAAAAGGGTTGCAGAAAAAAATGCTTTGAAAAGCCTCTGACGATCCCAGCTGAGCCGTACGATCATCAGAGGCTTTTTTTTTTTAACTTTTAAAAGCATTTTTTCGGCTGAAGAGGTTGTAGAAAAAATGCTTTTAAAAGTAAAAAAACAGCCTCTGATGATCGCGCAGCTCAGCTGGCATGGGGGAGGGGGGGCGCAGGGATTTTTGCTACCGGTTCTCCGAACCACCCGCCACCATCACTACCAGATCAGGCGATCCGGTCTGAACCGGGAGCATTTCACCCCTGGGTAAAGCTACCTTTAGATGTGAAAGCACATCATCTATACTGTTGAACTGTGAAAAGAAATTTGTTTGAAGTAAATATATAGTAATTAACTAACATTCTATACCTATTAATTAGTAGCCTAGTCTCTTTATTAGGCATACTTCTTCATCTTTTTTCCCCCATTTTTATCATTAGTTAAGAGAATATTTTGGAACAAGTGATGAATTAATTAGGCTTCCAAGTACTAGTAATAAAGATGCTAATTGTGTAAAGGGTGCTTCCTTCTTGGGTTTGCAGTACCAATTATAACTTAAGTTCAGTTACAAAAGAAAAGAACAAATGTGTAAACACGTCAATCAGCAATAAACTCCTTTATCCATGGTCCATATTATTAAAAAATTGGGGAGGGGAGGTTAAATGTGGGAGGGTAACCACATTTGCTAGCAGGCTCCTTCCTGATCTCAGTGCATTCATAAAATTGTGTGTCGAGATGTTTCTCTTCTCTACACACGTGCCAGAAACTTCCACATGTTGATTCAGCATTAGATATTATAAAGCAGTCTCTTCTTTCTTATCTCAATATGGAATAATGTAACAATGTCTGAAAGGACATTTAGAGGGGAGTCTTTTACTGAGTACAGATGGTTTGATTACAGATAGTTTAATTAAACAGGATTTTGTTTGTCTGTTTTGATAATTGTCCAGGAAACACAATCTGTTCTCACAAGAAGTTTGCAGAATCAACTAAACTTTCCAACAACATTGTAACTATGAGCCTGTCACGATTTACTAAAGTCTTGTGAAGATTTACGGTGAAGACATACTAAGAACTATGTCAGTGGCTAACCCTTTGATCACTGGGATTCTGTCCAAATGCTGGAAAAAGGAGAGATTGCACAAAGTAAATAAATCTAAAACATAGTAAATGTGTATACTCAGTTCCATCAAAAACTTCATGGAACATTGGACAATTGCAGTAATTTGTGGTTCAACTCCCAAAAGTTGTGGTTGGTGAGGCGGAGGGGGGGAGGAATCCTTGTTAAATGGAAGTTTTGAGACAAATTAAAGGACTTCTCCATACAAATGAGACATTTTCCTCAGAAGGATATTTATGCATCTCTGCTTCCTCTCTATGTTTAGTTGAGTTAGAATGAGGCAATGGCATCCACAGAAATTCTCAGAAAAGCAAGGTATCAGCACAGGACATAAAAATAGATGGGACTTCAATTGTGCAGTGCACAGCTACTATCTTGACTTTAAAATCCTCCTCCCTACTTTTCATATCCCAGCATGCCAGAAGCATCCTGAATCATTACTATCTCAGAAGCTTTCAACAGCATTTCCTATCAGTGGTAGATATTTGTAAGCTAGTGGTTTAAGGCTGAGAACGTTTTAGTTAACACATACAGTCATTCCATGTTTCCTTTTGCAGTGAGTGCTTTATTTAAGGTATTCTTGTTATTTTTAATTATATAAATTACCTGGAAAATAGCAGCATTGATGTTGACTATAGCTCAGTGCAAGATTAATGAGGATTTGTTTTTCCTCTGCCTAAAACAAGAAAAGGGTTTAAAAATGAGTAAATGGTGTAGATTTGCAAGAAGAACATCTAGCTTGCTTAAAATATATTTTTCTTTCAATGTGCTTAACAACATCAATAAACAATCCCCTTTTAACCTTAGGCTTTTGACAACTAACATGAGTCAAAGTGGGGCTTTTTTTAAAAAAGCTTTTGGATATTCTCATCTTGGCTCTTTCAGCTATTTTGTCTATCTAGTGATTATAAGGTAATAACAACAACAATACAGATAGTCCTCATCTAGCAACCACAATTGGGATCAACATCTAGTTGTTCAGTGAAGTGATAGCTAAATTAAAATGCAACTGAGTTTATAATGTTACTTCAGCTTTCCTTTGCTTTACAGACCTTTGAAGGTTGTCAATATGAGGACCCGTTGCAAAATTACTTTTTCATCACTGTCATAACTGTCCAAGGCAGTCACTAAATGAAGATTATCTGTAATATCATATCCTAGACACACCATGCAGGAATTCACTCTATGTGGATGATTGTTAGATATCTCGGCTGCTGAAATTTTAATTTTGTACCTATATTTCTTCTATTTTTATTATATTCACCACCCAGTGCTGTTGTTGAGATGTTGACTATATAAATAGAGTGCATAAATAAAATAAGATAATATAATGTAAATGTGTTTATTTAAAGGTTCAACCCTTCTTTTCCTTTCTTAAAGAGATAGATGAGAGATGAAGTCAAATCTTTACATGCTTTAAACTGTAACACCCACTTTTAACATCAAAAATTAAAGTGCAAATGTTGAGTGTTGAAGGAGGTAAATTACAGAGCTGCCCAGCTTTTGGGAAAACCAGCTGGTAATTTAGCTAACAAAAAGGAAAAAGAAGAAGAAAACTCTGAAAAGAGTTGAGACGTAAAGTTCCAAGTGTAGATTGCCAATTACAAAAAAATTCTACAGAAAATACTGTATTTTCTGGAACCCAGCCTGAAATGTGGAATGTAGGCTGTAAACGGAAAGCTCCATTTCTTATGTTCTACAGATATGATTTTTAAAAAAATCAATAGATTTAGCCCAACACAAGCCTGAAGCATGCTGTCCATTTCTGCATATATAAAGTTTTATGAAAAATATGTTTTCTCTTCTTCACTTCTTTGGGTTTCTTCCAGCTTTCTGAGGAGATTCCACTGAATTGGAGGCTGAGACTAAACCCCACTATTCCATGTCTCTGTCTAGAACATGGGTGTCAAACTTGCGGTGTCACATTGCCATTATGTGACGTATTGTGATGTTTTTTCCCTTCGCGGAGCCAGGGTGGATGTGGTCTGTAACAGTGGTGGGATTCAAAAATTTTTACTACCGGTTCTGTGGGCATGGCTTGATGGATGTGGCGTGGCTTGGTGGATGTGGCTTGGATGTGGCAGGGGAAAGTTACTGTAAAATCTCCATTCCCTCCCCACTCCAGGGGAAGAATACTGCAAAATCCCCATTTCCTCCTGATCAGTTGGGACTTGGGAGGCAGAGAATAGATGGGGGCAAGGCCAGTCAGAGGTGGCATTACTGGTTCTCCGAACTACTCAAAATTTCCGCTACCGGTTCTCCAGAACTGGTCAGAACCTGCTGAATACCACCTGTGGTCTGCACATGATGCATCTGGCTCGTGGGCCCCCCCTTGACACCCCTGGTCTAGAAGCTACTGCCTTTGGTTTAAAGCAGGCATCTCCAAAGCTGGAAACTTTAGGATTTGTGGACTTGGCTAGCTGAGGAATTCTGGGAGTTGAAGTCCACTAGTCTTAAAGTTGCCAAATTTGGACATCCTCGGTTTAAAGACCTTTTTTTTTGTCTCCAACAAAGTGAGGTACTGGTGACATAGATGTTCACTGTAGATGTGGGTGCTGCTACAGGTGCTGCTCACTGTGACCAGAGGAATCTCTCCCTCATGGGGATGTAGTATGTATGTATGTATGTATGTATGTATGTACGTATGTATGTATTAATTATGCCTATCCTACAAGGTGACTGTGGGCGGTTCTTGTAGTTATGCCTAAAATCTGGCAGGCACTGGAAAGTAAATTACATTCACAACAGGCCAGAGAGCAATTTGGATTTAAGTCCATATTGTTTCTCTTCAAATAAAATTGTCATCATGGCTGGCCTAGTGGTGCAGACAGTCACAAAATACCCATTGATGAGAAGGCAAACTGGTGAAGTTGCTCCCAACTGACATTGGATCTTTTTACCATTTGTCTTTTTCCTGGATGTTCCCAAATAGAGTACTCGCTTGCAGGAGTCCATCATTTTTATCTTTTTAAAAAGTCTCTGAAGCTGAGAGAAAATAAATGATGCTGGAAATGGCTATTTGGCATAATAGCATGCCAGCTCCTCATTTGATATAATTGAAAAAGATCCTTTTAAAAAATTATGGTTGGGCACAGAGCCAAGTAAGTACCAAGAAAAAAGTGCATGGGCATTTTGATGCCCCAGGCACCAAATCACTTACTGTAACAGATCCTAAGTACATTGTATTCCTATCAAATATGCAAGGAGAGAACAAACCCCTAAAATGTATACATAATTCAGATTAGGACATAATTCCTATACATCACAATTACTGTTTGCCTTCACATTGGATTTCGGAGGCTCCAGTCTACCAATAACGTGATGATATTCTAAAGGATTTGACAGTGTGATAAAATGAAACAGGTACAGTTCCCTAATGCAGAGGTGGGTTTCAGCAGGTTCTGACCTGTTCTGGAGAACCGATAGTAGAAATGTTGAGTAGTTCGGAGAACCGGTAGTAAAAATTCTGACTGGCCCCGCCCCCATCTATTCTCTGTCTCCCGAGTCCCATCTGATCGGGAGGAAACGGGGATTTTGCAGTAACCTTCCCCTGCCACGCCCACCAAGCCACGCCCACCAAGCCATGCCACGCCTACCAAACCACACCCACAGAACCAGTAGTAAATTTTTTTGAAAACCATCACTGCCTAATAGGTATCTATTTATAGAACGTAGAATAAACAGAGTTGGAGGTCTTCTAATCCAAACCCCTGCTCAAGCAGGAAACCATATATCATTTCAGACAAATGGTTGTCCATTCTCTTCTTGAAAATTTCCAGTGATAGGGCACCCATAACTTCTGAAGGCAAGCTGTTCTCGCTGTTAGAATATTTTTCTTAGTTCTAGGTTGCTTCTCTCCTGGATTAGTTTCCATCCATTGCTTCTTGTCCTGCCTTCAGGGGCTTTGGAGAATAGGTTGACTCCCTCTTCTTTGTGGCAGCCCCTGAGATATTGGAACACTGCTATCATGTCACTCCTAGACCTTTCTTTCATTAAACTAGACATACCCAATTCCTGCAACCGTTCTTCATATATTTTAGCTTTCAGTCTTCTAATAATCTTTGTTGTTCTTCTCTCCACTCTTTCTAGGCTCAACATCTTTTTTATATTGTGACAACCAAAACTGGATGCAAAATTTCAAATGTGATCTTACCAAGGTATTATAAAGTAACATTAGCATTTCACGTGATCTTGATTCTATCCCTCTGTTAATGCAGCCTGGGACTGCTTTGGCTTTTTTAGCAGCTGCAGCACACCGCTGGCTCATATTTAAGTGATGGCCCACTAGGACTCCAAGATCCCTCTTTCGTGAGTGATTCTTTAAAAGTATATCCTAGACATCTCCTCTTGCCTTTTCTGTCATAACCCTTGTTCACTTCTAGCCACCCTGGGAGAATTACTCTCTGTGCAAACAAAAGATTTAAAATTAGCATTTAACATCTGTTATTTCATCAGTAGTCAAAGCCATAGAAGATGAAAGAAAAACAAATCCTTTAAGTACATGAGTTGGTTCTTCATTCTTCCTGCCTAATAATGATTTTCTTGAATTCTTGCCATCATTCCTTCCATGGAGATGATGCATCATCAACATCCTCAATGCCTGTGTTGCTTGTCTGACTCCCCCCCCAAAACAGAAGTCCTCCCCTCCTTTTTCTTTCCTTCTTGCTGATACAAATGACTCCCGCAGTGAATGGGCGGCCCTGGACCACAAAATGGGACCTCAGAAAAAAAAAAGAATCAACTGTCATGAAGGGAAATGGCTGTGAAGAAAAGAACAGATTTTCAAAAGGTCAGCTGAACCCACAGAGCACTTACATGGTGGAAATTATAGCTTCAGTCTGTCTTACATGTGCAGGGCTAAAAGACTCCCTGAAGAAAAGACACAAAGCAATGGCATAATACAGCTTTTAAAACATTACAAAAAAAAAAAAATCTCGTATTCTTCTTTAAAAAAAACAAAAAAAACCCTTCCTCTTTTCCTTCAGTCCTACAATAGCCTTCCCCAATCTTCAGTTGTATTTGCTTGAAACTGGAGCAGGCAAACTTTTTCCACACAAGAAACATACTTTTTAAAAGCTTAGATTGCTCCAACGGCTGCAGACATGGAGCTGTGGACCATAAGTCCATTCGGTGGCATTTGTCATGGGGAGAAGGGAGGTTAGGGATGATGGGAATTATAATCTAATCTCCTTCAAGGCAGATTACACTTTCCCAGTAAAGTGCGATGTGCATAAAATATTAATGGACATTTCACAAAATATGTACCCCAAAAATATCCCCAAAATAAGCCCTAGCATGGTTTTTAATGTGTGTGCCTGATGTAAGCCCTACCCTCAAAATAAGCCCTACTGAACAGCCTGCGCAGTTGCCTGCCCGCCCACCAACCAATTCCCTCTGGTGCCATAGCCATGAGGCAAAATGGGGTGGTGGTGGAGCTGCCTACATGCCTTGCCCTGGCTTCTCTCAGGGCCCCCACAGCCAGGCCATCCACACCTCAACACCTGCGTTGCAATGGCAGCCATATGCAGCAGGAGGCCACATGGCCACCAGCCCACTTCTGCTTGCTAATAGCTGCAACAGAGCAGGAGGCTGAGTGGTGTGTGCTGGTGCCATGGCCGCAAGGTGAGGCAGGTGTCGGGGCATGGATGCCCTGAGGTAAGCCAATGTGGGGCGTGTGGGGGTAGTTCTACCCGCCTTGCCTCATGGCTGTGGCACCGGTGCATTGCTCCCCCCTCCTGCTCCATTGCGGTCATGAGCAAGTAGAAAAAGTGGACCAGGGGCCACACGGGGTCCTGCTGGATGGGGCTGCTGGTGCCATGGCCGTGAGGCGAAGGAGATGTTGGGGCATGGGTGGCCTGGCTGCAGGGGTCCTGAGGTAAGCTGGTGTGGAGCATGTGGGGCAGCTCCATCCTCTTGTGACGGCGCTGCTGGTGTGCCCTGCGGCCTGCTCTGCTGCAAGCAAGCAGAAGAAGTGGGCCTTCTGTACATGAAAAAAGAATAAGATATTCCCCGAAAATAAGCCGTAGTGCTTATTTTGGGACCCAAAAGAAAATTGGGGAAACACCAGGGTTTCAGCAGGTTCTGACCAGTTCTGGAGAACCAGTAGCGGAAATTTTGAGTAGTTCGGAGAACCGTTAGTAAAAATTCTGACTGGCCCCACCCCCATCTATTCTCTGCCTCCCAAGTCCCAGCTGATCGGGAGGAAATGGGGATTTTGCAGTAACCTTCCCCTGGAGTGGGAAGGGAAATTGAATTGAATTGCATTGCATTGAATTGTCAATGTTTTCTTTTTATTAACCCTTTTCTCTGAGCAGTAGTACCCTGATTGGAAAGATTCAGAATAGATATGTAATACAACAAAAGTGTAAATATCCCTGAGAGCTTCACCCCATAGGTTTTGAAGGGAGAGTTTCAAAAAGCTCATGGTTTCCTCTCCTACCTATCTCTCTGGATCTCTCTCTGCTTAACATTCCACTTGTGACAGACATGGTTTGAACACTTTTATTATTTCTTTTTTTAACAACAGAATCCCAGATGTCAAAACTATTTGCTTTCACTATAGCACTAGTATTTAGACTTACTGTAGATATCACTCCAGAGTGCTTTACATCACTCAGATTTACAATATCAGCGTATTGCCCCCAACAATGTAGTTCCTCATTTTACCGACCTCGGAAGGATGGAAGGCTGAGTCAACCTTGAATCGGTTAAGATCAAACTCCTGACGGTGGGTAGAGTCAACCTGCAGTACTGCATTCTAACCACTGCACCATCACGGCTATGCTGAAATTAGACATATATTTTCTCTTGCTTCTCTTTCCATGTTTAGAATAGAAGCAAAACTTACTGGTGTATGTACAGAAGTTGGTATTTTTTTTTTTATAAAGGAAAGGAAAAGCTGATATTTGAGGATAACACCAATTCTGAGGATAGAAAGAGGCGAGGAAATTTTTTTTTTTTTTGGTAATGTCTGAACTATTGTTCTCGGGAGACCATTCTTTGACATCTTAATTTGTCTGAATTAATGCTTCTATTACATATTACATACCAAATGATAATATCTTTTGGAATTATTGTTAAGACAAGGCAACTGGGATATCTGAAGTATGCTGATATTTCAAAATCCAACACTTTTGCAAACTTTTTCCCCCCCAAGCAATACCACTTAGCAATAGAAGTTATACTTACATACTGCTTCATAGTGCTTTACAGCACTCTCTGAGAAGTTTACTATGTTACCATATTGCCCTTAATAATCTGGGTCCTCATTTTACCAATCTTGGAAGGACGGAAGGCCGTCAGGATTGAATTCCTGGCAGTGGATTGAATTAGCTTGCAATACTGCATTCTAACCACTGCAGTATCACAGTTCAAGTAACCATGCATTCAGTGGAATCAACAGGAAGGAAATAGGGTAAAAGTGAGCAGCACAGATATGTAGTCCTAGTACATCTTGTGCTGAACTTCTTACCCTTATGAATAGGATACTGTAGATTGCTCTGCAATAAAATAATTAACAGAATTTATATAGATATCAGACTATAGTTGGGCAAGAAGAATACCCAGAAACAACTACACAATTAGAAATAACGTCTGGAGAAAATGGAACATTTCTGGAATGAACCAGATTAAGAAGATCTTTACTAGTACCTTAATTTAGACAAGCGGGAAGTCCTGAAAAAGTAGTTTAAAAATATTAACAGCTTCCCTTATTATTCAAGGCAAGCATAGCTTTGCTTAGCTGAGTTTATGTGTGCCTCGTTCTGTGCTTATATATATGTGTTGATGCAACTTACTTGTCAAGGGAAAAATATTATATAGAATTGAAGAAGTTCCATCATATTTAAGAATGGGGAGAAATTGAAGAAAGGTTTATTATTTTAAAAGATCAATAGCTTAGGCAGCAAATTGCCCCCCTAGCTTATTTTTTCAGCTTTGCTTGAAATACTGTTGAAACTCATTTAGATCTACTGAAAAATTCCATTTAGAAACTATTTCTAGTCTTGTTGCTTTTCTCTGCCCTTTGCTGCCCTCCAACACTTTCTCCTATTTAATGTGTCTCCTTGGTGATAGACAGAAATGCTTCTGCTGTAGAGCTAGGCAATACGAGGTGAATAAACTCTCTAAGCAAGGAGCAAGGAACAAGATCCCACTGCTAACCTTAACCTTAACTGAATATAAGGAGAAGGTTTCATGGAAAGTCTTCTCGGTTTTCAAGTTCTTCTGAAAGCTATTGGTTGATTTGAGTTGTTGAAATATTTGAGTTACGTACATTTGGAATTTACATTTTCTTTGAAAACTGAGAAAACGGGGGCTGCTTGTTCCATTCTTACTCAATTCAGCCTATATTGCATTGAACTCCATTAAGAATTCAGAAATCCATTGTAATTGTCAGGGTAATGATTTAAGAGCTGACCAGCTGCTACAATGATGCACTGATGCACTGATGTAATGATGAGAATGAGTCAGCAAGTTTTTTGGCTGTTATCCCTTTAAGAGCCTGTATAATAAGTAGAGGCCCTGTTAGGGTGTCTTTCTCTCTTGCCGTGTGTTTTTCCCTGCTGTAATTTACTGATTGTTTCACTCCTGCCTATAGTATGTGTATGTATAGTATATATTCTTTTGTAGATAAAAACCACTATTTCTTACCTCTGTTTGCTGTTATTGCTCTTGGGTTGTCTCACGTAGTGAAGCTGTGCACACTCTGATAGTAATACAGGTAGTCCTTGACTTATAACAGTTTGTTTAGTGACTGTTCAAAGTTACAATGACACAGAAAAAGTGACTCATGAACTGCCGACCTTTCTGATCGACAAGCTTAGTGTCTTAGCCACAGAGCCACCTAGTCAGGTGTACAAGCAGAATGCATAGCAGGAAGACTAACCAATAGCCTTTCATAAGAAAGCAATTGAGAATTAATTGCAAGACATTACAGTTTCAGTCAAATTCACAGGTTTCTTTAAAGCTGTTTCTCCATCACATAATACAGACTGAAAAACCACATTTACGTATCTACTTCCATCCTATGATATGTGTTGCTTTCCGAAGTGTGGATTCCAAGCCATCTGGGAATATATTTCCCCAGAAATCATACCAGTGTATTTGCATAAACCCTGTTCTAGCTTAATACATATAAAATGTACCTGTTGGCTTCATACACTGTTATTATTTCTTCAACCAAATCAACCATTCAAATGGACCAGAATTTTAGGTTGCACTTACCTTTCTACCCTTATTTAAATAAATTTGATAACTTCTGCAGACTTCCTGCAGACACGTAAGGACTTACATAAGGAGTTCTAGGACATACAATCCCAGCTTCCCTATGTATTCCTATTTTTTGTTCAAGCATCACATCTGGAAAGGGTGACACTGTATGGATGCTTATCTTAAAAAGCACATGATTTGTAAAGATTTTTTAATGTCTTTTTTGATTTGTGAGGCTTGTAAAACATCTCAGCGAATTCATTCCAACTCAGTTATTCTCATGGAATTAGGCTCATAAAGTTTAGCACAATAACATGATGCATCAAATATCTTGTCAGTTTGAAATGAAGAGGAACAATTAGCTTTGAAAATTGAAAAGAGGTTGTTTCTACAGCAGACTGAGTTAAGTCCATTTATGGAGATACTGGAGATCATAATTCCTTAAGAATAAAAATGTATTAGTGCTATTTTTTCCTTTACAAGCAATAACATTCCTGTGTTTTTCTTTTTCTTTGCAAGCTGTAAATTCTCAGTTTCCTTTGAGTGTTTGATAAGAAGATAATTTTGTAGTCTAAGGATCAAAGCCAGAAACATCCAACTTCAAAATGAAGAGAGAGAGAGAGAGAGAGAGAGAGAGAGAGAGAGAGACTTTTCAAACCATTTTGAGATATCAACTTTAAAAACAAAACAGATTTTGCAAATCGCAAAGGTGCTTTTTAAAAGACTTTCTTATTTTTTTCCTTGTTTTGCTTTCATCCAAGAAGCAAATACTTCAGAACTGAAAAAATTTCTTGGATGAGAAGTGAAACATTTTTAACCATGATCTGGATGATTGATTTTGCAAAATCTCCATAGATTTTGCAAAATTCAAATGTAGCTTAATGCAGCTTAAATCCAATAGATTATTTTTTGAAACATAATATGAATGAATTTAAATTTACCCAATACAGTCCCAGGTTTTTAACTGGACACATGGTCTACAGATCATATTATATTTCATATACATTTTAAAAGCATTCTTAAGCAAGTCAGTCTTACTTAGACTTGCTTATTCTTTTCCCATGAAAAGTGCCCCATTTTTCAAACCAAAGTAATTTTGAAAGCAGACTATACCCTGAAAGCTTATCCCTTAAGCAGAACTACCGTATTTTTCGGAGTATAAGATGCACTGGAGTATAAGATGCACCTACCTTTTTTGGTGAGGAAAAGAAGAAAAAGAAATCTCCCTCTGCCTCTGAGCAATTTTGCCTTCTTACAGCAAACAGCCTGCTTTACTTTCATTTTAGTTTTCAGCATAGCTTGATTAGCACAAGGAAAAAAAAATCTGCTCCAGCAATTTACCTCCTTGCAGCAAGCAGCAGAGCCCTGGCAAAACAGCTGAGAGCAAATCAGCTGAGAGTCCAGAGGCTGATCCAATCAACTTGTGCTAATTAGGCTGTGCTGAAGCTGAAAGGAGCTGTTTTTTCTTGCCGTTTGCTTGCCAGGAGGTAACTGCTGCGAGGCAGAGGCCAAAGGGTGGGGGCCAGTGGGTGGGCAGGGCTACATTCAGTGTATAAGATGCACCTAAATTTTCACCCCCTTTTAGGGGGGAAAAGGTGCATCTTATACTCCGAAAAATACGGTATTTACTAGTGAAGGATATGCTCTTCTTGGTAATGAGTGAGTAATCCAGACATCCTGTGGGACTGGTCAAAGATGGAGAAGGAGGCTGTTTAGCTGTGTAAACCCTTCTGCAAACAAATTTCAAATCGACATTGTAGCCCCTACTTTTGTACATTGCATTTTCTTGTATCAGTTAACGAAGATGACAATTCCTTACCAAAACTAAAATCACTACACTGCTGTGAACAACCTTGTTATTGAATACGCAATATAATTGGATTAGTTATCCGAGAGCAGTAAATTTCTCTGAAGAAGTACAGCCTACTTTTTAGAAGCAAAATAACTTTGCTTCTAAACTGACCAATAACCAAAGAGTTAGTGGTCAGTGGAAGACTTGTGACTACATTGGCAAGGTAACTGTAGAGAAGATGTATGAGGTATTCTGGGCCAGTTTACAATATATGGAATTCTGATTAAACCTGGTGTTCTGAATCAGTGGTGGGATTCAAATTTTTTTACTACCGGTTCTGTGGTTTGGTGGGCGTGGCTCGGCTTGGTGGGCGTAGCTTGGTAGGCATGGCAGGGGAAGGTTACTGCAAAATCCCCATTTCCTCCCGATCAGCTGGGACTCGGTAGGCAGAGAATAGTTGGGGGCAGGGCCAGTCAGAATATTTACCGGTTCTCCGAACTACTCAAAATTTCCACTACCAGTTCTCCAGAACTGGTCAGAACCTGCTGAATACCACCACTGTTCTGAATATCTGGGATGTAGCCTAACATGGATCATAGCTTAAGTCTTATAGTCTTTGATGCTGCAAAATTCAGACTACAGTCTAGTAATGATTTTAATTATAGTTTAGGAGTACAAGGTTAGCTTTTACTTATTACGCACTGAGAATCTTTGAGGATGTAAATAGGAAAAGAAATATTGCAGTACTAAGAAACATTAGCACAACTTTAATCAAAAGACTAATCCCAGGAAAAGTAGACCCATCTTTTGAGAAGTCTATCTTTAACGATGGAAAAAGTCAATGAAATTCTGCACTTAGTTTGTTCTCATTTTTTAAAAAACAGTTCTTGGGAATGTGCATTAAAATTTCAATCACATGGTAAACAACAACAAAATATTAAAAAAATATAACTAGTATTCTCCCCTGTTGCCAGGTTCCTCTGCCCCACTAAATTTAATTAAATTAATTAATTAATTAATTAATTCCACCTACTTCTTTACCACTTAATCATACAATCAATTTATCTACTTTAAAACACTTCTTCTAGCATCTGACTTCCTGGCTTTTTTTGCCTCCCATCCCTATAAAACAAATATTAAAAAATACAGTATACAAACTCCCACCCACCTCATTTAATTTCCTCCTTTGCTTTAACTCTTGACTTTTCTTCTCACTCCAAAAATAACATGAAAAATGAAAATCCCAATCCTTCCTTATCAACAACAACTCCTACTCAGTTTATTTTCAATAAAATGCTTGCTCCACCCTGCCTCCTCAAAGATTGATTGACAGTAAAAAAAAAAAAAAGCTTCTTGTAGTGGACTGTATGAATGCCCTTGTTAAGCAAGGGGGAAGAGATGGTGCCTAGGAAACAATCAGACAAGAGAAGATCAAGCAGTTATAGATGGCAGCAGGAAGTTTGTACATTCAGATTTGCAAAATCCTGTTAATGTAGCCTTTTAATAAAGTAGAATTGACTCATCTACTTGTGTTTCCTGTCTGGGTTACTTGGGAGGGCTGACACTTTTACCAGTGCCTTGTTTCCTGGTTTATATGCCCCTCCCCCAATCTGAAAGGCAAATAAAAACTGAATTCTTACTTTCCTCCTTTTGTTTCCCCCATCCAAAAATAAGGAATATTTTCTCAATTTGCCTAGCAAAACAGACAAAAAAACCCCACAAATATCCTAATAGCTTCAAGAAGAAAGAAGAAAAGTTAACAAACCGAGTTGCCTTTCCTGCTCCAGAGCAAAATCCTGTCTCAAAGCAGAACCAAGAATCACCTGCCTCCAGGCAAATCAAAAAGTTTGCTGTAGCAGGACCCAATCAGGGCTCAGCTGCGGTTTAACCAATCAGAACCCAGGCCAAACAAATGGAACAATGGACCAATCAGGAACCAAGACCACCCAAAACCTCCAATCAAGATCAGAAAGAGCCAATCAGAGACCAGCCTTCACCAATTGGAAACCAGTCTGCTCACCTGGCTATAAAGGTAGGAGCCCAAGCAGTCCCTGCTCAATTGCCTCAATTATAGGATCCAATCTGGACTGAGCTGCAGTGGCACAGTGGTTAGAATGCAATACTGCAGGCTACTTCTGCTGACTGCTGGCTGCCTGCAATTTGGCAGTTCAAATCACACCAGGCTCAAGATTGACTAAGCCCTCCAACCTTCCCAAGTCAGATTGTTGGGGGCAATATGCTGACTCTGTAAACCGCTTAGAGAGGGCAGTAAAGCACTGTGAAGTGGTAGATAAGTCTAAATGCTATTGCTATTGCTATTGGTCAGAGGTTTGTCTTCTGAGTTTTTGGACTCATGCTGGAGCCCATCTTCAGGGAATTCACAACTGCCAGTGAAATGTCACGAAATGTGTTCTCTAGATTAGGGGTCTCCAACCCCTGATCCGTGGACTGGCTCCAGTCTGTGGCATGCCAGCAACCAGTCCGTGCAAACAAGTGAAGCCCCATCCATGGGATGCAGGCAGCACACAAAACCATGTCCCCTCCGGTCCATGGAAAAACCTTTCTCCACAGAACCGATCCCTGGTGCCCAAAAGGTTGGGGGCCACTGATCTAGATCATGGTCACTGAATTCTATAGCACAATATTACCCAAATAATACTGGCCATGAAAGTCTATACCAAACACCCTCCATGATCTGCTGATTGATTGACTTTAAAATGCCTCCTTTAGAGTAGGCACCCTCCTTCATGGGCAGGGGTGGGATTCTACCGGTTCGGACCAGTTCGGGCGAACCAGTAGCTCTGACAATCACCTGGGAGCGAACCGGTTCGCCCTGACATTCAGATGAGCCCACCCACACTATTTTCTGACCTTTATCTTCTCAGCTGATTCGCGCGGCAGAGCAGATTGCTGCATGAATCAGCTGTGTTATTCCTCTGAAGAAACCAGGAAGTGAAGATTTTTTGAAACTGCGCATGCGCGCGCAGCGATCACCACACCGGTTGTTAAACTGGGAGGATCCCACCACTGTTCATGGGTGCCTGTTTCTTCAACTCTGGTGGTGCAGAGACCATCCTTTAAACTGATTTTAAAAAATCTCTAGCAACCCAGAAATGAGGAAAAGGAAGCAGTCACCAATGGGCTATTAAGTAAAAATATAATAAACAGAACAACTAGAGGACCTATTAAGTTAATTGTGAGAAGAGCTTCTCATGGTCCAGCTTAGGTGCCCTGATCTTGTTTGGTAGCATTTCAAGACCTTCAAGGTGATGCTCCAATTACACTAAATCATGACCCAAACATGCTCTGGCAACATTTTCCCCCCTCCCCCTGCTTTTTCTTTTGTTCCCAAGGACTGAGTCAGACTTAAATTTTCTTCAGCTGTACTTCTTTCACACTAGCATTTCCCCTTCTTCTGAGTCTATTCATTGGCATATACATTTGATTGATTGGTTAATTAAAGGGGCACTTTGAGTTGTCACTTGTTACCTTGGAGAGAAATCAGGTGATTCACAGTGACTAGAGGCAGGAACAACTTGGCAATGAGGACAAAAATGATTCCAGTTTAGTTTTCTGCCAGCTCAATTACAGGTGGATAGCAGTTGTGGGGAAAGGCCCTTTTCTCATTCGTTATTTCAGGGGATGTCAAGTCACTGGAACAGAGTCAAGGGAAACTGGCAACAAAGACAGAAGATTTCAGAGTTATCTGCTAGTTCAAGGATGAATAGATGTATCAGATTTGGGCTGCAAAAAATCAGATGATCGAAATAATTTAGATAATCTCTGCCTTGTTGTTGTCATCTAATACAGGGGTCACCAACCTTTCGGACCTCAGGACCACTAAATTCATAATTGTAAATCCCGCGGACCACTAATACGAATTTTTAAAAATTTAAATAGTATTTAGTGCAATATAAAAAATGCAAATAAATTTTCTCATGGACCACCAGTGGTCCATAGACCACCAGTTGGTGACTGCTGATCTAATAGACCTCTAAATTTTTGAAACCTAGAATTTGTAGTCCTAAATGGATGGATTGCACTTCAATGCAGTGGTGAAGAATCCATACAATCATGTCTTAAACCAAGTTTTCTTCAGGATAGCAGGTTCGTTTGAAAGATTCCATAGTGGGCAGAAGCCTATGAGGTGTTTTTCACGCTTCTGAAAATCTTTTGTGAAAGTGTGGGTGAAGATAACAGCTACTTCCCAGCTGCATATCAGCTCAAAGAAATCCTCTGGGCCAACCACATTTAATAGCACAATTTCTTATTTATTTATTTAAAACCCTCTCTTTAGAATTTTTTAAAAATAAACAACATATAGGCTAACTTAACATATCCGATACCCCTTTCTATTTTCCTCATAACAACAACCCTGTGAAGTAAGTTGGGTTGAGAGAGAGTAACTGGCCCAAAATCACCCAGTTGGCTTTCATGCTTAAAATGGGATTAGAACTCATGGCCTCCTGGTTTCTAGCTTGGTACCTTAACTACTAGACCAAACTGGCTCTTATTTCAATATACATTATAAACATTATCTCCTTCCCTAAATCTGAAGAAGTATACTGTTTAATCAGAATGAATGCCCCAGTGTACAATGAATCTCAAATTCTGTTCCTCCAAATATATTTTGTAGTTTGGCACTGTCCAAATATATAGAAATTAGAAACCTAAGATTATTGTGAAAGATTGTGAAAGAGAAGAGAATTGTAGTCCCAATATTTTGGAGCATAGCAGGATAGAAGAGCTTGAAACATTCCAGATGTGTAAGGTTTGCTACTCCCAAAATTCTAGCCAAGGAAAGAGTCCCAAAGGATCTTTCTCTGCTAGCCATTGCAGACTATAGGGGGCAGCACACGTATCTATTTCAAGGCCATGAGCCAGCGCTGTCTGAAGATGTTTCTGCAGTCATGTGGCCAGCATGACATAATGGAGCACTGTTTCTCTCTCCACTGAAGTGATGCCTACTTATCTATTCGCATTTGCATGCTTTTGAACTGCTAGGTGGACAGGAGCTAGGTGAAGATGGGTGCTCACCAGAGGTGGGATTCAGTTGGTTCTCTCTGGATCAGGCAAACTGGTACCAGTGACTGTGGGAGGCTCTGCCCACCCACCCAGATGTAATGCATGAGCACTAAGCATGCGTAGAAGGCTGTGCGCATGCACAGGGGCGGCACGAGTGCTCACATTTGCGAACCAGTAGGAAAAGTAACTGAATCCCACCTCTGGCACTCACCCTGTTGCGCGATGCTTGGGTCTCAAACCTGAGCTGTTGGCTTTCTAGCTGACAAGCCTAGCATCTTTACACCGAGCCATTGTGCCTCCTATATAAGCATGCCATCTTGAAATTCTGGCAGAGCTGCTAGGGTGATACTGATTATTCTAAATGCGGTATTATTTGTTTTTGTGGAATCCCTACGTCCCTCTTTTAAAGAGTTTATAGGAAAAAGACTGGATCTTAGAGAATGATGCTTAATTGAAACTGAAAAGGCTCCATTGCTCTTACAAAATTGCCTACTTCGGTGCATATTTAATTTACATCCCTTGAGAAGCATTGAACAGGCTGAATTTGTCTCCTGCAATACCTTTGCCAACAACACTGTTACAGAATATGATCTTTTTTTTTCTTTCTCTTTTCTTTCTTTCAGTTTTTAATTAAAAATTGGAAATCTATATAGATAGTAAATATCTGGCACGGCTTGGTCCACGGAGTCCCTTAAGTAATATTATCTTGTATTTTATACTATTTATCATTGAAAGATAATGTCCTTTTGACTTCTAATACTCCAGGACTTGATGCTTATTTGCTAAATATTACAGTTATCACTCCTTGTTTTAATAGAAACGGACGAAGAGGAGAGGATTGGGGGAAAGGAAGGGGAAGGAGAGAAGGGAAAGGAGAGAAGGACAGAAGAAAGTAGAAAAGAACAGAAGAAGGGAGGGAAGGGAAAGAGGGGCGAAGGAGAGGAAGGGTTGTTGTGAAATAAGGAAGATATGGAATGGTAGAAGAGCAACCCCGAGTATACTTTAAATTTTTAGGAGGAAGATTGAACAAATATGAAAATCAAAAGATAAGATGTATGATTAATAATGACTAAGTGATTGTACATTTATGTATGTTTATGAGAAATAAAAAAAACATTTTTTTAAAAAAGAAACTTTTTTGCTTTCACAATTACTCACAAGTATGATATACCTGGCTTTTTTATCCTTATGAATGTTCAGTTTTTTAATATTTGCACTATTTGGCTTTTAAAAAAATCTCTTGGAAATTTTATGTGTGCAATAGATGTCCCTATGATAGGTAGACTCTGCCAGGGGCCAGTGGTTTATATTCTGCAACTTTAACCCACCCAAATTCTTTCTCTTCTGATCTTTTCTGTTGAGCTGACATCGTAGCATGTCAAATAATTTAATCTCTGCAGTCAGTCTCTAAGTCAATTTAATATAGAACTTTATGAGAGAGAGATACAAATAAGGAAGCTCTGGTTTAAATCTAATTTCTGCCACAAACTCAAGTGTCGACTTATATGTAAGGCCCCATGTTCCCCCTGCTTACAAGGCTGAAATGGGAGTTGGTGGTGGAGAGATATGGGGAGAGATTGAGGGGTTGTTGTACAGTATTTCCCTGAAAATAAGATCCTGTCTTATATTTTTTTTGAAACCTGAAATAAGTGCTTGGCCTTATTGCCATGTGCTCAAAAGCCCGATTAGGCTTATTATCAGGGGATGTCTTATTTTGGGGGAAACAGGGTAATGATCATCAATATCACAGCTTTTAATATTTCATTCACAGCAAATGAAATATATGCATTTCCATTCAATCCAGTTCTCAGAAACTGCCTGGAAAAGTCCCTGCAGTGACTTTGTCAGTAAGGTTTTTCAGAAGTGGCTTGCCATTGCCTCCTTCCTAGGGCTGAGAGAAAGTGATTGGCCTAAGGTCACCAAGCTCTAGGACAGGATTAGAATTCATAACCTTCTGGTTTGTAGCCTTAACCACAACACCAATTGGCTCTCATATAAAGTATAACAACCTAACAAAAACCAATCAATTTTCAATCACTGAATAGCAAAATCAGTTAAATATTCAAACTCATACCATAAATAGCCAATGAAACAATTCAGCTAAACAAGAAACTATAAACAGTACAATTTAAATATCAAAAATTTGCCTGCCTGCATTCCTATAGTCAGTTCTCTCCAATACATCCAGGCCTGAAAGAAATATATTTTAATTTTTTTTCTTGAATGTGTTTAAATCAGTTTTATATTAGTGAATATTAGTGGCCTCATTCCACAGCCAAGGAACCATGTTCAGAAAAATTCTTATCTATGAAGAAAGTGAGGAAGAAGAGCCAGCCAGAAGTTCTTGGCAGGTTGAATTAGACACCTGAGGAGGACTGTGCTAAACAGAGAAGAAAAATTGGATAGAGGATTGTACCACTGGATCAGAGGCTAATTACAAATGCATACGGTAAATTAAGCCCTTGCTCTCATAAGGAGACAGTGAAGCATCATGTGGTGAATAAAAGCCTAGGAAAATTGTGCAAACAAGATCACTGGCAGGACACAAAGATCAAAATAATTTGCTCATCCCTGAACTACAATATTCAATAAATCACAGGGTGTCCTTGAATCCTTGCAAGTGGCATACAAAAGATACATATTTATTTAAAGGATCATATCTGATTTTCTGTGAGTGGAGGTGAGGAGAAATGTAGGAATCTTGATAATTTAAAAATGAAAGTTATAGATTATGAGTGATGTAAAGTGTTTATGAGCTGACTGTGCATATTAATATTAATCTTGTTAAAACTAAGCTGCTATTTATGGTTGAGTCTGCTCACTTCTTCAATCTACTATTCCTTCTACCCTCTAAACATGCTTGATTTACAAAATGAATTCTACCAGTCAATGGAGCTTTATGAAGACTTGGTTAGGAAACTTCTTTCATCTCGAAAATTCATTCTGAATTCTTCTTGAAATGAAATCTAGTTTGAGCTTTAAAGATTCTGGTTTTTGTCTTGAAACTCAGTTGGTCCTTCTTCTCATACATATTCAAACAATGTTCTACCACAAGATGGAGACAAGCAGAGCAAGGCAGGCAAGACCATTACAAAACAAAGAAGTTAGAAACTGCTTGTGGCCAAACAGCGAGTGCTAGCATGAAAAGATCCAGAGCTAAACTTTGAAAGAGAACCTTCATGGAAGCTCTTAATAAAGCAACAGAAATATTAAATTTCCATTTGTCACCTCATAAAGTCCTATGATTCAGCACCATGAAATTTCTGAAAGGGACTGATCAAATCATCAGACATCATGTAATAAAAAGTGTGTGTTTGAATGAAATGTCAGGCTGGTCTGACACATTTTTATCACATACGCACACTTTCGGCAACCCATGTTGGAAATATATCTGATTAAATAGTTTAAACATATTTAAAAGCTATGATAAGGATTTTCCAAAAGCAGACTAGCCTGCTGTCTCTGATCTCAGTATTTAAAAAAAAGAAAAGAAAAAGAAAACACAGTTCTAAAGTAATGAAAACTTTGTTTATTCTTTTGATAAAGTTATCACTGCTTTGTGTATGTTTTGCTTTTTAGCAAGGAACTTTAAAACATTGCAAAACCATTTGTACAGAATGTAAACTAATAAATGACAATGATAATAAGGCAGAGCTGTTATAAAAGCACTTTTTAGCAGACGAAGGAGGTTATTAACATAATGGCAATAATCTTACAATTTAAAATTAGCACTGAAATGTACCGCGAATGAACCTGTAATATGGAGAGAAAAATCTCAACTATTCAGTCTGACAAACCAAACAAACCATTGTTAATATTAACATACATTCAAATAAAGCTGTTTCTGTCCTTATTTGTCCATGGAGATTCTTTGGAGTTTTGTCTATGGAGTCCTTATTTGCAGTTAATTAGTTCAGAACTATATCCAATTTTGAAAAGTCTGACATAAAAGGAAAGTGTGGGCCAGGCTGCCCACCCAAACCCATCCTTCTGCTAGACTTAAATCACAATTTTGTTCACACTTCTCTGGAAAGCAATCTGATGAAAGTTTTTGGGAATTACTTTTCAGCACACATGTACAAAACTGAGCTGTTAATTTATAGCCAGTCACTGAGTGCTGACGTAATGGAAAAGAGGTCAGCTATCCATTTGTTCTTTGGCTTTGTAATTTTTTTAGGTCCCTATTTTTAATTGACTGTAACTTTATTTGCTATGTCTTAATAAGTTTCTCCTTTTTTTAAGAATAATCACATTTGGAAGGGGCCATTTTGATTACAGAGTTCAACCTCTGACTCAGTAAAGGAATCCATATTAAAGCATGTCTCTGCTTGAAATACATTTTTTAAATATATTTATTTATTTAGTCAAGCATGTATAAGATAACAGATATAAGTATAAACATGATTATGAATACATGAGATAGATACGAATAAAAGGAGACATTAGGACAGGGATGGTAGGCACACTGATGCACTTAATGCACACCCCTTACAGACCTCTTAGGAATGGGTTGAGGTCCACAGTAGACAGTCTAAGGTTAAAGTTGTGGGGGTTTGGGGATGAAACCACAGAGTTAGGTAGTGCATTCCAGGCATTGACCACTCTGTTGCTGAAGTCGTATTTTCTGCAATCGAGTTTGGAGTGGTTTGCCTTAAGGTTGTATCTATTGTTTGCTCGTGTATTGTTGTGGTTGAAGCTGAAGTAGTCATTGACAGGTAGGACATTGTAGCAGATAATTTTGTGTACTACACTTAGGTCAGACCGAAGGCGGCATAGTTCTAAGTTGTCTAAGCCCAAAATTTCAAGCCTGGTGGCATAAGGTATTCTATTGCGAGCAGAGGAGTGGAGGACTCTTCTTGTGAAATATCTCTGGACTCACTGTATTGTATTAATGTCTGATATGCAGTGCGGGTTCCAGACAGACAGGCTGTATTCGAGAATTGGTCTAGCACAGGGGTGGACAACTGTGGCCCTTTTACAACCTGTGGAAGTCCACAGGTTGTAAAAGGGCCACAGTTGCCCACCCCTGGTCTAGCAAATGTTTTGTACGCTCTAGTTAGCAGTACAATATCACCAGAGAAAAAGCTACACAAGATTAGGTTAACAACTCTTAATGCCTTTTTGGCAATGTAATAAAATCTAATAAATGGGAGTCTATTACTTCTCTGGGCAACTATTTGAAGGACCATCTCTCCCACCCCCCGCCACTACATCCACGCAGCCCAGCAGGACAGGATGGCAGGGTATGTTGCAAGTCCCATCTCTGGTGGGACCACAAAAAAGGGCCTTCTTGGTGTTGGCCCCTTCTCTAAGGAACATCATTCCTTTGGAGGTATACCAGTAGTTAGCCCCCATCTTGTTGCTTTTCTAAAAGGCCCTGAAGACATGGATTTGCCAGTGGACCTAGGGACCATGAATAGAGATCAGTTTAATCAAGTGGTTGATTTGATTGTGTTGCTGCTGCCTCCATGACATGAAGTTTTTATATTGTGGATTTTTAATATTAAGCTGCCCTGAGTCATCTGTGTATGAATTGAGCAGCCATATAAATTTGTTTAATAAATAAATAACATAAAACTAAACTGATTCCACTAGCAAACTGATGTTACTCAGTTGTTCTGAACTTTAAACCCCAGTTTGGCTTCTTGGAGCTTGTGAGAACCTATCCAGTGCTGCATTCTGGAAAGATGAAGAATACAACTTTGATTTATTTTGTATGATAACTCCGCAGGAACTGGAAAACTGCTTCTGTAGTTCACAAGTGAAAGTTTTCTGAGTTTCTGTTAAACTGAGTGTGAAGCTCTGTTCCTTCAATCTATTCTTCACCATTGTCTGGTAGAACTCATTTCTTCTTATCAGAGAAATACAAATTTAATTAATAAATGCTTTTCATAAATAAATTTGATGCCAGAATAGGAGCTGAGTATTTCTGCTGTTTACTGATTATTTGATATTCTTTGCCATCTCCATTGAGTAATTGGTATTCTGTTCCATTTTTCTTTCTTTTATTTGAGGATATCTGAAGCAGTCCTCTTGGTTTTGGTTCATTGCAACCTTGATTAACTTCAGCTCACTTTAAACTTTCCTTTTTGTACTTTTGGGATGCTTTTGGCACAGGAAAGTAGTTCTTTTTCTTAAAAAAAAATCAAATAAATGAATATGCTCCATCCTTCACTTGGTGTGATAAGGAAGCCTTCAGATATAGTACATGGCAGGTTAGGTAGAATATCTGAACCCAGGGTGTAAGTAGGGATGGAGTCAGAACAGTCTCTCTGTTCTTTATCTCTCCCTTTACACAGAGAGAGAGAGAGGGAGGGAGGGAGGGAGGGAGAGAGAGATAGATAGATAGAGAGAGAGAGAGAGAGATTAGCTAGGGAATTCTGGGAGTTGAAGTCCAAGCAAAGTTGTTGAGGCTGAGAAACAGTTAATCCAGTTAACAGTGACCCAGTTAATCCCTACATTTGCATTAGAGCAAATACACCACTCAGTTTATCAAGCAAAATTTAGCTTGATGTTTATTAAATATCAACAAACATCAAACACAGTTCATTGGTAAAAGTAAAAGAAAAGTAGGCAAAACAAAAATGAAGAGAGAGAGAGAGGGAGGGAGGGAGGGAGGGAGGGAGAGAGAGAGAAATAAATAGAAAGACCCCTGTTCTTATGTTTGTTCCAGTATTTAATTTTGGGGACTGTCTGGACAAGTTCCTGCATTTTTTTTCTTGTCAAGATTTCAGAATTGGTTTGCCACTGCTTGCTTTCTAGGTCTGAGAGGTCAGCTGGCTTTGTGCCTAAAGGGACCAGGACTCATGATCTCTTGGTTTCTAGCCTGATGCCTTAACCACTATACCAGGAATGTCCAACCTTGGCAAATTGAAGACATGTGGACTCCTACTCCCAGAATTCCCTAGCCAGCATGCTACCGTGTTTTCCCAAAAACAAGACCCTGTCTTATATATTTTTTGCCACCAAAAAGAGGCACCAGGTCTTATTTTTGGGAGAGGGATGTTGTCCACTGACTCACCTCACTTTTGCGCTTCTCCCCTGGCCTCCTTTTTGCTGTCAGAGGCCTTCAGGAACTTTTTCTGCAGCTGGCAAGGCCAGCAAGGCTTTCCTGAAGGCCTCTGCAGCTGGATTGATCCAGATCGATCTGGAGCTCTGTTATCATCTGCAGAGGCCTTCAGGAAAGTCTTGCCAGTCTTGCTGTCTGCAGAAGAAATGGGCCGGCAAGGCAGGTGTCGGGTGTGCGAGGCCTGGCTTCAACTGTCCGAAAGTAAGTAGTAGGGCAGCTCTGCCCCCCCATCCCCATCCTATCTTAATTTTTACCCATGCACTCTGGAGTGGGTGGGGTCTTATTTGGGGCTTATTTTGGGGATAGGGCTTATATTGGACACAAGTGTAAAAATCAAGCTAGGACTTACTTTCAGGGTAGGTTGTATTTTTGGGAAAACATGGTAGTAGAAGTCCACAAATCATAAAGTTATCAAGGTTGGACGCTCATCTATTACACCAGAGTTGCTAGATCTCTTCTCTATTCTATGGCATTAAAGAAACAATTTTGTGCATGGGAAGGATGTATCAAACAAGGGGCATAGTTTTTTTTTTAAAAAAACCATCCACCATATTGTAACCAGAAAATCCACATTTCTTTTTCCAGTCTGGATATAGGTGAAATTTACCTTCATTTAGAAATTAACATCAAAACCATCTTTGATGGACTACGATGTGAGATTTCCCTTTTATGGATTCATGTTATTGGCAAGGTTCAGTCCTTAAGCAGTTTCTATGCGTGCAGTTTCTCAATTGGTAATGTCATCCAGCTGGTCTTTCTTGTTGAAAATTAAATTAAGTAAGCTGCTATAAAGATAATAATGTTTAAAATAAAATAAAATAACTTGAGGAAAGGTAACAGCTGCTTTGCTGAATTGAAGAGAAGCATGTTTGAAGGGTTTGACTGACAATGAAAGATGTTTTTCAGGACCAACAAGGAACTAAATCAAAGCCATTGTCCTTGGCAGCAGACAATACACAGTTCAGATGAAGAGACTCAGAGATGAGTACATTTCAAAGGAATAATTGTGTAGAAGAATTGAGATTCTCCTTCTGATCACAGTAATTTCAATGTCTTGGCTATTGTTCTGGCCTTCTCCAATTGCCTTCTGGATGCAGATTATATAAGAGTGAACACCAAAAGAATTGTTGAATAGCCTAAACTCATTGTGTATTCTCTGAAAGTGTTTTGCAGCATATTGTATTCCCCCTGCTTGTGTTCTGAAAATAAATGAAGGGATTGGTTAATAGATTGGTGTCTATGTAATAAAAAAAGTCTTTTGTAAATCAAGCTCATTTCTCAGCAACTTTATGGAGGCATATTTTATTGTAAACTACCCACAATCACGTAAGGGACAAACACAAACAAGCAAACAAATTTATTTTTCTTGTCGAAAACATGGACATAGGTTGTCATGCTTTCACCTTCTCTCATCAAGCTACAGCCCCTGAGCCCACACAGGTTTGAGATTGGCCAAAACTGGCTACGATTGTAAGATTGGCCTTGGCCTAGGGGACTGGAGGCTAAACATATGAAGAATGGTTGCAAGAACTGGGTATGTCTAGTTTAATGAAAAGAGGGACTGGGGAGACATGATAGCAGTGCTCCAATATCTCAGGGGCTGCCACAAAGAAGAGGGAGTCAAGCTATTCTCCAAAGCACCTGAGGGCAGGACAAGAAGCAATGGATGGAAACTAATCAAGCAGAGAAGCAACCTAGAACTAAGGAGAAATTTCCTGACAATTAGAACAATTAATCAGTGGAACAACTTGCCTCCAGAAGTTGTGATTGCTCCAACACTGGAAGTTTTTATGAAGAGATTGGATAACCATTAGTCTGAAGTGGTGTAGGGTTTCTTGCCTAAGCAGGGGGTTGGACTAGAAGATCTCCAAGGTCCCTTCCAACTCTGTTATTCTAAGTTGTAAGGTGAACATCTGTATAATATGGAGATGTAGCTCACTGGCATTTTTGTGGTTAAAAGAAAGTGGACTCCTTATTTATACCTTTTGGCAACTTGCAGGATTTTAAAGGACAAAATGCAAATGCTGAAAATAATTTACATAACATTTCTGAAATGACTACTTACATGGACTTTGGCTACATTCAAATTGGCCTGAAGAACAATTGTGCCTCTGAAAAAGACTTTTTAGGATTGATGTTGGCTGCCAGGGGCTCAAAACTATAATAGGCTCTTTGACTGCAACTTGCCATAAAAATGTAAATCCCAAAGCCTTTAAACTTTTGTAGAGAACTCTGGATGATATCACCCATAAGCTTCTTGTTAAAGTTGAAAAAGAAACTGGAGACCTAACAGAATCCCATAGGTACAAACCTTTTATTAGAGTTTTATTGACTTACAGTTGTAAGTATGAAAAATGCTCATAAGTCACTTTTTCAGTGCTGTAGTATCTTTGAACATTCACTAAACAAACTGTTGTTAAGTCAAGAACTATTTGTAATTTGCTTTTTACCTTGTGGGTCTATACTTTGGAGAAAAAAACAACATGCAGCTGAAGCTGACACTGAAACCTTGTAATAGTTTAGGAGAGAGCTTAAAACATTTTCATTTACCTACTTGGTAAAGTAGCCTTGGTAAAGAGCCTTGGTAGTACAGGGGTTTAAGGCACCCTGTTATTAAGCTTATTAAGACCAGCTGCCTGCAATTACTGCAGGGTTCGAATCTCGCCAAGGCTCAAGGTTGACTCAGCCTTCCATCCTTTCTAAGGTAGGTGAAATGAGGACCCAGTTTGTGGGGGCAATAAGCTGACTTTGTATAAATATACAAAAGGATGAAGGCTATTGCTGAGCACATTGTAAGCCGCTCTGAGTCTTCGGAGAAGGGCGGCATATAAATCAAATTTAAAAAAAAACAAAAAAAAACTTTAAAACAAGATTTTGTTTTTGTATATGGAGCTGCCTAGAATCATTAATGGGAGAGCGTAGCAAAGAATTGCTTTAAATACAGTAAAGTAAAACTACAGTTCAGTAGGAATGATTGTAGGGGCCTTGACAGCCCCCCAAAACTTTGACTTACAACCATTCATTTAGCGGATATTCGAAACTACAGTGGCACTGAAAAAGTGACATTACACATTACAAAAAGTGTCATGATTGTAGCATTCCAGGGTCACACAATCACCATTTGCAATTTTCCCATCCGGCTTCCAACAAGCAAAGTCAATGGGGGGGGGGGGAAGCTGGATTCACTGAACAGCCATGTCATTCACTTAACAATTGCAGCAATTTGCTTAACAACCACAACAAAAAGGTCATAAGATTGGGCACGGCTCTCTTAATGACCCCCTTGCTTAGCAGAGGAAAATCCGGCCCCAATTGTGATTGTAAGTTGAGGTCTACTTGTATTTTCTTCTGTTTGTGCGTGAGAGAGTGAGCGAGCGAGTGAGTGAGAAAGGGAGAAAATCTCTGTTTATGCAAACTAATATAAATACTCAATCTGCATATGACATTTTTGCATAGTTGTTGGCAATCATGGATGTCTGTTGGCCTCTTCTCTGCAAAGACAGAGTAAGATCCCCTCCACTTAAGCCAGCTGAGCGCCGCTGACACCTACTACAGATGGGACTCAGCAAAGAGTTCTAATAGAGATCTGGGATGCAGTACTGTATTATGACTGCCTATTTAGGAGGCACTGTCATTGAGAATCATGAAAAAAATAAATAAATTACAGATGGCATGCTTTGGGGAACCCTGGAGGGAGATTTAAAATACTGGCATGCTTTGGCCTCTTAAGAGCTGGCAAATGCAGCAAGCCTTCTGTTACACTAGTATTAAATACAAGCATATAAACTAAAACTGCTAGAGATCAAGATGATCTGCCCCTGAGTGTATTTTTTTTTAATGCACCAGCTGTCTGTCCATGAAACTACAGCCTCAAAATGAAATGAAGGGTTTCCAATGTTCAAAATAAGGCTATGGTTGTAAGTGGCAGGGAAAAGTAAGTCTTGTAGATTTTTCCTCTTTCTTTAAGTATGTGCAGAAACCCTCCTACAGTGACAAGAATCCCTGGAGAAAATGGATGATCTGGATTGCAGTTGATGTTCCCTTCTTGGTAATGATTTCTCTCTTTCTCTCTCTGAGTGTGTATACAAAATCTACCTGGGAAAAGAGGTTTAGATAACTAGGCCCTAACCAGAGGTGGGATTCACTTACCTTCCCCTCCGGTTTGCAAAAATGAGTGCACGCGCCTTCTGTGCACTACATCCGGGCAGGTGGGCGGAGCCTCCCAGAGTCGCTGCTACCAGTTCGCCTGATCCAGAGAGAACCGGCTGAATCCCATCACTGGCCCTAACCCATATAATGTTTCCCAACTTCAGCAACTTTAATATATGTGAACAACAACTTCTTCCTCCTCTTCCATCTCCTCCTCCTCCTCCTCCTCCTTCCACTTCCTCCTCTTCTTCTTCCTCCACTCCCATTGTTGGTGCTGCTGCAGTGTGTCTCTGATGTTGTCTCTCCATCTTCTTCTGGGTCTGCCTCACGTTCTGTGGCCTTCTCTTTTTGTATATGCCTTGAATGGTGGTATAGAATCCCAAGACACTCAGAACTTCAACACCCAGAATTCCTCAGTGAGCCATGATCCAGACTGACTACAGCAATGTCCATGGATGGAATTTTTTAAAAAAGAAGGCAAGATGGTTGTCCTGACTATGTGACAGAAGCCCCACCCATTTGTATGTCTGTCAATGACATATACCCTTCCTACAAAGGGTGGGATCGATTGATTGTGTGCCATCCAATCATTTTTGAGTTTTCCCATGTTGACCCCTTCTCCTTGCAGGCTGCTGGCTGATTCTGTTGATTGGACTTGGAATTCTGTATGTGTCATTGCTGCTTTCCCTTGGTTTTCTTTTTCTTTTCCTTTTTTTTAACCAATAAACTTCTTTTTATATCTAGAGTTTTGGTTTCTTTGGATTGATAAGAGAATTTCTCATTAATACCTTCTCTACCTCCAAGATTGCATCGTTGCATGGATTTCACATAAATTATTTCTAGGCTTTGAGTAGGAAGAGCCAAATCACTTATTCCCTATTTTCCCTAGAATTATGATGAAGAGAGAAGTTCTTGCTAGAATTGCTAATACCTGCTTAAACTAGGATACATCAGGAAGAGCTTATTTTATGTTGGTAAAGAACTCTCAGAAAAAGGGAAGTTCAGTGGAAAATTTTTAAACTACCCTGTCTTCTATCTTGTAATACCATAAATAGGTAAAATAAAGGTAAAAGTTCCTCTTGCACATATGTGCTAGTCGTTCCCGACTCTAGGGGGCGGTGCTCATCTTCATTTCAAAGCCGAAGAGCCAGCACTGTCCAAAAACGTCTCTGTGGTCATGTGGCCGGCATGAATAAACGCCAAAGGTGCATGGAACGCTGCTGCCTTCCCAACAAATGTGGTCTCTATTTTTCTACTTGCATTTTTTACATGCTTTTGAACTGCTAGGTTGGCAGAAGCTGGGACAAGTAACAGGAGCTCACCCCGTTACGCAGCACTAGGGATTCAAACCGCTGAACTGCCGACCTTTCGATCGAGAAGCTCAGCATCTTAGCCACTGAGCCACCGCATCCCTTTTTATACCATAAATATAAACGGTAAAAACCTTCATGTCAAATTACCAACAAACAGTGATATGCTCAGAGTTCATGTATATAAAGAAGGTTTTTACAATATTCGTTGAAATATTTGAGGATTGCTTCTGACATTTCCCTAACATTTAAGCAATGTAGGCGCTAAAATAGTAACATCTTATATTATGCTGCTGTTAATTTCCCCCCCGATATATTTAGTTTAGAAAAAGAGATAATATTATATGGATGATATGGCAGTTTGTAACACTAAGCATGAAAAAGGCTATGTGCAAAGTAGAGTATTTTTCTCTCCTCACAACTGTGGGAGAGTCAGTTAGAAAAAATAAAATGAAACAACTCTTCTGCCCACAGTAGTCAGATGGTTCGCCAATACATTCAGGTTGTTTCTGGCTTCTAAATCCACACCTGATATGGCATCTGCACTTGATTAAAATCTTTCTGATGTTCATCTATAACTTAGTAATAAGAGTTGTGTGAATGAAGAAAACTTCGCTGTAGGACAGCTTAGAGCAGGGATCTCCAAGCTGGCTGAGGAATTCTGGGAGTTGAAGTCCACAAGTCTTAAAGTTGCCAAACTTTAAGTTGGAGATCCCTGGCTTAGAGAAATCTCCTTCCTCAGGTTTAAATAGTCCCATTTTTCAAAGTCTATGGAGAGACCTACTATCTTAAAGCATCCATCATGCTGTCCTAGAAGATAATTTGCTTGGCTTTGACTGAATGTGCTACATAAAACTACTTGATGTGATTCATAGGCTTTAAGCCATAGTGTTGAAATGGAGGACCAGGAGACCTTCATTTAAGTCCACCTTCAGCCACAGATATTTACTGGGTAACTTAAGGCCCTTGCTGTCTCTCAGTTCAATCTACTTCAGAAATTGTTAACTGTGGAGATAAAATGAAGGGAGAACCTGATGTAAATTGCCAGGAGTTCTTGGAGGAAAGGCAGATATACAGTAGGGATGTCAAACTCACATTGTCACGGCGTCACGTGACGTATTGGGACTCCCCCCCTTTGCTAAACCAGCACGTGACGCATCCGGCCCGCAGTCGGGAGTTTGACAGCCCTGCAGTAAATCAGATAACTGAGTAAATTATGACTTAGTGTAGTATATCAGTTTAGTTGTGGCTGACTCTACAAGTTAACAAAATTATTGCTTTAACCCTTTTTGTGGCACAGCTATTGTTTGCGCAGACATCCTATGCTCTCTGTGACCTGGAAAAAAAGGTTTTGAAAATTTATTTTACATCTTAAATTCCCTGGATAATTGACAGCATTTTTCTTGTTTCCAAAGAGCTGAAAATCTAGAGACTGATTTTTTTTAAAAAAAACACACTTTAATGATTTTTTCTTGTTAACATATGATCACTCTTTCTGCTCTTTCTGTTTGTTGCTCTTTTTGTGACATTATGTCAATCAATATAGCTGGTTTGGATTTATTCTCATTGTTTTTACATTAAACAAATTAACAGATCAGTCAAGTCTGATGGGAAACATATAACGTGGGCTGGTTTGCTTTTCTACAAATAATCATATACCATGCACTTTTGTCCTCACTTCGGTGCTTCCGATATTGGGTGGGGGCGGGGGGATCCTCAAATTTATTGAGTGATGAGAAAAATTTCCATTCTGCTTTTTGACAACAAAGCACGTATAATTGTGTTGTAATAAAGAACTGAGTGATAAAAAAGACAATCTTCAGAAAACAAAGTTTACTCCAAGTGCAGCTCATTACAAGCAAAACTGCATAAACACCATTTCATTTATTTCTAATCAAAATGAAATACAGTGTTTATCATTAGTTATATATTCATATATTTAAGAATTTTCTTTATCACTTTCAAGGCAGGAAATGAGTTAGGGAGACTTGTAGATATAATATATAACTTTAGCATTTTAGAATTAAACACTTAAACTGATTTCTTTTTTTTCTCTCTCCAAGGGAGTTTGTAATCCATTTGCATCCCTCTATAATCCTTATTTCAAAATCTTTTAATAAATATTTAATAATAAATAAATAAATAAATAAATATTTTATAAATTTATTTAATAAATAAATAAATAGGTTTTAATGTTTGTAAGCCGCCCAGAGTCACCATTAACTGTGATGGGCAGCATACAGATCTAATCAATAAACCAACAAAATGTAAAGTCTAATTATTGTTCGTGTCAAAGAGAAAGAGACAGACAAAATTTGTAATACAAATGCAGCTTCTGACCAGTATTACAATTTTCATTTGCATCTGAAACCCTGAAGAGCAAAGACAGACCAAACACATTTTAGCTTCAGTTCCTTGGTTTCTCCAATAATCAGCTTTCCAAAATGGACTTCATCCAAAAAAGGAAAGAAAACAACAATCTGATAGTCACTCAATAAATCTATCCCCTTGTCTTTGTTTCTTGGCTTCTTAAAAATTACAAGATGTTCTAACCCAGACAGTACATGTCCCACATACTGTATGGCACATCCAACCCATATGCCCTACTCATTGAAAGAACAATGCTGGGGGAGAATCCAATACAATGAAAAAGATCTTCTGGAATCAAATACATGAAAACAATCTTTTGGAATCCAATATATTAAAAAAAAAAAAAAGACTGATGGCAAGGGGTTCAACACCCCACCCCCAAACTACCTGTCAGCAGCTTCTTAAAATGACACACAAGCACACTGAAGGGGTGAGGGCTTTTGGGTTTACCAGTCTTCAGATCAGCTGACAGCTCAGTGCCTGATATGGGGGGTTTAAAGCTTTCCAGGAAAGCATCTAACTGTCTGATCAAGGGGTTAGTGAGGCTGCTTGGCTCAGCCTTTTCTCTAAAGCCCATTAAACTGCCTCTTCTTGCAAGAATGTGAAGATTATTATGCTACCTACTCAGTAAAGGTTTAATCCAGCTATCAGTGAATGCTAACCAAGATTCATTATTTTTTGAATAGAAATAGATTTAGAGAAAATACATCTTGGAAAGTTATAAATGGACTAAAAGTCCTGATGGATTTGAAATAAGATTTTAGAATTAATCATAAGAATCCTTTCTGTGGGAAAATGCTTAAGTTTTGTATTCTCTTAAAAAAAAACATGATAGGTTTGACACTAGAGGGAATTAGAAGGAACTGAAGATTACAATTAAAGGAAAAGAACAGCCTTCCTAAATCTGATGACTCACCTATGTTGAATGTCAGTATTCCAGCCAATTTGGATTTTCATTTTAAAAAGTGTTTTGCTGAACTATGCAAAGAGACAAATGCAGATACCTTTATTTATATCAAGGACCATGTTTGAGAGCTATATTAAGCTATGGAATTTATACATATTTGAGAGCCAGTTGGTTATAGCAGCTAAAGAATTAGGTAGAACCGTGATGGCGAACCTATGGCATGCGTGGCAGAGGTAGCACGCAGTGCCCTCTCTGGGGGCATGCGAGCTGTCGCCCCAGTTCAACTTCGCCATTCATGCGTGTGTGCCTCCTGCCGGCCAGCTGATCTTTGGGTCTCTGCCATGCATTTGTGGGGTGTGGGTGTGTGTGTGGGAGGGCCATGCACATATGTGCGAGGGTGGGGTGCATGCGCAGGGGCCATGCACGCTTTGCATTTTGGGGTTCAGGCACGCACACAGCTGCACGCATGCATGCTTTGGGCACTCAGTCCTGAAAAGGTTCGCCATCACTGAGCTAGAAACTAAGACATCATGAATTTTATCCCAGCTTTAGTACAAAGCCAATTACTTTTTCTCAGTCCTAGAAAGGAAGCAATGGCAAATCCCTTCTAAAAAATCTTGCCAAGAACACTGCAGGGACCCGTCCAGGCAGTCTCCAAGAATCGAGCATGATTTAATGGAAAGAAAAAAAATATTTGCAAAACAATTGCATGAACACATAATTACTCTGCTGTCTGGAAATGATGGGGACTGTAATTCTGCATAATGTGGAGGAATCCATAATGTGGAGTAATTCCTCCATAATGTGGAGGAATGAGGACCCAGTTTGTGGGGGCAATAAGCTGATTTTGTATAAATATACAAAAGTATGAAGGCTATTGCTTAACGCATTGTAAGCCGCCCTGAGTCTCTGAAGAAGAGCGGCATATAAATCAAATTTTAAAAAAAAATCTAGATTCTATACTGGATACCATTGTGTGATAGCAGAAATAACTGGAACAATGCTCAGAGACATTGTCCTAATGTATATACATTTGTTTTTTTAGCTTAGTGTGTTATATATGTGTATTCAGTCACAGTGTATAAAATATGGCTTATGAATTGGCATTTTATTTGTAGCAGCCATCCAGGATCTTTAGTATATGAGCTTACTGCAGTATGTGAACCCATTATAGACTGAACAGCCAGTTCTAACCTCTGACAGATGTCATTTGTTTTTATAAGGCATAGAAATGGAGATTTCTGCCAATTCAATATTTTTCCATTATCAGTGAAATTTAAAAAAAGTTGGACATGACAATTTGATTTCTTTTGGTACAATGGCAACTTTTAAAGACATAGCACACAGCTGCTCTTCCCATAGGCCAGGGGTGTCAAACTCACAGCGTCACATTGTTATCATGTGATATATCACAACTTTCCCCCCTTTCTCTGGGAGTGGGGATGCCAGCGCGTGGCCACACATCCGGCCCATGGACCGTGAGTTTGACACCATGCCATAGACTGTTCCTTCAATTGCACAATCATTCCTCAACAATGGCAATTTTCCACTGATCTTCACGGTGTTTGCCTTCAAGTCATGTCCAATCCATGAGTAGATAGGCTTAAGTCATTTTTATCTGTATTTCTAGTGAAATATTGTTTCTTCTCTTATTCTGACATTATCCAATGGCAGCTTCATGGTGTGCAAATTCTATGATGCTTTCCTTCTCTTACCTTAGAGGGAAGTCAGTTCACCCATAGCAGGAATAACAGAGGAGCAATAATTATCAAGGGTTTAAAGCTGATGCAAACACACCCTTCCCCTGTAGCTCAACTGATGGCCCAGTGGTTAAGTGCAGTATTGCAGGCAAACTCTGCCCACAGCCTGGAATTCAATCCTGACTGAGATCTTGTTGTTGTTGTTAGTTGTGTGTCTGACCCATCATGACCCCATGGACTACATTCCTCCAGTTGTGTCTAACCCATCGCGACCCCAAGGACAATGTTCCTCCAGGCCTTCCTGTCCTCTACCACCCCCCATAGTCCATTTAAGCTCACACCGACTGCTTCAGTGACTCCATCCAGCCACCTCATTCTCTGTCATCTCCTTCTTCTTTTGCCCTCAATCTTTCCCAGCATTAGATTCTTCTCCAGTGAGTCTTTCCTTCTCATTAGATGGCCAAAGTATTTGGGTTTCATCTTCAGAATCTGGCCTTCTAAAGAGCAAGACATGATCCACTGGAGAAGGAAATGGCAACCCAATCCAGTATCTTTGCCATGAAAACCCCATGGACAGTACCAAAAGACTGGGATCTATGGGGTGGTATATAAATAACTATTGCTATTCATAATTGGCTAGGTAACTCTCTAGGTAGCAAGCTAGGGCTGTTTTAATCACTTCCCCACTTCTTGTGCTTGTTGCTGCTTCTATTTGACCAAAGGGAAGTTTCATGAACATTTGCAGAATTTTGGGTGGATGAGAGGATTACTATTGCAAATCTGCTATTGAGCAGATTCGAACCATGCTGCCAGACTAGTCAGAAGTATTTTGTATGTGCTGAAGACAGAAGGCAGCAAAACTAGAAGATTTATCTAGTTGCTTTGCAAATCACCTATGGCCCAGCACATTCAGGCAATGCCATTTGGCAGTAAGACAGAACAGGTGCAAGGGAGGCAGGATGGGGACAGCAAATTCCATGCCAAGTTTCGGATGGGTTTTTTTCTCTCCCTGACTTGGATATGAATTTGGGGGAAAAACCCATTATGCGCAATCCCAGGTTACAGAGTTTGGAACTGAGCTGACAGGAGATAGTGACAGTTTGTGAATATTTTAGCAGGGTTGAAAATGATGCCTCTTTCAATGTTATGTTTTTAAAAAGCTGGAGGGATATTGATTAAGCTCTTTCCATATGGTCACTCTTTTTAACTATCCAAACCCTTGGAAACAATTTGAAAGTGAATTTTGCCTATTTGAAAATGCTTGGAATAAGTTCCAAATATAATTACCCCGTTGCTATAGATTTTGCCTCAATAAAATAACTTAGCATCTTTTCCATACTAAAGTAATAAGGGGGAGATGTTATCAGGGGAGTTCCAAGCAGCCTAAGGCTTTGCACAGTTTGGTAACTCTTGGACTCCTGAATTTGGGGTCTTGGCTATGCAGTTAATGTTACAATAGAATAGAAGTAGAATAAAAAGGATGTGGTGGCTCAGTGGCTAACACACTGAGCTTGTCAATCGAAAGGTCGGCAGTTCAGTGGTTCGAATCCCTAGTGCCGCGTAACGGGATGAGCTCCCGTTACATGTCTCAGCTTCTGCCAACCTAACAGTTCGAAAGAACGTAAAAATGCAAGTAGAAAAATAGGGACCACTTTTGGTGGGAAGGTAACAGGGTTCTGTGCATCTTTGGCATTTATTCATAACGGCCACATGACCACAGAGACATCTTCGGACAGTGCTGGCTCTTCGGCTTGAAATGGAGATGAGCACCGCCCCCTAGGGTCGGAAACGACTAGCACATATGTGCGAGGGGAACCTTTACCTTTACCTTAAAATAAAATACCAGACTTGGAAGGGACCATGGGGGTTTTCTAGTCCAACCCCCTGCTTAGGCAGGAAACCCTACACCACTTCAGACAAATGGTTATCCAACATCTTCTTAAAAACTTCCAGTGTTGGAGCATTCACAACTTCTGGAGGCAAGTTGTTCCACTGATTAATTGTTCTAATTGTCAGGAAATTTCTCCTTAGTTCTAAGTTGCTTCTCTCCTTCATTCGTTTCCACCCATTGCTTCTTCTCCTGCCCTCAGTGCTTTGGAGAACAGCTTGACTCCCTCTTTTTGTGGCAACCCTGAGATATTGGAAGACTGCTATCATGTCACCCCTAGTTCTTTTTTTCATTAAACTAGATATACCCAATTCCAGCTACCGTTCTCATATGTTTTAGCCTCTAATCATCTTTGTTGCTCTTCTCTGCACTCTTTCTAGAGTCTCAAAATCTTTTTTACATCGTGGCGACCAAACACATGATAAGTTTCCTTTGAATTGAGCACTTAGTGACTTCATGGACAGGCCTTGTGGGCTTTTTTTAAAAGCAACATTATAGATGAGGTTTGTCATGGGCTCTTTCTGGAATGTTTTTCCAATTCCCAACTTATCCTATATAGGTAGTCCTCAACTTACAACAATTTGTTTAGTGACTGAAGTTACAACAGCACTGAAGAAAGTGACTTATTTTTCACACTTATGACTCTGGTAGCATCCCCGTGGTCACATGATTTACTTTCGGATGTTTGACAACCAACTCACATTTATGACGGTTGCAGTGTCCAGGGGTCATGCTGATCCCCTTTTGCAACCTTCTGACAAGTCAAAGTCACTTCATAACCATGTTACTAATTTAACACCTGCAGTGATTTATTTAACAAATGTGGCAAAAAAAGTCATATAATGGGGGCAAACTTCACTTAACAAATTTCTCATTTAAACAACATGAATTTTGGGTTCCATTGTGGTCACAAGTTGAGGACTACCTGTAGTTGTACTATTTTTGGGGGGGGGGGCGGTTCCAGTGAAATACTAAAGAAGCCAATCTGTTTAGCTTTTGAGCCTGGATATGATATAATAGGCTCTTTTTGGCTAGGATCCTGTGTGTGATATAGCTGGTACTTCATAAACATGTACCCCCCCCCACCCCCAAATAAACTTTTGTGAATTCCATAGGCTTTTCATCTGAGTAAAAATCTCTAGGATTGCTTAGGAAAAAAGAAGTGGAGAGAGAGCCAGGGTTCTGAATTGTTAAAGTGTTGGAGAAGGGATAAAAGATCCAAGTTTAGTTTACAGTATTCTCAGCCTAAGGCAGTCACACTCTCTCTGTTAGCCTAACCTGCCTGACAGGATGCTGTTGTATAGAAACAACACAAGGCAGGAACACACAATTTAGATGATACTTTCAGAGTTTGCAGTAGAAATCAAATCCAGAAAAGCACACACAGATAACCGATGCAGCAGGATTCATTAACTTCTTTATATACATAAAAACAATTGAAGTAAATTTTACAATACCAATAGTTGATTCTTCCAATGTGGTAGAAGTTACAGGCAGAACACACAGGCAGCAGTACAGCAGAGAGGCAAGTCCAGACTGGTTTTAGTTTAGTTTTTCAGCACAGCACAGAGCTGAGCCACACCCAGCCTCCAAACTGTTTCAGCTTCCATTGGCTGACCTTGTTACCATGTCTCTGCCAGTTCATGAATAATCTGACAGATACATTGGGCTGCTGTACAAAAGACAAGGTAGAAAACTAACAAGAAAAATGGCAATCAAATAAGAGATGGGAGATAATCACAAGGAATTTCTTGTGAAAAGGGATACTTTCTTGTGAACTGAATTATCAGTCTTGGATGTGACCCCGCTTGTTATATTGTGTGTTATAATTAAATAGTTTGAATCAGAATTTGGGGGGGGGAAACCAAGTGGGGTGGTTGGCTCCTGCGGCTGCAAACTTCACGGTGTCCTAATTATCTATGTTCCAGATGTTAGAGATGAACATCTGGAATCTATCATTCATCCAAAGTTGAATAAATTGTGAAGAATAAGTCATTAAAAATGAAAGCAAACATCTTTATACTTTGCAAGGAACTTGAATACAAAGAGGCACATTAAAACAAAACAAAACAGAAAAAGCCAATAACAACAGTGACTGCAGGAGATTTTTTAAAAGTCAAGATTTATTTAAGAAATCTATATGGCTGCCTGTCTCATATATGATACTCTGGATGCAACAGAATAAAAACAACCAAAACTGAATCAACATGAATAACATAAAATAACAGCAGTGGAGAACATTCCTAATGTCCCATGTTTAAGGCAACCATGACCAAGAAATGGGCTCATCCATAATATCAGGGTCCCAGCTTGATGCAAACCCACATTTTTAATAAAAGGCTCTCAGGGCTGGGACAATTTTGAGAGGTGTGTGTGATTTCCAAAGTGTGAGCACAACAGCAAAAAAGACATCTCAGTCCTGCGAGATGGCACTTTCTCATGGATGGAATCTAACACGATAGGTAGACACCTAGAGACAGTCCCATAGGTACCCAGCTCCAAGCTTTGAAGAGTTTTAAATGTAACTACCAGTATCTTGAATTATACCTGGAAGCACATTAGTGGAGCTAAAGTGAATGACTACACCCATAACTGCCCATGTGGCCAAACAATAGGCAGATGCTGACTTCAACTGAAGTCCTGTCCATGTCAGGTGTGAAAAATCTGGACCACACATTAAGTTTCAGTTAAGAAAATTTATTGCTCAAGTCTAGACATAAGAAGTTGGACCATAAGAAAGGTTGAGTGCCAAATAATTGAAGCCTTTGAACTATGATGCTGGAGAAGACTCATGTGAGTCCCTTGGACTGCAAGGTGATCAAACCAGTCAGTCCTAGAGGAGGTCAACCCTGACTGCTCTTTAGAAGGCCAAATCCTGAAGATGAAACTCAAATACTTTGGCCACTTAATGAGAAGGAAGGACTCACTGGAGAAGAGCCTAATGCTGGGAAAGATTGAGAGCAAAAGAAGAACGGGACAACAGAGAACGAGGTGGCTGGATGGAGTCACTGAAGCAGTAGGCGTGAGCTTAAATGGACTCCAGAGGATGGTAGAGGACAGGAAAGCCTGGAGGAACATTGTCTATGGGGTCGCGATGGGTCGGACACAACTTTGCAACTAACAACAACAATACATAAGACTCTAGTCAATTAATGTTCAACACTAAACTGATGGTAGATAAGAGTCAACACTGGAATTCAAGAGGAGTTGGATGTAAACCAGGAGTGGGTTCTACTTACCTTTACTTACCTTTGCAACGGGGCCGCGCATGTGCTCGCTTCACTTGTGTGCATGCGTGCTCTTCTGCGCATGCGCAGAAGCATTTTGATGACATCGGGGTCAGTGGGAGGAGCCTCCTGCCGGATTTACTACCGGTTCTACAGAACCGGTGTGAATTCTAGGCTGATGACTTGCTTAACTCCATCCCCTGGTTCTGCCTCTTCCTCTCCTACGTATCCTTTTTATATGTCATAAAACACATTAAAAAGAGTGAGGCTTTCCCCTTCACTATAGACATCCAGGACTATGGAATGTCATTTTAATGTAAATGGAAGGTAGCTTCTTTCATCATTATACTTTTCAAAGAATATATAAAGAAGTATACAGTATCTAAGAGTCACTGAAACCATTCATAACTATCCCCTTTGGAGATAATTATAATTGGTACTGAAGTGAATGCAACCTGAAGTCTTAATTTATGAGTAGTACTTCATGTTCTTCACTTAAGGAGCAAAGATAAGCCTGTTTTGATAAAATAGCTCCAGCTCCAGTGATGTTTGCTAAAAATAATCCTGGCACTTTCAGTGATGGGACATGAATTCTAAAAAGCCCATTTTTCTTGCTATACTTTTTTACCCTTATAATGTTGGATTTCACTCAGGGAAAGAATGAATTCTAATTTGGAACAAATTCATCTTTTCTCTGCTGCCACAGACTTTGCCTACTTTAAATAGGAAGGTCTTGTATTTTCAGCCTGGTGGTGAGAAATGAAATTCTTCTAATAGAGTTGCCATTGTAACAGCAAATTACATGACTTAAAAAAACAAGTCATGTTTCCTGATAAAAGAGAAGTATGAAAGATAAACAGTGCCTCATTACCAAGTGAAAGGCACTACAGATGAAAAAAAAAATTCTTTTTTTTCTTACTTTCTGTTTTAGTTCTATTTTTTCTTGAAGAGAAGAGAGACCTTGAAGAATTATTTCCTTTCCCCCCCTACTTTATTTGGCTTTGAGAGATCTATGTGGCTTTCCTGGCTGACCAGTGGGATTCAAAAATTTTTACTACCAGTTCTGTGGGCGTAGTTTGGTGGGCGTGGCAGGGGAAGAATACTGTAAAATCTCCATTCCCTCCCCACTCCAGGGGAAGGATACTGCAAAATCCCCATTTCCTCCTGATCAGCTGGGACTCGGGAGGCAGAGAATAGATGGGGGCAGGGCCAGTCAGAGGTGATATTTACCAGTTCTCTACTCAAAATTTCTGCTACCAGTTCTCCAGATCTGGTCAGAACCTGCTGAATACCACATCTGTGGCTGACACTGAAGAAGCTAAGAGGCTCAGATTTGTCTACTACTTGGGAAGGAGACCACCAGAAGATCCCAGGACATAGACTACATCCAGAGGTTAAATGGCTTTTTTTGAAGCTACCAAATCCTGCTTTTGAAGGGCTGGTTGTAATAGACAGAAACAATAATTTTGGGGAACAGGAGGAAGAACCACAACCATGATAAAGATCAGATAAAAGAAATAGAAGTCCTGGGAAAAAGTGTAATTTGAGAAAGCACCTGAAATATAACCCACCCTAGTTCTCATTTTTTTGCCTTTTGGTATTGTCCATGGGGTTGCAAAAGTTGGTTTGAAACTCAACATTAAGAAAACTAAGATCATGGCATCTGGACCTCTCAATTCCTGGCAAACAGATGGGGAAGAAATGGAGGTAGTGACAGATTTTATTTTCCTGGGCTCCAAGATCACCACAGATGGGGACTGCAGCCATGAAATTAACAGATGCTCGCTCCTGCGGAGCAAAGCTATGGCAAATCTAGACAGCTTTCTAAAAAGCAGAGACATCACCCTGCCAACAAAAGTGAGTATAGTCAAGGCTATGGTTTTCCCAGTTGCAATGTATGGCTGTGAAATTTGGACCATCAGAAAGGCTGAGCGCCAAAGAATTGAGGCCTCAGAACTATGGTGCTGGACAAGACTCCTGCGAGTCCCTTGGACTGCAAGGTGATCAAACCGGTCAGTCCTCGAGGGGATCAACCCTGACTGCTCCTTAGAAGGCCAGATCCTGAAGATGAAACTCAAATACTTTGGTCACCTAATGAGAAGGGAGGACTCCCTGGAGGGAGAACCATATTCAGACTTGCATCATTCTGTTAGTATAATCTTATAATAAAAGTAGTATTAATTTGTGTGTCTTTGTTTTTAAAGTTTGGTCTAACTGTAGAGCCACATTTACTTTCATAAGAATAACACAAATACATCAGTGTTTGTGTTATTATTGTATTTTTGTCATTGTGATTCTAATAAGGAGCTACTGTTTGTCAATGTTATTTTAAAAAATTGATAAAGCTTGGACACCTCATAGAGGGAAGCAAATATGCCATCAATTCCCCTAGTACTCTACCTCCAAAGAATCAAAGACATGTCAATAAATGAAGATAAAAACATGGTTTTATTCGATGTCACAGCACTTTGTATCTCCATAGACCCAGAATTAGCCAAAGAATCTATGACAGCAGTACTACACAGCACACCCGACTCCCTACTAGCACTAATGATGTTATCTAGTTTGGTAATGAAATGTCCACAAGAAAATAACAAAGCTCAGAGGCCACCAAGAATCCAAAGTTATCTTAATATCTGTATACCACTGAGATTTCATTATGATTGAGGCACTATAAATTGGCTAAGCAAGCAAACAATTTTGCTATGGTAGGAGGCAATAACAAACTAGTTGTGTATTGCTGCCAAGCAAACACCATGGATGAGGTTGTTGTAATCACTAGGAGGTGAGTTAGCTTGATGGAGTTTCCACTATTCCAAATGTACATTTCATTGTTAACAGGTCTATTTCTCAAATTATTGAGTTCAGATATCTTATTATCATTAAGGAGAAAATTAGGTTGACAATGGAAATTAAAGATAAAGGGGAAACAGAACACCATCTAATTTGGGATGTATGGTACAATTGGTTGGAGAGTAGATGCAAAGCTTAAAAAAAATGAAAGACGATCAATGGACTAGAATTTAGAAATAAATATAAGTATAATGATAGACAGAATATTTATTGTAAATAATATTATGGTAGGATGTTATAAAAATGTAAAATAAAATACATAGAATGATAATTATATAGAGATTTGTGTTAGAAATATGGAAACAGTAGTTACGCATATGATACTGCATATTAAGAGACATAATAGAACATATATTGTAAAAGAAAAAAAAAATGTGGATGTATACCGGTATATCGCTGTTGCAAAGTTTGAAACTGTGATGTAAAATGAAGAAATCTGTATAATAAAAATATATAAAAAAAGAAAAGAAAAAAATTAGGAACCCGACACTATGTTGTGCTTTCTTTGAGTTTTGGCTTAACATATTTTATGAACTCAATCATTGTGGTTTATGGCTTAGGATGTTGGGTGAACTTAAGCCATAGTGTTTTCTCAATAGTTCATGATAAATAACATCATTTATGGTGAGTGTGATGGTTAAATCCAATGACATCATGAAACAAAATGAGTTCAAATGTTCCCATCAGTAATTTGAAGCAGTTCTCAGAGTTTCAGATGGCATGTCACAGTTCAGCTGGAAAATGAATCTATATATCATGTACGTCTGTCTGTCTATATCTATCATGTCTGTATCCAATAATTATGATTCTTTTCAGTCCCAGTTATGGTACTATAAATTAAAAAAAAAGAATGAACCTTATCTGGAAATCACATCACTGATCCAGAAAAAAAATAAGTGACCAACTGATTTAATTTACTCAGTTCAATCAATGATTGACTCATTTTCTTTAATCGGTTCTATTATTGTTATTGTTATTATTGTTATTATTGTTATTATTGTTATTATTGTTATTATTGTTATTATTGTTATTATTGTTATTATTATTATTATTATTATTATTATTATTATTATTATTATTATTATTATTATTATTAAAGTTGCATCCCTAACATACCTCAAAGTAAGCAAAACCATTGAACTTAGTGAAACTTCTGACAAACATTTGACTGTACCATTATATATGATGTAAACATTTCAAACTTATTCTGGAGAAGTGTCAAAAATGAGGTAATTTTCTATTGGTACAATTTTCTATTGGTATTTAGTTAGTTGTAAATCTTTCCAGTTCTGGAGTGCTGCAAAGCAATATGACTGTCAACTATAATTTGACATTTCATCTCTTCATACAAAATGAAGTACTGCCTCCTTGATAAAAGACAACTGCTAAAAACATCCATTTTCGGAAGAAATTGTCAATATATTTTATTTGGCTCAGATTTTAGAGAATGTGTTTTGTTCTTTGTACACTCTTCCAACCTGTCAAATCCGGTTCTGAAACATAAAAGCTTTGGTTAGTTTCTCCTCCTATTTCACTCCTCCTTCTTCACTTTTCAATTGCAAATCCTCACATCTGGTATCCCAAGAATTGCTCCTTAAATCCTCCTTTACTGGGGAAACCACAAATCATCTGGTCTTCTATAACCGCTAATTAAATAGCAGCTGCCTGCCTGTAAGTCACTCAGAAATAACAATTTGCCTTTCAGGTATCATTCTAACTTCATCTGAAAATCAGAGCTTGGGTTGTAGAAGTTCTTGGAGGTTGAAAAATGGTGCCACAAAATAGTGGAAAACAGTCTTTATATGCTCCTATTCCAGAAATAGTCAATATTTTGTATTATACTACTATTACATTCATCTCGGAAGTATCGACTAAGGTGCTTCCAGGTTGAAAGGATTAGCTAGTGACATCACCATTGCCCAGGGGACATTGAGGGGGCTCCTTTCATGTCCCTGTTGTTTTTCCTACCAAAGTGGTACCTATTTATCTACTTGCATTTGCATGCTTTCAAATGGCTAAATAAGCAGGAGCTCTCGGGTTTTGAGCTGTCGACCACTTAATGGTCTTTTATTTATTTATTTATTTATTTATATGCCGCCCTTCTCTGGAGACTCAGGACGGCTTACAGTCCGTTAAGCAATAGCCTTCATACTTTTGTATAGTTTTACAAAGTCAGCTTATTGCCCCCACAAACTGGGTCCTCAATTTACCTACCTTAGAAAGGATGGAAGGCTGAGTCGACCTTGAGCCTGGTGAGAATTGAACTCGCAGTAATTGCAGGCAGCTGGATGTTAAATGCTGCCTTAGTACGAGGCATTAGCCTCCTACGCCACTCAGGCTCCTCTTTTGACTCGCATCCTAGACATAAATTGTTTCAACTCCTACCCTCAAAATGACGCTATAGAGCACTGCACACCACGACAACTAGACAGAAGAACAGTTTTTTCCCGAACGCCATCACTCTGCTAAACAAATAACTCCCTCAACATTGTCAAACTATTCACTAAGGCTGCATTACTATTACTATTAGTCTTCTCACCATTCCTATCACCCATCTCCTCCCACTATGACTGCATGGCTGTAACTTCGTTGCTTGTATCCTTACGATTTATATTGATATTGATTTTCCTGATTGCTTATTTGTACCCTATGACTATCATTAAGTGTTGTATCTTATGATTCTTGATGAATGTATCTTGTCTTTTTATGTACACTGAGAGCATATGCACCAAAGACAAATTCCTTGTGTGTCCAATCACACTTGGCCAATAAAAGAATTCTATTCTATTCTATTCTATTCTATTCTATTCTATTCTATTCTATTCTATTCTATTCTATTCTATTCTATTCTATTCTATTCTATTCTATTCTATTCTCAGCATCTTAACCACCTGAGCCTGGTTTCTTTAGTATTTTATATTATAGAATATAAAGCAAAGTATTTTGGACTCCATCTTCTTGCTCAGTACAGCAACTAAATTACTTGAGCCACTAAGCCTGCTCAGTTTATATCATTTGTTTAAGGCATTGTTTAAAGATGGTCCTCATTTTAGAGTTTTCTATTTTTGGTTTTATTTCTGCAAACTATGTGCCTCTGATGTCTCGTGGAAGGTGCCTCTTCAGTTGCAGAAAAATATACATTTAGTGATTGTATTTGTAATCAGTGCCTGCTCGTGTAGGCAAGTGTTTGTGCCTGTTTCATGTTACAACTCTATCCATTTCAGGTGGCAGCAGATTAAAATCAAATCCTTGAGGGTGATCTATCTGTACTATGCCGCATAATACTGTGTGGTGGCTATTCATCTTGAGCTGTGTTGTGTTTGGCTTGTCCAGAGCAGACAAATGCTGGTAAATGCTTTGGCCGTGATTGGTTCAAAATTGTTTATAGAATGTTATGCTCTCTGTTTGCAGATTATTTCTCCTGCTATTTGAGGTAAGCCTGTGACTTCAACAGCTTGCAATTTCCAAAATCCTCTACAGAAAGAAGATGAAAGCTATAGTTTCCTCCTCCATAGTCTAAGATCCATCTCTGCTGTAAACATAACTCAACTCTTCTATAATCAGATTAGTCTGGCTAGGCAGAAGAGGAGAGGAGAGTGCCTAGCTTTTATAGTTGATGTTGAAAAGAATAGAAAGAAAAGGAATAAAAAAAAAATCTTTAGAAAAGCAAAAGAGTGCTTTTCATCCATCATGGTGAATTAATTCAGTAGAGAAAAGAGAAGAGTGCTGGAAGGCCAGGATAAGGTCAAGCTCATCATTGTTTGTTAACAATAACAACAATTTATTGGAATTCAAGTAATAGGGCTGCCATTCAAGAAGGGAGGAACTTTGGAAGCAGTAGTACATAAAATTATCTGCTACAATGTCCTACCTGTCAATGACTATTTCAGCTTCAACCACAACAATACACGAGCACACAATAGATACTAACTTATGGTAAACTGCGCCAAACTTGATTGCAGAAAATACAACTTCAGCAACAGAGTGGTCAATGCCTGGAATGCACTATCTGACTCTGTGGTTTCTTCCCCAAACCCCCAAAACTTTACCCTTAGACTGTCTACTGTGGACCTCACCCCATTCCTAAGAGATCTGTAAGGGGCGTGCATAAGCATACCAGCGTGCCTACCGTCCCTGTCCTAATGTTCCCTTTTATTTGTATCCATTTCATGTATTCATAATCATGTTTATACTTATATCTGTTATCTAATACATGCTTGACAAAATAAATAAATAAAATAAAATAAATAAAGGTTCAAGATGTATGTCTGAGCTGAAAAAGCTTCTTGGATGAGAAACAAAATGCCTTCAAAACAAAAACAAGAAAGTCCAGTTGCCTCTTGAAAAAACACCTTTGGGACAACCATGACATGGATGGCTGAGAATCTCCATAGACATTGAGCACATGGGCACTTTCTCTTCAGTCTGTCTTGCTTACTTCTGTTATGCAACTGCCTCTTAAAGAGCTGGATCCAGCAGCATTATAACAGTGGCCTTTTTGATTGAAACAAAAGTAATTTAGTGCAGGGGTTCCTTTTACAGCCTCCGGCGATTCAGCTGTAGCGGCATATAAACAGTTCCCAGCCAAGGCCACCTGTCTCCCATATAGCATATGGTGACAGATACAGTAGATACTGCCATTTTCTGTCCTCCTGGAATGATGCAAAATTGGCAGCCAAAAAATTTAAACAAGAATGGATCTGAATTGTTCAATTGAACAAGAGTGCTCACTTAGCAATAATGCCAATGCTGTAACCCTACAGCCTTTTTTTTTTTTACTTTAGGGCAAGGCTGAACAAGAGAAACAGTGAAATGATGTGACCAAACCCCTTGCCTCATTGCTTAACCTACAGTACAGGTAGTCCCCAACTTACAACTGTAATTGAGCTCAGAAGTTATTGTACTTGTAAATGAAGGCATCATGTGATGAGACCTGATTTTTTTTTTGCCATTTTTTGTGGCAGTTGTTAAGTGAATGGAGCAGTCATTAAGCAAATGTGGCAGTTGTTAAACGAATCCATTTTCCCTGATGGATTTTTGTGTGTGTGTGTCTAGAAATCTGACGTAAACGCTGAAACTGTCAAAAAAGTTGCAAATCGCAGTCATGTGATCATGGGACGCTGCAAATGGCCATAAAGGTGAACCAGTTACCAAGCAATCAAAATGTGATCATGTGATCATGGAGTACATGTACGGCCATTGTAATTTGGAAAACAGATCATAAGTAGCTTTGGGGGTGACAGTCCTTTATAACTTCAAATGGCTATTAGGGAACTGCTTGTCGTTGAGAGCTATCTTTTACACCATAGGTCCCCAACCCCTGGTCCATGGATTGGCAGCAGTCTGCAGCATGCCAGCAACAAGTCCGTGCAAACAAGCAAAGCCACATTTGCAGAATGGGCAGCAGACAAAACCACACCCCCTCTGGTCTGCGAAAAACTCTCTCTCCACAGAACCGGTTCCTGGTGCCCAAAAAGTTGGGAGCTGTTGTTTTCCACAGAGCAAACTGGAAGTCTATGTTTGATACCAGTTACAGAAAGGAGAAACCCATATACACACACACACACACATTTATCTATCTATCTATCTATCTATCTATCTATCTATCTATCTATCTATCTATCTATCTATCTATCTATCTATCTATCTCAGGTTTTCGCGGGTGTTTGTATGTAGGTCTTTGGTTATTCGGGTCTTCTCCCACGTAAAATTGGAAGTGTCTTGGCGACGTTTCGACGAAGTCTCATTCGTCATCTTCAGGCTGGTGTTCTCGGCTTCGTGCTTCCAGGAGCAATGTGAGATCGCAGCTATCTGTATTTCTAGTGAAATATTGTTTCTTCTCTTATTCTGACATTATCCAATGGCAGCTTCATGGTGTGCAAATTCTATGATGCTTTCCTTCTCTTACCTTAGAGGGAAGTCAGTTCACCCATAGCAGGAATAACAGAGGAGCAATAATTATCAAGGGTTTAAAGCTGATGCAAACACACCCTTCCCCTGTAGCTCAACTGATGGCCCAGTGGTTAAGTGCAGTATTGCAGGCAAACTCTGCCCACAGCCTGGAATTCAATCCTGACTGAGATCTTGTTGTTGTTGTTAGTTGTGTGTCTGACCCATCATGACCCCATGGACTACATTCCTCCAGTTGTGTCTAACCCATCGCGACCCCAAGGACAATGTTCCTCCAGGCCTTCCTGTCCTCTACCACCCCCCATAGTCCATTTAAGCTCACACCGACTGCTTCAGTGACTCCATCCAGCCACCTCATTCTCTGTCATCTCCTTCTTCTTTTGCCCTCAATCTTTCCCAGCATTAGATTCTTCTCCAGTGAGTCTTTCCTTCTCATTAGATGGCCAAAGTATTTGGGTTTCATCTTCAGAATCTGGCCTTCTAAAGAGCAAGACATGATCCACTGGAGAAGGAAATGGCAACCCAATCCAGTATCTTTGCCATGAAAACCCCATGGACAGTACCAAAAGACTGGGATCTATGGGGTGGTATATAAATAACTATTGCTATTCATAATTGGCTAGGTAACTCTCTAGGTAGCAAGCTAGGGCTGTTTTAATCACTTCCCCACTTCTTGTGCTTGTTGCTGCTTCTATTTGACCAAAGGGAAGTTTCATGAACATTTGCAGAATTTTGGGTGGATGAGAGGATTACTATTGCAAATCTGCTATTGAGCAGATTCGAACCATGCTGCCAGACTAGTCAGAAGTATTTTGTATGTGCTGAAGACAGAAGGCAGCAAAACTAGAAGATTTATCTAGTTGCTTTGCAAATCACCTATGGCCCAGCACATTCAGGCAATGCCATTTGGCAGTAAGACAGAACAGGTGCAAGGGAGGCAGGATGGGGACAGCAAATTCCATGCCAAGTTTCGGATGGGTTTTTTTCTCTCCCTGACTTGGATATGAATTTGGGGGAAAAACCCATTATGCGCAATCCCAGGTTACAGAGTTTGGAACTGAGCTGACAGGAGATAGTGACAGTTTGTGAATATTTTAGCAGGGTTGAAAATGATGCCTCTTTCAATGTTATGTTTTTAAAAAGCTGGAGGGATATTGATTAAGCTCTTTCCATATGGTCACTCTTTTTAACTATCCAAACCCTTGGAAACAATTTGAAAGTGAATTTTGCCTATTTGAAAATGCTTGGAATAAGTTCCAAATATAATTACCCCGTTGCTATAGATTTTGCCTCAATAAAATAACTTAGCATCTTTTCCATACTAAAGTAATAAGGGGGAGATGTTATCAGGGGAGTTCCAAGCAGCCTAAGGCTTTGCACAGTTTGGTAACTCTTGGACTCCTGAATTTGGGGTCTTGGCTATGCAGTTAATGTTACAATAGAATAGAAGTAGAATAAAAAGGATGTGGTGGCTCAGTGGCTAACACACTGAGCTTGTCAATCGAAAGGTCGGCAGTTCAGTGGTTCGAATCCCTAGTGCCGCGTAACGGGATGAGCTCCCGTTACATGTCTCAGCTTCTGCCAACCTAACAGTTCGAAAGAACGTAAAAATGCAAGTAGAAAAATAGGGACCACTTTTGGTGGGAAGGTAACAGGGTTCTGTGCATCTTTGGCATTTATTCATAACGGCCACATGACCACAGAGACATCTTCGGACAGTGCTGGCTCTTCGGCTTGAAATGGAGATGAGCACCGCCCCCTAGGGTCGGAAACGACTAGCACATATGTGCGAGGGGAACCTTTACCTTTACCTTAAAATAAAATACCAGACTTGGAAGGGACCATGGGGGTTTTCTAGTCCAACCCCCTGCTTAGGCAGGAAACCCTACACCACTTCAGACAAATGGTTATCCAACATCTTCTTAAAAACTTCCAGTGTTGGAGCATTCACAACTTCTGGAGGCAAGTTGTTCCACTGATTAATTGTTCTAATTGTCAGGAAATTTCTCCTTAGTTCTAAGTTGCTTCTCTCCTTCATTCGTTTCCACCCATTGCTTCTTCTCCTGCCCTCAGTGCTTTGGAGAACAGCTTGACTCCCTCTTTTTGTGGCAACCCTGAGATATTGGAAGACTGCTATCATGTCACCCCTAGTTCTTTTTTTCATTAAACTAGATATACCCAATTCCAGCTACCGTTCTCATATGTTTTAGCCTCTAATCATCTTTGTTGCTCTTCTCTGCACTCTTTCTAGAGTCTCAAAATCTTTTTTACATCGTGGCGACCAAACACATGATAAGTTTCCTTTGAATTGAGCACTTAGTGACTTCATGGACAGGCCTTGTGGGCTTTTTTTAAAAGCAACATTATAGATGAGGTTTGTCATGGGCTCTTTCTGGAATGTTTTTCCAATTCCCAACTTATCCTATATAGGTAGTCCTCAACTTACAACAATTTGTTTAGTGACTGAAGTTACAACAGCACTGAAGAAAGTGACTTATTTTTCACACTTATGACTCTGGTAGCATCCCCGTGGTCACATGATTTACTTTCGGATGTTTGACAACCAACTCACATTTATGACGGTTGCAGTGTCCAGGGGTCATGCTGATCCCCTTTTGCAACCTTCTGACAAGTCAAAGTCACTTCATAACCATGTTACTAATTTAACACCTGCAGTGATTTATTTAACAAATGTGGCAAAAAAAGTCATATAATGGGGGCAAACTTCACTTAACAAATTTCTCATTTAAACAACATGAATTTTGGGTTCCATTGTGGTCACAAGTTGAGGACTACCTGTAGTTGTACTATTTTTGGGGGGGGGGGCGGTTCCAGTGAAATACTAAAGAAGCCAATCTGTTTAGCTTTTGAGCCTGGATATGATATAATAGGCTCTTTTTGGCTAGGATCCTGTGTGTGATATAGCTGGTACTTCATAAACATGTACCCCCCCCCACCCCCAAATAAACTTTTGTGAATTCCATAGGCTTTTCATCTGAGTAAAAATCTCTAGGATTGCTTAGGAAAAAAGAAGTGGAGAGAGAGCCAGGGTTCTGAATTGTTAAAGTGTTGGAGAAGGGATAAAAGATCCAAGTTTAGTTTACAGTATTCTCAGCCTAAGGCAGTCACACTCTCTCTGTTAGCCTAACCTGCCTGACAGGATGCTGTTGTATAGAAACAACACAAGGCAGGAACACACAATTTAGATGATACTTTCAGAGTTTGCAGTAGAAATCAAATCCAGAAAAGCACACACAGATAACCGATGCAGCAGGATTCATTAACTTCTTTATATACATAAAAACAATTGAAGTAAATTTTACAATACCAATAGTTGATTCTTCCAATGTGGTAGAAGTTACAGGCAGAACACACAGGCAGCAGTACAGCAGAGAGGCAAGTCCAGACTGGTTTTAGTTTAGTTTTTCAGCACAGCACAGAGCTGAGCCACACCCAGCCTCCAAACTGTTTCAGCTTCCATTGGCTGACCTTGTTACCATGTCTCTGCCAGTTCATGAATAATCTGACAGATACATTGGGCTGCTGTACAAAAGACAAGGTAGAAAACTAACAAGAAAAATGGCAATCAAATAAGAGATGGGAGATAATCACAAGGAATTTCTTGTGAAAAGGGATACTTTCTTGTGAACTGAATTATCAGTCTTGGATGTGACCCCGCTTGTTATATTGTGTGTTATAATTAAATAGTTTGAATCAGAATTTGGGGGGGGGAAACCAAGTGGGGTGGTTGGCTCCTGCGGCTGCAAACTTCACGGTGTCCTAATTATCTATGTTCCAGATGTTAGAGATGAACATCTGGAATCTATCATTCATCCAAAGTTGAATAAATTGTGAAGAATAAGTCATTAAAAATGAAAGCAAACATCTTTATACTTTGCAAGGAACTTGAATACAAAGAGGCACATTAAAACAAAACAAAACAGAAAAAGCCAATAACAACAGTGACTGCAGGAGATTTTTTAAAAGTCAAGATTTATTTAAGAAATCTATATGGCTGCCTGTCTCATATATGATACTCTGGATGCAACAGAATAAAAACAACCAAAACTGAATCAACATGAATAACATAAAATAACAGCAGTGGAGAACATTCCTAATGTCCCATGTTTAAGGCAACCATGACCAAGAAATGGGCTCATCCATAATATCAGGGTCCCAGCTTGATGCAAACCCACATTTTTAATAAAAGGCTCTCAGGGCTGGGACAATTTTGAGAGGTGTGTGTGATTTCCAAAGTGTGAGCACAACAGCAAAAAAGACATCTCAGTCCTGCGAGATGGCACTTTCTCATGGATGGAATCTAACACGATAGGTAGACACCTAGAGACAGTCCCATAGGTACCCAGCTCCAAGCTTTGAAGAGTTTTAAATGTAACTACCAGTATCTTGAATTATACCTGGAAGCACATTAGTGGAGCTAAAGTGAATGACTACACCCATAACTGCCCATGTGGCCAAACAATAGGCAGATGCTGACTTCAACTGAAGTCCTGTCCATGTCAGGTGTGAAAAATCTGGACCACACATTAAGTTTCAGTTAAGAAAATTTATTGCTCAAGTCTAGACATAAGAAGTTGGACCATAAGAAAGGTTGAGTGCCAAATAATTGAAGCCTTTGAACTATGATGCTGGAGAAGACTCATGTGAGTCCCTTGGACTGCAAGGTGATCAAACCAGTCAGTCCTAGAGGAGGTCAACCCTGACTGCTCTTTAGAAGGCCAAATCCTGAAGATGAAACTCAAATACTTTGGCCACTTAATGAGAAGGAAGGACTCACTGGAGAAGAGCCTAATGCTGGGAAAGATTGAGAGCAAAAGAAGAACGGGACAACAGAGAACGAGGTGGCTGGATGGAGTCACTGAAGCAGTAGGCGTGAGCTTAAATGGACTCCAGAGGATGGTAGAGGACAGGAAAGCCTGGAGGAACATTGTCTATGGGGTCGCGATGGGTCGGACACAACTTTGCAACTAACAACAACAATACATAAGACTCTAGTCAATTAATGTTCAACACTAAACTGATGGTAGATAAGAGTCAACACTGGAATTCAAGAGGAGTTGGATGTAAACCAGGAGTGGGTTCTACTTACCTTTACTTACCTTTGCAACGGGGCCGCGCATGTGCTCGCTTCACTTGTGTGCATGCGTGCTCTTCTGCGCATGCGCAGAAGCATTTTGATGACATCGGGGTCAGTGGGAGGAGCCTCCTGCCGGATTTACTACCGGTTCTACAGAACCGGTGTGAATTCTAGGCTGATGACTTGCTTAACTCCATCCCCTGGTTCTGCCTCTTCCTCTCCTACGTATCCTTTTTATATGTCATAAAACACATTAAAAAGAGTGAGGCTTTCCCCTTCACTATAGACATCCAGGACTATGGAATGTCATTTTAATGTAAATGGAAGGTAGCTTCTTTCATCATTATACTTTTCAAAGAATATATAAAGAAGTATACAGTATCTAAGAGTCACTGAAACCATTCATAACTATCCCCTTTGGAGATAATTATAATTGGTACTGAAGTGAATGCAACCTGAAGTCTTAATTTATGAGTAGTACTTCATGTTCTTCACTTAAGGAGCAAAGATAAGCCTGTTTTGATAAAATAGCTCCAGCTCCAGTGATGTTTGCTAAAAATAATCCTGGCACTTTCAGTGATGGGACATGAATTCTAAAAAGCCCATTTTTCTTGCTATACTTTTTTACCCTTATAATGTTGGATTTCACTCAGGGAAAGAATGAATTCTAATTTGGAACAAATTCATCTTTTCTCTGCTGCCACAGACTTTGCCTACTTTAAATAGGAAGGTCTTGTATTTTCAGCCTGGTGGTGAGAAATGAAATTCTTCTAATAGAGTTGCCATTGTAACAGCAAATTACATGACTTAAAAAAACAAGTCATGTTTCCTGATAAAAGAGAAGTATGAAAGATAAACAGTGCCTCATTACCAAGTGAAAGGCACTACAGATGAAAAAAAAAATTCTTTTTTTTCTTACTTTCTGTTTTAGTTCTATTTTTTCTTGAAGAGAAGAGAGACCTTGAAGAATTATTTCCTTTCCCCCCCTACTTTATTTGGCTTTGAGAGATCTATGTGGCTTTCCTGGCTGACCAGTGGGATTCAAAAATTTTTACTACCAGTTCTGTGGGCGTAGTTTGGTGGGCGTGGCAGGGGAAGAATACTGTAAAATCTCCATTCCCTCCCCACTCCAGGGGAAGGATACTGCAAAATCCCCATTTCCTCCTGATCAGCTGGGACTCGGGAGGCAGAGAATAGATGGGGGCAGGGCCAGTCAGAGGTGATATTTACCAGTTCTCTACTCAAAATTTCTGCTACCAGTTCTCCAGATCTGGTCAGAACCTGCTGAATACCACATCTGTGGCTGACACTGAAGAAGCTAAGAGGCTCAGATTTGTCTACTACTTGGGAAGGAGACCACCAGAAGATCCCAGGACATAGACTACATCCAGAGGTTAAATGGCTTTTTTTGAAGCTACCAAATCCTGCTTTTGAAGGGCTGGTTGTAATAGACAGAAACAATAATTTTGGGGAACAGGAGGAAGAACCACAACCATGATAAAGATCAGATAAAAGAAATAGAAGTCCTGGGAAAAAGTGTAATTTGAGAAAGCACCTGAAATATAACCCACCCTAGTTCTCATTTTTTTGCCTTTTGGTATTGTCCATGGGGTTGCAAAAGTTGGTTTGAAACTCAACATTAAGAAAACTAAGATCATGGCATCTGGACCTCTCAATTCCTGGCAAACAGATGGGGAAGAAATGGAGGTAGTGACAGATTTTATTTTCCTGGGCTCCAAGATCACCACAGATGGGGACTGCAGCCATGAAATTAACAGATGCTCGCTCCTGCGGAGCAAAGCTATGGCAAATCTAGACAGCTTTCTAAAAAGCAGAGACATCACCCTGCCAACAAAAGTGAGTATAGTCAAGGCTATGGTTTTCCCAGTTGCAATGTATGGCTGTGAAATTTGGACCATCAGAAAGGCTGAGCGCCAAAGAATTGAGGCCTCAGAACTATGGTGCTGGACAAGACTCCTGCGAGTCCCTTGGACTGCAAGGTGATCAAACCGGTCAGTCCTCGAGGGGATCAACCCTGACTGCTCCTTAGAAGGCCAGATCCTGAAGATGAAACTCAAATACTTTGGTCACCTAATGAGAAGGGAGGACTCCCTGGAGGGAGAACCATATTCAGACTTGCATCATTCTGTTAGTATAATCTTATAATAAAAGTAGTATTAATTTGTGTGTCTTTGTTTTTAAAGTTTGGTCTAACTGTAGAGCCACATTTACTTTCATAAGAATAACACAAATACATCAGTGTTTGTGTTATTATTGTATTTTTGTCATTGTGATTCTAATAAGGAGCTACTGTTTGTCAATGTTATTTTAAAAAATTGATAAAGCTTGGACACCTCATAGAGGGAAGCAAATATGCCATCAATTCCCCTAGTACTCTACCTCCAAAGAATCAAAGACATGTCAATAAATGAAGATAAAAACATGGTTTTATTCGATGTCACAGCACTTTGTATCTCCATAGACCCAGAATTAGCCAAAGAATCTATGACAGCAGTACTACACAGCACACCCGACTCCCTACTAGCACTAATGATGTTATCTAGTTTGGTAATGAAATGTCCACAAGAAAATAACAAAGCTCAGAGGCCACCAAGAATCCAAAGTTATCTTAATATCTGTATACCACTGAGATTTCATTATGATTGAGGCACTATAAATTGGCTAAGCAAGCAAACAATTTTGCTATGGTAGGAGGCAATAACAAACTAGTTGTGTATTGCTGCCAAGCAAACACCATGGATGAGGTTGTTGTAATCACTAGGAGGTGAGTTAGCTTGATGGAGTTTCCACTATTCCAAATGTACATTTCATTGTTAACAGGTCTATTTCTCAAATTATTGAGTTCAGATATCTTATTATCATTAAGGAGAAAATTAGGTTGACAATGGAAATTAAAGATAAAGGGGAAACAGAACACCATCTAATTTGGGATGTATGGTACAATTGGTTGGAGAGTAGATGCAAAGCTTAAAAAAAATGAAAGACGATCAATGGACTAGAATTTAGAAATAAATATAAGTATAATGATAGACAGAATATTTATTGTAAATAATATTATGGTAGGATGTTATAAAAATGTAAAATAAAATACATAGAATGATAATTATATAGAGATTTGTGTTAGAAATATGGAAACAGTAGTTACGCATATGATACTGCATATTAAGAGACATAATAGAACATATATTGTAAAAGAAAAAAAAAATGTGGATGTATACCGGTATATCGCTGTTGCAAAGTTTGAAACTGTGATGTAAAATGAAGAAATCTGTATAATAAAAATATATAAAAAAAGAAAAGAAAAAAATTAGGAACCCGACACTATGTTGTGCTTTCTTTGAGTTTTGGCTTAACATATTTTATGAACTCAATCATTGTGGTTTATGGCTTAGGATGTTGGGTGAACTTAAGCCATAGTGTTTTCTCAATAGTTCATGATAAATAACATCATTTATGGTGAGTGTGATGGTTAAATCCAATGACATCATGAAACAAAATGAGTTCAAATGTTCCCATCAGTAATTTGAAGCAGTTCTCAGAGTTTCAGATGGCATGTCACAGTTCAGCTGGAAAATGAATCTATATATCATGTACGTCTGTCTGTCTATATCTATCATGTCTGTATCCAATAATTATGATTCTTTTCAGTCCCAGTTATGGTACTATAAATTAAAAAAAAAGAATGAACCTTATCTGGAAATCACATCACTGATCCAGAAAAAAAATAAGTGACCAACTGATTTAATTTACTCAGTTCAATCAATGATTGACTCATTTTCTTTAATCGGTTCTATTATTGTTATTGTTATTATTGTTATTATTGTTATTATTGTTATTATTGTTATTATTGTTATTATTGTTATTATTGTTATTATTATTATTATTATTATTATTATTATTATTATTATTATTATTATTATTAAAGTTGCATCCCTAACATACCTCAAAGTAAGCAAAACCATTGAACTTAGTGAAACTTCTGACAAACATTTGACTGTACCATTATATATGATGTAAACATTTCAAACTTATTCTGGAGAAGTGTCAAAAATGAGGTAATTTTCTATTGGTACAATTTTCTATTGGTATTTAGTTAGTTGTAAATCTTTCCAGTTCTGGAGTGCTGCAAAGCAATATGACTGTCAACTATAATTTGACATTTCATCTCTTCATACAAAATGAAGTACTGCCTCCTTGATAAAAGACAACTGCTAAAAACATCCATTTTCGGAAGAAATTGTCAATATATTTTATTTGGCTCAGATTTTAGAGAATGTGTTTTGTTCTTTGTACACTCTTCCAACCTGTCAAATCCGGTTCTGAAACATAAAAGCTTTGGTTAGTTTCTCCTCCTATTTCACTCCTCCTTCTTCACTTTTCAATTGCAAATCCTCACATCTGGTATCCCAAGAATTGCTCCTTAAATCCTCCTTTACTGGGGAAACCACAAATCATCTGGTCTTCTATAACCGCTAATTAAATAGCAGCTGCCTGCCTGTAAGTCACTCAGAAATAACAATTTGCCTTTCAGGTATCATTCTAACTTCATCTGAAAATCAGAGCTTGGGTTGTAGAAGTTCTTGGAGGTTGAAAAATGGTGCCACAAAATAGTGGAAAACAGTCTTTATATGCTCCTATTCCAGAAATAGTCAATATTTTGTATTATACTACTATTACATTCATCTCGGAAGTATCGACTAAGGTGCTTCCAGGTTGAAAGGATTAGCTAGTGACATCACCATTGCCCAGGGGACATTGAGGGGGCTCCTTTCATGTCCCTGTTGTTTTTCCTACCAAAGTGGTACCTATTTATCTACTTGCATTTGCATGCTTTCAAATGGCTAAATAAGCAGGAGCTCTCGGGTTTTGAGCTGTCGACCACTTAATGGTCTTTTATTTATTTATTTATTTATTTATATGCCGCCCTTCTCTGGAGACTCAGGACGGCTTACAGTCCGTTAAGCAATAGCCTTCATACTTTTGTATAGTTTTACAAAGTCAGCTTATTGCCCCCACAAACTGGGTCCTCAATTTACCTACCTTAGAAAGGATGGAAGGCTGAGTCGACCTTGAGCCTGGTGAGAATTGAACTCGCAGTAATTGCAGGCAGCTGGATGTTAAATGCTGCCTTAGTACGAGGCATTAGCCTCCTACGCCACTCAGGCTCCTCTTTTGACTCGCATCCTAGACATAAATTGTTTCAACTCCTACCCTCAAAATGACGCTATAGAGCACTGCACACCACGACAACTAGACAGAAGAACAGTTTTTTCCCGAACGCCATCACTCTGCTAAACAAATAACTCCCTCAACATTGTCAAACTATTCACTAAGGCTGCATTACTATTACTATTAGTCTTCTCACCATTCCTATCACCCATCTCCTCCCACTATGACTGCATGGCTGTAACTTCGTTGCTTGTATCCTTACGATTTATATTGATATTGATTTTCCTGATTGCTTATTTGTACCCTATGACTATCATTAAGTGTTGTATCTTATGATTCTTGATGAATGTATCTTGTCTTTTTATGTACACTGAGAGCATATGCACCAAAGACAAATTCCTTGTGTGTCCAATCACACTTGGCCAATAAAAGAATTCTATTCTATTCTATTCTATTCTATTCTATTCTATTCTATTCTATTCTATTCTATTCTATTCTATTCTATTCTATTCTATTCTATTCTATTCTCAGCATCTTAACCACCTGAGCCTGGTTTCTTTAGTATTTTATATTATAGAATATAAAGCAAAGTATTTTGGACTCCATCTTCTTGCTCAGTACAGCAACTAAATTACTTGAGCCACTAAGCCTGCTCAGTTTATATCATTTGTTTAAGGCATTGTTTAAAGATGGTCCTCATTTTAGAGTTTTCTATTTTTGGTTTTATTTCTGCAAACTATGTGCCTCTGATGTCTCGTGGAAGGTGCCTCTTCAGTTGCAGAAAAATATACATTTAGTGATTGTATTTGTAATCAGTGCCTGCTCGTGTAGGCAAGTGTTTGTGCCTGTTTCATGTTACAACTCTATCCATTTCAGGTGGCAGCAGATTAAAATCAAATCCTTGAGGGTGATCTATCTGTACTATGCCGCATAATACTGTGTGGTGGCTATTCATCTTGAGCTGTGTTGTGTTTGGCTTGTCCAGAGCAGACAAATGCTGGTAAATGCTTTGGCCGTGATTGGTTCAAAATTGTTTATAGAATGTTATGCTCTCTGTTTGCAGATTATTTCTCCTGCTATTTGAGGTAAGCCTGTGACTTCAACAGCTTGCAATTTCCAAAATCCTCTACAGAAAGAAGATGAAAGCTATAGTTTCCTCCTCCATAGTCTAAGATCCATCTCTGCTGTAAACATAACTCAACTCTTCTATAATCAGATTAGTCTGGCTAGGCAGAAGAGGAGAGGAGAGTGCCTAGCTTTTATAGTTGATGTTGAAAAGAATAGAAAGAAAAGGAATAAAAAAAAAATCTTTAGAAAAGCAAAAGAGTGCTTTTCATCCATCATGGTGAATTAATTCAGTAGAGAAAAGAGAAGAGTGCTGGAAGGCCAGGATAAGGTCAAGCTCATCATTGTTTGTTAACAATAACAACAATTTATTGGAATTCAAGTAATAGGGCTGCCATTCAAGAAGGGAGGAACTTTGGAAGCAGTAGTACATAAAATTATCTGCTACAATGTCCTACCTGTCAATGACTATTTCAGCTTCAACCACAACAATACACGAGCACACAATAGATACTAACTTATGGTAAACTGCGCCAAACTTGATTGCAGAAAATACAACTTCAGCAACAGAGTGGTCAATGCCTGGAATGCACTATCTGACTCTGTGGTTTCTTCCCCAAACCCCCAAAACTTTACCCTTAGACTGTCTACTGTGGACCTCACCCCATTCCTAAGAGATCTGTAAGGGGCGTGCATAAGCATACCAGCGTGCCTACCGTCCCTGTCCTAATGTTCCCTTTTATTTGTATCCATTTCATGTATTCATAATCATGTTTATACTTATATCTGTTATCTAATACATGCTTGACAAAATAAATAAATAAAATAAAATAAATAAAGGTTCAAGATGTATGTCTGAGCTGAAAAAGCTTCTTGGATGAGAAACAAAATGCCTTCAAAACAAAAACAAGAAAGTCCAGTTGCCTCTTGAAAAAACACCTTTGGGACAACCATGACATGGATGGCTGAGAATCTCCATAGACATTGAGCACATGGGCACTTTCTCTTCAGTCTGTCTTGCTTACTTCTGTTATGCAACTGCCTCTTAAAGAGCTGGATCCAGCAGCATTATAACAGTGGCCTTTTTGATTGAAACAAAAGTAATTTAGTGCAGGGGTTCCTTTTACAGCCTCCGGCGATTCAGCTGTAGCGGCATATAAACAGTTCCCAGCCAAGGCCACCTGTCTCCCATATAGCATATGGTGACAGATACAGTAGATACTGCCATTTTCTGTCCTCCTGGAATGATGCAAAATTGGCAGCCAAAAAATTTAAACAAGAATGGATCTGAATTGTTCAATTGAACAAGAGTGCTCACTTAGCAATAATGCCAATGCTGTAACCCTACAGCCTTTTTTTTTTTTACTTTAGGGCAAGGCTGAACAAGAGAAACAGTGAAATGATGTGACCAAACCCCTTGCCTCATTGCTTAACCTACAGTACAGGTAGTCCCCAACTTACAACTGTAATTGAGCTCAGAAGTTATTGTACTTGTAAATGAAGGCATCATGTGATGAGACCTGATTTTTTTTTTGCCATTTTTTGTGGCAGTTGTTAAGTGAATGGAGCAGTCATTAAGCAAATGTGGCAGTTGTTAAACGAATCCATTTTCCCTGATGGATTTTTGTGTGTGTGTGTCTAGAAATCTGACGTAAACGCTGAAACTGTCAAAAAAGTTGCAAATCGCAGTCATGTGATCATGGGACGCTGCAAATGGCCATAAAGGTGAACCAGTTACCAAGCAATCAAAATGTGATCATGTGATCATGGAGTACATGTACGGCCATTGTAATTTGGAAAACAGATCATAAGTAGCTTTGGGGGTGACAGTCCTTTATAACTTCAAATGGCTATTAGGGAACTGCTTGTCGTTGAGAGCTATCTTTTACACCATAGGTCCCCAACCCCTGGTCCATGGATTGGCAGCAGTCTGCAGCATGCCAGCAACAAGTCCGTGCAAACAAGCAAAGCCACATTTGCAGAATGGGCAGCAGACAAAACCACACCCCCTCTGGTCTGCGAAAAACTCTCTCTCCACAGAACCGGTTCCTGGTGCCCAAAAAGTTGGGAGCTGTTGTTTTCCACAGAGCAAACTGGAAGTCTATGTTTGATACCAGTTACAGAAAGGAGAAACCCATATACACACACACACACACATTTATCTATCTATCTATCTATCTATCTATCTATCTATCTATCTATCTATCTATCTATCTATCTATCTATCTATCTATCTCAGGTTTTCGCGGGTGTTTGTATGTAGGTCTTTGGTTATTCGGGTCTTCTCCCACGTAAAATTGGAAGTGTCTTGGCGACGTTTCGACGAAGTCTCATTCGTCATCTTCAGGCTGGTGTTCTCGGCTTCGTGCTTCCAGGAGCAATGTGAGATCGCAGCTATCTCACATTGCTCCTGGAAGCACGAAGAGCCCTCAGGCAGTCGCTTTCACGACAAACTATTTTGTGTTAAATTTATATTTATTGACAGTATTTGGGTAGACCAGGTTGCTGCGATAGAAAATCCATTTAATGTCCCTTGGTACAAGCTAACAAAGTGAGGAGAACCTTTGGCTTAGAGGTTAATACATCTACCTAACATGCAGGTAAAACCAGGTTTGAATCCCAGAAGGGTATGGCTAGCTGATGAGAGCTAAATAGCTTGAAATAGATCTATACTAGTCTCCCTTTATTTATTGCCAGTTTGGGTTATGACAGAATGGGGTATATGTGGAACAGCAAAGGAAGAAAACTAGCAAAGTTAGACAGAAGCTTGTACTTAGACCTATCTCATTCCTGCTGCCAGACTGCTGGGATTAGCATCTTGTCCTGTGCTAAATGGCAGGGTTGGGGGAAGTAGCAAAACTGGAAGGAAGACTATTGCTTCACTACTCGTATCCTATACAGTATACTGTACAATTATAAAAAAGCACCATTCAGCAATGACTCAGGACAATACAGTAAAGGCAGGAGAGGGATCAACAGTCGACATAGCAAATATTATGCTGGTACAATTTTCTGCTGATTCAAAGATAGGTGGAGAACATTTTATCTCAACAGAGGGAATGGTCTCCATAGTTGATAAGACTGGAGCCCACCAGACAGTTCACTGACATTGATCCTTTGATGTTTAACCCATAGCAACCTTCTAAGGATAAATCTAATTTTTGTGTCTTTGAAGACAAAGTCACATTTTTGGGACCTGAAATTTAGTGGCAGCATGGAAGAAAATAAGGATAAGAATAAATGTATTTTAAATAAAGATGAATGAGTTTAATATACTGGAACTTTGGATAGCGAATAATGCAAATTTAAAATATAAATATGTGTAAGTTTCTGTTTGGTATAATTTGGGTCTTTCTGCCAAATATTCCAGAAAAGGAAATTTGAATTTTATTCCCTTGCCCTCCTTGATAATGTCAACAATGTTTTCTACAGTCTTTCAATGCCCCCCCCCTTTTTTTTTTACAAAGCTCTAGTAACCCACTAGTAGATTTCATGGTCAGCCCTGAGGACTGAATTAGAAACTTAGCGTGAATTGTAAGTAGCAATTAAACTCTATACTTTGCAATTTTAAAAATATTCACTGAACTTGTTTGGCTATGACAGATGTTGTTTCACAGCTTGATTAAATGACAGATGTTGTTTCACAGCTTGATTAAAAAAAAACCTACATTTTTTGATTTTGCTTATTCTGTTTCCACTGGGAGACTACAAGTAATGATTCTATAGAAATCTTGAAAGTTTCATGAACAAACATTAACAAACTAACTATGGCCATAAGCTGGCTTAGAGATATAACTATGTCAAATATTGATATGAACAGTGGTGGGTTCCTCCCGGTTCTGCCCAGTTCCGCTGAGCCAGTAGCAGTGATGATATGACATCACCGAACCGGTTCTGCCCCCCCACCCCCCGCCCCCATCCCCGCATTATTCTTACCTTTTATTTGGCCCCACCCGCAATCTATTGCTGCCTCCTGAGTCCCAGCTGATTGCTAGAGGGAAAAAAAACTGTTTAAACTCTTGTCGCGGGGCTTCAAAGGGCCTCCCTACAACTGATCAGTGTTAAAAGAAAACAAATGAGTAGACCAGTGCCTGCAAAAATACATGAGTAGATCAGTGCCTGCAAAAATACATGAGTAGACCAGTGCCTGCAAAAATACATGAGTAGATCAGTGCCTGCAAAAATAAATGGGTAGACCAGTGCCTGCAAAAATAAATGCCTGGTAGACCAGTACCTCTGCTAAATCCTAAATAATTGTCACATGACCATCAAGCCACGTCCACAAAATAAGCCACGCCCACAGAACCGGTAGTAAAAAAATTTAGAACCCACCCCTGGGTATGAACAAGTAAAACTGCAGAGCAATAAATAATATAAAATAGCATTAAATCCTTATAACTCTTTTGTTAACATCCAGAACTGTAAGCCAAAAGGAGATGACTAATGCTCCAATTATTTACTGCTATTAAGGTTCAAACTACTAAGCACAATTGTTTATAATACTGTCCATGATGAAGAATATCCATGAAAGACTGCAGTTCTGAGTATAGGAAGCTGCATAGCTTACAAAATGAATAATAAGAAAAAATTAAAAGCAATCTGTTTGGGGTTTTTTATATTTTTGAATTAAGATATTACAGTTCTCATTTTAAAGAAAAACAGTACCATATTTACAATAAAATCTCCCAAAAATGCTAAATTGTTACGTTCAAATTAATATGTATTAGGACTGGGAGAACTAAGATTAAATCCCAACATAAACCTTACTGACAAGTTCCCTTCTGTCATTTTCTTTTGGCTCTGTTTATCTCACAAGATTATTTAAAAGATAAGCAGTGATTCTGCTCCCTTAGAGAAAATGTGGGATATCAATGTAATAAGCAAACAATTTTTTTTTAAAAAAAGAATAGTCCAATTCACACCGATCAACCATCAACATTCATCTCATCTCATGAAAATAACTCTGGCTGACGTCCAGTTCTTGCTTCTTAAAGCTAAAGCAACAGCAGTGAGTATTTGTGGGGCCAGTGTTAAAAGTTATGTAGTAACACTCATTCTTTTTCTGACACTTCTCTTTTGCTTTCTATCCCCCAAGCAGTAAAGGACAGATTGCTTTTATAAAAGGCCTTTGAGGGTAGCTTGAGGATATACAATTTTTTAAGTTTGATTTATATGCCGCCCTTCTCCGGAGACTCAGGGCGGCTTACAATGTGCTCAGCAATAGCCTTCATCCTTTTGTATATTTATACAAAGTCAGCTTATTGCCCCCACAACTGGGTCCTCAATTTACCTACCTTAGAAAGGATGGAAGGCTGAGTCAACCTTGAGCCTTGGCGAGATTCGAACCTGCAGTAATTGCAGGCAGTTGGTCTTAATAACCAGCTTAATAACAGGGTGCCTTAGACCACTGTACTACCAAGGCTCACATTGCAAATGGCCTAACCTAATCTAACCTAAGTTAATTATCAATTCATTTGGATGGGAACGAGTGAGAACCTTTGTGAAGTTGTATGATGGGCAATATGAAAACTCTGCTACCTTTTGTTATTGACTTAGGCATGTCGTAGCAAACAGTATTGTAAACTTGTTCTATTTATGGGTCACCCTTTGGGTTGTCATAGCAACCAGATGCCATTCACCAGATTCACATGTGGGCCTTTGACAGGAACAGTAGGTTTTAGTGCTCCATCTGGTGATTCCTGGTGGCACTGACAACCTCTAGCACAGGAATCAATGGCAGTTATGGTACTAACTACACACTGGAATATGGTATTCCAGAACAACAGCACATTAGGGGATAGTACAGAATTGTAGGAGCTGTAAAGTACATGGAATCTTATGCAGGAAAGAGAGAAGTTCCGTTATGGGACTAAAGTTTTGCGGGAGTGATGTTGAATGTGGTCTACGATATGGAGATATTGAATTTACCAAACCATATAAAACAAGCTCAGTTGTTTGATGAATGTCAGTTGTGCTTTCTGAAAGACTTTTTAGGGAATATTCCTATTGCTCCATTAGGTGGCTTTCCTTCCTTCCTTCCTTCCTTCCTTCCTTCCTTCCTTCCTTCCTTCCTTCCTTCCTTCCTTCCTTCCTTCCTTCCTTCCTTCCTCCCTTCTTTCCTTCCTCCCTCCCTCCCTCCCTCCCTCCCTCCGCACTTTCTATAGCTATTTCTAATTCATTTGTCGTTCACAACAGCTATTCCATCACAGCTAGTCAGAGAACTGATTGGTACCAAGCTAGGATTTTGACACTGAGTAACTGCAGTATGGGATAACCATTTTACTTGTGTGACAATGGGAAAGGGACTACTAACAGCGGGAGCATTATAAATGACCAAAATTCTGAAATGCTTCTGTGTGTAACTCCAGGATCCATGCTTCTTCCTTTGATAAGGAACACAACTGGCATGGGTTAGAAGGAGGATAACAATGAGTTTTATTTTATTCTCAGCTGACTGAGAACCTCCATAGACTTTTAGCTATGCCCTTTGGGATGAACACCCTTCGAATAGTATGGGAGTATGAACGGATTTCCAGAAAAATGGCAGACTACAGGAACCATTTGCACTTCAGTTTGAGATGCAGACAACATGGACTCATCTCCAACAGCCTGCGCCTGTCTTCAACAGTGAAGGGACACAGGGCAGAAAAACATCCTGCAGCCAAGAAGGCCCCACATTTGCACCCATTTGCACTACTCAGGTGACTCTGATAACACAGATAAACCTCCACGTGGCCTCAATGACTCTCTAAAATAATGCAAATGACCAGTTGTCTGCAAGGAGTATAAATTCTTCCATTCTCCACCATCCAAGTCAGAGCTGAAGAAGCTTCTTGGATGAGTAGCAAAATGTCTTCAAAGAAAAACAAGGAAGTCCAGTTGCCTCCTGAAAAAGCACCTTTGGGGCACTCTCTGAGTGCTGTTGAGGTCACTTGGAGGTTTATTTGTGCCCTCAGGATCACTTGAATAAGAGTGCAATTGTTGTGGAATCTTCTTGGATCTACTTCAAGGGCTGTGATGTAGACTGGAGGTAGGTGGTGTCTTATTCCTCCCCCTCTGTTGAGGGAGGGGTGCTCACTTCTAACATAGATGCAGGGGTGGGATTCAGATCCTTTAGGGGCAGCAAACCCGTTGCTGAGTGGCCATGGTGGGCATGGCCCAGTTGGCTGCCTGCACCACAGGGGGGACATATTTCGCCCTCCTCAGGCTCAGCAGGTTTTCCTTGAGCCTCCAGGAGGGCAAAAACAGCTTCCCTTGGGATCCGGAGGCCCTTTCTGGACTTCCGGAACCTCTGCTAGGCCCATTTTTTGCCCTTCCAGACCCTCCACGCGGCCCCTGCACTTATCTGGAATGATGAAAGGGCTGCGTGGAGACTCCTGGGAGGGGCGGGATGGGCATGGCCAGCCAGGGGTAGCATTTGGGGGTTTGCAAAACCCTGTCAATCCTTGGCTAGAGGATTGCCTGAACTCTGCCAAACCCCCAGGAGCCCACCCCTGCATAGATGGATTCGTTTACCCCTCTTTTGAACCAATGATCCTCTCTACCCATATACATAAATGAGCAAAGCCCTGTTAGAGACAGTGCTTTATTCCTTTATAACTAGCTGGGCACGTCTGCTGTGGAAACTCCCCTTCCTCTGTGCCATTGTTGCTTTGACTGGGAGAGAGACTTGGTGTTTTCTCTTTATATTGGCATATCCAACTCCAAGGAAATCAATAGCTCTGTCCAGCAGGAATACTTCTTTTTGGTGTGCACGCATGTGTGCACTGGGGAGATTGTAAAGTAACAAAGCACACCACACATCATATGCACAAAGGGAGGTGGAATGGGATTAAGAGAAAGAAAAGGCTTCTTGCCTAACCAAAAACAATTTGCAGGGGAAATTGACTTCAGGAAGGAGAGAAGGAAAAAAACACCCGAGGCACAACAAACACAAATAAACACTCTCTATTTTGTATTTTAAATCTCCTCTCTGGGCGGGGGAGTGGGTGGGTGGATAATTAAGTCTATCTATTTCTTTGACAGGACTGTTTATCTCCCAGGACACTGATAATCCATCTAGAAGTCTGTGAAGAATGGAGTCCAATTTGCAATAAACAAGATGACCTCTAGATGGCAGCATTTAGGAAATCATTTCATGCAACTCTCTCTAGCAATTAATAATCCACTAAGAGAAAAACCAAAGGATCTCTCCAAATGTAGACTTATAAAAGATCCTAGTGCATCTTCTTGGTAGTGTTGAAGAGGTATGCCACTGCCTTCTTCTCAATTTACTAACCACTTCTATGCTATTACCAACAAACAACATGGTAGTGATGAGATTTCATTTTTTAAATTACTTTTGGCATTGTATTTACCTTCCAGGGTAGCCTATCACCCTAGGCTTTCATTTTCACCTTCAGAGATCAAGACAAATCAGATGAATGATATTCTTGTGGTCTGCCAGCAGCCTGCGGAGCTGGCAGTGGAGTTGGACAGTGAGGAGGCTGGGGAGGACAATGGGCCAGTCCTGGAGCCAGGGGAAGGCCCAGAAGAGGGCTCTGCATTGGAGGCAGAGATGGGGCCAGGGCCATCTGGGAGCAATGCGCAAACTCCAGAGCCTCCAGAGGCGGATAGCAGAGAGGCAGAGGAACAGGAGGAGCCTGTTCCTAGTGCACGCATGCGAAGAGCTGCCAGAAGGCAAGAGCAGCTAGAGCAAAAAGGATGACTCGGGAGTAAGGCCAGGAGATGATTGGCCGCTCCTATAAGGCTTAAAAAAACAGCAACGGCTCTTCGAATCTTGTAGAAAAACAATGTTGCTACAATGGTCTCTTGTCTTGCTACATTTGTTTCGTGTCGGAGTCTCTTGCTTCTGAACTTTTGCCAAGAAAAGCCTTTGGCAGGGTGCCAAAGAAGTCAAGGTTGGTGATAAGGCCGAAGAACTGTTTATGAAGAATTTGTTTTCGACTTAATTTGGTCTTAATTTGGACTAAGCTGAGAATGAAGTAATTCTAATAAAATATGTTTGTTTAGGACTGATTGTGTCTGGTAATAACTATTTGGGCCTAATCACAACAGATATTTTATTTATTTAATATAATGTAGAAATTGCCCATGGAACGTGGTGGCTCAGTGGCTAAGACGCTGAGCTTGTTGATCAAAAGGTCGGCAGTTCAGCGGTTCGAATCACTAGTGCCGTGTAATGGGGTGAGCTCCCGTTACTTGTCCCAGCAGTTCGAAAGCACGTAAAAAATGCAAGTAGAAAAGTAGCGACTACCTTTGGTGGGAAGGTAACAGTGTTCCGTGCACTTCTGGCATTTAGTCATGCCGGCCACATGACCACGGAAACGAGTATGGAAGAGGTTATGATTTCAATAAACCTTCCAATGTCTGGCACTGTGGAGATGTATTTTTCTACTTTGCTTTATTGTTTCATCTCTCTTTTCCTGAGAAACAGCTTGGCTGAAGAGAAGTCTTTTAAATGCTGGGATATTCCCTCTGGGTGATTGTTAAGCTTAACAAGCTGTTTAAGAACAGGCAACCCATGTTACCATTATATTTTTGTCTCTAGGGGAGATAAGAACTAGGAAGCATTTTGAGTGGTTAAGCATTCAGCATGTGAGCCTGATAGTTACTGCAGAGAAGCTATAATATCAAGATAAAACATACATCTGTTTGACCTTTTCGAAATGACAAAGAGCCAAGAGGAGTGGGGGAAAATCACACAAAAGTACTGCATCTGTTCAACTTTCTTCCATATAGGCTCCTTGTTCTATTTTTTTTGTCTCCATATCTGTTAAGCTTGAGTTCACTTAGTCATAAAAGTAGCACTTATTTTCCTGCAGATAATGATTTTTCTATCTTGTGTCATTCATTTCCCACTGACTTCAAAGTTCATTTGTCACTTGCACAATGAGCTGTTCCTGGCTGCTAAGTTAAACCAGTCCTTGAACTGCCATAAAATTATACTGCCACTGTGCTGCCCCACTGGAGATCCCTGTCTTCCCATAGGCACAGTGCTGCTAAATAATGCTTCATTCTTTAGGACATACTTAGAATAGGGATTGGGTTTGTTTCCTTGGTTTCCTTGCTTCCTCTTCCATCAAATGTCACCAGTTACTGTGTAGTAAGAAACCATCCACAAAATACTGCCTGGCCTTTGCTTTGCTTTGAAAGCTGAGAATCAGGGCAAAACATTCAGTTGTTGATCAACTGGAAAAGTATAGTAAACATTCATTCATTCATTCATTCATTCATTCATTCATTCATTCATTCATTCATCCATTCATTCACTTATTTACTTATTTACTTAGTTACTTATTTTGTCAAACATGTACGAGATAACAGGAATAAGTATAAACATGGATATGAATACAGGAAATGGGTATGAATAAATGGGGACTGTAGGGCAGGGATGGAAGGCATGCTGGTGCACTTATGCACGCCCCTTACAGACCTCTTAGGAATGGGGCGAGATCAACAGTAGGCAGTTTAAGGTTAATGTCTGATATACAGTGCGGATTCCAGGCAGATGAGCTGGATTCGAGAATTGGTCTAGCAAAGGTTTTGTACGCTTTAGTTTGCAGTACAATGTTACCGGAGAAGAAGCTTCGCAAGATTAGGTTTACAACTCTTAATGCCTGTTACAGTGAGCTCTGGTGCTTAGAACATTTGAGATGAGTACTCCTAAGTCCTTGATAGAGTGATGGTTGTCTACGAGGTTGTATCCGCCCAGCTTATATTTGGTGTTCTGATTTTTTTTGCCAATGTGTAAGATGGAGCATTTGTTGGTTGAGATTTGGAATTGCCAATTGTTTGACCATTCTGACACATAATCAAGTCACTTTTTTTTTTTGATTGCTAGTTCCCTCTGCTTATGTATTGGCTAGAAAGGACAAGCACCAATTGTTGATGGTTATGAGATTCTCCGTGCTTTCTGAGCTGGGTTATTTTCTTGCAGCTGTTTCAATATCCAGCAAAGTTGCACTGATGATATTTACTAGCTGGGTAATGAAATATCTGCAGGAAAACAACCCAACTCAGAAAGAACCACGGACCCCATAGTTCAACCCCCGAGCTACAAATATTCACTTTTACTGATATTTGTCTTACAAGCCTAAATATGTTCATAGTCATAGTCTCTCTTGAGGGAGGGAATAGAGGGAAGACATACACCATACTCCATGATGTGCTTGCACAATGACATTACATGGAAATACACAAGGAGAAGAGCTTGTATCATGTGGCCACTGTACAAGTTTCATCACCCTGATGAAATGTGGAAGAGAGGCACCACAAGATACCTCTGGGGTCATGAAAGTGCTAAAAGCTGTTAATTTCAGGGGCTTTTTAAAATGGACTGAGAAAGTTTGGAAAACAGAAAAAAGGAGGGTTATTTGGTGAAAAAAAACCTTTGTCCTTTACTTTCATTGGGTATTTGAGCTCTTTCTATCAGCATTAACAAGGGCCAAATGAAGGTGTGCAATTGCCTTCAATGTTATCTGATTTCCATTTTCATAATTATGGGATGAAAGAGGAATGCAGGTTCACAAATGAACCCTTCACAAATGCTTTAAAAATAATGTTTTACTGTCCCTATTGTTGAGAGGGAAGGGTTATTTACAGTGGTGGAATTCAAATTTTTTTACTACTGGTTCTGTGGGCGTGGCTTGGTGGGCATGGCAGGGGAAGGATGCTGCAAAATCCCCATTCCCTCCCCACTCATGGGGGAAGGATATTGCAAAATCTCCATTCCCACCCCACTCTGGGGCCAGCCAGAGGTGGTATTTGCTGGTTGTCTGAACTACTCAAAATTTCTGCTACCGGTTCTTTAGAACCTGTCAGAACCTGCTGAATAGCACCCCTGGTTATTTAGCCCAATTCCTTTGTGTGTACAACATAGTCTGATTGTTTTTTTAAAAAAGGAAAACAAGCTATTTTGAATATATCTCATCTAGTTTGGCCCCTGTTTAAAGAGTTTCAAAGCACATCTGCAGTTGGATTCAGTCAACATAGACACTTCTTTAATGCTGCTGTTAATCATCATTTTTGTGATATGGTGAATGCATCACTCTGAAGAAAAAACAAAAGCAAAACAAAACAAATTTGCGGTTAGTCTGATTGCATTCCTTTCCTTTCAATTTCCCAGCAATAGATTCTCCCTCTGCAAGAAACAACAGACTCCTAATTATGCATAGGAATGCCCTACAGACTCAATCAACATGTAGCTGTAGACAATATTGTAGTATTTCATGGATGAGCTAGAAGATAAGTACTCCACATGAAACTAAGCCAACCTGCTCTCATCTCGCTTGTTGCAAGATTGATGCTAGCCCTCCACGTACATCAGACAGAAAGCATGGCCAGAAAAGTGAAGTCTACTTTATTGTAAGTCTATATTATCCATATTTTTCAGACTATAAGATGCACCGGAATATAAGACACACCAAGATTTTGAAGAGGAAAACAAGAAAAAAAAAAGTTTTTGGCCTCTGTGCGTCCGATTTTTGCCCTCCCCAGCCCCCAGGAGCACTCTGCAGGTGTTCAAAATCCTCTATGCATCCCGTTTTTGTGAAAAACAGACCCATTTTTGGCAAAAACGGGATGCGTGGGGCAAGGTGTCAGAAGGCCAAGAAAGGCCATATTCGGTATATACAGTAAGACACACTGACATTTCCATCCTCTTTTAGGGTGAGGGAACTGCATCTTATACTCCGAAAAGAACAGTAACAGAATTTTGCAAGTCTGAGAGTACAAATCTCCCACTGTCAGTCTTAACAGTCTGATCAATTAGGGTAGTTCCTTCCTGAGCTTCTTTTTCTGACCATTAAGCAACTGTGGGCTCCTTCCCCTCTTGTCTGATTATTCCCCAGGAAGCATCTCTTCCCCTTATCCCTCAAAGTCATTTCCACAACCATTACACCCAGTCATCAGCCACAGTCAAGGACAGTAATTATTGAGACACTTAATCTTAATAAACCTTGAGAAATATACATGAGAGGAAATTCAAGCAATGCATGTGACCAGGTAAGGGCCAATCATAATTGAGTTCCACCTGAGAGACTTTCTCTCTTCAGTTTCTCTTAAGTGACAAGGGCTGAGAGAGCAGGGAAGATCCAATAAAGTTGAAGATGTATTAAAAGAACAATGGAAAAACAGGAAGGGAAATCCAAAATGGCCAGGAATAAGGCAAAAGATAATGAGAAAAGGGGTTTCTTATTAAAGCTACAGTAGGAAAACTAAAAGAAATAGAAGTATAAAATCTTCCTTTTAAAAAACTGGGATAGCACATAATCTTCCGGAGTTTCTCACTTGTTGAAAAGGGATCAATCATTGCTGAACAACAATCTTTTCTGCTTTGTGCTCCTATGAAACCCTGCTCAAGTAATCAAACAACAGTCATTGCCAATTGTGTTGCTGGTATTAACCCAAGCAAGCTTCTTGGTCCATAAAGCACCCATTGTCAACATAGGGAGTAGCCCATCAATACTATTGCCAGGCATAACTGTCAAGGGATGCTGGAGGAGATAATAGAAAGAACACAAGAAACAAGATGAAACATTGTAATGTGGGGATAGCAAAGTAGTTTGTCAGTTCAAGTGCCAACTTGGGATGTTTCTCTAAAACAATTCCATTTCAATAAACGTGCATTTGTGACTCATTACTGTGCATAGACCAAGTATCTTCCCTCAAGGCACTTTTTGCAATGGGGATGTCTCCATTTCTGGCTGCACAGGATCATAGATATTTGAAGAAATTGCAAAGCCGACTTGCTGATAAGGAATCCATAAAGTGTTTTGAGGATGGCTTTAAATAACAGGCTTCTGGTTTAATTCTTTTATTTAATGGCAAAGTTTTACATTTTTATTGATCTTCATGTCCTTAGGATAGCGCTAAATTATCTGCCTTAGACATTTAGTGAGACAGACCAGAGAAAAATGTAAGTAAGTATGATAATTACAAAATGTGTTCTCAGAATGTGGAGGTTGTTTGCTGTGATTTTATAAGCAATGAGCAGTTGATTTTAACAACTAACTTTCCTTATTGCCATTGGAGGTGGTAGGTTCTCTTTCATTAGAATCTGGATGATGATCTATTACAGTGATGGCGAACCTTTTAGACACTGAGTGCCTAAACTGCGCATGCCAGACATACATGGACATACATGGACATATGCAGACATGCACAGACATGTGTGAACACACACATGCACAAATGTGCGCATGTGTGGACATACAAGAATGTGCACCAGAGACCAGAAGACCAGTTGGCCGGCAGGAGGCAGGGCATCCCAACACTGGCAGTGCGGCAAGAGGTAAGATCCTTTTCTTTTGTGAGCTTCTGTTTTGTCGTTTGCAGGGAAACAGAAGCTCACAAAGGAAACGCCATGGAGATTTGACCTGGGGTGATGGCGAGCGTGCCAGCAAAGAGGGCTCTGCATGTCACCTCTGACACCTGTGCCATAGGTTCGCCATCATGGATCTATTAGCTGCTCTCCTCTTTTCAGACCATTCAACAAAATGCTTCTTGAATCTTGTGTCCAACCAAAAGATCTTTAAATATATGTAGGCTGCACTGTCCTAGTCCTTGGTATAATCCCTAGATGGTGGAGATTATGCAAAGAGCAAGATAAATGATTCTGTTAATATCATACCTCCAAACAAGGCAGAATTTTTGCCCAGCAGTGGAAAGGGGGCAAATATCTATTTGTTCTTGTTTTTAAGTTGGAGAAATCCAGGGCCTCTGCTAGGAAACTCTGATTACAATATATTATACCGTAGCTATTTTCTTGTATTGCTCCTTTGTAATTATTTCATTACCCATGCTCTAAATCAGTCTCCCTCTCTCAACTCAACAACTTTAGGTTGAATTCTAGGAACTGAATTCTAGGAATTGCTCTAAATCAGGGGTGTCAAACTTGTGGTGTCACGTTGTTGTCACGTGATGTATCGTGACCTTTTTCCCCCTTTGCTAAACTGGGGATGGGCATGGCCAGTGAGTGACATATCCAGCCCACTGGCTGCAAGTTTGACACCCCTGCTCTAAATCTTTCTGTTTCCCATAGTTTGCCTTTCTTGCTTCAAGAAAGGCTCCCTTTATGTGTGTGTGTGTGTGTGTGTGTGTGTGTGTGTGTGTGTGTGAGAGAGAGAGAGAGAGAGAGAGAGAGAGAGAGAGAGAGAGAGAGAGAGAGAGAGAGAGACGGTGGGAGGGAGAGAGGGAGGGAGAGGGAGAAGATGATTATTTGCTAAGATTGTTGTCAATCTTCAGAATGGGTTCCTTCCTCCTGGGTGTGTTTCATCTCTCATTTTGACAGGTCTCTAATCCACATGCAGGGAAATGCATAATCAACCTGCCTTCATGCAGCACATACAGTTTTTCATTTAATATGCTTCAGCATCTCAAATGGGATTTTATTTTTTCATTGTGTTTTATCTGGAGATCATTCTTTAATTGAGTGTTATGGCTTTGTTCTTTGTTCTTTATCTTATTTTAGCATAACCTCTACAAGAGGCTTTGCAAAGCTACTTAAAATTCTATTTTGCACTTTCAGAAGCCAAAAACATTTAGTCATCAGATTTCTCTTCAGTCTAAAAAGCCCTTCTGTCCATATAATCTGAAAACAGAACAGAAAAGAATATGTCCGTATTCTTCTCGTTTCAAATTGAGGGTTGTTCTGAAAATTCATATTTATTATCATCCTGAAATCAAAGTCTCTTCTAATTGGAGGAGGCCATGCTGTGTCTTTAGCCTCCAAGCTGAACAATCGGAGGTCAAGGTTTCCCCGTTGTTAAGTGGGCCTTTAGTTTGGCAGGCTGAGGCAAAGAGGCAGTCCTGGAACCAGCGAAATCTGGGGGCTGGGCAGGGCACAGAATGTATCTGCCTTCAGTGTGGAAGGGATTGCCACTCTCGAATTGGCCTTTTTAGTCACACTAGATGCTGTTTTAGGACCACTTTCCAGAGCACGATACTATAGTCTCTTGAAACCGAAGGATGTCAATGATGAAACCAAAGTGTGAAACAATGTCCCAAAGGTGCTTTTTCAACAGGCAACTGGACTTTCTTTGTTTTTCCTTGAAGACATTTCACTTCTCATCCAAGAAGCTTAATCAGTTTTCCTTCAGTTCTGGATGAGAAGCGAAATGTCTTCAAGGAAAAACAAAGAAACTCCAGTTGCCTTTTGGAAAAGCACCTTTGGTATAACTATGACCTGGATAACTGAGAATCTCCATAACCATTCACATAACAAACATAACAAACGTTTCCTATTAAATAAAATATATTCATAATTTACATTTCAATTTGCAATTCAAGCAAGGGGTTGAAGGTTTAATATATGTATATGGTTTGACTTCAGCAGAATTATCTCTTATTATCTCTTTTTACTGAACCAACAAACAGCTTTTTCTCTCCTCAAACATTGGCCTAAAAACTTTACCATGGGAGTAATTAGCTACCTCGGGAAAAATAATAATTTCAGGGCAAGATATAAATTGAATCCAGTAACTAAATATTTAATTTATTTGTTCATTGGATTTGCTGTAAAGCCTTAGAAGAGGGTAATAGTTGATTAACTTTCTTTGGGTCCCTGAAGTTATACAGAGTTGAGTTATAGCTACCCAGACCTCCAGGGCATATCAGAACTGTAGATTAGATTGATAGAAAGAGATCAAAGAAAAAGCAAAAAGTTGAACAAAACTAAAGAAATAGTTTCCGATATTCTGTACAGCAGTTGCAAATACAATTATATTTTAACATCTTTAAAGTTGCATCATATTCTTCTTCTTTCTGTAATCTATCTCATCATCAGAAGTATAAATCACAAGTTCATTTTTTCATTTTTATGAAAAAAAATCCATAGGATCCTTCAAGTCACCCATAAATGTAGAAAACATCTTTTCTCTAATCAAATCAGGGGTGGGCTGCTGGGGATTTGCAGGGGTTCAGGAGAACCTCTAGCTAAGATTCTGTGCAGTTCAGAGAACCCCCAAATCCCACTCCTGGCTGGCCCCGCCCACCCCACCCCTCCCAGGAGTCCCCACGTGGCCTGTTTTGGATGCAGGTAAGTGCAGGGCATGCACGGAGGCTCGGGGAGGGTGAAAAATGGGTCTACCGGAAGTTTGGGAAGGCTGGAAACAGGCCTGTTTCCAGCCTCCAGAGGGCCTCTGGAGCCTGGGGAGGCCATTTTCACCCTCCCAGAGGCTCGAACAAAGCCTCTGGAGCCTAGGGAGGACAAAAATGTCCCCCCCTGCTGTGGTGCAGGAGGCCAACTAGGCCACACCCACCATGGCCATGCCCACCCACCAATTGGGCAGGGAACCCCTTGTTAAAATTATTGAAGCCCACCCCTGAATCAAATAAGTCCACTTATCTTTTCCAGCAAAACTGTGAAGGTGCACATCCTGGAAGAAAGTAACATCAACCAACTTTTGCCCAGAAAACAGCACAGATCTATTCAAGAAGTTCCCAGTGTTTGAAGTCAAGATGAAAAATACTTTACCTTGACTCTCAAAGTTCAAGATTGCCCATCCTGTACTCTTCCTCCAGTTGCATTTTCATAACAATAATAGGTTGTGTTGAGAGATTGCTATCCAAAAATAATTGTGTGGATGAACCTGAATGTGAAATACCTCATCCTCATACAAAATTCTACCCATGGTACTTTTAAATAAATATAGCATAAATTAGACATTTCAATGCTTTTCAATTATGTGAGGATTTAACAAGAGAGTATTAAAAGCAAATTGCTACTTTCCTTTGGAAAATGCTACAGTACAGAAAGAAAATAGAATCTGGCCCAATCTTTTGAATTTGAAATCTTCTGATTATGTCCCTTTGCTCAGTCTTGGCAGGTATAAGTGAAACTTCACAAAAAGGCCCCAGATGAACCCTTGTCAAAAATAGCAATAGCACTGAGACCTGTATATCACCCCATAGTGCTTCACAGCATTCCCTGGGAGGATTACAATGTCAGCACATTGCCCCCCCAACAATCTAGATCCTCATTTTATCAACCTTCGAAGGATGGAAGGCTGAGTCAACCTCAAACCCCATCAGGATCGAACTCAAGGCTGGGGTTAGAGGAGGCAAACAAAGAAAAGTAGCCATCTTACTCTGCCAAAAGGAAAGTTGGGAACCTAATCCTAATCTCTGTCTGGTGAAGAAATGGAGCAGTAAAACATCATTATTTTCCTCCTTAAGCAGAGACAGAAAGAAGAAGGGGAGAGCAGAGATAGTGTTAAGCATCCCTTTAGCTTTCATTCTCCTTTATTTATTGTACATATCACTGCTGAAAACATCTGAACAGATACTAGGTGGCAGGAAAAATTGCAAGTGATTTGTCTGCATTTTTTTAAACCAGAGAAAATATTTCCATGATTTGTTAGCCTTATATGTCTCTTTCTCATTGTTGACTCTTAGATTTTAGATATTTTGAAGTAAAAAGTCATTTATTTTCTTCTTCTTCTTCTTCTTCTTCTTCTTCTTCTTCTTCTTCTTCTTCTTCTTCTTCTTCTTCTTCTTCTTCTTCTTCTTCTTCTTCTCCTCCTCCTCCTCCTCCTCCTCCTCCTCCTCCTCCTCCTCCTCCTCCTCCTCCTCTTCCTCCTCCTCCTCCCCCCCTTCCCTGTTTTTCTCTTCTTCTGATGTTTTCTTTTCCATTGTTTGCATCCTCTTTTGGAAACAATTCCAAAGATTAATTTTAAAAGTAAGCAGCTTAGATTTATTGTGTAGAAAATTTAGATATATGTTTTAAAAATCACTGTAATGTAATTAATTAAATATTAATTAAAATCACTGTAACATCATCAATTAATTAAGGCACTCATTTGAAGTCATTGGTAATAACTTGAATTTCTGGCTCATTAAACCAACAGTAGAAATCCTGCATAGCATCAGTTCCTTTGCTGAAGAGCATCAGACTCTGTGATGTGACCATGAAAGAAGAAGAAAGCAAAGCAACAGAAGCAACCCCAGAATTCTACAGACAAAATTGTGATGGAAATTACTTATCAGCTAGCTTTTATTTCTATTTGAAACTGTAGAGCCATTTATGCTTCCTTTGTTTTTATGATAGCGGTTCCATCCCAATCCTTTTTAAAGGTAATTAGTCATGGATGCGTCAAAGATCTATGAAATATAATTATTGGTGTTTACTCTCTGCCCTTATCCTCTCCTAATTACTGCTGATTGTTGAAGCATCAAGAGTGTTCCAGTTCATCAAGCAAGGAAACAATTAAGAAACAAACATGTGGCATCTGCTTATAATTTAAAATCCATGAACATACTGGCAGATTGTGAAGGTGTAAGTGGGACTGCCTTTCTTTTTGGACAGGTAGGCTAAGCTTTGCTGTTTATTATGTTTTATTTTATTTTTTATTTATTTATTTTCATCAAGCATGTATTTTATGACAGATACAAGTGTAAACATAATTATAAATACATGAAAAGGTTACGAATAAAAGGGAACAGTAGGACAGGGACGGTAGGCACGCTGGTGCACTTATGCACGCCTCTTACAGACCTCTTAGGAATGGGGTGAGGTCTATAGTAGACAGACTAAGGTTAAAGTTTTGGGGATTTGGGGAAGAAACCACAGAGTCAGGTAGTGCATTCCAGGCGTTGACAGCTCTGTTACTGAAGTCGTATTTTCTGCAGTCTTAGATTCTGCAGGAGAATCTAAGCTGACTTGGAAAAAATAATAATACTTTTTTTTTCTGTTTCCAAAAGGAACAAAGTCTTCTCATATGCAGAATTTCAGAATCACTAGCATTGTAAATATTGTAAGACGGATATTCTATGAACGGTGGCATTAAACATATTGGAGATGAGTAGAGTAGAGTAGAACAGAACAGAACAGAACAGAACAGAACAGAACAGAATAGAATAGAATTCTTTATTGGCCAAATGTGATTGGACACACAAGGAATTTGTCTTCGGTGCATAAGCTCTCAGTGTACATAAAAGATATAAGTGATAAATCATGATCATAGTCATCATAAATACATTCATCCTGAATCATAAGATACATCGTCATAGGATATTAAATAAGCAATCAACATAAATCATACTAGGAAACTAAATAAAACAATATAAATCATAAAGATACAAGCAACAAAGTTATAGTCATAAGTAAAAAAGGAAATAGGTAATAGGATGGATGAGAAGAATAATAGTAATACAGTCTTAATAAATAGTTTGACAGTGTTGTGGGAATTAGTTGTTTAACAGAGTGATGGCATGGGGAAATTACTATAACCTTCTAGATGGGTTCAATGCACAAGTGTCAGAAATCCTAGCCATTCTTCTAGTTAAATGAGACTTCTAGAAGCTGGATTGTCAATCCATTTGAAAGATACCAGTTTGGATAAGGCTGATGTAAAATACATGGGAGCCAATATATTACTTCTGTATTCACAAGACCATGTTGATGATGGAACGTACTTGAAGTTTAATTGGAATCTGTTCCCAATACACAATCTGTTTTTCATGATATCATTTTTCTTTCTGCATCAGGGAAACTGCCTTAGAACAAAGACCATCCATCCATCTGCCACATATTGAACTCTGCTACACTATTCTGCATTGGACTGGCAATATGTTACAATCTGTTGCCCATGGAAAGTTAACATAACTCATTGGATCACATCCAAAATTGTTTGTGGACCTCTTTCTAGAGGCAGATGGGAATCTAGTCTCTTCAAGGGGGAAGCAAAGCACAGACAAAACATGCCGCAAAGCACTGTCATCTGAGGCAAAGATGATGGTAGGAGAAGGACGTGTTTTCTATGTCAGAGGTCTGTCACTTGCAGACCTCTGACATATTTGATTGCCTGCTACTAGTGATTATCTGATTGCAGGCATCTGTCCATGAGCAAAAGAATGTGCAAACATGGAGCCAGGGATGGCCAGGGATGAGGAAGTAATTCTGTAGGAAGTAATTCCAGAAATGTTGAATTTCAGCAATGACTGAGGTGGATCTGGCAGGGCCTCAGGACACCCTGCCTGCACCCTCCGACATACCCTCAGACTCTGAAGTCTAGCTATCCAGCCCTAAGCAGAGCTGTGCTTTAAAGATACGGTAGCAGAGCACTGATGGACTGGCCAGAAAACTGGCGCCCATCTGTAAGGTGTTCCAGATCTTCGAGGGGGTCATGGCTCAGCTTGGCTTATTGATTGGTTTCATCCCCTGAGGGAAAACATTGGGGAAGCTTTGCAAGCCTTAGCTATGTCATGTTTATCTTCTGTGCTTTGAACTCTGGATTCACCTCACTGTGTCTCTTGTATTTTCCCTTGGATTTGTTGCTTGTTAGGCAAAATTCCTGGTCTTGACCCATGCCAAGCTAAAAAGGACTCTCTGCTTCTAGAAGTTTTGCCTTGAGTATGCCTATTTCTGGATAGCGGCAAGGATCCAACTTGCTATCTTGCTGGCTGGAAGTCAGCAGTGCTGGCACAGAAAACTTTACCATTTAGGAATATCAAAAATAAGTTGGTGCATTTCACTGTATATAGAAAGGCCTTTGACTGGATAAAGCAGTAGAATATGCTTAAAACAATGGGAATCCCAGAATGTCACATTGTCCTATGTGAAAGCCAGGACATCACAGTACAGACAGAGCATGGTAAAATATTGACTCCAGGTGGTAAAGGAGTGAGACAAGGATGTATCTTCTCTCCTTATTTGTTAAATTAATATGTTGGATTATATATTCCGAGAAGCTGGATTGAAAGTCAATGAGTTTAGCAACTTGAGGCATTACCAAAGAATGAATGTGCTCTGATGGGGGCACAATGGCTCAATGGTTAAAGCTGCTGAACACAGGTTCATGACCTGAGTTCTGTGCAGCAAAGTGAGCTCTCATTACTTGCTTCAGCTCCTGTCCACCTAACAGTTCAAAAGCATGTCAATTCAAGTAGATAAATAGATACCATGTCAGTGGGGAGTGAGGAGGAAACATTGCTTCATGTGCTTTCACAGATAGTCCTGCTAGCCCGGGGTTGTGACTCAAAGAACCACAAAAGTCCTACCTGGAAGCCCCCCTTTCATTTCTGGAGCTGACCGGAAATCCTGTTCCTCCACCATAGAGTCTCCTCCTAGCACGGTGTCCTTTTTCCTCTACTGGTCCTAACTGAAAGCCCAATCAATTGTGGAGCTGATCGGAAAACTCACCCCTTGCCATAGAGTCTCCTCCTGGCACGCCCTGCTTCCCCCCCTGCCCACCGGAAGCTCTTCTCAAAATTGTGGTGCCATCCAGTGACAGGGAGCTGCAGCAGAGGGATGGAAGAGCCACATGTGGCTCCAGAGCATAGGTTGCTGACTCTTGTGCTAGCCACATGTCCCTAGAAATGTCTTTGGACAGTGCTGGCTCCCTCAGCTAAGAATCAGAGATGAGCACTGGCCCCTAGAGTTGGACATAACTGGACAAGGGAAACCTTTACCTTTATATGCTCTGAATGCCACATTGTAACCACATACAAAATGCTTGTCTTCCCAATAAATAAAATGTATTTGCCCAGAAACATCAAGCGTAGAGGATACAGTTTGGACTGTGAATAAAAAGAAGCTAGGGATATGGATTTGCTTCTGAAGGGCACCAAGTTAAGGTGGGGCAGTTGAGATATTATTGAGCCAGATGGCCCATTTGCCTGATGATAAGGCTATTATGCTGATCCATTCCTTTTTACTCAAGGGAGAGCTATGATGCAGTTTGTTCTTACTTGGGATTAAGCCTCCTGAATTTAGTACAAAGTACCTTTGAGTTAATTATTCAGATGCTCAAAATGTCTGTTGCAGTAACGCTTACCTCGTTAATCTCAGAACAAGTGTTGAAAATTGCTTCTAAAAAAGATACCTTGCATAATTGGGCAAAGCATCGCAATGTTTTGATGAAGCCCTTCCATAAAGGTGGCTTTTGAGTCGTGATGCACAATTACTGAAAACAATTTAGCAGCAACATTTCCCTGTGCCCGTCCGCAGGGAAAGCAGCCAGTGATGGCAAAAGCACTTTTATTACCTTCAGATAATAAGTCTCTAAAGAAGAAGAGCCAAAAAACAGGACTAGCAATTTAAGTCCTGAGAAGCAGATTTTGTCCCTTGTGCAGACACATATTTATATGTTTATCAAGCTTCTACCCTAGTATAACCCAACAACTCTTCACGATTTCCATAATATATAATGTAACAAAATAATTAAAGCAGGGGTGTCCAACCTTTGCAACTTTAAGACCTGCAGACTTCAATTTCCAGAATTCTCCAGCCAGCATGGGAATTGAAGTCCACAAGTCTTAAAGTTGCCAAGATTGGACACTGTTGAATTAAAGAGAGATGCCAATTAAATGTTAAGAAATCTTCCTAAAAGTAAAAGCAATGCTACCAAAGATCTAGAGAAGCGCTAGGTTCTCCTTCTGTCAGGGTTCCGATGGATGCCATAATTAAACCATGAGCCTCGAGCCAAGAAATCCAGTTATTCATTAGGAGCAAATGTCGGCACGTACCCAAGTGAAGTCAGCTCTGCCCCACGTAATTTATGGTCCAACTATGACCCTGTTTCCCCCCTCCTCCCAGGGTGTGTCATAAATCACATTCTCCAATGGAGCACTTTTGCAGGCTGTAGAGATCACGCCTCTCCGGCTGGTTATAATAACCTGGGATACAGCCTTGAGAAACGTATGTGTGGAATGTGCTTCTGGTTGTGACTGCCATGCTGCTCCATCAGTTTCCCCCCCCTCCTGCCTATGGCAACTCGAGAGCAGGCCAGGATGCTTTACGAGTTGACGCCTTCATTGGATTCAATTCAAATCTTTATTGTCAGTACACAACATATGTACAATGAGATTGGTTGAGCTTCCTCAGTGCACCCCCCAACACAATACAATTCACAGTGAAGACAGAAAATCCCTAACCCAATAAATCATATTAACAAAAGACCCAGTTGTATCGCACCAGTGTGAACATGTTACACATTGTGCCGGCCCTGCAGTCCATCATACTACATGATTATGATGTTATTTCTCATTCAGGAGTCTGACAGCCCACGGATAAAAACTGTTCTTCAGCCTGTTTGTTCGGCTGGCTATACTTCTATATTTCTTTCCCGATGGTAGGTGGGTAAAGAAGTGATGACCAGGGTGACAGTGGTCCCTGAGAATTTTCCTCACTCTTCTAAGGCAATGAGCCCTAGCGATCTCATCCAGTGGTATCAGGGGACAGCCCAAAATGTTTTGTGCTGTGCTCACCACCCTCTGTAATGTTTTTCTATCCGCGGCTGTCAGACCAGCATGCCATACCGTGATGCAATAAGTGAGGATGCTTTCTATTGTGGACCGGTAAAAGGAGGTTATCTGTTGTTGTTCCACCCTATTTTTATGCAAGGAAATGGAGTCTCTGTTGGGCCTTCCTGGCCACCTGGATTGTGTTGTTTTTCCAGATGAGGTCTTCGCTGAGATGGACTCCCAGGAATTTAAAGGAGGAAACTCTCTCTACGCAGCCCCCCCCTCAATGTAAAGTGGGGCAGGTTCCTCTCTCTTCCTTCATGAGTCCAACACCATCTCCTTGGTCTTGCTGATGTTCAGGTGCAGGTTGTTTTTTAAGCGCTATGTGGATAGTTTTTGAACCTCCCCCCATACGCTGTTTCGTCTCCACCTGTAAATAAGACCCAGTATAGTGGTGTCATCTGCGAACTTAACGATCTCAGTAGATGGGTCTGATGGTACACAATCATGTGTGTACCGTGAATACGGGTAGGGACTGAGCACACAGCTCTGTGGGGAGCCAGTGCTAAGCTTCAGGGGGGTGGATATGATAGACCCAACCCTCACTGTTTGTGGCCAGTCCCTCAGAAAGTCTTTGATCCAGTCACAGATGGAAGAGGGAAAATCCAAGTCAGTCAGCTTTTCGATAAGGATGCTCGGCAGAATGGTGTTGAAGGCCGAGCTATAGTCTATGAAAAACATCCTGACATAGTTCCCGGGTTTCTCCAGATGGCTCGCTACAGAATGTAAAGCAGTAGCTATGGCGTCGTCTGTCGACCTATTCCCCCTGTAGGCAAACTGATATTTGTCGAAGTCCGGTGGGAGGCATGTCCTAAGGTGTTGGAGAACCAATCTCTCGAAGCATTTCATCACTACAGACATTAATGCGATAGGTCTGTAGTCATTTAGGCAGTTAATTGCTGTTTTCTTCGGGACTGGGACAATAGTGGCTGCTTTCAAGCATGATGGAACACAGGCAGTTTGCAGGGAGATATTAAAGATCCTTGTTAATTGATAATTAACATAACTGCTAATTGATCAGCACAATTCTTTACCACTATCCCCAACACCACATCTGGGCCTAAAGCTTTGCAAGGATTTACAGCCTTCAATACAGCTCTCACTTGGTGTTTGTAGAAAGTGAGTGGCTGGGAATCCGAAGGCTGGTGGGCAGCGGCTACGGGATCTGGTCTTTTCACCTTGTAGCAGGCAAACGGGTGCCATACTTTAAATAGTACTTGCTGGGAAATGACTCCAGAGAAGATCTGGGTCCACCACTTTCTGGTCTTGCTTTGAGTTACTTGACCATTGCGGTGCATAAAATGTTGGTGAGTTCTTAGCCTGATCCAGCAGCATTCTTCTGGTTTTACATAAATATATATATCAAAAACATTTTCTGCTCCAACCAAAGGAGCCAAGAATCAGGCATTTTTTTTCATCCTGAAAGGCAAAACAAAGCATACAATTGAACTAAGCTAGTGACAATGCTGCTCTGGAGCTTAATTAAACAGGCCCCTTACACAGAGTTGTTAGGTGTAGCAAAGCATACGTGATTTGTACATCCCCTGCAGTTCCATCTTTTGAAAATTAGAATTTCTACAAGAAGGCAAAGGGAACTGAGGAGGGGGGGAAGTCCCTGGCAAGCTTGCCTAATTTTTGTCAGCACTACGCAGAATTCCTGCTGTCCTTTCTGACACCCGTGCCAGCCTCTCACCGTTATTAAGTTCTAAGCCCAGCAGGAATACAGCCTTTAAAATAACATATCGCACACAAAGTGGTGGGAAGGCAGAGATGTCATTAAAGTACATGGGTGATTTTAAAAAAAAACAACAACTCCACAGCTGTGTAATTGTAAGCTTTGGGATAGGAAGAATGGCTGTATTTCTCCTCAGTGCCATTAAAAAAAAAACTTTGTTCAATAGAGGAAAAAACCCCATAAAATATCTAGGCATCGTTCAGTGGCAAAAGGGACAGATTACCCATCAAAATACTCCGTCTGTTCCTGTCTGTTGCAGTTTAATAAGAGGTTAAGAGGTAAAGAAAATGTTGGAGAAATGCATTGAAATGTATTGCATCTCTGACAAGTGTTTTAAAAAGCAACCTCTTGGCAATTTGGTTGTCAGATGTTAATAGAATTCAAAAGACTAAATAACCATTGGGGATCAATTTGTTGAGCTGTTTTTTTCTGAAAAGAGGTGGAGAAAAAAATTAGGAACATATATTGTTCCTTGGCCAAGGCAAGTATTGAAGTCAACACTTTATGGACCCGTTATTAGTTTATCTATCACAGTGGGGAGGAGGAGAATGTCGTGGGCTATAGGAATAACTCTGAGGAATAGGAAGAAGAGCGACAGCCAAAACAAATGGTCAGATAAAAGAAATCTGGATAAAGGCAGAGAGGCAGGTCCAGAGTCATAAGATTCTATTACAGGAGGATGAAGAAGAGGAGGAGGTGGAGGAAGAGGAGGAGAAGGAGGAGAATGACAACAAGAAAGAGGACAGGAGGAGGAGGAAGAAGAGGAAAAAGAGGAGGAGGAAGAGGAGGAAAAGGAGGAGAATGACAAGGAGGAGGAGGAGGATGGGGACAAAGAAAAGGAGGAGGAGGAGGAAAAGGAGGAGAATCACGAGGAAGAGGACAAGGAGAAGGAGGAGGATGCAGAAGAGGAGGAAAAGGAGGAGGAGGAAGAGGAGGAAAAGGAGGAGAATGACAAGGAGGAGGAGGAGGATGGGGACAAGAAAAAGGAGGAGGAGGAAGAAGAAGAGGAGGAGGAAGAGGAGGAAGAAGAGGAAAAGGAGGAGAATGACGATGAGGAGGAGGAAGAAGTAGAAAAGGAGGAGGAGAAAGAGGTGGAAAAGGAGGAGGAAGAAGAGGAAGAGGAAGAAGAGGAGAAAAAGGAGAAGAATGGCAAGGGGGATGGGGACAAGGAAAAGGAGGAGGAAGAGGATGAAGAAGAGGAGGAAAAGGAAAAGAAGGAGAAGGAGGAGGAGAAGGAGAAGGAAGAAGAAGAAGAGGGAGAAAATGAGGAGGAATAGGAGGAAAGGGAGGAGGAGGAAAAGGAAGAGGAAGAGGAGGAAGAGGAGGAAAAGAAGAAGAGGTAGAAAAGAGGTGGAGGAAGAGGAGGAAAAAAAGGAAAATGACAAGGAGGAGTAAGAGGAGAGGAGGAGGAGGAGGAGGAGGAGGAGGAGGAGGAGGAGGAAGAAGAAGAAGAAGAGGAGGAGGAAAAGGAGGAGAATGATGATAATGTTGAGATGCACTGCTGTCCACCCCAGTGAATAGGTGTTTCTACTTAATGCCTTTTGACTTCCTCCCTCATGGGAATTTTTAATTGTTTAAAAATTAATTTAATAAAAATGGGAAATTCACCCCAGACATGCAAAATAGCAGCATCTTTATTTTTTATAATCCCTTTTGACTCAATTATTGTCTCCCCTTCCCCACCCCAAGCTGGAAAAGGACCCCATGGGGCAAGTGGAATTTGTGAGTGGAAGGCCATGACATCTGTAATCCTTTTGCTAGGATTATAATTTATGTACAGTACCAAAGCCAGAAAATATGACTTCAAAAGTTGATTCAGGAAAGCTGTATCACATGGAAGCCATACACTTAGTAAGAAATTCTCACCCAGATTCCTGGACAATCTGGATTGTTTCTCTTTCTTTTCTTCTTATTTAATTTGTATACTGCCCTTCTCCAGCAGGACTCAGGGCGGTGAACAGCCAGAATAAAACAGAACATACAAAATTTAAAAACAGTTTAAAAATAATTAAATATTTTTGGCCGCAATTTAAAACAACCCAATTAAAATCAATTAAATTTAATCAAAACTGTGGGATCAAGCCAGCCCGGCTAGGTGAAATAAATAAGTTTTCAGGGCCTGACGATAAGTCCGGAGGTCTGGTATTGTACGTATCTCTGGGGGGAGGTTGTTCCAGAGGGCGGGCGCCGCCACAGAGGCCGAAACATCAAGAGAATGGAAACATTCTCTTGATGTTTCCAGCCAGAGGGGAAATAATGCAATGTTTTCTTAAGGCTAAGACTGCTCCTCTAACAGTCACAAGAGCAATGTCATCATAAAGGATTTATGGGAAAAGCTTTCTCAGTTCCCTGGGATTTAATTGAAGTGTGAGAAAACAGGGAAACTGAAGATTGCAGAAGAGAAAATTGTCCAGTGACAATTTTCACTTGTCCTGTGAATTCCAGAAATATGTCCAGCCAGATATATTTCTTGGCCACCTCATTATCATGTTCTACTCATGAAAATCTCTCTAATGTTTTATTTGTCAGACTTCAATGCTATCTCAAAATAAATGAATTTCCAAACTGCCAATCTTTAAGGAAATCTCTTTATTTGAGCACAGCAACTGGATCATGACTCGATGCGGACAAGACTGACCTTTTGCCCCCCAATCTCTCCCTTTCCGATCCCCAATTATCTGCTTCTCATTGGCTATCTTCCAAGTCACTCTACTGTTCTTGTCTCGTCATTTCACAGGAATGTCCCCCCTCCCTTCATTTCCACGATGACCCAGCTTCAAAGGGATTTAGCAGGCAAAAGTTCAGGGCTTATCTCTCTCCTCTCTATGCCAGCGGTGAGACGCTGACATTATTCTCTTTTGGAAGAATGTCACTAAATTGAATGAGAGCAGGTAGAAAAAAACACCACAAAAGTATATACTGTACTTTTCGGAGTATAAGACGCACTGCCCCCCGCCCCCTAAAAGAGGGTGGAAATGTTGGTGCGTCTTATACACCGAGCACAGCCATTTTTGGCCTTCCGAAGCCCCGCTCTGTGCGTCCCGTTTTTGCAAAAAAAAAACAAAAAACCCGGGCCTGTTTTTTTGCAAAAACAGGGCACACAGAAGTTTTGGAGGCCTGCAGAGTGCTCCTATGGGTTGGGGAGATCAAAAATGTCCCCATTTTTGTGAAAAACGGGCCCATTTTTTGCAAAAACGGGGCATGGAGAGGCTTTGGGAGACCTGCAGAGTGCTCCTGGGAGCCGGAGAGGGCAAAAGCTTTTTTTTTCTTGCTTACCTCTTCGAAATCTTGGTGCGTCTTATACACTGGTGCATCTTATAGTCCGAAAAATATGATATTTGACTTCATTTTTAGTAATAAAGGCAAATAAATCGTTAAGACCTGATAGATGAGTGATGCTATCCCAGTGATAGGGCTTTCATTGGCATCCGGTTGATCATTGAATGTTGGAGTAGATGGGCTTTTGGTCTGATTCAGAACAGCTGTTCTTAGGCTGTTATGCTAAATCCTTTGTAATACGGACAAAATGTTCTAAGACTAAACAAATTCCACTAAAGCTAATGAGAATGATTCCTAATAGGCATACTGAAAAAGAACTGTGGGAGGAGATCAGAACTGAATTTCGTATATAAATCCAGAATCAGAACTCAATATGACATTGTGGAGGTTGAGTTGGATCCTTTAGCAGCCATTATTCATAATAACATGGATGGGAATAATAGCACTGATTAATTAGAAAGATCTGCCCACCAGCTCTACATGTGCGCCTTTGTAGGTTTTAGTCCTATGCAAATTCCCAACAAATGTTTTGTTTGTTAACTATTAGCAATTGCTCTCAGAATGTTTTCAACTAAAATGACATCCCTCTGTGATTAAGAGGTTAGAGACATAGGTGGTAGAATATGGGCAGAAAACAAAGCCACAAGCTTGCACTAATCAAATATATTCAATTTTAGAGCGGAAGAGTATTGGTGAATATATCAATTTTTTACTAAGTGATGTGCAGTTGATAAGAGAAATGACTTGGGGAATGTGTGTGTGTGTGTGTGTGTGTGTGTGTAGAGAGAAAGAAAGAGAAATGTCATTAAACGGATGGTTGTAAGTGAAGGACTATCTGTAGTAGTTAGTAAGGAGCTAGACCTTACTTATCATCCTATTTTAATGACCCCGTAATCCCTTGTGGATTCTGGGCAACTGAATGGAGCTGAGTGTTTACTGGCTGGATGCCCTTCCTCTTGCCCAAGCAGAGTTTTTTATTCAGAGGATATATTCTCAGTGTGCCCAGAGGGAGAAATATCTGCCTCTACCTAGGATCGAACTCACAGCCTCCTGATTGTGAGACGAGAGCTCCACCTCTACCACAAGCTAGACCTTGCTTATTCCTATATATATCTTTCAAATAAAACAGAAATATGATTTTCTGTTCTAGTTATAAAATCTGCTTCAATAATCATTGTTCAGGTTAGATTCTCATTCTTAAGAAGTATACTCTCTCATGTATGTATATGCACTTATAATATGTGAGAATGATCTTAGAACAACAGTCTCCAATCTTTTCAGCTTTGTGGACCGGAGACGGTGTTAGTGGGGGAGAGGGGATGGTTTTGCACACCTGTGCACTACTTGCACAAATGCAGCTTGCACAGCCTGGTTCCCAATGGGCCTTATTCTGGCTCTGGGTGGAGGACCGGTGATTGAGGAGCTCTTCTTAGAAGACAGAAGGGAGAGTTGCATGCACGACAACTTGCATGCAAAAGATATCTCAGCCCACAGATGGAGGGAGGCAGGGGTGGGTTCCACTTACCTTTACTACTGGTTCGCAAGCTTCTGCCCATGCGCAGATTGTCAGTGATGACGTCAGGGCGGGTGGGCGGAGCCTCCCGCTGCCATTACTACCGGTTTGCAAGAACCGGACCAAACCGAGAGCAACCCACCACTGGAGGGAGGGTGTGAGAAGGGATCTTCTCTAATTTTTGGAGAATAAAAGGAACAGAGGGGAGAAATACTTTTAGTCTTGCAAGATTCTGTTTATGTAACCTTACAATAATGTTAATGCTAATAGGCCTGTTTGTGCTTTTTGTTCGACTACCTTGCAGAGTTAACACACATACCACCAACCTCTTCAAGATTCAATTGAAGTAAAGAAAGCAAACTGCTAACAAGGTTTTTACTTGTCTTTCTGGAAGGATGAGGTGATTAGTTCTAGGACACAAAACTAATTACACTCAGAGGCAATGGGAGGACCAATGGACAAGTGACAAGGACAAATGATTAACTTTATCTATTTACTGAAGTGGAGGGAAGATATTGTATATTTATCTGAACTTCAGAGAAGGCAGACATCTTAAAACTAAACTGGTTGCGTTTAATGTCATTTATTCTTTTTTTTTGTAAAAAAGTTTTTTTTATTTTATAAACAAACAAACATACAATACATAATCAATCATTCAGTGTATCATCTGAGTACATCTTTTGTGTCTTCTTACTCCTCCAATCTTTATTGTATCTTGATATTATCATTTCATTTATTGTAACATTTCTCCTCCATTTAATACATATTATCTATCCTATATATAGCTCTTCTCTAACCAATGGTAAAATTGCCCCATATCTTAAAATATTCTGATTCCTCTCTTTTTTTAATTGTCAACGTCAATCTACTCATTTCTGCACAATCCAATATTTTCTTAATTACTTCTCCCTCTGTAGGGATTATCTCTGCTTTCCATCTTTGCACAAATACTATTCTTGCTGCAGTTATAACATGTACTGTATAATCAAATATATATTTTCTTTACTAAATTTCTCTGGTAAGATAGCCAATAGGAACAGTTCAGGTTTTAAATCTATAAGTTGTTGTATCATTTCTTCTAACCATGTTTTAATTTTAATCCAATAATTTCTCGCTTCTGGACAGGTCCACCACATATGATAATACGATCCTGGTATCTGGTGGCATTTCCAACATTTAGCTGATTTATCTTTAAACATTTTTGCTAATTTTTTGGGTGGCATGTGCCATCTGTAAAACATTTTATATTGATTCTCCTTATATGCTGGAGACATTGCTAATTTATAATTCCTTTCCCATAGCTGCCATTGTCATTTATTCAAAGGCCGACAGTGGCAAAAGTTGATCATCTTGAAATTAGAACAAAGAAAGGACAATTCACCATCTGAATTGTGCAGAGAAAAACAGCAGCCATCTTGAGATCTGAGAACTTGTTTTTTCAAGTGTTTAAGAGAACTGCTTTCTTCTATGTTTGATCAATAAGTCCATAAATAAATTCAGATTTCAAGATCATGCCAAAAGTCTCTAGTGGTCTCTTTATCGAAGAAGAAACAAGCTCAGATGAGCCATTTGTCTCAGATTTTAACACTGCTCAAAGAAATGTGTGTACATAATTATTGACTTTTGAAGGTTGTTTCTTTATACAATTAAGATATGAGCGTAATACATTGTGTACTGCTTGAAAGCCATTAAAAAAGACCATATGGCTAAATTATTTCAGAAGTTGACGTGGAAACTATTTTTATTTCTTAACAAATCTGTACTGTTACCATTCATACTATGAGTTTATTATAAGTAATAAGAGATTTTGTATTTTTTTCTCCTTGCGAAATAGTTTTACAAGTTTTGGATAGCCAAAACAAAACAAAAAACCGACTCTCTCAGTGGTGAAGATCTGCTGTAAATTCTCTTTCTCTGTTTTCTTTGACTTCATTCTACAATTTCTTGGTTGGGATACCAAACTCAGAGCCGGTTTGGTACAGTGGTTAGTAGAAACCAGGAGACTGTGAGTTCTAGTCCAAATCCCAAAGACACAAAGCTAGATGGGTGGCCTTGGGCCAGTCATTCTCTTTCAGCCCTATGAAGGACAAAAGGGCAAACCACTTTCAATAAACATTTCCAGGAAAACTGCAGGAACTTGAGTGGGCGACGCAACCCACCACAACTCAATTCTTTAGCTATATTGAAAAGTAAATAGATAGACGTATTCCACCTGTCATGCTTCCAACAGAAACCTTGGCTGTATGGTTTACTTGCTTCCATCCGTTATTTTAAGAAGCTTTACCAGAGAGAATTAATCACAGGGTAGTCCTTAACTGACAACCACAACTGAGAGCAAAATCTTGGCTATTGAGCGAGATGCCTAATGACTGCTTCACTCAATGGCCACAATCCTGGCATTCCTGATTGCAGTTTTAAGTAATCTCCTGGGTCGTTAAGGGGACGGAGTGAAAGAGCTGCCTGCTGAATTCAGCTCCCCTCCATGCACAGAAGAGAACTCCTCTGAAGGCCTGCAGTAATGAAAGCAAAATCTTCAACATCTTTGTAGCTCAGACCTTTTGCAGGTGTTTCACTCTGCATCCCTGTGAAGCTTCCTTGGTCTAAGGCTTCAGAAGTTGGGGATTCCCTTCCAGTATTTGTACTTTGTTATAAGACTTGAACTCAGGGAGCTTGGTTGGTGATTTGGAGGTTTTCTGGGAGGTGTCAATTAACTGTTTGCTGGGAATAAAATTATCTTTACATTGATGTGCCTCATTATCAATTAATGATTTGGACTAACCATAGCAAGTTGTTCAATGGAATACTGTACAGCAGGGGTGTCAAACTCCTGGCCCATGGGCTGAATGCATCACGTCCTGGCCATGCCACCCCTGGTTTAACAAAGGGGAAAAAAGTTGTGGTACGTCACATGACAACGACATGACAACGTGAGTTTGACACCCCTGCTGTACAGGTAGCTGTGGCTTAGTGATCACAATTGGGCCAGGTAACTGTCACTAAACATTGTGATTCTAAGAGAAACATTATGAGGTGGCAATCAACTTATGACTTCACTTCCTCTTTGGTTGATAAGGACTGTGCTGCAACTTACAATTTTCCTTCCACCTTCTCAATTATCTTTGCTTGTTGCAAAGCAGTTGCAAAGCACATAAATGGTAATCATGTGACTATGGGACACTACAATGGTCGTAAGTGTTGTCTGGTTGTGAAGAGACCAAATGGTGATCAAATGACCATGAGACATTGTGATGGTCATAAGTGTGAAGATTGCTTAGAAAAATGTTTTACACCATTGTAACTTCAAATGGTCACAAAACAAGGCAGTTGATAAAACGAGGACTACCTCTATAGAGCCTGCAGAATAATTCTAGTCTTTTTGTTTTCGAATAACTGCTTTGGCTTTTTTTCCATGCTCTTTCTGTAAAGCCTGATAGTAAATTGTTGTGGTTATGCTTTAAGTTACAGATACCTAAAATTAGAAGGTGGGGTAGTGGGGGAGAAAGAATTAAAACAACAATCCTCTTCTAAATCAAGATCAAAGAGCGTATCAACTTCGTTTATTCGTTTTTGCTCAGAGCCTAAATCATTACAAAGTAAAAATAAACAAAACATTAAATTTTAGTTTTAGATGAAGATTTATCCTTCTCTGAGACGGTCTTACTAGTTTTATTGATGTTATTATTTAGAAAGTTTTGTCTGAAATCTCTCTCTCTTTTTTTCCCCTCTGAAAGTCAGCATGAAATCCTAGAAACCAGTGGAGATTCCAGTTATAAAAAACACCATTACATACTGGTAATCAACATTTTCTTTCATGTAAAAAGAAATCTGGAAGTTAATCCACTTGGCTATTTTCAGAATGTGATACAAAGGGAACATAACCATCTTGAGTCCATTTCTTTCTCTCTTTACTTATAATCAGTCTCCATAGCCCACATAAAAGAAACGGTGTGTCTTATCTGTAGCATCACATATCATGGGAACACTCAAAACAGTTCAATTTGATTTTTGCTCAGAATTTTGAGTGAACCTAACCACTGGCGCTTATAAACCAAGGTTGTGACAGAATGGAGAGAGCAACTCTTTCCCAGAGAGCAAAGAGACAACAAAGCTTGGAAAATTTGGCAGGGAGAAAGAAAGTTAAGATGGCCGCTCCCTAGCAGTTCACAGAATATAGTTATGCAGATAGTTACTGTAGTCTGGCAAGATTCTGTCTGTAGGTGAACAACAGTAAAGAGCTACTCAGAAATAACTCCAGATGTCATTCTTGGTACTTTAGGTTTGATAAGATTTATGGTTTAGATTGTTGTGTGAATCGAGCCAACGGAGGTTTCTATGTTCTATGTTCAATAGCAAATAATTACCATCTTAAGAGTTATATGTGCATCAAATCACAGGACATTACCAGACATTAATAATCAATTAATGAAGTGGCTAGGCACTTTCCATTCCAACAGATCCTGACATCCTCCTCCTTAATGGTGATGTTTTATGTTTCACACTTGCCTAAAATCTCACTTTTATGACAGAAGAAACTGGGTCCTGATAGCCAATAACCTGGTTGACTGATTTGCAGAAAACTCAGTTCACTTCTAAAGCAAGTGAAAAGTCGTTTTGCAGTATTAGGAATGCTGCCATTTATAAAAAGCTTACATGGAGATATTTTCCTATACTCTCCCAATATCTTTTTTGTGTTTCTTCAGAATAATCTCCAGATCTATTTGAAAACAGTTGGAGGAAGAAACATGTCAGTCTTGAAAATTTATAAAGACGGATTGCTATCTTGAGGGCTGTCGATGGAAATCTTATTTTGGCTATATTTCATGCATTTTTTGTGTCTTTCTGTTCTTCATGTGTTTTTCCTGCTGTTGGGAAATTAATCTTCTCCTCCTAACACAGCTTATATTACATGCCTCTCCCACTTAAATTGTGAGGAAATAAATGTTTACAAGCAGCAAGAAACCAGAACATATACAGAGTATTTCCCCCAAGGCATTTTATGAAAAATGAATTATACTGCAAAGCAGTTTCTTTAAAAGTAGTCATTCAAACTGGCAACAAACTGAATCAAAATGCAAGCTTCATTTATGAAACCATTTTCTTTTATTGCTAAATATAGTGTGAATGAACGTGCAATGCGGTAGCAACATAAAGCAAAGTTTAAATGATCTGAATGGTTAAAAGAACAACTTATAACATTATAGGCATTCAACCAGCATATTCGCCTGGATCAAATGGATACATTTTGCTTCCTCCAGCCAAGATATGTCAAATGTTCTTTTTATAATTCTTACCAATACTTATAATTTTTCCCTGATCCACAAGAGGTGCTTTATTCATAAAAGGCATCACATTTTTCTTGTTTTACCAGACAAATGTAAAAAAAATGTATTACAAAGGAACATTTTGATAATGCTAGCAAATAAATCCAAAGGTTCATTGTAAAGCACAATTTAACAGTTTAATTATTTAGTAGCACAAAACATCTTTCAACCTTACATCTATATCAAAAGAAACTAATTTTCCTGGCTGTAATTCCCCATAAACCCTTAGCACAAAGGGCAAGCTTAGACATGTTGAAATGTTCATTTATTGCTGCTTGCTGATCTGCTTTGGAGTATTAAGGGGAAAGGAATAGGGAAACATTTTTAGCAAAAAACAGATAAATTGATTTTGCTTTGTTTAGAAATGGTCTGCCACTTCCTTCTTCCATCTTTTTTTCTTAAAAAAAAAAAAGACTGTATTTTTCACTTCAGAGGTTAATAGAGTATTGACCATATCATATCTTATACAACTTGTCATCTCCAAATACATTTTACATAGTTACAATTTCTGCCCGAATATTTTTTTCATACTTTTTAATCTTATCTTAATACTTCTATGCTTATTGTATAAACAACATCTTCTTCCACCCTTAAATTCTAATTTCTCCATTATTATAATTATATATATTCTCTTTTAACTTTCATATTGATTCATTCTTCATCCTAATAAATTTAAATATGTTTGGGGTAGCCTTTCTACCATTTCATCTTTTTTATTTTACAACAATCCTTCTTCTCTCTTTCCCTTCCCTCCCTTCTTTTATCCTTTCCTACTTTCTTCTTTCCTCCTTTCCTACTCTTTCTCTACTTCCCCTTCATTTCTCCCCTCCTCCTTTCTTCCTCCCTTTCTAACCTTCTCTCCTACTCTTATTTCCCCTCCCTTTCTTCCTCTCCTTTTCCCTTTCTTTACAATTATTAATTTCACAATTAATTATTTTCCTTGTTTATTAGCATTTCAATTTTATATCACAATTTCAGTTATTTTCCCATTTAAACCAATCTAACTTTCACATTGCGTCTGCTGATCCATTTTACATTAATAATATACTTCTTTTTTGCTTCTTACATACATCAATTACTAACATTTCATTTTTGTTATCTTAATTTCATTTAATTATTCCATTTTACAGTAATCTTCTACTAATTTACTTCTTACATACAATTTCTATTACTAATACCATTCCCTTAGATCAACAAATAAATGCTTTAATTCCCTTTCTGCTATCCATTATTCTTTCCCTTTTAACATTTTCTTTTGCTTTCTCCAAAATTCCATTTCTTAATATTTCTCCCATTCTCTTATTTTTTTTCTTTTTCTTTTGCTCTCTCCAAAATTCCATTTCTTAATATTTTTCTCCCTTTCTCCCTTTCTCTTATTTTTTTTTCTTTTTATATTTATTGTATCTTTCCCCCTGAATCCTTTCTCTATCTTTCTCAATCTTTTCCCATTTCCTTCTCTTCTCTTCTTTTTTGAGGAATATTCCCCCTATCCATTTTTATTTTGTTACTGTCATTCCCAGTGTAATTGTCTATTTTTTAATATTCAATTATTTTCCCTTCAACATTATATTCTTGCTTCTCATTTTTATTCTCTTTTTCCTTTTTTTGGTATTCTAACCAGTTCTCCGATTCTTTATTTCCCTTAAATGGTTCATGCACCTTCTTAAAGATCTCTATTAGTTCCTCATACTCATGCCCCCTATTTTCCATATTGTCAGTTCAAAGAAAAGAATTTTTTTAAAATTTTAGTTTATGTATAGTTCAAATTCAAGTCCATGTAGTGTCTCTCTTTTCTTTTTTATTTCCAAATAGTCTCCAGTTCAAATATTTATTTAGATCATTCCAGTTTGAGACTTTATTTTTTCCACTCCTTTTCAAAATCGTGCTCCGGCTGTTTAAACAAATGCTCCTTAAAAATTTCCCACGGTAGTCTAAATCCTTTGTTTCTTCAAATTTTAAAGCGATCATTGTAGTGCTTCCTTTCCACAGTGTGGCACGCCCCCCCGTGCCCCTTTTTTGCTCCCAGAAGGTCGCAGGAGGCCGAGCACTGCCTGTCACATCCCCTGGCCACACCCACCATGGCCACCCAGCCGGTCATTAGGGCAGAGAACCAGTTGTTAAATTATTTGAATCTCACCACTGGCTAAATGGAGTGAAAATCAGAGCCCTCCACAAAGCATTTGTGGTCCTTGCAATAAAAAATCCCTCATCCTACTTGTACTCAAAAGGGATAGAAGGGAAAGAAATTACAACAGTAAACCAAGTAATAGTGAATTTTGCAAGCAAGTTCCTGTAGTGTTAAAAGCAGAAGGAGGAAAAGAAAAGAAGGATATGGACCGAATTATTATCAATTTAGAACCTGTTCCTTCCTCTAGTGAGGGGTATGTGCCAAATTCTCAAGCTCACATTTCCATTAAAGGACCTGAAGCTCAACAGCTGGGAGGAGAGCTCTAATAAGCAAACTGATTCTCAAATAGACAAACATACACTTTGTCATTGCAGTACTTTCAGCTATACTACAACTTAACTAGAAATATATCAAGTTCAGCTTCCCTCAATGCCACTGGCACTGTGGTCTCAAACTGCTTTCAAACCAATCAAAATTTTCACGTGGAAAAAAATGGCCTGAAGGCTCACATCAGCATACTTTCCAACACCATAATATTACATTCCTTGACTTCTCCTTGGACTAAATAGTAGATAAAAACTATGTTTTTATCCCAATTTACACTGGAGTAAGAGTTTTCCCTTCATGGAGTGCTCTATGTGCCCTGTGAATAAACTAAAGTAGAAATACATATTTCTTATATTTATATTAAAAATGCAATACATTTATATTACATTATACTTATATTTGATATTGATGAATATCAAATTAAAGAATACATATAAGGAGCTTCAGCTTCTGTATTTTATGTTTTGTGTTTGTGTTGGTGTGTTTTTGTGTACTTATAGTACTTTTGCTCGACTTTATTGCTCTGAATTGCACATACATACAGATAGACATGTATCTAATATTATACAGTATGTAGTTATATATAGTTATAATGTTTTTGCTGTATTTTATTGCTATGAATGTCTGACTACAGTAATATATTATACACATTCTTAAAATGAAACCTAAACCTTGGACCAAAACTATCAGAAAAACTTGTCCTTCTCACTACAGGTAATTTTAAAGAAACGTTAAGAATTAATGAATAGGACTAATAATGTGGAGCAGCCTCTTGCTTTCCGCTACATGTGGAAATAGTTACGTCTAATGAAATTGATGGAAGTTTTCATTTTGGCCTGTAAAAAAAAATCTCTTGTTGAGTTTGATTTATGAAACCAATGAATTGTTACACTTGGAACATTTTATCATGGACCTAATGCATTGGCGCTGACAGAAAATCAATACATCTTAACACTGCGTGCTATACGGCATTGTGCGGTATAGAAGTTGGTTCCGGATGCTGCATACAGAGATAAATGGAAGGATAAAATGTAGAAGAGACCACACAAGCTGCTGCAAATTTTTAAGGCAGCAGAAATGTATCGGATTGGATATTAAACCAAGGTTCAATCTATTGTCTGCACAAGTTAAAGGCTTTCAGGTTCAGATTCAACTCATCCCTTCCCCTTTCATCTCCTCTCATGTACAAGAGTTTCCTCTTATTGTGCATTATGGGAAAAATGGCTCCAAAGTTCCCTTTCAGACTGGTCAATTATTTGTCTTCATTCTGGAAAGATGGAAGGGGATTGCTATATGACTGTGGAGATGGTTTGATGGAAAAAGCAAGCAGGAAGTTGGATTTCCCAACAATAAGAGCACTTCAGTGGTGGAGTCACTTAAGCAAGGAGGTGGTTATCTCCCTAGAATGGACGTGATGATCCAGAAACTGAACAGCTTCAGTATATGTCAGAAGTCCTTGATTTGGATTTCTGCAAAAGCAAGGGGTTGGATTTGATCTTTTAAACAATCTCTTCCAATTGTTGGTCTGATGTTAATTTTGGAGTTAATCTATGTGTCAACTCGTGAAGCTTTCCTGACCCGCTGAATCTCTAAGACCAACCCCACCAACACTGACAGGCAAGCTACTAGAATATAAACTGACAGCAAACAGCACTCCTGACTAGCACTGATGATGTTACCTGGTTAGGGTGATGAAAGGTCTGCAAGAAAACAGGCAAGCTCAGAGAGCACCAAGGACCCCTCATTTCCCAGCCTGGACTGAGAGGGTTTTTAGATTTTGGGGGTTTTAATATAAATTATATACGTACATTATGTATTTTATATTTTTATCTGGTTGTTTTATTGTTGTGAGCCGCCCTGAGTCCTCGGAGATAGGGCGGCATATACATTTTATTAAATAAAAATAAATAAATAAATAAAATAAATTTCGAGGTAGGTAAAATGAGGACCCGGATTGTGGGGGCAATAAGCTGACTTTGTATAAAAAAGAACACCCCTGGGGGGGGGAGGCGAAAGCCCTACTAAGCAGGTATATATAAAAGTATGAAGGCTATTGCTTAAAAGCATTGTAAGCCGCTCTGAGTCTCCGGAAAAGGGCGGCATATAAATCGAACCAATAAATAAATAAATAAATAAATAAATAAATAAATAAATAAATAAATAAATAAATAAATAAATAAATAAATAAATAAATAAATAATAAATAATAAATAAATAAATAAATAAATAAATAAATAAATAAATAAATAAATAAATAAATAAATAAATAAATAAATAAATAAATAAATAAATAAATAAATTTCACCCCTGAGCTATCTCTTTATTAGATAGGGAAAAGGAATTAGAAAGCAGAAGGAAGAAGGAAGGAAAAAAAAGGCAAGCACCAGTTTCAGGATTAAGTTTCTATTAAAACTATTATATACTCCTTTCATTGACACCCCTTAAATTAGAATTCAGCGGTCAGTGTGGTTGGCTTTTGTACATGTGGCACGGAAAAAGAGAATACATTTTTTTCTCAAATCAAGCAGGAATTAAGAGAGATTTGAGGGGGCCAATAAAGCATGTTTACATTTATTAAGATTCTCGTGAACTTTTTAAATAGCTCTTGTGTAGCTAAAGTGTCAGCTTTGGAAGCCATATTAGGCCGGAAGCGCCAATGCTGCCACCTTCTCATGTGTGGGAAAGTAGGAGGGGGGATTAAGGAGAGGGGTTGTTAGTAAACATAATAGCATTCTTCCTGTCAGTCAAGGTCAGGGCGATCCTTCATCTGGAGAAGGAGTGGTCAGGGGGCTGGATCGGGATGGAATGGATATTGATTGGGGCATGTGACCAACTGGGTGGAAAAGGGGATGGTTTTGGGAGCTTTGACTTACTGAAGGAAAACCCCGGGCTTTTCAGATTCGGGTTTTCCCACATGTGCCAGTTTGCCTATTCTAATAAAGAGAACTTTGGAAAATGTTTGCTTCCGCGTCTTTACTTGGAGTTGGGGTTTTTCTGGAACGCTGACATAAAGACAAGGTCGCAGTTATCATATATATATATATATATTAGAAGGCCAGTGTTTTCCATTTATCAGCTTTCAGCTTTGTACTGTACTCAAAATTAATACCATCATTAGACAGCAAGAGGTTACATGATTTAAAACTCTTGGTATTATCACACTGAAGTTATCCATCACTCTTCATAATGCATTACTGATTAATGCTTCTCTGAAGTTCTTAAAAATGTTTTTGTGTATTTCCTCTGATGCTGAAAAAACTTCAATAAAGAGTTCTATCAGAATAAAGGTCAGGGTTACTGGAAGATCAGCGAGGAGAAATAGGATCATGGGATGTACCTTCTTTGGTACATAGAACTCTGTATGATTTTATAGCTCCATTAATGGTTCATTATTGTAGGGCAGAATTAAGCAAGTATTTCAATCACTAAAATGATCTACTCGGGATACACACTGTTCTGCTTTGTCCTTGGTGGGACACCTGTGGGGTAAAGCATGATTTTTCTCAACTCCAAACTATTAAGTATCAGAACAGACTAACAGAGTTGGGAAGGATCTTGGGGGTCTTTTACTCCAACCCTCTGTTCTGGCAGAAGACCCAATACTATTTCAGACAAATTGTTGTTCAATCTTTTCTTAAAAACTTTCAGTGTTGGAGCATTCACAACTTCTGGAGGCAAGTTGTTCCCCTGATTAATTGTTCTATCTGTCAGGAAATTTCTCTTTAGTTCCAGGTTGCTTCTCTCCTTGATTAGCTTCCATCCATTGCTTCTTGTCCTGACTTCAGATGCTTTGGAGAGAAATAGATCTTAATGCTGAAGCAGCCTCATCACCACCTGCTATAAGCAAGACTCCTTAACCCTGATGATCTTATTCTTGGCAGGACTTCTAAGTCTTGAACCTCGATGATTATATTCTTGGCAGAAGGGCAAAGCATTCTAAGGTAAGATAGACTTGCCTTCCTTGGTAAAATTTATTTGTTTGTTTGTTTGTTTGTTTGTTTGTTTGTTTGTTTGTCAAACATGTACAAGATAGCAGGTATGAATATGAACATGGACATGAACAAAGGAAATGAATACAAATAAATGGGGACAGTAGGACAGGGATGGTAGGCACACTGGTGCGCTTATGTATGTCCCCTTTATGGACCTCTTAGGAATGGGGTAGGTCCACAGTAGACAGTTTAAGGTTGAAGCTGTGGGGGTTGGAGGATGTAACAATGGAATCGGGTAGAGCATTCCAGGCATTGCTAAAGTCGTATTTTCTGCAATCGAGTTTGGAGTGGTTTACCTCAAGTTTGTATCGATTGTTTGCCCTTTTATTATTGAGGTTGAAGTGAAGAAGTCAGTGACAGGTAAGACGTTGTAGCAGACAATTTTGTGTACTATGCTTAGATCAGACCGCAGGTGGCGCAGTTCCAGATTGTCCAAGCCCAAAATTTCAAGCCTGATGGCATAAGGGATTCTATTGTGAATAGAGGAGTACTCTTCTCGTGAAATACCTCCGGACCCGCTCTATCATATTAATGTCTGATATACAATATGGATTCCAGGCAGACAAGAGAATTGGTCTAGCAAAGGTTTTGTATGCAGTAGTTAGCAATAAAATGTTACCAGGGAAGAAGCGTCACAAAATTAGATTAACAATTCTTTATGCCTTTTTGGCAATGCTGTTACAGTGAGCTCTGGGGCTTAGATTGTTTGAGATGAGTACTCTTAGGTCCTTGACAGAGTGAGGGTTATCTATGAGGTCATTTCCGCCCAACTTGTATTTGGTGTTCTGATTTTTATTGCCAATGTGTAGGACAGAGCATTTATTAGTTGAGATTTGGAGTTGCCAAATGTGCGATCATTCTGACACATGGTCACGGTCACTTTGTAGGGCAGCAGCATTGTCAGTGGTGTTAAATAATTTTACGTGTGAGATGAAACTACTGAAAAGCAAGTGTGATTAATTATGAGCCTGTATAAGCCAGTCAGAAGCTTCCATAGGTTGTAAACTCAGGGTTCTGTATGTTTTCTAGTTCTGAAGGGGTCCGTCTCTCTGGAGCTCTCTAAGAAGCAGAAGGATCACAAGGTATTTATTTATCTTACAGTACTCCTGAATATTTCAATTTACTTTCTTAGAACATAGAATAATAGTGTACGATTATTTACACCTTCACACATTCCTGACCATCCAAAAAGTGTCTTAAAATGCAGATTGTTCTACTTCTTCCTCCTTTTCAAAATCTCTGCATTTTGAGAGCACAGCTTTCCAAAAAGCAGGAAGAGAAAATCTCAACTCGGTGTAATTTGATTTTAAAAAGTAAATGATTATTCCTATGTATTTAATATTTGAAGGGGATTTATACCCCACCTTTGCTCCTGAGTTCAAGGCAGCTCACACAATTAAGTGAAGTAGGTTGGGTTTAGAAAGAAAGTCTCTTGAAAATTCAACTAGTGGACTGTGACTGTTACAATGACTGAATGTACACAAGAATTTGGATTCCACAGTCTTAGTTCACATTAGTTTGAAGGTCACATCAATAATTACTAAGACTACACCCAATGGTTTCAGGAAGTTGTACATGACTGATGCAAACAGGTTGTAGTTCATAAAATCCCACATTTTTATCCAGCCTAGTGGTCTGCAGAGGTATCAGATTTTATTTACCATAATCTTTAGCCACAGTGCCCAGAAAATAATAGGATTATAGGAGCTGAAGTACATCATCTCCGGAGAACTCATTTGAGGCAATTAGTTCATAACACAATCTGATTCTTTAAAGCAGGGGTCTGCAACCTTAAATACTCAAAGAGCCATTTGGACCTGTTTCCCACAGAAAAAAAAAAAAACACCGGGAGCCATAAAACCACAAAACTCCATGTCACTCACTCCCACCCAGTCACATGACCCCCCTAGCCACGCCTCTCTGTATCTCTCTCTCTCTTTCTGTATCTATGTCTTTCTCTCTCCCTCTCTACCCCCCCTCTCTCTGTATCTCGGATTTCCAAGGCCAGGCGAGGAGTGATTGGGAGGGCGAGGGCTGGGCCAGCCAGTGATGGGACAGGGAGCCGCAGCAGAGGGCCCAAAGAGCCACATGTGGCTCCAGAGTCACAGGTTGCTGATACCCGCTTTAAGATAACGAAGGCACATGATTAGTAATTGGCATATCTTTCTTTCCCTTTCCAACCAATTGTTAGCAATGATGCAGCAGTATATTGTTGTATTGTAGCAAATATTATTACCAACAACAACAGAATAGCTACACGTGGGTAGTCTAAAAGGAAAAAAAAACCCTCTTCCTTTGGATTTCAAATGATACTGTAGCAGCTGCAAAAACTTGACATTTTTATAGCACCATTTAAATATGCAAAATGCTTAACAGGTGTTATTTGATTGCGACCTTTGATAAGTGGATGCTAATATCCCCAAATCTCAGCTGGGAAAATGGGGTTGAAAAAGAAAGAATGAATGAAAAAGGTTGGAAGGGACCTTTTCTAGTCCAAACCTCTGGAGGACTTCTAGTCCATTTCTAAGATATCTAAGATGTTCATGGCAGATCTGACATTTGACTAGGGACATCTTGATACAGAACCAACACCCACTGTCTCCCTGCAAGATAAGCATTGCTCTCACAATTTTCAAGGACTGTATTTCAGGGGTCCCCAACCCCTGGGCCACAGCCCACTACTGAGCTATGGCCTATTGGGAACCGGGCTGCACAGTGGCTGGCCAGTGCATGTATGTGTGTGCACAAGTTGACTTGCGTGAGCAGTGGGCCAGTGTGCACATGCTCAGTTCAATTTGTGCAAGCAGTGGGACGGGGCACATATGGGTACTCAACTTGTGCCAGTGGAGGGATGGTTCCCCACCTCCAAGCCATAAAAGTTGAGGACTGCTGCTATACTTGATAAGGAGATAGGGTATAGGAATTATGTATCTTATAATGCATACAACACTTATAGAAAGACACAGGCCACTCATTTGAAGACTGCAAAGTCCACATTTTGGACAGAGAAGACTGGTGGTTTGAAAGAGGCGTCAAAGAGGCCATCTATGTCAAAATTGAACAGCCCTCTCTCAACAGAGGGGGAGGGATATGACATCATCTATCTCCAATCTACAACACAGTCCTTTCAACAGTTCCAAGAAGGCTCCACGCCCATTTACACCACTCAGGTGACCGTGATGATACAGATAAATCTCCAGGTGACCTTAACGCTTGCTAAAAGAATGCAAATGTCCAGCTGTCGGCAAGAAGTATAAATCCTTCCATTCCCTACCATCCAGTCAGAGCTGAAGAAGCTTCTTGGATGAGAAGCAAGACATCTCCAAAGAAAAACCAGAAAGTCCAGTTGCCTCTTGAAAAAGCACCTTTGGGACAACACTTATAACACTTCTCTTCCGTTTGGGTTTTATCCATCATCCTTAACTAGTGTTAGGAGCTCTTCCAATGTCAATGCATATTAAAAACAAAAAACAGTAACAGGCAGAGCTACAATTGCCCTGTCCCATTGCTCTTATTATTGTATCCTGCAGACACCTCTGAGTTCTCCTATGCTGCTTCATCTTTTTTTGCTTTGACCAAAAACATGGAATGAAGAAAAACATTATTGCCTTTGTGACAAATCATTATCAGTGATGTCTGAATAACGTTAAGCATGTGTAAAGCACTAATTATGTTCTATGCTTATTGTCATAAAATGTAACAGCAACTTTGATCAGTTGATGATTAACAGCTGTGTGTTGAAGACTCTGAACAGGCTCTCCTGGAATATGAATGGTAATGCCATCTCAGTCTATAGGAGAAATTAAAAGTTACTTCAGAAATTGATCCCCATTTCCCCTGCTGAAGAAGATGCTATTGCAGTCAGAAACATACTAAAATCCTTATAGTAATTTTCAATACATGGCTGAAAAGCCTAAAAATTTCATACCAGGCAGCCAGTGGTTGGATTCAGTCTGTTCAGGCCAGTTCAGGTGAACCAGTTGTTAATTTGCTGGCTGGCCCGGCCCGGCCCGGCCCCTTCCAGGAGTCCCCACATGCCCCATTTTGGCTCCCAGGTAATGCAAGGAGGCCTACTAGGCCCAAAATTGGATGCGGTGGGTGTAGCGCTGCCCCCTCATGACCTGTTTTTGCTCCCAGGAGGCTGCAAGGAGATCTACTAAGCCAAAAACGGCACGGGGGAGCGGTGCGCCCTGCCCCCGTGGCCCATTTTTGCTCCCAGGGAGGTGCAGGAGGCCGAGTGCTGCCTGTCACAACACCTGACCACACCCACCCAGCTAGTCATTAGGTCAGAGAACCGGTTGTTAAATTATTTGAATCCCACCGCTGCAGGCAGCCCCCACCTAGAGTGGCAAACAAGTTGCTAGATGTCCAGTTTAAGAATTTCACTGCTTCAATGTTTTATAGATGGCATTTAGATCCCAAAAAGTTGTCATGTATGTACCCTAATGTTCAGCCAAAATGTTGGAGATGTGAATGTTTGGATGCTACGTATTATCATGTTTGGTGGACCTGTAGGAAAGTTAAGGCTTTTTGGATAAAAATTTGGTGGGTCATGCAGAATGTTTTGAAGAAAAAAATTCAATTTTCTCCACAACTGTTTTTATTGGGTATAGTTAAGGGTTTTACATTGGGTGAAACAAAATTGATATTGTATATGATAACAGCAGCAAGATTGTTGATAGGTAAATACTGGAAGAATGAAGCTTTGCCCACTATTGAGGAATGGACTTTGAAGATGGCCAGTTTTGCAGAGATGGCGAAGATTTCAGCATATTTAAAAGACTGTTCACAAGAGACTTATGAGTGGGAATGGAAAAGGTGGATAGAATATGTTCAGAACAAATATCAAACTAGAAAGTATCAAATAGCTTTTACTTGAAAATAATGTACTAGAAATTTTTTAAAGTAATGAGATAAAGAGAAAAATTATACAGGGGAGGGAGGGGCTCAAGTTTATATATAAGTGTTATATTAGGGTTCTTCATGAGTATGAGTATATTATAGGGAAGTCTGGGGGGAGGGGAGGGTTAGGGAGGGTTAGGGAGGTTGGGAAGTTTGGGGGGGAGGTGGGGGGGGAAAAAGGGGTGAAAATGTAATTGTAAAACTTTTGCAATAAAAAAAAAAAAGAATTTCACTGCTCTGCACTTGTAGTATTTCAGCCAAGGGGTAGCTAAGGTGAGAGCAATTCAAACTTATTTGTAACAAAGGAGTAGGTAGAACATAATCTGTGTAGTATTTTCAGTTATGTTAACTACTATGTACCATACGGCCAATTTCATTGTATGAAATTGACTCATCAGATGTAGATAGCCAAACGTTATTGTATGGACTTAAATTATCTACTGGGACTTGAAATCTACTAGGATTTTTGCACTTAGATGAGTGTATTAAAATTAAACCACAATATGTTCTTTCTAAAAGGATAAATAATATTTTTAAAGTGGATGCTACTGGGATTATTTAATTATGGACTAAATAATTGGAATATTGGATTTCACATCAATGGCTACAAATATTTAAGAACATTAGGTATTGAAAGATTTGAGACTAATATATGTCTATCTGTCATCTTTCTTTTGAAAACATCTATTGGATATTTTCAAAAGAATAGATATCAGATTTTCTTTGTAAGAGATGTAAAAATTTAAGGGCTCACTATCTGATTTAATTTGGTTTTGTGAACTAATGATGGTGCTCCTTTAGAATAAGATTTCAATATACTGTACATAAGTAGATGCATGGAGACATCTTTAAATATTAAAAATGTTAAGATGTTACTAAATTACATCCCAACACTTTTTTTGAGGAATTAGGGCTCTTCCCAGCATGGGATGGTGCTAAAAGATTAATAATGAAAAATTTGGAAAATGATATTATTCCAAACATTAAATATTGGCTTTGGAAATTGGCTTTTGTAATTTATCTGTTTGGGAAAAGTCAATATATTCAATCAGGAAATGAAACAATCCGTTCTTCTTTGGTATCAATAAAATGATATTTTATAGCAATCATCATTGTCTTTTAATGATCTCATAATCCCTTACAGGGTAAAGTCTGGGCAACTGAATGGAACTGAGTGTTTACTGGTGGGATGCCCTTTCTATCGCCAATGCGGAGTTATATTCAGTTATATTGGGGGCGAATCATTGGCCCCCACAGAGAGGGCCCGCAACTTGGGTGTCCTCCTGGATGCGCGGCTGTCCTTAGAAGGGCATATGACAGCCGTGGCCAGGAGGGCTTTTTGTCAGGTTCGCCTGATACGCCAGTTGCGTCCCTTTCTGGACCGGGACTCCCTACGCACGGTCACTCAAGCACTCGTCACTTCTCGTCTGGACTATTGTAACGCTCTCTACATGGGGCTCCCCTTGGGGTGCACCCGGAGGCTCCAACTGGTGCAGAATGCGGCTGCGCGGGGGATTATGGGAGCGACGGGGCGCTCCCATGTGACTCCTCTCCTGCGCGAGCTGCATTGGCTTCCGGTGGACTTCCGGGTGCGCTTCAAGGTGTTGGTGATTACCTTTAAAGCGCTCCATGGCTTAGGGCCAGGGTACTTACGGGACCGCCTTCTGCCACCAATAGCCTCCCACCGGCCGGTTCGCTCCCACAGAGAGGGCCTCCTCAGGGTGCCGTCGGCCAGACAATGCCGGCTGACGACCCCCAGGAGGAGAGCCTTCTCTGTGGTGGCACCTACCCTATGGAACAATCTACCCCCAGAGATACGAGTGATCTCCGACCTCCGGATTTTTCGTCGGGCCCTAAAAACTCATTTTTTTCAACTAGCCGGTCTGTCCTGATTTTAGGGTTAGTTTTAAAATTTTTAAAATTTTAATATTTATTTTAATTGACAAGTTTTAAATTATGAGCCAAATTTATAAATTATCTTAATTCTATTTTAATTGTGATGTTTGTATAGATGTTTTTTATCTGGCTGTTCACCGCCCTGAGTCCGAAAGGAGAAGGGCGGTATAGAAATGTGAATAAATAAAATAAAATAAATAAATAAATAAATATAATCTCAACGTCCCCAGAGAGAGAAATATCTGTCTCTACCTAGGATCGAACTCACAGCCTCCTGATTGTGAGGCAAGAGCTCCTTCTCTTGGCTACCGCACCACTCATGATATTTTATAGCAATACAGTAACATTTTCAGGGTTTTTATCCATTTCTTCTTGATAATAATATAGTATTATAATATATTATATTTTTTGTAAACCAGTGATGTTTACTATACATTTACTCCATATATTTTAGCTGTTTAATATTGGTAGTTTTTAATTTAGGTTTGTTTTTTTAAAGTCTTTCTCTTCTTTTATTTTTTTGGGCGGCCTATTGTTTGTCTGTCTGTGTGTGTTTTATTAATTGTCTTTAGCATGTTCTTGTTTGTTTCATTGTTTATATTTTTGTACTGTTTACTGTTTGTAATCTTCCTATAAAACACGATATAAAAAATGAAAAAAAAATCATTTTTTCAATTTCTCTTTGCCTTTAGGTATAATGATTCTTCTATAAAACGTGCAGTATGGAATGAAAAAATATTTGGTGATTTTTTTTTTAAGATGGGGGACTACTCAGTTTTGTATTGATTAAAATGCGAAGGATGGACGTAAAATGAACAGCAGATGCCAAATAAATGCCCAAAGGGCCATAGAAAGAAAACAACTTCAGGAAGTTTTATGGTATGACTCAATAAATGTATTTGCTCCATTTTGATTATTTTTTCTTTTTTGTAATTTTCCTGGCATAATAAAAGCCAGAGGGCATTAAAAACCAGGTTTCCTAAAAACCAGTCTCGCCATTAATTAAATACTATGACAAGGAAGTAACCTTGTAAATTCTTTAACAGCACCAGGACTTGTGTAAAGTTCATTCATGCATTAGATTGAATGAAAGGGCAATCATACATTACTTAGATCTATGCATCTCCAGTTTCGTTTAGAGAGCAAAAGATTTATAAAGGCAGGGAATTAGGTGGCCCTGTCAATTGAAAGATGGGGGATGAACCAGAGGTAAAATCCAGCAGGTTCTGACAGGTTCTGGAGAACTGGTAGCGGAAATTTTGAGTAGTTCAGAGAACTGGCAAATGCCACCTCTGGCTGGCCCCAGAGTGGGGTGGGAATGGAGATTTTGCAATATCCTTCCCCCAGGAGCCGGGGGGTGGGTGGGTGGAAATAGGGATTTTGCAGTATCCTTCCCCTGCCACACCTACCAAGCACCACACCACGCCCATAAGCACGCCCACAGAACTGGTAGTAAAAAAAAAATGAATTTCACCACTGGGATGAACCCTCACCAACCAGACTCTAGTGAGTGTTGGGAAGCCAGGGCCTCTAGTATGAGCCAAGAATTGATATATATGGGTGGTTACCTAAGGCTGACCATAAGAGACCCAGCTGATCAGTACAGGTAGTCCTTGATATGCAACCACATTTGGGACCCACAACTTTCATTGCTAAGCAAGGTGGCTATTAAGTCAGCTGCAGATAATTTTACAACTTTTTTGCTTTAAACAAATTAAACAAATCACATACTTATTAAACATTCAGGGTAGTGCGATAGCCTAGAGGTGGAACTCTTGCCTTACAATCAGGAGGCTGTGAGTTCGATCCTAAGTAGAGACAGATATTTCTCTCTCTGGACACAATGAGAATTTATCTGCTGAACAAAACTCTGCATTGGTGACAGGAAGGGCATCCGGCCATTAAACACTCTGCTAGCTCTATTCCATTGCCCAGACTCCACCCCTCAAGGGATTATGGCAGGGATGAAATGGAGGCGGGTGGTTTGGAGAACTGGTAGCAAAAATCCCTGCCCCCCCCATGCCCAGCTGAGCCACACAATCATCAGAGGCTTTTTTTTTTTTTTTACTTTTAAAAGTATTTTTTCTACAACCTCTTCAGCCGAAAAAATGCTTTTAAAAGGAAAAAAAAAGCCTCTGATGATTGCACAGCTCAGCTGGGATCGTCAAAGGCTTTTAAAAGCATTTTTTCTACAACCTCTTCAGAGGTTGTAGAAAAAATGCTTTCAAAAGGCTCTGACGATCCCAGCTGAGTTGCCTGATCTGCAGAGGCTTTTTTTCTTTTAAATGCCTCTGACGATCAGGCAACTCAGCTGGGATCATCAAAGGCATTTAAAAGAAAAAATGCCTCTGCTGATCAGGCAACTCAGCTGGGATCATCAAAGGCATTTAAAAGAAAAAATTGGCCACGCCCACCCAGTCACATTACCCCCCACCACCACCAAGCCACACCCACAGAACCGGTAGTAACAAATTTTAGATTTCACCACTGGATTATGGGGTCATTAAAAGATGATGACGACATACGTATTCAACATTGACTTTGCCTGTCAGAAGCTGGCTAGGAACATCAGAAATGGGATTCATATGATCCCAGGACACTGCAACTATCCTTAATACAGACTAAGTGCCCGAATTTTGTTCATGTGACTATGGGAACACTGATCATGTGTGAGGACTGTTTATAAATTACTTTTTTCAGCACTGTTGTAACTTCAGTTATTAAATGAATGGTTATAAATTGAGGACTACGTGTATTTCAATAGCAGATCTGGTTGATTAGATTAATTGGAGATATGGAAACTTCTCTTTGGCTGAGAATGAAGAGGAAGGCTAATCAATCCAGGCGGAAGTGGGATAAGGGTAGACACATCTCCATGGTGTTGAACTAAGAGATTTTGTGGGAAACATCAGTGGGCCATTACATGAGAAGACAGACAGACAAAATGTGTTTTTCTCCAAACCGCAACTGGGTTTTCTTGATGTATCTTGAAAATGTTTCACTTCTCACCAAGAAGTTCTAACTAATTGGTGGGGAAAGGAAAAGTTTTATACTTTTATCAATCAGCTAGTCTTCTATGGATACTTGATTCCCTACTCCATGCTTTCTATAGTCTTGAATTTCTAATTTAGTATATTAGTATACTTAATATTTAGTATATTAAAATTTTATAAAGCATAATAGTATTTGATTTATATAATATTTGTTTGATTTACCATATTTTTCGGAGTATAAGACACACCGGAGTATAAGATGCACCTACCTTTTCTGGTGAGGAAAAGAAGAAAAAGAAATCTCCCTCTCTCTCTACCTCTGAGCAATTTTGCCTCATTGCAACAAACAGCAAACAGCCTGCTTTACTTTCATTTTCATTTTCAGCATAGCTTGATTAGCACAAAGAAAAAAAATCTGCTCCAGCAATTTACCTCTTTGCAGCAAGCAGCAGAGCCCTGCGCAAAACAGCTGAGAGCAAATCAGCTGAGAGTCGGGAGGCCTATCCAGTCAACTTGTGCTAAATAGGCTGTGCTGAAGCTGAAAGGAGCAGTTTTTCCTTGCTGTTTGCTTGCAAGGAGGTAACTGCTGGAATGCAGAGGCCAAAGGGTGGGGGCCAGTGGGTGGGCGGGGCTACATTCGGTGTATAAGACGCACCTAAATTTTCACCTCCTTTTAGGGGGGGAAAAGGTGTGTTTTATACTCCTAAAAATATGGTATATTCCCATCCCTTTTCTCCAGAAACTCAAGCCAGTTTATGTGGTACAAGTGGTACCTTGGTACTCAAATGCTTTAAAACTCATCGAATTTGGTACTCAATGCACCTTGATGTGAAATTTTGTCCTAGTACTCATCGTTTGTTTGCTAAACGCACAAGCTAGAACTTGTTGGCCTCTGTTTTGCCTTCAGATGCTTTCTGGAAAGCCCTCTGCAGCCAATAATAGAGCTCTGGATCGATCCGGAGCTCTGTTATTGACTGCAGATAACAGATGCCGGCAGGCATCTGAAGGCAAAACAGAGGCCAGGGCAATGCATGCGAGTAGTGGCAAGTGGTCGCAGAAGAAGGTGAGGCAGGTGTCAGGATGTGCGAGGCCTGGTAAGTAGGGCAGCTCCACCCCCCATCCCCACCCTAGCTTACTTTTTACCTGTGTGCCTCACCCCACCCTCTGTACCCCAGGGTGGGTGTGGTCTTAATTAGGACTAATTTTGTAGGTGGGGCTTAAATTGATTGCATGCGCTCAAAAACATGATATGGCTTCTTTTCAAGGTGGGTTGTCCTTTTGGAGAAACATGGTAGGAGAGGTCTATGTAGCTAAAATCACTGCGGAGCTTTTTCCATTAAAAGTAGGAAGGCGTTGTCTTTCAACCGGTTAATTGCTTTCAACTTATTTAATTTAGTTTACTTATTTGACGGATTTAAACACTTACTCCTGAAATTACATTGCTCTAGAGATAATCTTTGACTGTGTCCATGGGAAAAACTTACTTGCTAGATACTTCTGACCAAATTTGGCAATCCTGTTTCCTCCCATGGGCAGGAACTTAAATATAATTAAAATTAAATATTCATTTTTTTAAAAAAATTGAACCTCATGTCTGAGTCTCACATAGCTAGATGCTTCATTAATCATCGGGTCACTATACTGCTGAATTCAAGGCAGTTATTCTGGTCATGATGACATCACTATAAAACTTAGAAGACCTTGCAGTGTTAAGTCGTAAAAATGTCAACTAAATATAAGGACCAAGGTTGTTCTCCCAGTATAGTTTTTCCCCAGTAATATTTCATGTTCTTGTCTTACTTCCTGAACCAGATTTACAAGTCTTTTCACCACAATAATAATCCAGGTATGGTTCTCCTTCTCTAAAGATAGATCAGCAGTCTCCCAACTCTTTGCAACTGCTATCATGAATAAATTAGCAATTATATTCATTAATAGATGAAGGATTAGAATGCTTTTGATTTAATGCTTTTTAAATTATTGATTGTAAGCAACCCAAAGAATATGCAACTATTAAGAAAAGAAGTTGCGTGTACAGGCAGTTCTCAATTAACGACCACAATTGAGCCCAAAATACCTGTTGCTAAGCAAGACAGTTGTTTAGTGAATTTTGCCCCATTTTAGGACCTTTCTTGCCACAATTATTAAGTGAATCACTGCAGTTGTTAAATCAGTAACATGGTTGTTAAGTGAGTCTAGCTTCTCCATTGACTTTGCTTGTAAGAAAGTCACAAAAGGTGATCACATCACCCTGGGAGACTGTAATCATCATAAATATGAGTTTTCAGAACCTGGGGCCTGTAAGTCTCCCTCAGCCCTTGCAAGAAGGCAGACAAACTATTTTTTGAGAATCTTGCCAAGTAAACAGCAGGACTAATCCAGGCAATTGCCAGTTGTCAACAATGACTCAAAGGTGCACACAGTTATAGCACCCACACTCAGATCCATCTTTGGTACTGATAGAATACTGTCAAGGTGTGATTGCAAGACATTTTAAAGGGAGAACAGCATTACTTGTCACACTCTAGGCAGTTGAGTGATTGAGTTATTACAAACAGTTAAGTAATTAGTTACTCATTAAGCCAAGTTTGATTCCTGATGATTGCATGGATAACAGTTGACTTACACCCACTAATTCATAGTTCTTCCAAAAATATTCCAGTAATTTCTTTCATCCTGTGCATTTACCTTATCCCTTGCCTTCCCCAATGAATATTTTTAGTGTTACTTTAGTCCATGGGTGTCAAACTCGCTGTGTCACGTTGCCGACATGTGACGTATCGTGACATTTTTTCATTCATGGAGTGAATGGGGTGGGTGTAGACTGCGTGTATCACATCTGGCCCGTGGGCCACCAGTTTGACACCCCTACTTTAATCCATCATCTACTCACATCATATGCCCAAATATGTAATTTCTCCTTAGTGATCATCACTTCAAACTTTCTTTGGTGCAGGACTTATTGGCTACTTCTTGTTTTCCATGGTCCTTCCAAATGTTTATTGGGGTAAAACAAGGAAGGTATGAATGAACTGATTGTTTACAATTCAAAATTTCTCTCAGACTCGGCAGGAAGATTTTTATGGCCTCCTGGTGAAACACATTCCATTATGAAGTCTACAGTTGGTCTTGTGAAGCAGATCAATCTCTGGATAACAAAACATTGTATGCAAACTATATTGAAAATCCAAATGTATTTTGAAAGGTAAATTATTGAAAGTCTTGCCATCATATTCTAACATTAAACTTGATTCACCATTATTATATCTCATGCTGCAAATTACATTTATGCAAATCTGCCCTAGACTAAAGCAAAATGATAATTCTGTGATTAAAATATAGATTAAGATAATTGTAGCATTGTAAAATCATGTAATGAGCACTATAAAATTTGTTTCTGTTATTCTTTTCATGTTTTGTATCACATATGTTTTAAGACCGGTAATAATGCCAAGCTGGTTTGAAGTATATGCAGAAGTTAATGAGAGTTGCAATGAAATGCGGTAATAAAATTTGTCATCTAAGGAAGGGGATATGTCTCACGCAGGAAATAAAAATTATCTATTCCTTGAGAGAAATATTATTCCTCACTAAAAAAAAAAACCCTTCCCCAATCTGAAGCCTGCCATAAAAGTGTTATGATTCACATATCTCAAAGCTATTGCCACCACTTACCATTTAGACTTATATACCGCTTCACAGTGCTTTCCAGCCCTCTCTAAGCGATTTACAGAGTCAGCGTATTGCCCTCAACAATCTGGGTCCTTGTTTTACCCACCTCGGAAGGATGGAAGGCTGAGTCAACCTTGATCCTGGTGAGATTCGATCTGCCAAACTGCTGGCAGCCGGTGATCAGCAGAAGTAGCCTGCAGTACTGCACTCTAACCACTGCACTACCACGGCTTATTAATTGTGAAAGACTTATATGTAATATGGATACAGCTATTGCTGCATACTGAGTAATGCTCCTTGAAACTCCAAAACATAGTAGAAGGAGCAAACAATGACAGTTTCTTTTGAATATACTTTATGGGACTCCAAACACATAGGCACATAAACAGTTTTGGAAAAGAAATGTTGTGAACACTCTCATATAAATGGATGCTGTAGATTTAAAGGTCAATCACAAAACATTAATTTTCTACAAAACTTAATGGGAATGTTCCATGTCACCTTTAAGATTATGTCAGGATTGACTCCTGACAAAAATCTCTCATTACCTGTCTTCTTGATGGATTAATTTACCCACCACTTTAATTCTCTAAATGTGCCTATCGACCCATACAAGGTCAAGAACATTCCTGAGATTTGTTGTTGTTGTTAGTTGCGAAGTCATGTCTGACCCATCACGACCCCATGGACAATGTTCCACCAGGCCTTTCTGTCCTCTACCATCCTCTGGAGTCCATTTAAGCTCACACCGACTGCTTCAGTGACTCCATCCAGACACCTCATTCTCTGTCGTCCCCTTCTTCTTTTGCCCTCAATCTTTCCCAGCATTAGGTTCTTCTCCAGTGAGTCCTGAGATACATCCTTAGTATTAAAGAAAATGGTGGGTTGAGATTTTTTTTTTTTAATCAGGTGAATCAGAATGAACATGTCTATGGTCATCAAGTAGCACAATGGGCTCTATGGCTTTCCTATGGTCTCATCCAGTATATTCTCAGCTTTCATCTGAGTTCAGATGATAGGAAACTGTTGTTTGCAAGCTGAGGATCTTGGCTGTACGAGGCAAATAGGACACAAGTGTCCACAATCTGCAGTAGGCAAAAGCAGTGGAGAGACAACCCATCAGATTTCATTGGGATTTCATTGCAGATCAAATGGATTGTGAAATGATTGTGTTCAGTAATAAGTAAGGCTGGCCACTAAACCCTAAATTTAGAGAATAATCTGAAACTTCAGTATGTCCAGTGGAAAAAGTATATTGCCTCCCCCAAGGAGTGAACATCCTGATTTTTAAATGCTATCTTTGGGCGCTTCTCAGCTTTCTACAGTAAAGGAAACAGGGTGTGTATTGGAATCCATGCTGAGAGCTTTAACCTCAAATCAGAGCGATTCTTGTCATTAAGCAGCTATATTTTATCCACTCATGTGGAGAGAACACAGTCCCTGCTCTAACCCAGAGATTGATCCAAGACTTTAAATCTTAATTGATCCAGGGATTTCCCAAGGAGAATCCCTTTCAGCTCTTATTTTAAACAAACCTATCATCAAATCCCCGTCAACATGGGGAGCTATAAAATGCCATTTGTCTCTGTTTTGGAGTATCCAATTCAAAAAAAAAGCCATCCAGTTTTGAGCTTTTTATATCTTATATCATTGGGGTACCACTTAGAAAGGCAGCATAATACAACTTCAAGTAATGCTGTGTTAAGCTACTTCGGATTCAACAGGTGAATCTCAAAGGCTCGCTTCTCCCTTATACCATAGACCAGTGATGGCTAACCTTTTTGGCACCGAGTGCCCAAAGTGCGTGTGCATGCACGTGCATACCCATAATGCAATCCGTGTGCGACCCCCCGCATGCCTGCATATGTGCATGTGACCCCCGCATGTGTCCTGCCCCCCGCTCATGCACACGTGTCTCCCGCGTGTGCCCCACCACCTGCGCATGCATGGCAGAGACTTTAAAACCAGCTGGCTGGTGGGAGGCACACACCCATGTGCGGCGGAACTGAGGTGGGGCGACGGTTCTTGTGCCCGCAGAGAGGGCTCTGCGTGCCACCTGTGGCATGCGTGCCATAGGTTCGCCATCATGGCCATAGACTGAGCATCTCCTCAAAGCCATACGAATGCTTTAAAAGCACAGAACCTGCTTCCTTAAATGTTTTTTTTCCAGTGAGACTGTTCTACCAAGACAACAAGGTCTACCCAAATACGGGACGGAGCATACTGCTTCCGCTTTCGCCTTTCAGCCCCAATCCAGGAGCCTTCGCAGGCAGTTGTTTTCACGACAAACTATTTTTATGTTGAATTTATGTTTACCGACAAAGAAATAAAGGGAGACTTTATGCTCTCGTCAGCTAGCATATTGTTCTGGGATTTGAACCCGGGCTACTTACATATTAGGTAGATGTATTAACCTCTAAGCCATGGGCTCTCCTCCCCTGGCTATACCAGGGGAGAGTTAAATGTTTTTTCTGGTGAGACTGGTCTATCAGGGCAACCTGGTCTATCCAAATATGGGACAGAGCATACTGCTTCTGCTTTCGCCTTTCAGCCCCAATCCAACCCCAATGCTTCCTTAAACCAGGGGTGAAATTCAGCAGGTTCTGACAGGTTCTGGAGAACTGGTAATGGAAATTTTGAGTAGTTCAGAGAACTGGCAAATACCACTTCTGGCTGGCCCCAGAGTGGGGTGGGAATGGAGATTTTGCCATATCCTTCCCTTGCTACGCCTACCAAGCTATGCCCATCAAGCCACACCCACAGAACCGGTAGTAAAAATTGGATTTCACCACTGCCTTAAACCATCCTACTCTTCTCCTTCCCTTGACAAATGCATTCACTGCACTCCTCTCTGCATAGCTTCAGGAATCCTTCTCTCCCCTCTCTCTTCCTGCCCATCTTCTTTGGAGGCTACACCCCTTGTCTATTTCTTTCAGTATCTCCATGCTTTGAACTGATGGGCATTTTATTTTCTAGTGAAACCTGACAGGCTCTCTCAATCTATTAATTTCTGAATTAATTTTTCTCTTACTGCCAAATTTCTCTCCATATTATCCACCCACTCCCCCTCTCACCATCTGACCAATTTAAGACCAGGTAAAACTTTAATTTCAGTAAGTTTAACAAGAGCAAATTATCTCTAATTCCTATTTCCTGCATTCTAGTTTAACTTTTTTCTGGATTTTATCAATGTTACAGCAACTGCCATATTTTTTGGAGTATAAGATGCACCTGAGTATAAAATGCACCTAACTTTTTTGGTGAGGAAAAGAAAAAAAAAAGAAATCTCCCTCTGCCTCTGAGCAATTTTGCCTCGTTGCAGCAAACAGCAAACAGCCTGCTTAACTTTCATTTTCGTTTTCAGCATAGCTTGATTAACACAAGGAAAAAAAAAATCTGCTCCAGCAATTTACCTCTTTGCAGCAAGCAGCAAAGTCCTGCGTAAAACAGCTGAGAGCAAATCACTGAGAGTCGGGAGGCCGATCCAATCAACTTGTGCTAAATAGGCTGTGCTGAAGCTGAAAGGAGCTGTTTTTCCTTGCTGTTTGCTTGCAAGGAAGTAACTGCTGGGATGCAGAGGCCAAAGGGTGGGGGCCAGTGGATCGGCGGGGCTACATTCGGTGTATAAGATGCACCTAAATTTTCACCCCCTTTTAGGGAGGAAAAAGGTGTGTCTTATACTCCAAAACGTTATGTAGGCTACACTGTTAATCACGTTTCATATTGCCCATCCAGAGATGTCCGTGTCTGCTTCAAAAGGGCAAGATGGAGGATGCAGCATTGCAATCAAACTCAACCTGCTGACATGATTTTATGGCTATTTTCTCTTTCTGGCTTGACAATTACATTGGGAAAGATTTTGTCTTATATTTCTTCCTGCTGTTTATCTTCTCGAGAAGTTAGCTCTAAGCCATTCACATTATTATTATCATCACTTTAAAACTTGGTGGCATTTTAAAAGACCATTTGTATCCCACATCAAATCAGCCAACGTGTCTCAAAACTGCCAATCCATGTGGGATTTTAGTTGTTTTGCAAGATTTTATTTGAGAATGTTGAAAATTCATACAAAATTTCATGGTCCATTGCTTGAGGTATTGTGAGACTGTACAGTTTTTGTACAAAATTTCATAAGATCTGAAATCTTGTGACATTTGGTGGCCTCATGAATTTTGGCTTATGTATACCCTTTGAAGGGGGTAACAAGCTCACTAGTGTCTATGGGCATTTTGTTATAAACCCTGATTTAAAAACATATGATATGACTTTAGCTATCATAGATCAAGACAACCAGTTTCAGTAAGCTAGAAACAAGGAAACCATAAATTCTAACCCTGCTTACAAAACTAGCTGGGTGATCTTGGGCCAGTCACTCTCTCTTTCTAGATGTTGAGATTCTAGAAAGAGTGCAGAGAAGAGCAACGAAGATTATTAGGGGACTGGAGGCTAAAACAAATGAAGAACAGTTGCAGGAACTGGGTATGTCTAGTTTAATGAAGAGAAGGACTAGGGGAGACATGACAGCAGTCTTCCAATAACTCAGGGGCTGCCACAAAGAAGAGGGGGTCAGGCTATTCTCCAAAGCACCTGAGGGCAGGACAAGAAGCAATGGGTGGAAACTAATCAAGGAGAGAAGCAACCTAGAACTAAGGAGAAATTTCCTTTTTTTAAAAAAAAAAAAATCAAGTTTTATTGGTTTACTCCCCCCGCCCATTCACCCACATCTTTTTTTGAACAGAGTATTGGCCATATCTTATCTTATACAATTTATCAAATTTAAATACATTTTACTCAATTACAATTTTTGCCACAATTTTCTTTTTTCCCTTTTTTTTAATCATATCTCAATATTTCTTTGCTTACTTATATAAACAACATTTTCATTTGCCCTCAAATTCTAATTTTCCTGCTTATTCATATTTATTCTCTTTTATTTTTTAACTATTCATTCTTTATTTTAGTATATTTATATATGTTCGGGGTTGCCTTTCTTCCATTTCATCTTTTTTGTTGTACAACAATCTTTCTTCTCAATCCTGTCATCTCCCTCTCTTCTTTCCTTCTTATTTTCTTTTTCCCTCCTCTCCTGCTCCTCTCTACTTCCTCCTCCTTTCTCCTTCTCCTCCTTTCTTCCTCTCTGTCTAGCCCTCTCTCCTACTCTAATTTTCCCTCTCTTCCTTCTTCCCCTCTCTTCCATCCCTCTCTCTAAGGAGAAATTTCCTGACGGTTAGAACAATTAATCAGTGGAACAACTTGCCTCCAGAAGTTGTGGGTGCCCCAACACTGGATGTTTTAAAGAAGATGTTGGATAACCATTTGTCTGAAGTGGTGTAGGGTTTCCTGCCTAAGCAGGGGGTTGGACTAGAAGACCTCCAAGGTCCCTTCCAACTCTGTTATTCTATTCTAAACCTTAGAAGAAGACAACGATGAAAAATGATGCCAAGAAAACTGGAGGGGCTTTTGTCCAGGTAGTTGACAGAAATCTAAAATAACTTGGAGGCCCAAAAAATATATCACGGATCAAAGGAAATGTTAGCTAGATGTATGATTAACTATATTGGATTAACATAACTCAGTACTTAACATTCTTTTTTGTTTTGAAAGTCAGCTGGAGAAGAGCTCTGCACAACTTACTGATTTATATAACTGCTCATCTCACAGATAAACAAGCAACCTCAATGCAGTCAAAGTCTCCCCTGGGATAAAATAGAATAAAATCTCCTTCCAACAGGGCATGGCTTCTGTTGACCTTGTGGACCAACTCTCTGGTTTTCAAGGCAATGTTGTGAAATGTGGTTTGCCACTACTTCCTCCTGCAGTATCTCTTTTCTAGAACAAGGTTAAAGCAAAGCTGGCTGAGGAACTCTGGGAGTTGAAGTCCACAAGTCTAAAAGGTTGGAGACCCCTGTTCTAGAGGGTCTCTCATCCTTATAACAAGAAGGTCACCTTAAACTGTCTACCGGTAGAAAGGTCTACCTTTCACGTTTTTTAAGAGGTCCCTAAGGGGGCGTGCATAAGCGCACCAGTGTGCCTACCATCCCTGTCCTACTGTCCCCATTTATATGTCCTCATTTTATGTGTTTATGTTTTGCTTATTTATATCCTTTTATTTGTGCCAATTTTTTTTCATGTGTCCATGTCTATGTCTATACTGTTACTTGTTTCCTTGTACTTGTTGACAAATAAATAAATAATAATAATAAATAATAATTTGCAAAAACCAAAAAAGAGAAGATCAAACCCTGCTTAGCTGTTGAAGATCAGCCAAGGTCAGTGAGACGTTGCTCAATTTAAATTCCTTGTGGTTTGTTTTTTTTTAAAAAAACCCACCAAAATATCATGATAAAAAGCTTCATGACAAAAAGCTACTAATGAAGTGTCTCATTATGGGACTATCAACAAGAAACAGGCATTGCGGTATCTCCTGGCAGGAGGTAATAAATGTAAGCTTTTGTGCCTTCAAGTGCCTTCCCTTGATGGAAGTGCCAATTAATTGACTAGGTGTTTGATAATGATTAAATGAGGATGGCATTTTTAACAATGCTTGAGCAGAAAGACTGCAGATGGGTGCATGGCAATGAGGTGAAAGAAGCAACAATATCACTGTTAATTTATTAAAAGAGGCACCCTTTCAATACACTGATGCATCACAGAGATTCAGGCACGTTGAAAAAATTAAATTGATTAGCTATATTTCAATTAAAACCCTACTTCAAAGTTTGCTGCTTTTTCAAATAACTTTTAATACTGTTATATTCAAACTCCAGTCAATGGTGAACATCTATGAACAAGGGGTGTCAAAAAAACCCAATACAGCAATTGCAACTCTGTAATTGAAGCTTCATTACTTTTTTATGTGATAGGTGCAGAAAATGAATAGAGCTTCAGTTGTGTGATTACAGCTGCCATGTTGACTTTTCCCTGGTCACCTCTGCAGCTATGTTGATGGCAGTGGTGGGGGTTGCCTCCGGTTCAGTCCGGTTCACAAGAACCGGTAGTAAAACCAGCGGGAGGCCCCGCCTATCGCCCCGGATGTCATCATTGGCAATCTGTGCATGCGCAGAAGCAAGGAGCACCCTCGAGTGAAGCGAGCGCATGCGTGCGATTCCGTTGCGAACCGGTAGTAAAGGTAAGTAAAATCCATCCCTGGTTGATGGCCTTAGAAAAAGTGCTTCATGTTATGGCCTATTCTCCATTTATGGTTATTGCATCACCTCTGTGGTCACCAGACCGCAATTCAGGTGCATGGAAATCCACTTGTGTTTATATCCATTTGCAACCTTTTTACCGGTTTTTGACAAACAAAAAAAAAAGTGCAAAACTTTGCGGAAGCTGAATTCACTTAATGACCACATGATTCGCTTAATGACCACAGGGATTCAGTTAAGAACCACAGTAGAAATAGTGGGAAAATTAGTTAGGGTTATGTGGTGATACAATTGCCCCAACTTATGACAGAAGTTCTGATCCTAATTGTGATCATAAGTCAAAGACTAACTGCTCTTACTTTTGAGCCACGGTGAGTGCAGTGGTTAGAGTGCAGTACTGCAGGCTACTTCTGCTGACTGCTGGCTGCCTGCAATTTGGCAGTTCAAATCTCACCAAGCTCAAGGTTGACTCAGCCTTCCATCCTTCCACGGTGGGTAAAATGAAGACCCAAATTGTTGGGGGCAATAGGCTGACTCTGTAAATTGCTTAGAGAGGGCTGTAAAGCACTGTGAAGTGGTATATAAGTCTAACTGCTATTGCTAGTGTTATTGAGGGGGGCAGAATGAGCTATTAAGCAAGTGCTTTACATGTCTCAGGGTAGAAACAGATTCATCATCTGAATGCTGTGCCATACTAACTTTTATAGCTTTGGATATGGAATTATTTATGATAACCTGTAATAGAATTGTGTTATAATAAAAAGAGTGAAAGATACTTTTTGCCTCAGAGACAAATGTAAGAGTAAATACTCTTTGCTCAAGACAGTTCTTCAGAAAATGTACATTCTGAGGAAAAAACACTTCAAATACTCTTAAATCTCTATAGTAACCATAAAGGGAACGTCTTACTTAACAGACATACCGCAGATTTGGTTTTAAATATATAAGGTAGTTCTTGACTTGCATTCACAATTGGGACCAGAATTTCAGTCACTAAGCAATGTAGTTTTAAGGAAACCATCATGAGCCCTGATCCAATTTTATGAGTATTTTACTGTGGTTAAGTGAATCAAACCTGACAGAAGCCATGTTACTGTTTCTCAGTTGCCACACAGAAGGGGAGAGGGGGGGATGAGGTTGGGGAATGCCTTACTAGACACAACAGAGAGCTTTGTCATGGGAACCAAGGTCATCTCCACTGGTAATGGATAAGGTTGGAGAAGGAGTGCCTGCAGAGCCCGCCAATTGACCTAATTGGCCAATGTGACCTGTGACACTTGGGGGTGGGGTTATTTCCTATTTTAATTATACTGAAACCACAGAAATTTTTAGAGTTGGTTTTCCTTTAACCAATGCCAATATGATGTATTCAATAAAGAAATTCTTTCATGTGGATTCAAGTCTCAGAGTTCTGATTTGTTTGGGTTCATTAGTCATAACCTTGACAATATGATTGTTAAATGAATTATGTGGTTGCTAAACAAATCCAGCATCACTAATCAATTTTGCTTGTTGGAAGCTCTCTGGGAATGTCACAAATAGCGATCACATGACCCTGAGATCCTGCAACCATTGCCAAGCATGTCATCATGTGACGACAGGGATGGTGTGACAATTGTAGTTTCACGGATCGATTGTAAGACACTTTTTCCAAGGCCATCATAACTTGGAACTGTTATTAAATGAATACTCATTAAGTCAAGGACTAGCTATAGAGCAATTGCTCAAAAACAATATTGTTCAGACCATCTTATAAAATCACAAAACACGAAGCCAATCAAGTAATTTCATACCCAGGGCTGCTCATTTAGAATATTTAGAATTTTACCTGCTCTTTGACTTCTAAAACAACTTACATTGCAATTACCGCTGGAGGCAAATCAGAATGATGTCTGGGTTTGTAATTTCAAAAGATGAGCAGCTATTGAGCCTCAGCCTATCTTGTCTACCCGTTCACTTTGCTCTCATTATGGGCCACTCTCATTAGCAGTTCAGCCCTAGATGAGTTCATTCAAAAATAGAAGCCAAATTGTTCATCTACCTCAGCTTTCAAGCAAATGGGGGAAAGCGGTCATAGAAAATACTTTTGTGATTTTATTATATGTTTTTTATGCAAGCAGAAGCTCACAAAGGGCAAGGCACTAGTAGAATTAGGGACATCTAGTGTCATGTTCCGGTATCCCTCATAAGAAAAGACAGCAACACAAGTTGATGTTAGACTGTTTATCTGGAAACGCAGACTGGCACGAAGCAACTATCCAAAAGGAATAAAAGTTTCTGCTACCGTGGTTAGCTCACCCGCCCCTTATATTGGGCCCCACCTCCCTTATATATATACCGTAACCCTCCCACCGACCGCTAATATGGCTCCACAGTCCGGCCAAGCCCCTAGCTGCCCATCCCGGCTCATCCTGCCCGGTTTCCTGCTGCTGTCCATATGACAATCAGCTGTTTTCCCAATCCGACGAACAGCTGTTTTTCACTCAGCTGAGTACAGTCAGGGTTCTGCTAGTCACGCAGCAGCCCCTTGGATGCAGGAGCGGTCAGCCAGTCAAAGTCTGGGGCCCCCTTGCCAGGTGGAGCGAAGTGATGCGGGTTTCTCGGGTGCCAGCTATGCGCGCATGCCCACTCCTTCCCCACTCAAATGGTGGCCCCGGCCCATCTGGCGGTCCAATGCTGACATCTAGGGTGGATAAATATGTCAAGCTGATGGCCATGACCATGTGATTGGAGCCCTACCCTTATTTTATACTGACACTCATGAACATTCCCCTGACTCTGAAAACAGCAGGAAAGGAACTGGGATTTCTGGCCTTTTAAACATTTGTTTTACAGAGTTGGACATGTATGATTAAAGCCTAATGAAAACTGAGTACGCTGGTTTCATTTGGTCCACGTAAGGATTGTAACAAATACAGACTTCTGGTTTGTGAGAATAGGATGTTACTTAATGACAAATCTGAAAATGGGATGAGAAGTTTTGTGTTGTATTGTGTTTTGTTTTGAAGCAGAGATTCACCTTAAATGATTTGCAGATAATAGGCCAGCTGCAGTTTCTTGATGTATTTCTCTTTTTTTAAAAAAAAATTCAGCGGAGTAGCTTCTCTCCTAAAGAGATTAGCCTTGTGATAGAATAAGAGTTTATTCACACCTCACCTTCAAAAGTCCTTTTGTAAAGCAGCTTCAGAGATCAATTAGCTTTTGAGAAGAAAAGGAGAAAATTCTATATAACAGTTCAAGAAGAACTTACGCCCTCTCAGAGCCATGCAGAGTTCATTTATTTGAATCTCTACTGACTGATGATCTGCCATCAACTTGGTGTCAACTCTTAGTGATCACACAGATAGACCCTCAGGATGATCTGCCCCAACCTGGCCCTTCATATTTTACAATGGGGCACTCATTGCTGCTAAAATTCTTTTCTTTCTTTCTTTCTTTCTTTCTTTCTTTCTTTCTTTCTTTCTTTCTTTCTTTCTTTCTTTCTTTCTTTCTTTCTTTCTTTCTTTCTTCCTTCCTTCCTTCCTTCCTTCCTTCCTTCCTTCCTTCCTTCCTTCCTCCTTTCCCTTCCCTCCCTCCCTCCCTCCCTCCTATAGCTGCCCATCTCTGTCAATGGATGGCTGATAATTCAAAAAAAATATATTACAGTTAAATACACTAAAAACAATAATATATTCAAAATAAATATACATAGCAGTTGAGATACTTGACCAGTTAGCATTACTGGCAGAGGTGGGCTTCACATACTGTAATAACCAGTTTGCCCAACACCGGAAATGTGAGCTCGCTTTGCTCGTATGCGCAACATGCTTGCGTCATCAGAAAACATGGCAATTCGCTTGCATGTGCCATCCACGCATGAGTGTGACATGAAACAACATAGCAATTCACTCACAGGTGCTGCCTGCGCATGTGTGTGGCGTCAAAAACACAGTGATATAGGACGGGATTGCGCCCGGACGGTTCACCTGAATTGGTCCGAACCGGCTGAATCCAACCACTGATTACCAGCAGGAAACAGAGCCCTTGACACATTCAGTATCCCATGCTCGGGAACATAGCCAGGCTTTATGAAGGGCTAACTGTCACAAGTAAATGCCTTATTCTCCAATATGTAAATAGTATATAACCGGGGTATTAGGGGTTAACTTATTCTTCATCATTTAATATATTCATATTTAACCACTCCCATATCTTGCTCCGCCTTGTGTATATAAAAGGAGCTGTATGCACCTCCTCCTTGCTTCTATCTGTGATTATTCAGTGAATATAGAATGCCTACTGTAAATAAACAGTGTTTTGTTTGAATACTTTATTCTTAAATCAATTATTGAGTCTGATCCTTAAAATCTCGCAACACTAACAGGGTTGGGGCCATTCTAATCTCTGAAGAGAGGATGTTCCATAGAACAGGGGCCATTGCGGAAAAAGCCAAACTTCTTTCCTACCAGCTGACATTCTTTGGCTGATGGGATTCTGCTAGATTATGTTGGATGGGTAGAGACCAGTGGTGAAATGTAAAATTTGTTACTACTGGTTCTGTGGGCATGGCTTGGGGGGAGGGTAATGTGACTGAGTGGGTGTGGCCAACTTTTTTTTTTTACTTTCAAAAGCACTTTTTAAAATGCTCTTTGGCCGAAGAGGTTGCATAAAAAAAATGCTTTTAACAGCCTCTAACGATCTCAGCTGAGCCGCGTGATCATCAGAGGCTTTTTTTTTTTTTACTTTTAAAAGCATTTTTTCGGCCGAAGAGGTTGTAGAAAAAATGGTTTTAAAAATAAAAAAACCCAGCCTCTGATGATTGCGTGGCTCAGCTGGGCATGGGGAGGGGCATGCAGGGATTTTTGCTACCGGTTCTGCGAACCACCCGCCGCCATCGCTATTGGATCAGGCGACCCGGTCCGAACCAGGAGCATTTCACCCCTGGTAGAGACTCTTGGAAAAAGGTGATACCTCAGGGAATCCCTCCTTGTTAAATTCTCAAGAAACGAATGTATTTGCACAATGTCTCCAAAGTATGATAATTTGAACCTGGCCGATTACGCCTTGAGTGAAAACTCTGGATTGATTTGCTTTATGATCCATTTATTAGTTTTTTATGGTTATTCCTGGGATTCTCAACAGTCTTCTCCAGCATCAAAGTTCAAAAGCTTCAGTACTCTTTCGATCTTGCTTTTCATAATCCACCTTTCATGTGATTACTGAGGATTGACAGAAACTCGATGACACATAATCAATTTTTACTTGTTTGATAACAGCTCTCTGTTGGGTTGGGCATCAATTCCATAACTATTTCGTCTTGGGGAACCAAAGAATGTTTCAAAGATTTAGAAATGTTGCCTTTTTATAACTAGAGCATGTATTTAGTATTTTTTGATTACTAGAATAATGTGCACTTGCCTGTTTTATGTTTAAAATTACTCTGAGCATTTCTGGTAGTAATTTCAAGAGAGGGAGGTGGTGATTTCCATATAGTTTTAAAACTACAAAATCTCTTTTGCTCATTTTTGTTGCAATGCTACCACTTTCATTGGGTTTTTATTTTTAAATAATCCACATTTAAACAGTCTTTGAACATTTCCTCACTAGAGGACCATAATACAATCTACTTATTGTTGAATCAGCAAAAAATTATAGTTGCCTGAAATTTATTGTCTGTATTGCCAGTCTTTATTGCCTCTGTTCCCAGTCATTGCTGTACTTGACTTCTCTCTGAAGTATTGGATGACCCAAAGGATTTTACATAACTTTGATTGATGGAATCAGTTGAAAGCTCTGCTGGTATGAAGTCTGCCTTGTCCCATTGCCAATTCCTATCTTGCTCACATTGCCTCAGTTGTAAGCTGCTGAACTTTACATCTGAAAGCAAAAAAGAAGTTTTTGGAGAGTGGGCGTGCATTCTGTGCCTATTGGTAGCACTTACAGCAACAGCGTTTTCTCCTGGGTTCACAGGACAACTGCATGATCTCAGGAAAATATGAAGTATACAGTCAGTCCTTGACTTATCAGCCATGGTGGCACAGTGGTTAGAATCCAGTATTGCAGGCTAACTCTGCCGACTGCCAGCAGTTTGATCCTTGAGCGGCTCAAAGTTGATTTAGCCCTCCAACCTTCCGAGGTGGGTAAAATGAGGGCCCAGATTGTTGGGGGCAATATGTTGACTCTGTAAACCATTTAGAGAGTACTGTAAAGTACTGTGAAGTGGTATATAAGTGTAGGTGCTATTGCTATTGCTATTCACATTTACGATGGCCTCAGAATGGGTGCTATTTGTCCAGTAAAGCTCCTCCAGACATTGTAAATGGTCATGCTTCCTCCTGAAGTCATGTGACTGCATTTGGTGCTCTTGGCAAGCTGTTCACATTTATGACTAGTTGCCAAATACCCTGTGATGATGTGATTGCCATTCACATTCTTCTTTGCTGGCTTCCCCAGAAAGCCAGTGGGGAAGCTGGCAGGGAAGTTTGCAAGTGGAGGGGATGGAGGGTTTGAGATCTGTTTCCCCAGCGCACTGAATGATTTCTCCTCCCCTCTGCATGGGGAAGAGGAAATCCTTCCATGTACTGGAGAAAATAGACCTAAAATCTGATGAAAATGATCAAGATTATGTATAGGGTCTCCTGCCTGAGCAGAAGGTTGTACTAGGACCTAGGAGTACTCATCTCAAATGATCTAAGCCCCAGAGCTCACTGTAACAGCATTGCTAAAAAAGCATTAAGAATTGTTAACCTAAATTTGCGAAGCTTCTTCTCCAGTAACATTGTATTGCTAACTAGGGCATACAAAACCTTTGCCAGACCAATTCTCAAATACAGCTCATCTGCCTGGAATCCACATGTATATCAGACATTAATACGATTGAGCAGGTCCAGAGGTATTTCATGAGAAGAGCGCTCCACTCCTCTACTCACAATATCCCTTATGCCACCAGGCTTGAAATTTTGGGCTTGGATAATCTGGAACTGCACTGCCTGCGGTCTGATCTAAGCATCATACACAAAATTGTCTGCTACAATGTCTTACCTGTCAACGACTTCTTCAGCTCCAACCTCAATAATACATGGGCAAACAATAGTTACATACTCAAGGTAAACTGCTCCAAACTCGATTGCAGAAAATACAACTTCAGCAACAGAGTGGTCAATGCCTGGAATGCTCTACCTGACTCCATTGTTACATCCTCAAACCCCCACAGCTTCAACCTTAAACTGTTTACCGTGGACCTCACCCCATTCCTAAGAGATCCATAAAGGGGGCGTGCATATGCGCATCAGCGTGCCTACCGTCCCTGTTCTACTGTCTCCATTTATTTGTATTCATTTCCTTCATTCATGTCCATGTTCATATTTATACCTGCTATCTTGTACATGTTTTACAAACAAACAAACAAACAAACAAAAGACCTCCAAGGTACCTTCCAACTCTATTCTTATTTATTGATTGACCTATATGAGTTAAGGAGGCTCTGACATGGTGGTGTAAAATATAGTTTCCCATTAGATATAATGTCAGTGCCTCTTTAAGTTAAATTTCTAGCATGTTTTTTTTATAGAAATCTAAAGTTGCTATGCAGCATCTTTAAAGCAGTTTTGAGAGGTGCAGCATGGATGCCCACACTTGCTCTGTAACATCTTTTCAGCTTCAAAGTTCTATTCCGTTCCTAATTAGTGCAATTTCTTTCCAAGCTAGTGGTTTACACATGTTAGAGTTACCCTTCTCTGCTCTCAACTAAAGGGGCAACATGTTATTTTTAACATGATTACACCTAAGGAGGACTTCAGGTTGCCTCATTCATTGATTGGTGTCAAGAAGAAGGGAGCATTGGAAACAAAGAGAAAAAAGATGTTGCCAAGATACATTTCTACCATGGTTAAATACAAGGAGTTCCTATTGACTATCTTCTTCTCTTCCCAACCAATCAGCTCTCTCTGCCATCTCACTCCTCCTACAATCTGTATTTCACTGCAAATTTGTCTGCATAATATATTTGGAATTTATTATATGTGTCTTGTTTTCAAGTTGAAAAATACATTCCCATTTTTTTTGCAAGCTATGCCTACATTAATTTCTTGATAATAGTAGGGAAGTATCATCTTTTGTGATGCTTGTTTTCAATTTCCCAGTCTAGTTCTCACTCCTGGAATATCCTAGCAATCTCCCTTCTAATAATTCAGTTTAACTTTTTCGTAATTTTTTGACTCCCAGATCACTTGTTAGAGAGGTTAAGTACTTAACTCTGCCTTTCTCTTATGAAGTTCTAAACATTGATTGTTAAATGTCCTATTATTTTCTTTCAGAAATCTAATAGGGGACACAACTCTTCCAGCCAGAAATATATGTTGCTCCTTACTGCTTTTTACATTTTTTAATATTTTAAATGTTTTTTACGTTTAATATTCTTTATTTGTTCCTACTGTTTTGAAGCCTCCTGTTGAGCCCTGGCCCTGGGCTCTCTCATCTATCTATATCTATATCTATATCTGTATCTGTATCTGTATCTGTATCCATATCCATATCTATATCTATATCTATATCTATATCTATATCTATATCTATATCTATCTATATCATCTATCTATCTATTCATCTCAACAATGTTGGTGTACAAAGAATACAGATTACTTTTGCTTATCTTCCATGATTCAACTGTGACAATTTTTCTCCCTCTCTCTCTCTCTTTCTCCCCCTCCCCGCTCTCTCAGTATTGGTGTACCAGATTACATCTGCTCCTCTTCCTTGAGAAACTGTTGTATCTTGGTGCATACAAACAGAACCAATGTGGGATTGGAACCAAAAGTACAATGGGACTCTCTTTCTATGCATTTGTTCTTCATGACTGTTTTCTGAAGGGATATTTCTGATTTCTTTTAGCAGTCATGATTCACAATCTTCAATCCATCAGCTTCTTCACTTGCAGCCAGTCCAGCCCTCCTGATTTTTCCTCTTCCTATCAACTCTCTGAGGCTTTATTGTTACTGGACTCCATCTTCCCTCCTACTTTTGACCCTTCCTATTCCTTCTGCTGCATGTCTGCTATAATCTTTCCTTCAAGTGTTCCACCTTCATCTGTCTCTCCCGGCTTCAAGAATAATGAAAAGCAGCCCCTTCACATATCCTGGTTTATTTTTTTCTGTTGGGGTTTATAACAGCTGAAGGCTAAAAAGAAAATTAACAGGGCAGTTTCTAGCATCATCATAATTCCTGACTGGAAACAGCTACACCCAGGACTTTAATCGTCACCTAACATGTATAAGAATCTCAAAAGGAAAATAAAATTCTTCCTTTTACTTTATGACACTGTATTCCCCCCCCCCACACACAATAGTAACATTGTCTGACATCTCCATGTGTTCATTCACATTGCATGGAGAATCAGATGAAGCTGCTAAAACACTGTGTTTTCTGTATATTGGCTTCTAATTTTCTTTCCATTGACCTGATCTGTAGATATTATAAATGTCATGGCCAGCGTTGATTGATTAAATGCCCTTGAGAGGAGTTTTTGGGGAAGGAGGGGGACTATTGTGGCTTTAATTAAAACTTTTTTTCTTTACAGATTCTCTGCTTTCATTCTTTATAAATGAAGCGGCAATTAAGACTAAACTATTTTAATTTTTATTTACTTCACTGTGGTTTATAACGATACATAGCACCTACGTTGAAACCAGAGATATTAAAAATACTTAAAAAGAACACTTCAAATAATGGACAGCAAGAATTACAAGCCTGTTAATCCTCAATACATTCATTATACCCAGTGGTGGGCTGCTGCCAGTTTAGACCGGTTCTATTGAACCGGTAGTTCCGACCATCAACTGGCCCTGCCCACCTGCTCTATCCTATCCTATATTTCCTTCTTTCTGGCTCAGCTGATTTGCACGGCACAGCTGATTTCTACGCCTCCGTTGTTCTACTTACCAGGGCTGCCTTAGAAGGTAAGCAGCTGTGCTTCAAATTGCTATATTTTGAACGCTGCGCGCAAGTGCATTAGGTGCGCAAGCGCGAAGAGCGGGCTCACAGAACTACTTGTTAAACTGGTTGCAGCCCACCATTGATTATGCCTTCATGCAATAAGCCAGAGTCTATATTTGTTTGGTCCTGACTCCATACCTAACAAAAAGGAACTTAAAAACAGGCCAGTTGGCTAGCTAGCAAGAAAATGCAATTGATTAGTTAGCAAGAAAGTCTTAATGAGTATTGGAAGGGACACATCTGACTTCTATGCAATAACTTTGGCTAAGAATTATGATTTAAGGAAGGATAATCTGGATTATGTTCTCTAAAAATGCTCCCAAAAAATAAATACACAGAGATCCTGTCTTTCTACACAAAACCTCAACATCAATAGAATATGAAACTTATTAAACAAATCCTCAAATTCTAATATCTCGGTACAATAGAAGCCTCTAGAGAAAATACTTCCTTTGCAACTAAAATACGTACTCCTGTTTCTGCTTTCATTTTAACTTTGCAATATTCTCAGCAGTGCAGACTGCCTATTTTATTACAAGTGCCAAGCATTGCCCTAAAATATTCAGCTCTTTCCTTGCTGCCATTAACAGTTTTAATGCTTGAACATTGTTCTATGCTAAGTATCGGCAGCATTTGTGGGTGTAAAGGTAATATCATTGTTAATCCAGTTTTCTCCCCTTACTCTGGCTGAATCAGCAAACTACACTCATGCTTCGCACAATAATGTGAAGGCTGCATCTGATTCCCTCTAGTATAAAATCTTGAAATCTAAGGCTAGGATTGATGTGGGAACATAATGTAATATCGGGATAATCTCTGTTGACAGACATTCTAAAAACATTGGCTAAAGTTCCCAGAAGAAAGCGAGATTTAGTTCTGAATAACCATGCATTGCATTGCATTGCATTGCATTGCACTGCACTGCATTGTGTTGTGTTGCATTGCATTGCATTGCATTGCATTGATGGATGGATGAATGAATTTATAAGTCACCCTCTCGTTATCCAAACAAACCCTGCATTACAGGGAAAGTTTGGTGTAGTGGTTAAGGCACCGGACTATAAAGCAAAAGACTGTGAGTTCAGGTCCCCCATTGGCTGTGAAAACCAGTTTGGTGACCTTGGGCCTGGTGACTCTCTCTCAGCCCAGTTCATCTCATAGGGTTGTTGTTGTGAGGAAAATAGGAAGAGGAAGGTGTGTTGGATATGTGTGTGCTGCCTTGAGTTATTTGTAAAAATAATAAAAGTGGGATATAAAACAAACAAACAAGGCATTTGCTATATAAATCCTACCGAGCCATTTCATTTTATAGCTCTCACTATAGCAGTTATAAAGAGCATGGATAGATTTCAATGCTCAGACCAAATCCCTGGGATCATTAGCTTGGGAATGTTTCTTGGAAAAATATTGGACTTTTCAATGGTTAGAATCAGGGCAACAACTTGTTACCTCTTTTATATTCCATATTGCAACGGATCATCTGATTTTGTGGCAATGAAATACATTACATTTCATTCCCACAAACGAGCATGTATATTATTTTCAGTTCTTTTTCCATCACTAACATTAAATAATTACACATTTCTCTTCTGTCAGATTGATATATATACCTCATTTTGCAGTTGCAAGCTAATGTAAAGTTAACAGCGTTTCAACTTCTCTTTCCTCCTTCCTCACCCATCAGTAAAGTTGTGAAAAAAAAATCTCACTGGGGTGTGAGGGGAAGGGTTGTTGCTGTTGTTCTTTTGAGAACAATTGCAGCAGGAGGAAAATGTCTTTTTCATGCACACGTGTGTGCACAGTACCAATAGAAACACGGTGATCACTTTCTCTCACAAATTGCCCAGATGTCCATAAGGATTTGGGGAAAAGTACCCATTGGCATGAATAGGACTTGGCTTTCAAAGCTTTATTGCTCCAGGAGAGCAATTTAAGAGGCTCCCGATAAGTGAGCGGTTATGCCCGTGTGATAGAGCTGAGGTTGAAACTGTGGAGCATGTTCTTTTATACTGCCCTATGTACAACGCAGGCAGGACTAAATTACTGTCTCTCTTTGGATCCAATTTGGATCCAATTTGACCTTATACTGTTTAGGGGATGGCTCCTCACACATTACTTTTCAGGTTTCTAAATTTTTTTTTAGAGCTGTAACTATTAGAGGAGAACGCTGTAATTCCTCTCAGCCAAGGCTTCTGGTAGCCAACTGTTACTTTCCTCACGTTCTTTTGCAATTATATTTGTATTTTGGTCTGTGACCGCAAATAAAAGTTATTATTATTATAATATTATTATTGCTCCAGGAGAGCAATGATGGAGAACTGGAGAAGGAACTGAAGAGACATAAAGCAGAGTGAGTGATGTTCTACATGTCTACTTATCTACCAAATTCTTTATATTGAATAGAATAGAATAGAATAGAATAGAATAGAGTAGAATAGAATAGAATAGAATAGAATAGAATAGAATAGAATAGAATAGAATAGAATAGAATAGAATAGAATTTTTTATTGGCCAAGTGTGATTGGACACACAAGGAATTTGTCTTTGGTGCATATGCTCTCAGTGTACATAAAAAGAAAAGATACATTCATCAAGAATCATTGCATTGCATTGATGGATGGATGAATGAATTTATAAGTCACCCTCTCGTTATCCAAACAAACCCTGCATTACAGGGAAAGTTTGGTGTAGTGGTTAAGGCACCGGATTAATGATAATCATAGGGTACAAATAAGTAATCAAATCATACTAGGAAAAATCAATACAAGGATACAAGCAACAAAGTTACAGTCATGCAGTCATAAGTGGGAAGAGATGGGTGATGGGAACAATGAGAAGATTAATAGTAATAGTAATGCAGACTTAGTGAATAGTTTGACAGTGTTGAGGGAATTATTTGTTTAGCAGAGTGATGGAGTTCGGGAAAAAACAGTTCTTGTGTCTAGTTGTTCTGGTGTGCAGTGCTCTATAGCGTCATTTTGAGGGTAGGAGTTGAAACAATTTATGTCCAGGATGCGAGGGGTCTGTAAATATTTTCACAGCCCTCTTTTTGACTCATGCAGTATACAGGTCCTCAATGAAAGGCAGGTTGGTAGTAATTCTTTTTTCTGCAGTTCTAATTATCCTAATAACACCTGGTGTCTTACTTTCCTTCTGCTGCTGTATATAGATGGGTCAAAGTTGAAATGTCTAAAGGCCACTCTCTTTAGGACAGGCCTTGTGAACTGGAAACTGTGTGCGTATGAGAGATTTGGGTGTTGTGGTTGGTGTCCATGCATATGTGTGCTTGGGTGTTGCTCAAATTCTGCAAGATGGCAGGCACAACATTGCAGTCCAAGCCATGCTTCTTTTGTACATCCATGAGCAAAAGGGCAAGTCTTCTCTTGCAAGGCCATGCTTGCCATCTCGCAGATTTTGAAATCCCGCCCCCCATACCTACAGGTGGGATTAAATCCATACCAATGTTCACTGTAAATGATCATAGCTTTGAAAGAAAGGAAAAGTTCTTCACCAGATTGCATACAGTTATCTTATAGAGAGAAAATAAATCCCAGTCATGTCAAGGTCAAGGTTATCCTAATTCCATTGAGATGTTCATCCAGGTCAGTGGTGAAATGTAAAATTTGTTACTACCGATTCTGTGGGCGTGGCTTGGTGGAGGGGGGGTAATGTGACTGGGTGGGCATGGCCAACTTTTTATTTTTATTTTTAAAAGCATTTTTTCTACAACCTCCAAGAGGCTGTAAAAAAAATGCTTTTAAAAGGCTCTGACGATCCCAGCTGAGTTGCCTGATCGTCAGAGGCTTTTGTTTTCTTTTAAAAGCATTTTTTTCTACAACCTGAAGAGGTTGCAGAAAAAAACGCTTTTAAAAGCCTCTAGTGATCAGGCAACTCAGCTGGGATCGTCAGAGCCTTTTAAAAGCTGAAGAGGTTGTAGAAAAAATGCTTTTAAAAGGCTCTGATGATCCCAGCTGAGTTGCCTGATCATCAGAGGCTTTTTTTTTAACTTTTGAAAGCATTTTTTCAGCCAAAGAAAAAATGCTTTTAAAAGTAAAAAAAAAAAAAAAAGGCTCTGATGATCGCGTGGCTCAGCTGGGCATGGGGGGGGGGGGGGCGACAGGGATTTTTGGGCATGGGGTGGGGCAGGGTGATCCGGTCTGAACCGGGAGCATTTCACCCCTGATCCAGGTTCCTGGAAGCAATATGGAAATAGCTTGCCTTTGCCTCCTTCTGCACTCTATTAACTTCAGCACTACTATTCTCTGGATCAGTGTTTTTCATCCTCAGCAATTTTAAGATTTGTGAACTTCAGCTATTAGAATTCCCCAGCCAGCATGCTCTGGATGCTTCCTTCCTCATACTAATCAGGCCCAAGACTGTTTGGCTTCTGCACTAGCTGAGACATCTCTGAATGCTAACTATTGTATGAATTAGCCTAACTTCATAGACCAAGTTCACATTGTTCATTCACCCGCTTTCTAAAGCATTTTAAAACAGATGCTTATTTATCTCACCGCTTCTTTCAAATTTCTCATGAAGTCGATTTTCTCTGTCTTCTGTCTTTCTTTGTGAATAAGACCAAAAAAACACACTTTTTCATTTGCTCTTTTTTTTTTGTTTTTACACCGATGCCTGCTAACTGAAACAGCAATTAGAATTCAGTGCTAATTTACTAACAAGTACAAATTATTTTTGTGGTTTGAATTTGAGGTCAGATTTAATTTGGCTCCTGAAGTATGCCATCTAAGGCTCTTACACATTTTAAATTAGCTATATACTGTATATGCAAAGAAGGCTGTGAGGGTGGAGAGAAACCCAGGAGTTTCTGGAAAAGTTGTAGCTGAGTAAAAGAGCCCCTCCTCTCTATGTAGAAGGCCTCATTCAATTCCCCAGGAAGACAAGGAAGAAAATCCTGGAATGTCATTACTACTTGCTGCAGATAATATTAGCTAGATCAGTGTTTCTCAACCTGAGCAACTGGAAGATGAATGGACTTCAACCCCCAGAATTCCAAGCTTGCTGGTTGGGAATTCTGGGAGTTGTAGTCCACCCATCTTCCAGTTTCCCAGATGAGAATACTGAGCTAGATCATTTAACAATGTGGCTCTCCTAATATTTTTAAAAATGTTCTACTATAGGATGTCCTGATTTTTTTAAAAAATTTTTTATTTTTAATTTGATTTATATGCCGCCCTTCTCCGGAGACTCCGGGCGGCTTACAATGCGTTAAGCAATAGCCTTCATGCTTTTGTATATTTATACAAAGTCAGCTTATTGCCCCCACAACTGGGTCCTCAATTTACCTACCTTAGAAAGGATGGAAGGCTGAGTCAACCTTGAGCCTTGGCGAGATTCGAACCTGCAGTAATTGCAGGCAGCTGGTCTTAATAACAGGGTGCTTTAGACCACTGTACTACCAAGGCTCCTGATTGAGCAGGGCACTGGACTATAAGTCCCCCAAGGTCCATTCCAGCTCTATTCTATTTAAAATCATATTCATTCTTAATTTTCCATTCTCATTTTTCCCATCAAAGCCCTCTCACATCTTATTTTCAGCATCTTCTCACATTTCAGAATAAATAGCCAGGAACTACTTCTCCTCTTCAGTTTCTACTATAAAAGTAATACATACTTAATACTATAATGACGCAATTGTTAAAAAGTGGTCAGCCACACAGCATGGTCCCAAGACTTAGGCTATTCTCTGCAATTCAGTGTTAATCTATGCATTCCAGCATTAGCATTTTGGTGTTCATAGGTAAGTGCATACTTTTGTGTACATACAATACACACAACAGAAATAGAAAATGGTGTGGCATCAGTACACTTTATTAACTAAAAGGAGATAGTTGTTGAAATATTAAGCATCTTTCACACTGCATATAAAGCAGTGGTGGGTTCCTCCTGGTTCGGTCCAGTTCGGCCGAGCCGGTAGCGGTGACGATATGACGTCACCAAGCCTGTCTCCCTCCCCCACCCTCCCACGTTATTCTTCCCTTTTATTTGGTCCCACCCCCAATCTATTGCTGCCTCCTGAGTCCCAGCTGATGACTAGAGGGAAAAAAACTGTTTAAACTCTTGCCACAGGGCTTCAAAGGGCCGTCCTACAGCTGATCAGTGTTAAAAGCAAACAAATGAGCTGGGTCGTAAGTGCGAGGACTGGTTGTAAGTGCGAGGACCTTCCAGAAATGACTTTGACCAGCTAGCCACGCCCACCTAGTCACATGACCTCCAAGCCACACCCACAAAATAAGCCACGCCCACAGAACCGGTAGTAAAAAAATTTAGAACCCACCCCTGATATAAAGGTATTTTTTTTTTTTTAATTTGATTTATATGCCGCCCTTCTCCGGAGACTCAGGGCGGCTTACAATGCGTTAAGCAATAGCCTTCATACTTTTGTATATTTTATACAAAGTCAGCTTATTGCCCCCACAAACTGGGTCCTCATTTCACCTACCTTAGAAAGGATGGAAGGCTGAGTCAACCTTGAGCCTGGTGAGATTTGAACTTGCAGTAATTGCAGGCAGCTGTGTTAATAACAGGGTGCACTAAACCCCTGTACTATCAAGGCTCTTTGTGGTGGGTGGGGGGTGTTTGGGGATTGTTAGGTGTGTTGGACCTGGTCTTTGGGTTTTAAGTGAATTTCTGTGTATACTGAAATATATTCGGGTATACTGTGTATACACATACAATGACAATGAAGTTATTATTATTAACAGAGCAGAACTATGCATTCTGGGTATGGCAGGGATGCCGACTAAAGTAATAGCTTGCTCCACCCTCCTACTTTTTGGCTCATGATGTCCTGAAACTATCAAATTGACATAATGTCAGTGCCCTACAATTCACTTACTCATTTCCCATTTTATCGGCTTCTGCTTGTGGATTTGTTGTCATCTGAAGCTCACTATAACACAATCTTGAAATTTACATACAAACTAGTACCGGGGAAATCAGGAGCCCCAGACAGTTCAAAGGAATGTAAAGTATAAATGGGTATAAAGATTTATTGCAAGCTTAAGTTCTCTACAAAAATCTGAGCTACTAGCGGTCAAGGGAAATGAGTAGGAATTAAGAAGGCGTTCAAGGTGGGCTGGACTTAGATCTCTTGTGGGTGCACAGAGACTCATCACTTATGATGCATTTGACCCCTCAGGCTCAGCCTGGTCATCTCCTACATGTGTACAATCAACCAGTCTTTGTACTGTGATGTACTATTAACAAATTTTAGAAGATCTTTGGTCTTTGGGTGTTAAGTGAATTTCGTTGTATGGTTATACTGTGTATACATGTACAATGACAATAAAGTTATTATTATTATAAGATGAAATTCTGATTTTTTCCCCTCTTCTTATTGTTTCAGTTTGTCTCCTTTTTCCCAGCTACACATTCTAGTACCATCACATTTTTAAGAAAATGTCTCATGGTTTAGTTATTGAAGAATGTACTGTTCTCTCTCTCTCTCCCCCTCCCTCCCTCCCTCCCTCCCTCCTCTCTCTCCACCTCTCTATCCCTCTCCAATTGTGAGATCACAAGATGGAATTTGCACTGATGATTCTACATTTTCCATTTTCAAAGCTCCATGCAGTGTCTACACAGGAATGGGAATGCATTTCTGAAGCTAAGCAGGATGCTCAGAACAGTCATTTGCACATTATTCCAGCTCACAGCAATTCAACAAAAAAAAATACATTGATGGCCATTGTGATTAGCCAGGCAAGCAGTGTCCAAGAAAAAAAAAATTATGTGGTTTCCTTATATAGAAATGTCCAACTGGAAAACAATTTCTGTAGACTTTTTATGTGTGTTTAAGTACAGGGAAAAAAGAAGATTGCTAAACAATTTGTGGCTAAAAATAGGCTGAGAATATATGATAGAGATTGAGTCACAATCCTAGATGTCTTCAGACACAGACAGAGGAACTGCTCGATGTAGTTCAAACTTTTTAAAAATGTAACCAAACTTTTTTTTTTTAACCCTGTCTAGACTAGCAACCTTTTACTTGTATCTGGATGTTTTTCTATGTCATAACATTAAAAATGAATAAATACTGTTTTAAAAGTTGCTTCCCAGCACATATAATTAAGTTAGAATATTCAAGGATACTCCAAAGCTCCTAAATCTCTTTGCTTCTGGCTCCCAGCAATCAGATCTGGCTAACCAAGGGTCAGAGGGAGGATGATGTGCCCAACATTAGTCTGAAATCAGAAATTGTGAATTCAGAAATTCACAATTGTGAAATCAGAAGTTATGGGCATTCCATTTTTGGTGGCTTTTAGGAAGAGACTGAACAGCCACTTGTCTGAATGATAGAGATAGGATCTTCTGCTTGAGCAGGGCGTTGGACTAGATCACTAGAAGACCTCTAAGGTCCTTTCCAACTCTGTTATTCTGTTAAATGGCCAATAAGAACCTCTCAACTTTTATCTGTCACTGGGAACTTGATGTTGGATGAGAAAACAGTAATTTAACACTGGTAGAGCCAATAATGATTTCATTCTGTCTCCCTCAAGATTCATTGATTATGTGCCATGAAGTCATTGTCATCAGAGTCATCAGAGATAGATTTTCCCCATGACAATTTGTCCCTAACCTGGTTTTTCAGGTCTTCCAACAGAACATGAACTGCCACTGCAACTGCAACTGACTCTACCATACTAACCTTCCTTCTACCTTTCCCAGATTGGAGCCTTTTCCAGAGAGCTAGGTTTTCACATAGCACATCCGAATTAGGATAGTTTATGCCTGGTCATTTTTGCCTCGAGTGAGAACTGAGTTGATTTGTTTGATGATCCATTTTGTTTGTTTTCTTGGTTATCCACAGTATTCTCAGGAATCTTCTCCAGCACCAAATTTCAAAAGCATCAATACTATTCCAATCTTGCTTCTCCAGGGACCACCATGTTGTTGTTGTTAGTTGTGAAGTCATGTCTGACCCTACATTGCAACTGGAAAAACCATAGCCTTGACTCTGCACACTTTTGTTGGAAGCTTGCACAGTCCTGATCTTTGTAAGCATATACAAAGATAGAGTCACTTGTTTGGTGAGACGGATGGCTACATACATTGGATAAATACACAAAATAAAATAAAAAATAGACACATCATGACATTTGAATATGCTGGTCTTTCATGTATTCCTTAACTGGTTGATTCTAAAAGGCAGAAGTACTTCAGCCTTTCAGAATCAACCATCACATTCAGCATATTCATTGTCAGAATGAATGGTTATTCTACATGATGTTATCAGTTCAATCTTTCTATTTAATTTTAACAATATATTTAATTAAATTTTATCTTTCTATTTGGTCTTAAAAATAAACTTTATATTTAAATTTAGTGCTATTTTTTTTCCACTGTGCTCCTTGGCTTTTATTACAAGGGCTTGCAATCCTTTGCATTTCCACTTCAACATATTCGAAGGTTGGTTGTTCTACGTGATGTCATTTCTATTTGATCTTAATAATAAACTTTATATTTAAATTTAGTGCTATGCTTCTTGACCTTTATTGCAAGGACTTGCAAATCTTTGTATTTGCATTACCATAGTATGATCCTAATTCCCAATCATTAGGGAACATTTAACAAAAAATTAAGCTGTTAGGGGGATATTGGATGGGTAATAAACACCTTTTCTCTGGAAGATGACTAACTGCCCATTAATTTTTATTACTGAGGCAAAGCATCCAAAACACATACCTGTTAAAAGTCAGATCCATGGCTCTGAATCGCTAATTAGCAATGGCACTTAGACTTATATACCTCTTCACAGTGTTTTACAGCCCTCTCTAAGCGGTTTACAGAGTCAGCATATTGCCCCCAACAATCTGGGTCCTCATTTTACCCACCTCGGAAGGATGGAAGGCTGAGTCAACCTTGAGCCAGTGAGACTCGAACTGCCAAACTGCAGGCAGCTGGCAGTCTGCAGAAGTAGCCTGCAATACTGCATTCTAACCACTGCGCCACCAGAGCTCTTAATTATGTGACCAATCTCATTTTTAACCCCTAATGTCCTTCTAACGAAAAAAGCAGGACATCCTCCTCTTGACATTAAAGACACAAAGTTGTATTTTGACTTCTGCTTCTGAAAGTTTATCTAGAAGTGAGAACAAAGAATTCTGTCTGCTGACTCTCACATCCAGCATAATCACAATGGGCCTCATAAAATTCAAACCTCAAAACAAGACAGCTGCCTCCTCTCCCTGCAGCTTTTACTTTTATTTTTCATCCATACAAAGAGAACAGAAGAAGGAAAGAAGGATTTTTGGGATGTAAAAGCCTACCTTTCAAAAGATGTAGAATAGATTCTATTGGCTGTGATTTTAAGCTGAATGTAAAGTTTGGGCTGAGTGTTTATCATTTTATTTATTTATTTATTTTATTGAATTTATATACTGCCCTACTCCCGAAGGACTCAGGGCGGTAAACAGCCATAGAATAAAACATATAAATACAAAATTTAAAATAAGATAAAACGAATTAAATAATTTGGCTGAACAAATTTAAAACCCCGATAATTTAAAACCAAATTTAAAATTTCCATTTTAAAAGGGGAAAGACTTAGGTCAGGCCAGCTTGATGAAATAAGAAAGTCTTGAGCGCGCAACAGAAGGTACGCAGATTCGGGATCCTCCGTATCTCCGGGGAGAGCTTGTTCCAGATAGTAGGTGCCCCCACAGAGAAGGCTCTCCCCCTGGGGGCCACCAGTCGACATTGTTTGGCCGACGGCACCCGGAGGAGCCCCTCTCTATGGGAGCGTACTGGCCAGTGGGAGGCTATTGGTGGTAGCAGGCGGTCCCATAAATAACCAGGTCTAAGCCATGGAGCACTCTAAAGGTGATAATCTAAACCTTGAAGCGCACTCGGAAGACCACCGGGAGCCAGTGCAGCTCGCACAGGAGAGGTGTTACATGGGAGCGCCACGTCGCTCCCGTCATGATAGAAACTCTCTTCCTTATTCATTTATATATGATGTTGGAATGCTACAATGCATATTTCATCATTTCAATATTGTCATGATTAGGAATGGATGCCAATGAAAGACAAATAGCTCTACTAGTTTGTTGCAGAAAAAACAGCAGCCTTTTTCTTAAAGCGATGCTAGCTTTTGAGTACTTAGAGACTGTCACCACCCCTGGAATCTTCAAATCAATGGAGAAAACCTAAAGAAGGTGGACATTTTTCGGTATTTGGGATCCCACCTCTAAGGAAATGGCAACATCAATTGCGAGGTGCAAGCAAAGGTGAATACAGCCTGGAGTGTTGGTGATAACTCACTGGTGTGTTATATGACAGTTGAATGCCAAATCTAAGACTTACAAGGCAACCATCCGCCCTTTGCACTGTATGGCACTGAATGCTGAGCAGCAACAACAGGGACCGAAAACTATCTCCATGCCATGGAAATGCAAATGCTCCATTGGATATCGGGCATCTCCCTTCTTGATCACATCACAAATGACACCATTCAACAACATTTTGGTATGGTACCAATTATAGAGAAGATGAGAGAAGGCTGACTCCACTGGTACAGACATGTCCATGGTGAAAGCAGCACCTTCCACAATTGCCAAGACTGCTTACCAACTAGAAGTCAATGGCCAGCAACCTCACGGGCATCCAAAACAGAGATGGCAAGACACTATCAACAAAGATATGCAAACCATGGGCCTGCACCCTGGAGACGCAGCTGACCATGCAAAATGGTGTTCAATGATCCGAAAAACAGACCCTGCACTAGCGGGAAAAGAAGAAGGAGAAGGAGAAGGAGAAGGAAGAGAAGGAGAAGGAGAAGGAGAAGGAGAAGGAGAAGGAGAAGGAGAATGCTAGCTTTTGCTAAGTGAATGACAGTGAGAGTAAGAGTATCTCACTTCTAATTACATCATCCAGGCCAAGTGATGTGGTCACTTTTGATATGTGATACTATCAGGGGTGGATTCTACTTACCTTTACTACCGGTTTGCAATGGGGCCGCACATACACGTGCAGAAGTGTTCTGTGCAGAAGTGTCCTGATGACGTTGGGGTTGGTGGGCGGAGCCTCCCGCTGGTTTTACTACTGGTTCTATAGAACCGGTGCGAACTCTTCGACATCCCAATGCTGATTCTCCTTGGGCACCAAGAAAAGTGACATTGGCCAGAATTTGCTTGGTGCAGATATAGGAAGTGGGACTCTGTACGCCTAGCTTAAACTTGTTTTGATTTCTGGTGATTTCTTGAAGGCAACCATGCAGTCGGTTTGCCACTGTCTTTTTCTGAGATATCTTTTCAACTTCCAATCTAAGCCCATACACGCCATTGAAGGATTAACTGAATCTAACCTTGTTTAGCTTTTTGACATCCCCTTAAGTCAGTAGGTTAGCTGAGCTACAGGAAACTTTTGTTCCTGTTGAAGTTGCTGATTATATTTTGTAAAAAATATTTTCCCCAAATGGATTGGGTTAGGTATTGATTTCAAATGACCAAAAATGCAGTCATTTTTCATAAACTATCTAGATCTCTTCAAGACCATATAGGACATTTTGATGAATAGCTAGAATTTACTTAATTTAAAAGCAAGGAATTCTCATTAATATTATATAAAGCTCTTACATTAAACATAATGTACTCTTAAAGCTTTTACAAGTTTTAGGAGAATTCTTTGGAATTTGAATGATGCATCTCCTTGGAAGTCTTTGCGACATAAAATCTATTAAAATGCATTCAGCAAGTCATAAAGACTTGACTATGATAATCATCCTTAGTGTAATACATTCCAGTAAAATTGGAATGTGTGAACTTTAGGCATTGGTTTGAGTCCATTAACAGACTGGTACAGGTTCCATTTTTGGTGGCAATCCCTGATCAGTCATTTTAGGTGAAGTCTTTTGGGGGGGGAAATGGGAAATCTACCCAACAATATTTCATACAGAAATCTGCTCTTGGCTGATTGTCCAAATTGCTGTGACATATGAATTTACTGCAATTCCTCTTGATAGCTGCCAGGTTTGTTATTGCAAAACACTAAAAAACTAAAATACATATTTCATTGGACCAGTGGTTGCTCAAAATGTAGGCAATTGCTCTGGTTGAGAGCTCTGGGAAAACTTTTTCTTACATTTTTTTGAAAATCTGGTTACAATTTATGGCTATATCTTTTATATAGCAATTTTATTAAAGATTACAAGTTTCAACAGTAAGAACTAATGCAAACCAAAGAAGAGAAATAGTACGTGCAGAAAAAGAGAAAAAGAGAAAGAAAATGAAAAAAGAAAGAAAATAAGAATAAAGAAAAAGAAATACATAAAGGCATGACTTCCCCCTTCATCACAAGTATAAACCATTTTAGTAACTTATCACTTTCTCTTAAAATACAAGAAATGATGTCTTTTTCCCCATATTCCAACTCTTATCTATAATCAAATCTATAAAGTGTTGTCATTTCAGTCCTGATGTTAGCAGAAGAGGATAAAGGGCTACCAGAGATAATAACATATGCATATTAGAAAAAAATCATAAAATGTTTGATTAGTAAAAATTTGGGTGAAGAATTGATTTCAGCAGAGAAGGAAGGAAGGAAGGAAGGAAGGAAGGAAGGAAGGAAGGAAGGAAGGAAGGAAGGAAGGAAGGAAGGACTTTATATGAATAGAATAGAATAACAGAGTTGGAAGGGACCTTGGAGGTCTTCTAGTCCAACCCCCTGCTTAGGCAGGAAACCCTACACCACTTCAGACAAATGGTTATCCAATCTCTTCTTAAAACCTTTCAGTGTTGCAGCATTCACAACTTCTGGAGGCAAGTTGTAATTATTCTAAATGTCAGAAAATTTCTCCTTAGTTCTAGGTTGCTTCTCTCCTTGATTAGTTTCACCCATTGCTTCTTGTCCTGCCCTCAGGTGCTTTGGAGAATAGCTTGACTCCCTCTTCTTTGTGGCAGCCCCTGAGATATTGGAACAATGCTATCATGTCACCTCTAGTCCTTCTTTTCATCAAACTAGACATATCCAGTTCCAGCAACCATTTTTTAATTTGTTTTACCCTCCATCCCCTAATCATCTTTGTTGCTCTTCTCTGCACTCATTCTATAGTCTCAACATTTTTTTTACATTGTGACAACCAAATACTGGGTGCAATATTCCAAGTGTGGCCTTACCAAGGCATTATAAAGTGGTATTATCACTTCACGTGATCTTGATTCTATCCCTCTGTTTATGCAGCCTAGAACTGTGTTGCCTTTTTTGGCAGCTGCAGCACACTGATTGTCCATTAGGACTCCAAGATCCCTCTCACAGTTACTACAATTGAGCAAGGTACCACAGATACTGTACCTGTGCATTTTGTTTTTCTAAATGTAGAACCTTACCTTTTTCACCATTGATTTCATTTTGTTAGATACCACCCAATGTTCAAGTCTGTCAAGATCCTTCTGTATCTTAAGCCTATCTTCTGGAGTATTGGCTATTCCTGCTAGCTTGGTGTCGTCTGAAAATTTGATGAGTTCCCCATCTATCCTCTCGCCAAATCATTGATGAAGATGTTGAAGAGTACTGGGCCTAAATCAGAGCCTTGGGGTACTCCACTGCATACTTCCCTCCATGTAGATGCAGTTCTATTGAGGACTACACGTTGAGTGCGATTGGTCAGCCAGTTATGAATCCATCTGGTGGTGATGTCTAATCCACATTTTTCTATTTTATCAAGTAGTAGGTTCTGGTCTACTTTATCAAATGTCTTACTGAAGTCCAAGTAAGTTATGTCAACACCATTCCTCTGGTCCACTAATTTTGTCATTTTGTCAAAGAATGCAATAAGATTAGTCTAGCATGATCTGTTTTTGACAAATCCATGTTGGCTTTTGGTTATTACTTTGTTTGCTTCTAGGTGTTTGCTGATTCGTTGCTTGATTATCTTTTCCAGAATCTTCCCTGGTATTGAGGTCAGGCTGATAGGTCTGTAGTTTCCTGGATCTATTTTTATTCCTTTTTTGAAGGTGGGAACTACATCAGCTCTTTTCCAGTCCTCTGGTAGTTGCCTGGTGCTCCAGGATCTTTGAAAGATATAGTTCAGTGCAGTGGTGGATTGCTACCAGTTCACCCCAGCTCAGGCGAACTGGTAGTGGCAGTGGCGGAAGGCTCCGCCCACCCACCCAGATGTCATCAAAAATGCTCTGCACATGCGCAGAACCTTCTGAGCAGGTGCAGAAGCGCTGTGTGCTTACAAAGCGAGTGCATGCACCCACACACTCCCAATAGCGAACCGGTAGTGTTGGGATTTGAAACCCACTACTGGTTCAGTGGTTCTGAGATCTCGTCTGCCAGTTCCTTCAAAACCTTGGGGTATCATCCATCTGGTCCTGGTGATTTGAACTCATCTAGGGTAGACAGGTGCTGGGAACATCTACTTTTGGATGGAAGTGGCTAACATTGATTTTAAGCTCTGTGAGCTTAATAAAGTTAGATAAAGGCAGTTTTGTAAAGGAATGTCCATAAATACAGGTTCATCTATTTCCATATTTTTATTCTGTTTTCTATGGTCCTTCTTCTTTTGTCACTTTTTTTCAATCTCTAATGTTTTTTATCTAGAAAAAGGGAAAAATAGAAGAAGGAGGAGAGGGAGAAGGCACAAAATTCAGAGTGTGTGGTGAAGATTCAGGCCTCAGTACCTGGACTTTGTAGGGATTTTGACAATAGGTAGTCAAATACAAACTGGAATCTCCCTGCTCAGGATGTCCCCAGGGAATGATGTGAAAAAGGCAAGGCTGTGGCCATAAAAAATGTGATGCCCCCCAAAAAGAGGGGAAACTTTGATCGCACTGTCATGGCCGCTGTAAGGATCTGCCCCAGCTAGTCCCTCAAGAAAGTAAGACTCTTGACTCTATTAGGCTGAATCAAAAGAACTTTTACTGAGAGAAAGTGATTGCAGGAAAGCAAGGCAGGATCTGAAAAGTCCCGCACAAAGCACACAGCAGCAGCCAATGTGCTACCTCAAGGTTATTATGGGAACTCTGAGGTGCTAGGCAGATAACAGTTCACCTTCAGGGCACAACGACCTTGAAACTGGGAGGGAGTTTGCTCCATCTCCGAAAACAATCCCTTTCCCTAATTCCCAAGCAGTTACAACAAAAGCAAAAGCAAGCAAAAATGTCAGCAAATCTTCTCACCCCTTTCTTTCCAACAGAATGGCAGGATATGATGAGGGACCTGACAGCCACCATGTTGACTTTTTTGACACCTCTGGCATCAGCAGGGAAGCTGGAAGTATGGGGCAAAACGAGAAAAGCAGCACCACCGTGTTGCAATGCAACCCACCAACCACTTTTGAAATGATTTACCTGAGGTAGAACTTGTGCTTTAGCATATAAATCCCAAAGGTGCTTTTTTCAAAAGGCAACTGGACTTCTTGTTTTTCCTTGAAGATGTTTCACTTCTCACCCAAGAGGCTTTTTCAGTTCTGAATGTCAAAGCAGAACAGAAGCAGCTTCTTGGATGAGAAGTGAAATGTCTTCAAGGAAAAACAAAGAAGTCTAGTTACCTTTTGAAAAAGCACTTTTGGGACAACCCTGACCTGGATGACTGAGAATCTCCAAAGACATTTAGCATGCAAATTTAATAGATAGATAAATTGATAGAAAGACAGACAGACAGACAGACAGACAGACAGACAGACAGATGATAGATAGATATGAGAGAGAGAGAGAGAGAGAGATTCCACAAGTCTGCATAATTAGAACCTTTCTTGTGTATCATTAAGTGGAAGAAAGAAGAAAACTTGAGGGTGGTCAGGATGGATGTAATGCAAAATTAATCAATAATTGTCATGGTACTTTAGAATATTGATTTTGACCAAAATAACTTGGAAGCAAGCTAAAATTATTAATGGAATCTCCATTAGAAATAAAAATAGATCTTGTATGAAAGTGGTTGATTTTCAACAAGAATAGAAATTAGTTGTCATAAGCATCAAGAAAGATTTCTGCTAAAGCAAAATTATCTTAAGAACCAAGAAAGAGTTCTACTAAGGCAATATGCATAGGTTTTAATCCTGCAGGGTTCTTGATATAGTTCCATGGGATCAGAAGAAGATGTTATGAACTTTTTCAGCATCTTCTTTCTGTCACACCTCTCTCCAAAGACAGAGACTGAATTCATTTATCGTAGATAAAAATGCCATGTTTTCTTGTTTTGAGATGAGAGCACCTACATGAGTTAAAATCAGGCTCAGGTTTTTTTTATCACCAATGTTGATGACATATGGTAAGCTCTTTTTAATACTTTTGTCTTTTCCTAAACCACTATGAATGAGAGATTTCTAGGAAATGACGGAGCTGTCAAATCAGAGTAATAGATTAGCAGAATTGGAAAGTCAGCTAGTCCAGAGTTGGAGGTCATCTAGTCCAACCCCCAGCTCAAGCAGGAGACCCTACACCACATGTGTCAAACTCGCCGCGTCACATTGCTGTTACATAATATTTCGCAATGTTTTTTCCATTCACTGAGCTGGGGTGAGTGTGGCCTGCGCATGATACATCCGGTCCATGAGCCGCCAGTTTGACACTCCTGCCCTACACCATTTCTGACAGATGACATCCCAATCTCTTCTTGAAAGCCTCCAGTGATGAAGCTCCCACAACTTCTGAAGGCAACTTCTGTTCCATTGGTTGATTGTTCTCACTGTCAGAAAGTTCCTCCTTATTTCTAGATTGAATCTCTCCTTGACCAGTTTCCACCCATTGTTCCTTGTCTGGACGTCAGGTGCTTTGGAAAATAGCTTGACACCCCCCCTCCTCTCTGTGGCAGCTTATTTGCTGATCAAAACACAAAGAATTCCACTCTGCCTCTGCCTCATTACAGGGCAACCAATCAAGAAACCCAGAATCATTGAGTGACAAGAGAATTTGGAGATTATTTCTTTGGTAAATGTAGCATATGCAGCCACATGAGGGATGAGTGTCCTTTATAACTCTTCTTAAATTCTTGAAATGAAAGCGATTTCGGAAGTTCAAAAAGATCATTAGGATATTTCTTTCAATGTTTCACAGAAGTCTTTTTCTGTCTCTGCATTTTCCACTAAACTGTATTCCTACTCAAGGGATAAAGTGACATTATTTGAACCCACATCATATTTAATGTAGGTTGTTTAACTGTAGTATGTTAACTAACATACAATGGGCTGGATGTAGGTAGTAAGTCAGAACCTAACTATTCACACTGAGGTTTAAAGTGATGTGTGAATTCACTCACTACTACATGGCATGTTCAACTTCAGCATATTCAATATTTTTTCAGGGGGATCAACAAGATCAAAATGGCAACGGTGACTGAGCAACTGAAGTCCTGCCTCTTTTTATGTGTATGTGGTGCCTTGTGTTGCCTTGTGGACCCCTTAGCCCTATTCTCATTCAACATCTTTTGCTACAGTTTAGAGTAGAGGAGAGTAATTGAGAAAGGAAAAGCTTACAATTTCTCAGAGAAAGAGGATTAGAAATCTTTGCTGCTCCCTCTCCCCTAATCACCCCAGACCTAGGAGAAAAATTGTATTTTCTTCCTCACACACAAATGTGAGTCCTATTTATTTTGTCTTCTATTTTCATTACAATGTTTAGATGCATAATATATATTAAAGCCTTCCTTCCTTCCTTCCTTCCGTCCTTCCTTCCTTCCTTCCTTCCTTCCTTCCTTCCTTCCTTCCTTCCTTCCTCCCTCCCTCCTTCCCTCCCTCCCTTCTTCCCTCCCTCCCTCCCTCCCTTCCTTCTTCCCTCCCTCCCTCCCTTCCTTCTTCCCTCCCTCCATCCCCCCTCCCTTCTTTCCTTCCTTCTTTCCTCCTCCCTCCCTCCCTTCCTTCTTCCTTTGCCCCTCCCTCCCTTCTTTCCTTCCTTCTTTCCTCCCTCCCTCCCTCCCTCCCTTCTTCCTTTGTCCCTCCCTCCCTTCTTTCCTTCCTTCTTTCCTCCCTCCCTCCCTCCCTCCCTCCCTCCCTTCCTTCCTTCCTTCCTTCCTTCTGCCCCTGCACTTCCAGGCTCTTGGCAATTTATCTCAGACCTGGAGAGTTAAAGGACAGGATCCTTTGGCTTCATTCATCAACCAAGGGTCTAAGACACAAAGAGGCTGCAGTCCATTTTTGGCAGGGGAAGCTTGACCTGCGCTCCAATTTATCAGCAGAGACGCAGCAGCTTCTGGGAGTTTACTTGCTTTGGTCTGCCAAATCAAACATTCAGCTCTCCTTGACAGTTTTTCTGGCCAAAAGACTATTTTGCTGACCAACCGCCAATTGCTAGTCAAGGAAAAGCAGAAGCAAAGAAAAATCAGCTAGGCCCAAGCTGGGTGCACATGCTATCTCATAAATGTCACTTTGAAGACATCAACTCTATCCTATTCCTTTTCCTGTGGGGGGGGGAGAGAGAGGGGGGGAGAGAGAGGGGGGGATGGGGGAGGGAGGAAGGGAGGGAAGGAGAGCAAGAGGAGAGAGAGCTGTATGTGTATTTGTGTGAGTGTGTGAGTGATGTAAGCTGTTGTAAGGTAGAACGTAAAGTGAAATTGAATATAAGAGTGAAATAATACGGGGTCAGCCTGAATGATCTCTGAAGGACCCCTTTAACTAGTAAATATAAGAGACAAATGCTGGTTCAGAAAGTTAAACCGCAAGGTTACGCACTATTCTGCTGTTGCAAAGTTCAAGAAGTCAAACCACAGGCAAACAGAGAGTTGCAGAGTTACTCCACATGGATAAGCATGAACCAGCTTCCTGCAATAAAGGAGGGGGCTAGCTAAAGAGGCAGATCTCAGATACTTCCTGTTTTTTGTTACTATAAAGGTAGTGTCTTAAAGAAGGTCTTTTGTTCAGAATGTAAATAGAATGCATGTCTGAACCTTTTGGCCAAAATAAATAAAAGCTTTTTCTGATCTCGAAATTCAATTCATTCATTTATTTTTCTGCAACAATTGGACACCAAATAATTGCCTGAAAAGCAGAATGAAAATTCAGTTCATAAGTAAGTAAAAGTATAGATAAAACCAGTACATTTTTCATAAGACATTTTTCCATTGCAAAGCTCCATTTGGGTGTAGTTCTGTGTCTAGACTAGTAACAGCAGTACTTTTAAGAGCAGTTGCTCACATTAAAAAATCAATTTACTCCAAATCCCCAAAGTTGCTATTTTGACTGTTTCTGCAGCAGCAATGTAAGCATTATAATATTGTGCTGCTCTCTCTTCCAGATGGAACAGCCCTCTTTGCTGGGCAAAACCATGCTGGAGAATCACCCCAGAATGTTCCCTTCCATATTTGTTCATGGCACAAATGTGCAAAGTACGGCTACTATACACACATCTAAATAGGCACCAGCTGCAATAGCCGAAGACTCCTTTCATCGGGTATTTTCTGAACTGAGAAAACTCTGCTGTATCTTATGTTGAGGGAAGCCCAACTGTGATTGTAATCCTCCAATTTTACCTTCCTCCTTTGTGGATAATGATTGGTTTCTAATACAGAAAGCACTGTATTTAATCCTGCAAAACGGAAGGGAAATTGGTGGTGCGGTATTCATATAATCACACACCACTTGCTTTCCGTTCTGTAAAACTATGAGGCATATCTTTGGTGGGATGAGTCATAAGTTAAAAGAATCTTTAATTTTCTTTCTTTTTCTCTCCCCTCCTTTGCTCCATGAATATGAAAACAGGGCTTTGGCCAATTGTCCTTGACTTACAACCAGAATTGGGACAAAAATTTCTATTGGTAAGCAAAGTGGTTATTAAGTGAGTTGCACCTGATTGCGATGACTCGGGGCACAGCACAGAGGCAACACAGTCAGCTGACAATTCAAACTGCCCCTTTATTGCTCCAAATTTCCCCAAACGTTCCCACGTTTCTGGCAAGTCCCAGAGGAAAGTGGTCACACGCACACACCCTCCAGTAGCCTCTGGCTGCAAGTAGACCAACACAACACTGTGAGTACAATGGCTGCAAAGCAAGAAATCCAGCAGGGCAAGTCAATGAGTCCAGGAAGCAAAGGAAAGGCAATTACGTCGGCAACAGCACTCAACACTCCATGAATTCAGTGTTTGTTCCCGACAAATGCCCCTCCTCACAGTGTCTCCTTAAGTCTCAGTCCCCAGGTATGCCTTGTGAAGAGGGGCAGGGCACTCTCCTCCCGAGTAGCCGGCTCAGTCTGTGCTGTTCTTGCCTTCTCTCCACTCTCCGTGCTCAAGGATCAGGAGGGGGTGGTCCTTGCTCATCACCTAAGCTCTGTCTCTCATGTTCACTGCTTAGCCTCTCGGTCATCCTGCCCCCCTTCCTCCCTGCCTATAAACCATCCCAATCCTGAAAGGCCCTGGCCTGACTCAGCATGTTCCTCCTCACATTCCTCCAAAGCCAACGAAGCCACCCCCTGGATCTCCATCGGCTCCAGTTCCAGCTCATTTTCCTCCACAGATTCAGGCTCCGACGGGGGCATGCCATTGATTTTATAACTTCTTTTGTCATGGTTGTTAAGCAAATCTGAATTCCCCCATTGACTTTGCTTATCAGAACCTGTCTGGAAAGGTCACAGATGCTGATCATGTGACCCCAGGACATTGCAACCATTGGGAATACATGCTGGTTACCAAGAGCTTGAATTTTGATCATGTGACCATGCTCTGATGGTCGTAAGGGTGAAAAGCAGTCCTAAGTCACTTTTTCAATGCCGTGGTAACTTCAAACGCTATCTAAATGAATGGGTGTAAGTAAAAAAAAAATGCCTGTACTATAAAAAAATAAAAAATAGCAATCTGACAAAACTATTGTCTTCTTCTTCTGTATTATTATGTTAATATGGGGGAAATAAAATAAAAGAGATTGACAATGCTAAACTCAACAAATTAATTTCTAGCACTCCGAGGTATAATTAAGGCCTTTATTAGTGTCTTGTTCGCTAACATTGTATGATTTTAAGCTTCTTCAAAAGGAGCCTTATTTAAAATGCAAATAGTTGAAATAATGTAAATGGAAGGGAAAGGTGTTTCTATTTGGGTTCCTGCAATTCACGATTCTATGCACATGCTTTTAAAAAGACATTTGTTTGTTTAAATACTGCTAAAACATATGACTCACAGTGCTTTGTGTTCATCTGACAGAACTTTAAAGTTCCAACTAATTGGCCTCATCAGCTTCTGTCAATAAATAAAGCGTTCTAGGACCAACACTCTTCATTCTATACATAAATGACCTTTGCGGTCATACTATACGCAACTGCGTTCTCTTCGCCGATGATGTTAAAATATTTAACACCACCGACAATGCTGCTACCCTACAAAAAGACCTTGACTATGTGTCAGAATGGTCAAACAATTGGCAATTCCAAATCTCAACCAACAAATGCTCTGTCTTACACATTGGCAAAAAGAACCAGAACACAAAATACAAGCTGAGCGGACATGACTTTGTAGATGACCCTCACTCTGTCAAGGACCTTGGAGTACTTATATCTAATTATCTAAGTTCCAAAGCCCACTGTAACAACATCGCCAAAAGGCATTAAGGGTTGTAAACCTAATCTTGTGTAGCTTCTTCTCCAGTAATATCACACTAATAACCCAGAGCATACAAAACATTTGCTAGATCAATTCTCGAATACAGCTCATCTGTCTGGAACCCACACTACATATTGGACATTAATACAATTGAGTGAGTCCAGAGCTATTTCACGAGAAGTGTCCTCCACTCCTCTGCTCCCAACAGAATACCTTATGCCACCAGGCTTGAAATTTTGGTTTTAGAAAACTTAAAACTACACTGACTTTGGTCTGACCTAAGCGTAGTACATAAAATTATCTGCTACAATGTCCTACCTGTCAATGACTACTTCAGCTTCAACCACAACAATACACAAGCACACAATAGAACCAAACTTAAAGTGAACCACTCCAAACTCGATTGCAGAAAATATGACTTCAGCAACAGAGTGGTCAATGCCTGGAATGCACTACCTGATTCTGTGGTTTCATCCCCAAACCCCCAAAATTTTAACCTAAGACTATCTACTGTTGATCTCACCCTATTCCTAAGAAGTATGTAAGGGGCGTGCATCAGAGCACCAAGGTGCCTACCGTCCCTGTCCTAATATTTCCTTTATTCGTATCTATTTTATGTATTCAATTCAGGCTTACATATATTACCTAATACATTCTTGACAAATAAATAATAAAAAAAATAACCAGTCAAAGTTGGAGTCCTAGTGGACAACCATTCAAATATGAGCCAACAGTGTGCAACAGCTACCAAAAAAGCCAACACAGTTCTAGGCTGCATAAACAGAGGGATAGAATCAAGATCAAGTGATGTGTTGATACCACTTTATAATGCCTTGGTAAGGCCACACTTGGAATACTGCATTCAGTTTTGGTCACCACGATGCAAAAAAGATGTTGAGACTCTAGAAAGAGTGCAGACAAGAGCAACAAATATGATTAGGGGACTCCAGGCTAAAACATGAAGAACAGTTGCAGCAACTAGGTATGTCTAGTTTAATGAAAAGAAGGACTAGGAGAAACATGATAACATCTTCTTAACGTTGGATAACCATTTGTCTGAAGTGGTGTAGAGTTTCCTGCATAAGCAGGGGGTTGGACTAGAAGACCTCCAAGGTCCCTTCTAACTCTGTTATTCTATTCTATTCTATTCTATTCTATTCTATTCTATTCTATTCTATTCTATTCTATTCTATTCTAAAGTCAGGAAAAGAACAACTGATGCCGATTTGGTCCATACTACTCACTTCAGTCTTAAGTCATTCCTCCCTATTCAGGATAGGAGCAATAAAGACTTGGCTATCTTTGTATGCTTGTGGTACTTAATTACCAAAAACTTGCAGCTGCTCCATCTGCATGTGTCCAGAGCAAATGAATCATAATATAGATGAATCAGTAGTGGTGAATATCCGTAACTTGGGTGTAGGATGAGGATGAAAGTTTGTTCTCAGAGCTTGTGGGTTGTTTCTGAATGTTTCGTTACCAGGCTAGGTAACATCTTCAGTTCTTTTTTCATCTAAACTCTGCTGACTTGGGAGCTATTAGGCAAGCAAAGAACATGACCAAAAAACACACCCAGCCTGGGCGTGGGATTCAAAAGTGTTAGCAACCATTGCCCAGTTGCTGGGTGGGTGTGGCCAGGGTGGCCTACTCGGCCTCCTGCACCACAGTGGTGGTGGGGGGATTTCGCTTTCCTCAGGCTCCAAAGGCTTTCCTCAAGCCTCCGAGAGAGCAAAAATGGCTTCCCCCGGGCTCTAGAGGCCCTCCGGAGGCCAAAAATGGGGCAGTTTCAAACTTCTGGAACTTCCGGGTGGCCCTTTTTTCACCTTCTCCAGGCTCTGGAGGCATTTTTGAGCCTCTGGGAGGGCGAAAATGACCTCTCCCAGGCTCCAGAGGCCCTCCGGAGGCTGGAAATGGGCCTGTTTTCAGATTTCCAGAACTTCTGGGAAGCCCGTTTTTCACCCTCCCAGAGCCTCCATGCGGACCCTGCACTTACCTGGCATCCAAAACAAAACAGCCGCATGGGGACTCCTGGGAGGGGAGGGGCAGGGTGGGAGGGGCCAGCCAGTCCTTGCAACTACCGATTCCGCGAACCAGATGTAAAATTAGCATCCGATTCACCCGAACTAGTCCGAACCAGCTGAATCCCACACCTGACTCTGCTTTCTAATACAATATTCTGTAGTTTGTGCAGGATGCTTCTTTGTAGAATTTCCTAGTTGGTGATATAATAACAGAGTAACAGAGTTGGAGGTCTTCTAGTCCAAGCCCTACTCAAGTAGGAGTCCCTATACCAATGGTTATCCAATGTCTTCTTAAAAACCTCCAGTGATGGAGCACCTACAACTTCTGGAGACAAGTCATTCCACTGATTAATTGTTTTTGCTGTCAGGAAATTTCTCCTTAGTTCTAGGCTGGATCTCTCTTTGGTAGGTTTCCATCCGTTGCTTCTCGTTCTGCCCTCAGGTGCTTTGGAGAGTAATCACTGAAGCTAATGCCAAGCCAAGCCTCTTCGGTATTTGACTCTGGTGGAATATTCATGTTGTCATCTTACAAGATTTATTGGTGGGTACAGTAGTATTGTTAATAAAATGATAGAAATTGGCATGTGTTATGTTCTGAGTGAAGAATGGAGATGAGACCAGAGTGATTTCAAACAGCTCTTTATTCAATACTGCCTGTGAGGCAACTTTTGCTCCCTGGCTGACACAGTTCCTTTTATAGGGAAGCTGATCAGACCACAACCAATCAGGAGAGATTATTTTCCCGCTCCAACAGAGGACCAGACTGAGAACTTCAACTGACAACTATATACAATACATAACAGCATGGATGCCATCAGCAGCAGCTAAACTTGATTTAAAGGCATCTTAAGTTTTGAAAACCTATTTTGCTCTAACGGCCAGTAAATGTAGCCAGAGGGCTTGGGAATAAGAATCTGGATCCAGGACAAGCATAACATAAATGAATGAAATATATTAATTAAGCCATAAAGTTTACGGCTTATAATCATAAGCCGTAAAGTTTCACTGATTATTATGAAAAGGGACTGTTGAATGCGTACAGTCTTTTCACCCTGAATAGGAACATTTGTGGCATGCAATATCATATGTACATGACATGAAATATTATGCATTTAAGCCACATGAATTTGTTTCCCCTTCTTGAACATTATCTCCAGTGTGAAATGAGTTGCTTTGGAAACAAACAAACAAACAAACAAAAATCCTTTTTTTACTGAAACTCTTCCTGCCAAGGTATGTTTTTTCTTTAGCTAAGTCCCAGACTTAGACTTAAAAATATTAACCCTGATCCCTATGAGGGTAAACAGAATTGGGGCACAGTTACTGAGGGAGAAAAATATAACCATTATGTTAAGAATTTTCTTCTTTTCCAGATCCAAATGTGGATCTGTTTGTTAAGGGTATTTGGAAAGACCAAAGGAGCCATTCAAGTTTAATGTAATCCGCTCCTGAGTTTCGGAGCTATTGATTTTCTGTAAGTGTTGTTATAATGGTATTGGCTGGATCTGCTCACTTGGACAATGATTTAAATCAGGACATAAAATAAAGGATTTATCTAATTCAGTTGAATCCGTTGTTAAGGAAAACTGGGGGGACGGGGGGAAACGGGACCCAAAGCTAATACAGTAGACTGAAAAACAGCAATTTATACACGGCAAAAAAAAAATAAAAAAAAAAATCACTCCACAGAAATCTGAACATAGCTTAAAGAACAAGTAATAAAAGGGCTTTAGAGCAGTGATGGCAAACCTGTGACACACATGTGAAAGGTGACACACCACAATGTTTTGGTTGTGTCCCCAGAAGGCAAGACAAGAAACAATGTATGGAAACTATTCAAGGAATGAAGCAACCTGGAATTAACGAGAAACTTCCTAACAGTAAAGATAATTAACCAGTGGAACAGCTTGCCATCAGAAGTTGTAGGGGCTTCATCACTGGAGATTTTAAAGAAAAGATTGGACAGTCACTTGACTGAAATGGTATAGTCTCCTACTTGAGCAAGGGGTTGGACTAGAAGACCTCCAAGGTCTCTTCCAGCTCTATTCTGATTGATTGGGTGACAGGTGAGGTGACAAACCACAATGTTTTAGGTCACACACCACGGTTCACCAACAATCAACAACCTCCTCACAGCCTCCAAAGCTCCGAAAATCAAACAAAAATGGAACATGTTTTTACTTTGTTTTTTTGTCATAGCTGTTCTACTTCTATTTTCAGGTCTTTGTATTTTGTCATTTCCTCCAGTTCCTTCTCTTCTATTCTTCTCTCTCCAGGGGTTGAAACTCCAAACCTTTTTGTCTTTCTTATTGACAGTTCTCTTTCTTATTGATAATTGTTAAGTCTGGGATGTTATGTGACAAGCCTTTGTTTGCATTCTAAATTCCCAGGGTACTTTAGCTTCTTCGTTTTCTATTACTTTGTCTAATTGATGGTCCCACCAGTTTTTATTTGCAGGCAAGTGGTATTTCTTGCAGATATTCCAATGCACCATTGTCACTACTTTGTCATGCCATTGTTTGTATTCAGTCTGTATGATCTTATTGCTATTATTATATTAGAAGCACATATAAATATTATCGCATGCAATATTTCATTGCATTGGATAGTCATTTAGTCTAAAAACTAATTTCTCAGATTAAATTGCAGGACATAAATTCCTATTGCAAAAATACCAAAGTGTCTTTGTTGGAACTTTGCTATATATATAAAACAATTGTATCCAGTGTAAACTCATCCATCAGAAATATGTGTACACATATAGTATAACGTCTTGTAAAAAAAGAAAGCTAATAGGCAATACCCAAAGGTGCTTTTTTCAAGAGGCAACTGGATTTTCTGGATTTTTTTGAAGACGTTTTGCTTCTCATACAAGAAGCTTCTTCAACTCTGACCTGAAAAAGCTTCTTGGATGAGAAGCAAAACATCTTCAAATAAAAACCAGAAAATCCAGTTGCCTCTTGAAAATGCACTTTTGAGAGAACCATGACCTGGATGACTAAGAATCTTCATAGACCAATAGGCAATAATTTTGTTATACTTTTTTTAAAAATTGTTTATTGTATGCCATCCAGAGCCACGTTTTGTGTGCTGGATGGCTACATAAACATAAAGAATAAACCATGTCACTTTTTAGACTTCTGTCCTATCTGTTGTGGCCTGCCAGCAGCCAGCAAAGCTGGCAGCAGATTCGGACAGTGAGGAGGTTGGGGAGGAACGTGGGCCGGTCCTGGAGTCTGGGGAAGGCTCGGATGATGGCTCTGAGTTGGAGGCAGAGAGGGGGCCAATGCCATCTGGTAGTTCTTTGCTGCCTCCGGAGTCTCCAGAGTCTGACATCAGTGAGGCAGGAGAACAGCGGGAGCCTGTCCCCAGTGTGCGCATGCACAGAGCTGCCAGGAGACAGGAACAATTAAGAAAACTTGGGAGTAAGGCTTGGAGATGATTGCCCCCCCCCATAAGACATAAAAGAGAAGCAAACAGGACGTGAGCTTTTGCAGGAAGCAATTAGTTCATCTGGTCAGTAAAAGCTTTGGAAAAGTTCTGTTTGACTCTGTGCTAAGTTTGGCCTTGCCCTGCATGTGGCAATTAGTTTTCTGGCAGCATTCCAAGGGAGATAAGGTGGGTGCTTATAAACACTCCTCTGAAAGACTGTGTGAGAAGCCTTTCGGACTGGGAATGACAATAATTCACAGCCATATGAATTAAAGAGGTTTGCCGAGACTAAGTTTGTGCTGTATACTTTCTAAGGAAGCCTAGGTCAGATCATTATCTTTGAAAAAGAAGCAGCTGCTTTAAAGCAGTTCCATATCCATATTCTTACTCCTGCATATTCTGAAGCAGCTCTTCTGAATCATTGCACATCCCAGTACTTATTTCCCTTCCTATTGAATGGTTTAATTTTACCCGAACTATTTTAGCAAATCAGAAACTTCAATTTTTAAGGCAGCAGTTCCGTGTGCAAGGCAAGTGCTTTAGAGGAAATCTGGAGATGTGTTACACGTGCAAGAAAGTTTTTGTTTTGAATAATTTCACTTGTTTATATGCACTTTTTTTCAAGAATTAAAAAACAAACAAACTGATTTCTAAGTTAATAAAAAGCAGTCTCCAAACCATCCCTGGGGTGGGGAGCGCATTAAATGCATGGAAAGCAAGAAAAAATTTCACAGTGGCCTTCCTCTTAGCTTACCAGGTTAGGGAACACCCTGATAAAATAAAATCATCCTCACACAGTAATGATTCTATATTAAGGGTCCTCAGCCGCTGAGCTGCTGCCTGTTCAGAACTGGGCTGCAGAAACAGCAGCCAAGCACATACGCAGGTGCAGCTCCACTTGCGTGAATGTCATATCACTCATGTGGAACCAGACCCTCTCCCCTCCCCCCCCCATCCGCAAAGCCATAAAAATTGGGGACCAATGCTCAATATCCTGCTTTGTAGTAATGACCTTTCTGTCTCAAACAGCAGGAAAACTACATACTGCAGGTTCCTACTGATTTCTCCACAGAGTTTCCATTGCTGTAGAGATGCCATGGTTAATGATATCGCTAAGAAATAAAACCGGATAATAATACATAGCAATAAGATTCTTGCCCAGAAAAAAAAAGGTAGCTTAGAGCAATTTTGCTGGCAAAGAAAGAGAGAGAAGAGATCCTAGGGCCGTGATGGTGAACCTATAGCATGCATGCCACAGCTGGCACACAGAGCCCTGTCTGCGGGCATGCGAGCTGTTGCCCAGCTCAGCTCCACCACACATGCGTGCGTGTGCCTCCCACTGGCCAGCTGTTTTTCGGGATGCACAGGAGGTGGGGCGCATGAGGGAGATGTGCATGCATGCACGCGTGAGGGGTTGCCATGTGCATGCACGGAGGCAGGGGGAGCACAGGGGAGTGGGGCACGCCCCCCTACGGTCTGATTTTGGGCCCAGGAAGCTGCAGGGAGGCCTACTAGGCCCAAAACGGGGGGCAAGGGATGGGTCATGCATGCATGCAAGGGGGAGGGGGAGCGTGAGGGGTCGTGTTCACATGCACAGGGGTCATGGGTCATGGGGGGGTCATGTGCACATGCGCTGGGGTGCCCACATTGCATTATGGGTGCCGGGCTTTGAGCTGCCTCCCCAATCTGCCTTCTGGTTTAAGAATTCCAATACAGAATTTTTATCAAACATGGACTGAAGACTCTCTGAGGATCTGCCAATGCCAGTGCAACAGAAGGATGCTATCTTAATAAGATTGGCTTTGCGTAATAAGAAAAGCCATCACAACTCGTTCAGGTAAAAATGGGTAAAACAAACCATGGCTCATTGCTCTGGGGTTGTAAATGTATGCTGAATGGATCTGTGCCAAAGTTCAACGTTCACTAAAATAGTCTTGTAGCTGTGTTCTCAGATGCCCGGTTGATAGCAATTATTTTAAATATTGCAGATCCAATTGCTTCTTGATCTGCAAAGACCATTTCTAGTGCAGAGTCTAGTTAAGCAAGTCTACCCCCTTGTGGCCAAAATGGAGAAGACCTTTCTGTGCAGTTAGCTTGTGATTTGTTCTCAAAGTCGTTATTGAGAAAATGGCCAATAATCAGGGGTGAAATCCAGCAAGTTCTATAACAGATTCTAGAGAACCATTAAATGGACTCCAGAGGATGGTGGATGACAAGAAGGCCTGGAGGAATGTTGTCCATGGGTTCACGATGGGTCGGACATGACTTCGTAATTAACAACAACAAAAACATGTTTTGTTATAATATGGTGACCAAAACTGTCATATTTAAGATGATTGGTCATTTCGCGCCATTCCTCAAGGCATGCAAGTCTTGGGGAATAGTGCAATAGCCCCATGGCCTAACACTCTCCAGATCTGCCTTGTACCACTTACCTTCAAGCAATGTTCCGTTTCTTTTGACAGGCCCTGGGGTCTACCTGAGGCTGTTGTGGTTCACATGAGGCCTTTGTCCTTGACTGCAAACCAAAGACTCGTGGCAAGTCTTCATATCATTTTCCATGATATGAAAAACATTTTATTGACTCAATCTCATTTCCATCCCAGTGCAATCAAAAGGCTCTTGATAGAATACCATAGAATATCAAACTGATAAAATATCCTTGGTATAAAATTCCAGAAAAATAACAAACACAGACACCCGCCCAATCTAAAGATACAAACAACAAAAATAATAGTTAAAGATTGCACGATCAGCTCAAGGGAAGGCTTGTTGGAACAGCGCTGTCTTTAAAAGCTTCCAAAATATCAATAAAGAGGATCTGATCTCAACAGGAGGGGCTGCTTTACCGTGTCAGCGCTGCCACCGAAAAGCAATTCAAACAGTCAGATAAAAAATTCAGCATAAAAGAAATTAAATCTACAATATAAAATCTCAACCACTGAATCATTCCCAGCAGTCACAGAAGAAGAAAAAAAAAAGCAGGGGAAAAAAAAAAGATATATGAAAGAATAGAATCATGAACTTGAGTGGAGCACTTTCTGAAATAGCTGTTGTCATGTAAAATTCAACAGACTGACCTCTCTCCAGAAACTGTTCAAGGACACTGGCACTAAAAAACAGGGCCTCAGTTCCCTTCATCTCCCAGAACCATTGATTAACTACTGCCAGAAAGCATTGATGTACTCAGCCTTCATCTCCCAGAAATATGGGAGTTCCAGGAGCTTCTCCCTAGATCAGAGCCCGTAGCAACTTTAAGATGTGTGGACTTCAACTTCCGTATTTCCCAAGCACATCAAAGTTGAAATCCATACAGTTTAAAACTGTCAAAATTGAGAAACAGTGCCCTAGAGCAGGAGCGTCAAACTGGCTCCATCATATTGTCGTCACGTAATGTATTGCAACTCCCCCCCCACTCTTTGCTAAACCAGAGGTGGGCATTGCCAGCGCATGACACATCTGGCCCGCGGGTTGCGAGTTTGACACTCCTGCCCTAGAGAATCTAGTAGGTTGAGCTGATTCAAGTTGGGGCAAGCATTTCTGTAGGCACCCAGGGTCCAAGCCATACAAGGTTTGATAGGTCGCCACCAGCAGTAGTGGGTTGCTACCGGATCGGGCGAACCGGTAGCGGCAGTGGCGGGCTCCGCCCGCTCACCCGGACGCTTCTGCGTAGAAGCATCATGCACACGGTTCATAGTTTTGAAAACTATCCCTGACCACCAGCCGATATTGATATGGCAGGTTCTCAATGTAACACACAGGCTGTTGAATTTTGGACTAGCTATATAGCTTCCAAGTTAGCAGCCCCATGGAGAGGAGCTGTTGCAGAATTGCTAAGTGGCAATGAGGCTTGTGTTGCTGTCGCCAAGTCCTCCCACACCAGGTAAGCCAAAATCCCTTCCAGCCATGGCTTCCATCTGCTGCTTAGCTAGGACCCCCAGTTTGATAACCTGTTCTATTCGCAGGTGGTGCAAGCCCAACCAGACACAACTCTGACTTGATATCAAAAGGGCTTCTTTGCATTCTTTTCTCTTCCTCTTACCCTCTCTTGCTTCCTGATAGCAATTCATCTCTGCACCGCCTTTAATGCAAATCCTGCGGTGAAAACAAGCATTCAAGAGATCGCCCACAGAGAGGAGGCTAAGCCAGCCGGGCCTCAGTATAAATTTTTCTGCTCCATTAGAGCTGTCCTGGGAGGTATAAATAGACTTACTAATTGCACTGATATTAATATTGCTACAAGTGCCATGAAGTTTCATTACACAGGGAGTGGGAATTGGCGGAGCTGAAAAAAACAATATGAAATCTGGCAAGAGAAAGAAAAAGGAACAGATGTCTAAGAGGGTCTGTTCCATATGCTGAATTCGCATGTGCAGGCAGGTCTGCAAACTCAGTTGCCTAACTGCTCTACGGCTGGGAAATGCTTACTTATTTATGGGACCGCCTACTACCACCAACAGCCTCCCACCGACCAGTACGCTCCCACAGAGAAGGACTCCTCCAGGTGCCGTCGGCCAAACAATGTCGGCTGTCGGCCCCTAGGGGGAGAGCCTTCTCTGTGGGGGCACCGACGATCTGGAATGAGCTCCCCCCAGAGATACGGAGGATCCCGGATCTGCGCACCTTCCGCCGCGAGTTGAAGACGCTTTTATTTCATCAAGCGGGCCTCGCCTAAATTTTCTCCCTTTTAAATGAAAATTTTAAATTTTTAATTGTATTTTAAAATTATGGGTATTTTAAATTATGGATATAAATTCAGCCAAATTTATTTAATTTATTTTATTTGATTTTAAATTTTGTATATTTATGTGTTTTATTTCATGGCTGTACACCGCCCTGAGTCCTTCGGGAGTAGGGCGGTATAGAAATTCAATTAATAAATAAATAAAATAAATAAATAAATAAATAAATTCTGGGCGTTGAAGTCCACCGATCTGAAAGCTGCCAGGGCTGAGACACACCATTCTAAGCATTTAATGTTGCTGTAAATTCCAAATCCAGCCACATCCCAAATATCATAAAATATATAGGATTCCTCCTCCCGCTTATGACTGCATGACTGTAACTTTGTTGCTTGTATCCTTACAATTTATATTGATATTGATATTGATTGTTTCCTAGTATGATTTGATTGCTTATTTGTACCCTATGACTATCATTAAATGTTGCACCTTATGATTCTTGACATATGTATCTTGTCTATTTATGTACACTGAGAGCATAGGCACCAAAGACAAATTCCTTGTGTGTCCAATCCCACTTGGCCAATAAAGAATCCTATCCTATCCTATCCTATCCTATCCTATCCTATCCTATCCTATCCTATCCTATCCTATCCTATCCTATCCTAATAAATTTTACAGTTTCACCTTACCCAGGCCCTGCAGAAGAGACACTGGCATGACTCTGCTCGTCTTTCCTAACCCATCTTTCTGCAGGAATGAATGAGCAGTGATTATGCAACAGGATTAGTCCAAGCTGGGTATCATTCAAATGGTACAAAAATATGTTAATAGCTCACCTGTTTGCAACAGAAGGCAGAATTCCTCCAGCCAAAGGTATAGCACTCCAAGCCAGGTAGACAGATGAAAGGGAACAAAAGGGTGGCACTTATGTGTTCTTCACTAAGCTTTAGCTTCTCCAGAGTTTGGAAGTGGTAGTGACTGTCCTGAGTAGGTGGTAAACTTAATGAATCTGTGAATGAGGATATGAAGCAGGTCAAATGAAGCTTGAGATAAGGTATATAAAGAAGAAGTTTAGAAAGGTGACACAATAGCAGTCTTCCAATATGTCAAAGACTGACACAGAGAGGAGGGAGGGTCAACCTGTTCTCCAAGGCATCTGAGGGCAAGACAAGAAGTAATGAATGGAAGCTTAACAAAGAGAGACCCAACCGAAAATTAAGGAAAAATTTCCTGTCAGTGAGAACAATTAATCAGTGGAAAGACTTGCCTTCAGAAGTTGTGTGTGCTCCATCACTGGAAGTTTTAAAGAAAAGGTTGGATAACCATTTGTCTGGAATTCTATAGGGCAGTGATGACTTTTGCCTTTGTGTGCCAAAAGCGGGGTGAGCACAGGGAGGTCGTGTGTGTGCATGCCCACACCCATAATTCAATGTGCGTGTGACACCCCCCCCACACACTTTTGGCATGCGATGGCACAGTGGGCCCGGTAGGCCTGTTTTTCACCCTCCTGAGACTCCCGAGGCTTCCTTCGAGCCTGGGGAGGGCAAAAATAGCCTTCCCCATCCCCCTCCAGAGGCCCTCTGGAGACTGGAAACAGCCCGTTTCTTGACTTCCGATGGGACCGGAAGGCCTGAAAATCAGCTGGCCGGCATGCTGGAGCTGAGCTAGGGCAATGCTCGTGTGCCCACAGGTGGCACGCGTGCCATAGGTTCGCCATCACGGCTATAGGGTCTCCTGCTTGTGTAGGGGGTTGGACTAGAAGCCTTCCAAGGTCTTCCCCAATTCTGTTATTCTGTATTCTGTAAATATAAATATCTGTAAATGCTCTGTCCCTAAAAACATGAATGTTGAATGTGCATACTTGACACTTGATCTTAAAAGAAGCAATAGTTTATCAATCCCACACAGTTTGTTCTCTATGGGGGGTGGGGTGGGGGAGTAAAGGGAAGAGAAGAAAGAAAATGCTGCCCTCATGTGGCCATGAAATGAAATTACTTTGCCTAAAATGAAGATGGGAGAATGTGTAGGGAAGTTTCAAAAGGCCTGACAAATATATTAAATTGTATATCAAGCTGATCTGATAATATGAAAGGATCTGAATCAAATGTTAGTGTTCAATTCTGAAGCATTCATAAAGGTTTCCTGCAGAACGCCTTGCTCTAACTTATGATTTTCCAAGGTTTACTATTCCAGGGTTCTTTTTCCTCAATAAGTAGATACATTTCCACACAAAGGAGTAGATTGCAGCGATCCATTGATTGCATTCACACCACATACATTACTTGGATTTCTTATACAATATATTGAACCATACAGTAGTGGCCAAAATTGTGGAAACCTTTTGGGAAAAGTGTATTTTTGAGGTTTGATGGCTAATAACACCACTTTTTTTAAAAAAAATTTTTTCAAGATAATCACATTTCACTGTTCGAATGGCCTGGGAATAGCCCAGACCTTAACCCAATTGAAAATCTATGGAGCCGACTAAAGAAACTTGTTAGTCAGAAGCGACCCAGCAATAAAACCCAGTTAATAGAAGCAATCATTCAATCTTGGTTTCACATTATAACAGCTGCAGAATTAAAAGACTTGGTTCACTCCATGGGAAGACATTGTAAGGCCGTAATTCATGCTAAAGGTTACTCAACTAAGTATTAACTGACATGGTGATAATTTTTGTATATCTCATTTTTTCTATGGTGATAACTTTTGTATATCTCATTTTTTCTACGTGTTTCACTTTTCTTCTTTATACTGTAACTGCTATTCTAATAGCAAATCCTTCATAAAAGTTATTGCATTACATTCCTGATTAAATTATCTTTCCATTGATATATAATTTTATGGTACTACTCCAAAAAAAAAAAAAAGGTGTTATTAACTAGTTTTAGAAAATACACTTTTGCCAAAAGGTTTCCACAATTTTGGCCACTACTGTAAACTATTCAAAAGGTTTGGATGCACTCTAATGCCTGTGTACATATACAGTATACGTAATTCTTGCAATACCCAACAAAGGTTAACCTTATCTAACTGCAAATTCAGTCAGTGAGTCTTCAGCTGAACAGCTTAAGTGGATTGTGTAAACAAGAGGATGTATTGCCAAAGGATTCATTACCCATGTTCTCATAATTCTAGCATGAAGATGCCCCCTCAGCTACATTTCAGACTTGGTTCTCATGTTGTGGCTTCATCAGGTCTCCAATTCACAGCAAGACAGCTTAAAGTTATCTGTAGTGGTTCCATTTTTTAAAGTAGCATTTCCCCTTTTCTCTTGATACAGTTCTTAATTGTGAACATGATCCATGACTCTTCTTCAGTGAGGTTCTTGATGATACAATCGGTTGTTTTTGGCTGCCAAATGTTCCCTCCCTTCTGGTCCCTGGCCCCCTTTTTGGCACTTTTTGTTATCTATGCTTTTTTTTTATAGGTTTAGAACAAAAAAGTGAGGTAATATGGTGGTACCCCTTCTAGTCTGCTCCTTTCCTGCTACCCCTTCTAGTCCTGACAGCTCCTGCTCAAATAGCAAGGCTTGGGAAGGCTAGCAAGCAAAACTGTGGATATTTTCATACATAGGTCTAGCGGTCTTCAACAGAGTGTTTCAACCAGATTCTGGCTGATTTAGAATTTAGTTTTAGTAATTTGCAAATTATGTGAAGCCTAGAGCCCTTTTTAGAAATAAAAGTGGTGCTTGAAGCCAGCAGTTTAGTTCACAGTATGCCATCTAAAATTATGCAATTAGCCTTTTAAAACAAGATGGAGTAAGAAACTTGTCAAGCATCAAAGTAGACATCGATAGACCCTGAACTGGGGCTACTGAATGGTCTCAGATCAAAAACTTTGGCTAACTGCCAAATGGTGTCATGGATCCTACTCATAAAAAATGCCTTAGAGTTGTTGATCCCCTAAGTATGGGATTAACCATGTCAATATTAATGCTGGTCCAGCGGTGAAATCCAGCAGGTTCTGACAGGTTCTGGAGAACCAGTAGCGGAAATTTTGAGTAGTTCGGAGAACCAGCAAATGTCACCTCTGGCTGGCCCCAGAGTGGGGTGGGAATGGAGATTTTGCAATATCCTTCCCCCTGGAGTGGGGTGGGAATGGAGATTTTGCAGTATCCTTCCCCTGCCATGACCACCAAGCCATACCCACCAAGCCACGCCCACAGAACCGGTAGTAAAAAAAATTGAATTTCACCACTGTGTTGGTCTATATAAACTATATAAACTATACTAAACGCCCATGTTACACCTCTCCTGCGCGACTTGCATTGGTTGCCGGTTGCCCTCCAGGTGAGATTCAAGGTGCTTGTGATGACCTATAAAGCCCTACATGGCTTAGGTCCAGGATATTTGTCAGACCATCTGCAACCAGCAACAGCTCCCCATCGCCCGGTGCATTCTCACAGGGAGGGCCTACTCAGGGTGCCGTCAGCTAGACAGTGTCGACTGGCGACCCCTAGAGGCAGAGCTTTCTCTGTGGCTGCTCCCACCCTCTGGAGCCAACTTCCTCTGGGGCTCCGGTTGGCCCCTGACCTCCGCACCTTCCGCCGTGACTTAAAGACATGGTTGTTCAGCCTGGACTGGGGGGGTTAACATGTATTTTAACATGCTTTTATTCGGATATTTTATTGTTGTGAGCCGCCCTGAGTCCTATGGAGATAGGGCTGCATATAAATTAAATTAAATAAATAAATAAATTCATAGAAAAAATAAGGGCATTACATACTTTAATACTGGAGTAGTTGATATACTGAAAAGACAGGAATGAATCAAATTATTTATTTTATTTTATTTATTTATTTATTTTATCATATTTGTATACCGCCCTACTCCCGAAGGACTCAGGGCGGTGAACAGCCAAGATTAAAAATACAAATAACATACAAAAATTAAAAACTATTAAAAATAGCTTAAATAATTTGGGCTCAAAAAACAAATTTAAGACATCCAATTTATCTAAAATATTTAAAACCCAATTTAAAAGGGAGAGTTAGGCCAGACCAGCCTGTTGAAATAAAAACGTTTTTAGGGCGCGGCGGAAGATGCGTAAGTCTTGGATCCTCCGTATCTCCGGGGGGAGCTCGTTCCAGATGGCAGGTGCCCCCACAGAGAAGACTCTCCCCCTGGGGCGTTATAAGCATTCTTGTATTACTTGTGTTACTATTTTATTAATTGTCTGAACCAATCATCAATTTCAAATAAAAAACACAAAAATCAAGGTTATTTTTATATATACTTTTCTCTTATATATGTTTCTATATATAATATTTAAGAAATATGACTCCTATTATATATATATATATATATGTGTATGTATGTATGCATGTATGTATGTATGTATGCATGTATGTATGTATGTATGTATGTATACAACACTACATCCAGTGTGATTTTTATTTACTTTTGGTTTTTGAATATTATTTTTTTATCATAAAACATAAAATACAAAACAGTAAAACAAACAAACAAACAAACAAAATGAAACAAAACAAAAACATACATTCAACTCCAACAAAAAAGAAAAAAAATAGCATACAAAAAGAAGAAGAAAAAGTGATCAATTAAATTTAACATTTAATATGTAGGATCCACCCTGACTGGGTGTTGAAAGAAAAGAAATAGCACTAAATTCTCCTCCCCTGTTATTCTATTTAACATGTAGAAAGTCCACAAATGGTTTCCAGTCTCTTATAAAGCTGTCTAGTCCATTATCTCTATTCACAGCAGTTAATTTTGCCATCTCTGCTGATTCAGTCAATTTCAAAATCCATTCTTCAACACTTGGCATCCTTTTTTCTTTCCAATGTTTGACAAGTATAATTCTCGCAGCCATCACCATGTGAAGGAATAGCACCCCAAATTTATTTTTGTTTTGATTAGACAATTTTTTTTGAAGACTAGTTCCCATCTTCTGAGCTACAATCCTGTAACACTGATCTTTTTACCCTGAAAAAGATAAAAATATATGTTTATAATGCAGTGAAATTTTTTGAAGAAAGTCTTATTCCTAACTAGACACCAATGCATTTTTCAAACAACAAAAATTGGGCCAAAGGATATGGAATTTTTATTTGTTATTCTTGTAAATGTCTCATAATATCATGGACAATAGAAATGAAGGTCATAAAACATCGGTAAAATCTTCCAGAAACTCAGCGTGGTGTTATAATAAAGAAATAAAACAGAAGGGAAGGATCAAGAATTTTCTTTAACAGAAACAGAGAAAATTAACTCATCCAAGGAATTCTGTCCTTCCTTTGAAGATCATGGCTAATTGACAAAAGAAAGAAAGAAAGGAAGGAAGGAAGGAAGGAAGGAAGGAAGGAAGGAAGGAAGAAAGGGGGAAAGGAAAGGAAAAAGGAAGGAAGGAAGGAAGGAAGGAAGGAAGGAAGGAAGGAAGGAAAGACAGAAAGAATGAAGAAAGATGGAGGGAGGGAAAGAAAAGGAAAGGAAAGGAAAGGAAAGGAAAGGAAGAAGGAAGGAAGGAAAGAAAGGAAGGAAGGAAAGGAAGGAAAGGAAGGAAGAAAGGAAGAAAGGAAAGAAAGAAGGAAAGAAAGAAAGAAAAGGAAGGAAGGAAGGAAGGAAAGAAAGAGAAAGAGAGGAAGGGAGGAAGAAAGGAAAGAATGAAAGAAAGGAAAGAAGGGAAAGAAAGAAAGAAAAGAAAGAAAGAAAGAAAGAAAGAAAGAAAGAAATTATTTGAGGACTTCAATGGATGTTTTTTTTTGCATTCCTTTCCTTTAGATATGAGGCAAATAAAACCAGCGCCCTCAACCAAATTCTGAAAAATGCCAGTGTGACCTTTGAAAGCAAGGCAACCTCTTAAAACTACATAATTCAGTCTTTCCTCTTGATGAGTGATGAGAAGTTTCTAATTATCTCTGGGACAATCATGCTGGTAAGTGTTTTTTCCTGCACCAGAGTTCTCAGGGTATATACTCTCCGCATCTTTTCTGCTGTTGCTTTGTACCCCAACACATGAGGGGAGCCCATTAGCGAATCTTCTTGCTTCCTTCCCAATTTACTTTCTTCATTCTCTCACTTCTTTGATATCTTACTCTTCACTTTCTTCTTGGAAGGCAGCAGTTCCAGCAGCTTTTGTAGAGTTGTTCAGCTCACCCAACCTCTTAGCTAGCTCATCACTTCCACTTTCCATCAATGAAGAGTTCTATAATGTTTTTTTTCTTCTCATCTGAAAGGTTGTCTAAAGCAAATTTTCCACCATCACATTGACAGACAATTGGCAGGAAAACATGCAGGTTTGATGGGATGGAGTTGGGTAGGCTCTGGCTGGGTTTGTTAGCTGTGCAACCGAGCTCTTGAAGAAGGAAAAATACAAGGAACTCTGTCATGTTATTAACATATTGACGATTCAGTAGAGCTACAGGTTGTAAGTTTGTCAGCTTAGCTAGAGGTTCTCCCGAACCCCTGCGAACCTCCAGCAGCCCACCCCTGTCTGATGGAACCATGTGAGCAAAGCTCTCCCTCTTTTAAACATGTGATACATATAACAAGTGGAAGTTTGATCACCCAGTTGTGTCTCAAATCTTGACTTTTTTGACCCCCCCTTCTCTTAAAGATGCCCCTGTGACTTAGATAACCTACTGCAGAAAACAACAGGCTGCCGATTTTTTCAACTCCTTTCCAAACCTTGTTCCCCCCCAACATAACAGTTAATTATTTCTGCACAGACTGACAAAACACTCCACAATTGCTTATAGCAAAAGAAGCCAATTTTTGCATCAACAAATTGACCTCAGGCTCCCAAGAACTCTGGCTCTGCATAGGAGATTTTTGGCAGCCATTCGCTGCTCAACTCGCCTATATGTGGATAAGTAATTACTGGTAAACGGATCCAGAAAATGGAGAAATTGGTGGCTTTTTTTTTTCCTTTTCATTTCCAGCTAACCACAGATGGTAATTTGAATGTTTGCCTGGGGATGATGTCAACATAGGATGGTTTGTAACCTGAGGTCCATCCTGTCTCTCCTTACACTTCATTGGACTAATATGTGCATGTTTCCTTCTGTGGTCCATAGGCAGAATCTTTATCGCACAGGTCAGAAATCTCTGGTTCTATCAGTCAAGGATGTGCAAATTACTCCTTAAATGGCACCAGGAGAAATACAGGCTGACTCACAACAACTCCCCACCACAGTCAGTGTCAGAGTTGAATTACAGTGGAGAGACCCATCAAGTTTATGGGCTGGAAAAGCACGGCTTTTGAAGATCTGCTTCGTGCATCGCAGTGTGTGCAAACTTTCACTGAACAAGCGACCCAGTGATTTGGTTCACGTATAATGTTAAATCATGATTTACAGACCTCGTTTAATGGTTAGGTCATGTACTAAACAATCAAGCCATCCTAGGATTGAATGCAATTTGTGGATCCGCAAAGTTGGAGGTTCTGCATCCAGCCTCAGTTGACCAAGTTGATTTGTGAAAGGGCTGTCCAAAGTGACACTGAGCCTGCCCAAAGCAGCTGGAAGAACAGTTTGTGTGAAGCATGCTAGCACGCTGATTATAGCATATTAAGCAGATAGCTCCATTTTATGCTTAGCTGCAGTGATGATTCACTTTTTATGATTGGAAAGTTTGTGATGCTTTTATGATTTTAAGGTTGAGTTTTATTCTTGTTAGCTGCACATAATCTTGCAACGACGGCAGCATATTAATACTCTATAAAATAAAGTAAACCAATAAATAAAACTTGCCTCAGAGTCTTTCAAACCGTCACATCCTCTAGAACAGGGGTGTCAAACTCGATTTCATTGAGGGCCACATCAGGGTTGTGTTTGACCTTGGGGAGGGGGGCATGGTAGGCGTGGCCAGGATGGGGGTGGCCAGCTTGATGTCACTCGTGTCAGGGGTGCCCGTGGTGGCCTGAGTGCTCTGCCAGTGAAAATGGGCTCCCAATCTCCGTTTTCAGCTGGGATGGCCTCCTGCAACCCTCTCCCAGGGAAAATGGAGCTTGGGAGGGCCACCAGGAGTTGGTTCTACTTATCTTTACTACCGGTTCGCAGCAGGATCGCACACGCGAGCTCGCGTGCTAAGCTTCTGCGCATGCATAGAAGCTTCTGCGCATGTGCAGATCACCTATGACAACATCCGGGGCAGTGGGCAGAGCCTCCCGCCGGTTTTACTACCGGTTCTTGCATATCGGTCCGAACCGGGGGCAACTCACCACAGAGGGCCATATGCTCCATTTTCACTGGCAGAGCAGGAGGCTTACCCAGCCAAAAACAGAAATTTGGAGCCCATTTTCATTGGCAGAAGCACCACAGGTCAGTCCTTCACTGTTTCCAGGGCAACCCCACAGGCCAGATCTAAGCACCCTGCAGGCCAGATCCAGGCTGTGGGCCTTGAGTTTGATAGTGCTGCTCTAGAAGCCTTGGTGCAAGTCATGCTTTTGGCAAGGCACACACACACACACACAAACACACACACACACACACAAATGCTTCAAAGGCGTTTCAGGCAGGGGTGAAATTCAGCAGGTTCTGACAGGTTCTGGAGAACCGGTAGCAGACTTTTGAGTAGTTCGGAAAACCAGCAAATACTGTTGTGGCTCCGTTACCTGAGCCTGTGTCATTGGCAGGAGAGGACTTCGAGAGTGAAGGAGAGGAATTGGCAAAGCCTCCCTCTCCAGGACCCTCCTCTTTGGCAATGCCTTCGGTGTCCGCCGAAGGGCCAGACTTTTGAGTAGTTCGGAAAACCAGCAAATACTGTTGTGGCTCCGTTACCTGAGCCTGTGTCATTGGCAGGAGAGGACTTCGAGAGTGAAGGAGAGGAATTGGCAAAGCCTCCCTCTCCAGGACCCTCCTCTTTGGCAATGCCTTCGGTGTCCGCCGAAGGGCAAGAGATAGGGCCGGGGCCAAGCACGTCCACGCAGCCACAGGTGGACAGTGATGAGAGTAATGAGTCTTGGCTGGATCCACGTCAGTGTTGCAGAGATAAGCGCGCGCAACAGAAGAGGAGGTGTGCCAGAGATTAGGCTGAGTCACTGGACCACACCCCACAGGGTATAAAAGGGAGCGTGGTGGCCAGTCAAACCTTGTGACGAACAAAGCTGAAAGCTTCCACGCCATTCTGCATTGCTGGACCTTTGCTATAGACTTTGCTGGATTATATTTGGACTTGATTTACTCTGTAATTATTGAACATTTTCCTTTGATGTACCAGAAGCGGAGGGACGTTATTTCTTTGTGAGTAATAAACTCTTGGCAGGCAGCCACTAGGTTGCTGCCAAGTTCCGTTATCATAAGGAAAAGGATTTTGTCGGCTGGTTTGGTTTTTAACTCTTGGACGTCTGTTGGTGTGTGGGCGTGTGGGACGGGGACAGACCAAATACCACCTCTGGCTGGCCCCAGAGTGGGATGGGAATGGAGATTTTGCAGTATCCTTCCCCTGCCACACCCACCAAGCCACGCCCACAGAAGCGGTAGTAAAAAAATTTGAATTCCACCACTGGTTTCAGGGTTTCCTGAACACGTGTGAACCTGCACAGCGCCTCTTGATTTGTTAGTGGCCCCCTTGAATCCAAGCATTCAAACAACTCTAGATAGCCTTGTGCGTGTGCGTGTTGTGTGGAAGATGCAAGTTGTTTTAATGTGTCAGAGAGAAGCATTTGGCTTGCACACTTTCTTCTTTGCACTGCCTTCATTCTTATAAGATGTCGCATTTCCAAAAGAAAACAATTATACATATTTTAAAAAATTTGCTTGAATCACTGATGACCCCCTAATATGTCCAATGGATTCCCCCACCCTCTTTCCTTGGAAGTGTCAGGTTGAACCATTCTGATACATTCAAGCAACTATGGGTATTGAATCACTCATTAGTCATGTCTTGGCCTTGGCAGTCATAAATAATGTTATCATCTGATACCGCCTGTACTGAAAAAAACCCATTGGCAAAAAGAAATCCACACACAAATTGGAACTAAACATTATGGAGGCTACACCCACAGGAGTCTTAGTCATTTTAATAAGCAGTATCACACACAGCCAGAGAAAAATCTTTTGGTTAACATTTGCAATTTTATGTACATTTATGCAAAGTCCCACTAAACTTTCATAAAAGTAAATCTATTTGCCCTATTTGCTTATTTATCTTATTAGCCACCATTTGGTTAATCGTGAATTGTTGACTATAGCGCAATTGGTAGACTTTGCACAATGTGCTGCTGAGCCATAAACCATGGTTTATAAATCACAGTGACCGAATTCACATATTACATTAAACCATTTTCCACTAAGCCAAAACTAAGCTACATTTATTTATGTATTTATATTTCGTGTTTTTAGACTGCTCATCTCGCTCACGGAGGGATTTTTGTCTTATGATTTTAGTTTCAAATTCACTGCTGCAGATGGGCCAAAATACTAAGGGTTACTATGGATAAGAATCCACCGAGACCAAAACATTTGCAAGGGACCTACGGATAATCCATATCCTTCCAATTAGGATATGGGGGGCAGAACCGGTTCGGTGATGTCATATCGTCACCGCTACCAGCTCGGGGGAACTGGGCCGAATCGGGAGGAACCCACCACTACACTACATAAAGGTAAAAGTTTCCCCTGTCCAGTTGTGTCTGACTTTGGGGACAGTGCTCATCTCTGTCTCTTCATTGAGGGAGCAGAATTATCTGAAGACACTTCCGTGGTCATATGGGCAGCATGACTATATACTGAAGTGCATGGAATGCTATTACCTTCCCACCGAAGTGGTACCTATTTATCTACTCTAATTTTCATGTTTTTGAACTGCTAGGTTGGCAGGAGTTGGAACAAATAATGAGACCTCACCCTTTCATATGGTGCACGAGTCTTGAATCTGGTCTCCCGGCTTTCCAGCTGATAAGATCAGCATCTTTAACCACTGAGTTATCTTCTAACTGAAGTAACTTTGTATTGTGAATGTTACCCCTCTGCCTTACAGAAACTAGGTTCATACATCAAGGGTGAGCTATAACTTAACCAAGTTTGTCATTGGCAGGAAAGTGCAAAAGCTAAGATATGCGTGTCAACATCTTGCAACCATGTTTGCTCGCAGTATAGGAGGTGAGAAATGAGGCAATGTGGTGGCCATACCTTTGAGTTTACATTGTTCAAATGGGCAGTGTTTATTTAAATTGGTAACTGATTTTAATCTTCTCACAATTATGTTTAATAAAAATCACTGCAAAATGTGCTGTCTTTGAAGAAGCGTTCCTCTTTTTCACTCATATTAAACACTATTGTTTTATTCATATGGAAGTGGGTAACTCTATAATTGGCGAACTATATAATTGGTTCATCTTTGGACTGATTAAAACACATTCAATTCAATCTTATGCACATGAATACCATGGGATTTACTTCTGAGTAGACAGATACATACTTGCTGTGCTCTAAGATTTCTGTATCTGGGAAAGCATCCAGTTTTAAAGGCAGAAGGAGTGCACTCCGCTCCCTTTTAAGTATTTGGAAAGGATAACCATCTTTAAATCAAACTCACTGTGACATGCATGGATAATGAAATAATTCATCAAAGCCTCATATTGGTTGGCAGAAACAAGATTCATTCAGATCTTCTGGCTCCACATGAAAGAAGAAACAGATGCAAATAGAAAGTTAACTAGCAGGTGAGTGATAGTCATCAGGAGTATATTGAAATACATATCATATATGTTACAAACAAACAGAAATAGCTCCCTATTAGTCAGGTAGCTGTTGGACAGATGGAAGAAAGTGATCGTGATTTATATGAAAGAGTATTTCAGACTAATTAATTGCTGTTGTGCAGAAAGGTAACTACAGACTTAAGTTGCAATGTTTCCATTAAAATAAAAGATACATGAAGTTTCAACTTTCACAAAGGCTATATAGCTCAGACTTTTCCAATTTGTGTCTTTCTGGCTTTTTAAAGACTATATTTCCCAGTATTTCAAGAAATGCTTATCCAAAACAAGAAGAGAACACCAGGTTGGCCATTAGAGTTGGTGGAAAAAGAGCAGGGGGATTGTGTGTCAAAAAGTCAAATGTGCAATCAAATTCTTGATTGAAGGGTAGGCTTCAATTGTGTGTGACACACACACACCACACTGGACATTTGGAGACATGCTTTGCAATCTGGAGATATCACTGAATCATCCAAACCAACAGATCTGCTGTATAGTATTCCAGGTATCCATCCCATCTCCTTTTAAAGCCATTCAAGTGCCATCATCACTTCTTCTGGTCATGAATACTGGAGGTTAATTATTTTAAAGAAATGAAGGACTGGGGTGACATGATAGCGGTATTCCAATATCTCAGGGGTTGCCACAAAGAAGAGTGAGTCAAGCTATTCTCCACAGCACCTGAAGGCAGGATGAAGAATGGATTCTTCCAATGGATGGAAACCAATCCAAGGAGGGAAGCAACCTATAAATGAGGAAAAATTTCCTGACAGAACAATTAATCAGTGAAAGAAAAGATTTGACAACAATTTGTCTGAAATAGTATAGGGCAGTGATGGCTAACCTTTTTGCCATCACGTGCCAAAAGCGTGGGGAGGGTGGGGGGGGGGCTTCTCTCTCACGTGTGCCCACACCCATAATTCAATGTGTCCTGCCCCTCATGCATGTGCGTGCGACCCCCCTGCTCTTGGCATGCAATGGCACAGTGGACCAGGTAGGCCCATTTTCCGCCCTCCCCAGACTCCCCAGGCTTTCTAGGAGCCTGAGGAGGGTGAAAATGGCCTTCCCCATCCCCTGGAGGCTGGAAACGGCCCATTTCCCGACTTCCGGTGGGCCCAAAAGGCCCGAAAATCAGATGGCTAGCGTGCGCATGCACGCTGGAGCTGAGCTAGGACAATGCTCAAGTGCCCACAGATATGGCTCCACGTGCCACTTGTGGCATGCGTGCCATAGGTTCGCCATCACGGGTATAGGGTTTCCTGCCTGACTAGGTGTTGGATTAGAAGACCTCTAAAGTCCCTTTCGAAAACTGTAATTCTGTTATTCTGTTATCACTTTAGCTCCCAGCAGTTACAGCTGGCAGAATTCTTAGACAACAGCTTTGCTAGTTAGAAATGGAATGAAAGCCAGTCTGGTCTAGTGGTTAAAATGCTAGACCAGAAATGGGAAAACCCAAGTTCTGTCCTGCTTTAGGCCCCAGTCCAGCTGGATGATTTTGGGCCAGCCACTCTCTCTCAGCAAACCACTTCCAGAAATATTGCCAAGAAAACTGCAAGGATCTGTCCATATAATTGACAAGAATCAAGTATGACTTGAAAAGGGGGGGGGGCGGGGGGGATCTGTTTAAAACTTCTTGAAATTGGAAGTCAGCATTTTTCTAAAGTACCAGATTAGTTTTTTTCTACATAGTATGAACTTTTCCTATGTGGAACTGTATATAGGAAAAATCAAGATGGTAAAAGTTCTAGGGCCAGAGAAGCTATTCATTGATAGTATTCCGATGCCTTTAATTAAACAGGTACACAGTCTAAAATCTGTTATGCATCATTTTATTGAGACATTAAGAATCAGCCACCGTATGCAAACTATAATATGCACATTGGCTTTTTTTTGTGCATAAATTGAGAATCTTGCAAAAGACAGACTCACTTTAGAGCAGTGTTTCTCAACCTTGGTAGCTTGAAGATGGGTGGACTTCAACTCCCAGAATCCCCCAGCCAGCAGCGCTGGCTGGGGGATTCTGGGAGCTGAAGTCCACCCATCTTCAAGCTTCCAAGGTTGAGAAACACTGCTTTAGAGCATTGTTTGAACATGTGGAAATCAGCAATAATGTTTATAATTTATAGATACACAAAGGGTGTATGTACATAGTTTATTCCAAACTGGACAGTTATTTCCTTCTTTAAATCTCTGGATTTAATAGAAAGGACTCCGTAGTTAAATTATAAATAAATAATGTCCCAACAATATTTTGGAACATGAATTGTTGACTGAGCCATAGTGGCCTAGCTTATGCACTATGCTAAGCCAAAAATATACAAACCACAGTATAAAATAATCTTCCAGATTGCCTGCAAAGCCATATAATTGCATAAATAAGTTAAAGGACAGTAGCAATGGATCCCAATAATGCAATAAAATAATTTCGGCTTGTATTGGCAAACAATTCTACAGTAGCTAGATCATAATATATTCTTCTATTCAATATAAAGAAGAAAGCAAATGGGCATTATAAACCAGGGATATCTCTTAAAAAGACTGGACACATATACTACACAGAATGTTCTTTGTTTCCTTAATCCAAAATTATCTAATTTGATACCGGCTATTAGAAATAGATCGATTGGTAATTTCTTCATGTAAAGCCTATGTCTCACTGACTGAGATCACTAACAAATAATAGAATTGTATTTTATATATATTTTTTCCTGTGTGAACAATGTTAAAGGAGATGCTAATGGTAAAGAATAATTATAATCTTTAAAAAATATTTTAGATTCCAGAAAGAGTGCTCCCTCCCCAAAGAAGAGAAAGAATATTTCTCCATTGTTTGCTAGCACTCAATGTTATAAACCAAGGTGTTTGTGAGGATATTTGTGGGTGTGTATGTACAAGCAAAATGATGACAATCGCAAGACAAACTCTCCTTTACAGAAAGGGAGTGGAACTTGGATTGTGATGGGTTGTGATGGCATAATAGTAGTTTTGTAATTTGGATAAAAGTCTCTGAACCTATTGAGGTGTCTGATTTGTTGTTGTTAATCGTGTAGTCGTGTCCGACCCATTGCAACCCCATGGACAACGTTCCTCCAGGCCTTCCTCTCCTCTACCATCCCCCGGAGTCCATTTAAGCTCATGCCTACTGCTTCAGTGACTCCATCCAGCCACCTCATTCTCTGTCATCCCTTTCTTCTTTTGCCCTCAATAGTTCCCAGCATTAGACGCTTCTCCAGTGAGTCTTTCCTTCTCATCAGGTGACCAAAGTATTTGAGGTTCATCTTCAGGATGATTATATCTGATTATGAACCTCCTATTCCATCCAATCTATGCTACAGTATAATATCAAGGACTACCTGAGCCCAAAATTTCCATTGTTAAGCAAGATACTTTGGGTTTTGCCCCATTTTATGACCTTTTTTGCCACAGTTGTTAAGTGAGTCATGTGATTGTTAAACAAATCTGGCTCTCTCCCCTCCCCCCAATTGACTTTGCTTGTCGGAAGCCGACTGAGAAGCTTAAAAATGGTGATCACATGACCCCCAGGACAGTGCAACTGCATAAATACACACCAGTTGCCAAACAACTGAGTTTTGATCATGTGACCATGGGGATGCTGAAATTTTTGTAAGTATGGAAACTGTTCATATGTCACTGTTTTCATTGCTGTTATAATTTCAAACATTCACTAATTGAATGGTTGTAAGTTAAGGACTATCTCTACTTTAATAGTGGGTTTCACTTACCTTCACTACTGGTTCAGAACTGTGTGCTTGCGTGCGGCACTTCTGTGCATGCGCAGGGCATCTGTGATGACATCCAGACAGGTGGGCGGAGCCTCCCGCAGCTGCCGCTACCTGTTCGTCTGAACCGGGGTGAACCGGTAGAAACCTACCACTGCTGTACTTGCTTTTTCCAGTAACACATTTTGTCACAAATGAGGTCTATAGAGATTCTCAGTCATCCAAGTCATGGTTCTCCCAAATGTGTTTTTTCAAGAGGCAACTGGACTTTCTGGGTTTTTTTTTTCTTTGAAGACCTTTCGCTTCTCATCCAAGAAACTTCTTCCGCTGAAGAAGCTGCTTGAATGAGAAGCGAAACTTCTTCAAAGAAAAGCCAGAAAGTCTAGTTGCCTCTTGAAAAAAAGCACCTTTGGGACACAAATGAGGTGGACGGTTCGTGTTGATCCTTGTAACTGTATTATCCAACTGTGAGAACCCTGAGACTTGGTGGTTAAAATCTGGCACAGCATACGTGAAGTATGTAGCATCTGGAAGAATTTATTGTTGGAAACGTATTGTTTTATTTAAAAGATGGGTATTCATTTCATGGTTCAAAGTCATGGGGAATTTCTGGAATGTAACTCCATCACGGGGTCTCAATTAAATAGGGAGAAGCTTTGTAGGCCTTTGTTCCCATTAGGGGTGTTCAATGGTGTCTTCTACTTTTCATGGGTGGTTCATTGCTCAACATGTGCCATGTGTACCATATGTTCCATCTGAGTAAGTTAGGGGGGAAATGTTGAAAGACGAACCAAACTAAAATATTTGACACAAGGATCTACTTATAATGCAAACTCATCTTTCCATTGTGACTTGATTCCTGTTATCTCGAGAAAATCAGCTTCCTCACAAAAGGAGCATTTTGGAGTGGAGAGTTAATATGTGGCGGAAACCTAAATTATAACCCAGCTGTATTGCTGAAATGGATTATATACATGAAGTTTTCCTTGACAAAGTCTGGAAGCTAAATTTGTTGTTAAGTGTAACAGCTAAATTGTTACTTACTTCAGAAAATCTGAATAATATTGTAGTATCTTCTTGCTGGAAGGTATGACCCATCAATTATTTTCCAGAAACAATTGTTGGTATCGCCTTTAAAACTACAAACAGTTTGAAGCCCATCTTCTTGAGACATTTTATAGCTCTGTATGAATCTATCAAGATATCAAACCTTGTAAGATCATCTATGCCAGGGCTGACAAACTCGTGGCCCGTGGTGGATGCGTCACTTGCTGGCCACGTCCACACCCAGTTTAGCAAAGGGGAAAAAAGTCCCGATATGTCATGTGACACCATCGCGACGACATGAGTTTGACACCCCACTTGTTCTGCAGGTCTCCATGCAGAACAAGTGGGCAAGTGACATCACATGTCTCATCATGTAAATGATGCAAATTATATACTTTACAGAATTTGCATAAAATGTGCAAGGATGTCATGATGTGAATGGCTTGTATTGGATTCATATGCCTTAACTCAGCGGTGTCAAATTCAAGCCCCAAGGAATGGATTCGGCCTGTGGGGTGCTTAGAACTGGCCCATGGGGCCACCCTGGAAACAGCAAAGGAGTGGCTCAAAGAGCCTCTGCCAACAAAAATGGAGCTCGGGAGGGCTGCTTGCGGCCCTCCCGAGCTCCATTTTCACTGGCAGAGGGTTGCAGGAGGCTGTCACAGCCAAAATGGAGCTCGGGAGCCCATTTTCGCTGACAGACTGCTCGGGCCACCACAGATGCCCCCGACATGGGTACCGTTGAGCTGGCCACGCCCACCCTGGCCACGCCCACCCCTGCCTCCCAAGGTCAAACACAACCCTGACATGGCCGTCCATGAAATCGAGTTTGACATCCCTGCCTTAACTGATATAATTTACACTCTTCTAGAGATTATTTATTCCCAGTCTGTCCAGTTTGAAGGAAAGGGTCAGGATGTCGCTTCTCTGGCCTTCCCAGTTGAATCCAAATGATTTCAGCTATTTTTTTTTTGACTTAGTGTTATAAGTCAACGCTATTGACTTATAGTGTCAAACACCTATAGTGTAATAAGTCAACAAATTGGGACAGCTTGGATTTTATGTATTTGTTTTGCCCATTTGCCTAGTAAGGGAATTGGAAACTCTTTTTTCTATTTCTAATATTTTTGGGTGGTGTTGCAAAATTAGACAGTTTTAGCCATAGTATATAAAATTGCCATTTGCCATGTCTGGTGGAAAAATTCTGTGCAGAGAATAAATTCTGAACATCCTGAACCTTGGTGGAATAGAGCAATATTTTTGCTGGCTGATTAAAAAGTCTGCAAGCAAAAATAATCTAATTTTCTTTATTAACTCTGAAGGACTAACCATTTCATTGTTCATGTTAATCGGATTATTTATGCATTTGGTTCTATGTGGGTAATTGTATTGTTCTGTATAACTGTGGTTCCAACTAAAGTAACGTGCATTCCCTTTAAATCTTTGCAATATATTTTGATTCTACTAAACCCCAAAGGGCCACACAAGCAGAGGTTATACACATAATGTAGAAGAATAGCAAGTGAAAGAGGGATGGAAAGCTTTGTTGAAGAAAAATGTGAGATATACAGAATATTTAAATGTGAAGCAAACTTGGATTGATAAAACTAAGTTGCCTCACCCTAATTCGAATAGTAAGAGGTGGACCATATAGAGCAACAAAGATATTATAATCAGCATAAACTATGCTTCTATTTGCTGTATGATTCTAATTATGGAGTCCTGTCAAAGAATTAACTCTTTGGGGTTAACATCTTCTCTTTTTCTTTCTTATAGGTGTAGGATCTAAAATGCACCTACTAAGGAAAGATGGATATTAGGGAACAGGGTCCTGAAAAAATGTTTTCATTACCAATTGAAAGAGGATGGTATGGTCAACTCCTGATGATGTTATGGACACCTCTTTGTACTTTTCTTGATAATAATATTGAAATTTGCTATTTATTTTGAGACACTCTTTTGACTTGCCAAAGAAAGGCCAGAAATGTGAATAGTTAACCTAGGGAATAATGGATTCCAATGGAACCATGGAAAATGGAGAACATTGGACTGAACCCCAGAGAATCCAGCTATATGTGCAGGGCCCAATTGTACTTCATTGCTTATGTATAATTTGTACCTGTTTGGGGAATGTATGTTTGGAGAAGGATTTCTTGGAGACTTGGAGAAAGATTTCTACCATAATTCTTTCCCTTATATGATAGATGGGCCTTTTCCCTCTGATCCTTTCCTTCTGAACGAGTATTTATCTCTCTTTCTTTAATACATACATACATACATGTAAAGGTAAAGGTTCCCCTGACACATATGTGCTAGTCATTCTCAACTCTAGGGGGCGGTGCTCATCTCCGTTTCAAAGCCAAAGACCCAGCGCTATCCGAAGACGTCTCCATGGTCATGTGGCCGGCATGACTAAACACCAAAGGTGCATGGAATGCTGTTACCTTCCTACCAAAGGTGGTTCCTATTTTTCTACTTGCATTTATTACGTGCTTTCGAACTGCTAGGTTGGCAGAAGTTGGGACAAATAGCGGGAGCTCACCCCGTTATGCAGCACTAGGGATTTAAACCACTGAACTGCCAACCTTTCAATCTACAAGTTCAGTGTCTTAGCCACTGAGCCATCACGTCAATGCATACATACATACATACATACATACATACATACATACATACATACATATAAGTTCATTACGGCAGCCATAAAATGAGCTGACATGCAACTGAGAAGTTTGTATTCCACCACACAGCCAACCCCAGTCAAGCTCTTTCTCTGGCTATGTTGAAAGATACCTTCAGTGTCCTTGAGGAAGAGCACAAAATCTGTTTTTAAAATGAGCTTTCGCTTCTTCTCCTGCCAGCCTGAAAAGCAGGTCAGAAGAGAGAGAGAGATGCATGGGAAGCTGTTATTAACCCTGGATCTTAGAGTGTTCCACAACAGGACTAAACCCATGCTTAAAAAATAGCTCTAAAAATAAATGACAAGTAAGTGGGCAGCTACTGGTTGCCAGAGGAATTTGGGAGGAAGCGCCCCAGCACCCAACATCCAGCAACTGTCCTTCTTCTTATGAATTATGTTTAGACATAATATCTGGGAGGCGAGGGGGCATTTCCTGATAAAGAAGGAAAAGAATCTTGGCACTGAGGGGAACATAAAATAGGATGGCAGACTTTTGAGCTTCCTCACCATCTGGGGATAAAAGCCCATGAACCGAGCCATGAAGAAAAGCAGTGAGCTTCCGGTCTACACGTTAGATTACTTGACAAGAGTTTGTATCCTCCTAGCTTGATCCATGACTCTTCGTTTTGCTTAACCAGCATTCCTGATGGGAATTCTTAATTGGGCTCCTTTGAACCTTGAAGCAGCTGTCCATACACATGTTGGGCAACTCTCCATTTGCTTTTGTAAAGGGTCTGCTTGACTCACGCATGACTAAGTGAGTTGCGTTGGGACTGATATCAATTGAGCGAGCCTCACCTCAGATCTCATTCACAAGTCCTGTTCTTTTCTACACAGTAGAGACTGTTGCTATAACAGTCGGTCTCTAGGCAACTGAGAAGCCCCTTTGTTTCCTACCCACTCCTTGTTCTCCCTCTTTTTCCTTTTTCCTTCCAAAAGGAGCAAAATGCATGGCAAGGCATTTCTGGCCACTGACTCTCCCCAGCTGTACCCTTTTAAAGGCTGAGCTGACTCATGTTTTCTCCCATAACAATGACTTTCTTCTTCATAAACAATACTAATCCTCCCACATCCTCCAACAACAGTTGGAGGTTTCTGGGCAACTACAAGAAATATTCGTTAATTATCTATGCGTACACCCAAATCTTTAGGATGAAGTGGGGTGTAGAAATGACAAAAACTACAGTTCACAGGGAAGAGTGTGAAATAAACATGGGCCTTATGCAGACAACATCCTGAGGGGTTTTCTTTAATGATGTGGATTCATTTTCCTTAGTAATCTCCCAAACTTGTTGAGACTGTGATACCAAGAGTTTCCAAAAATTGGAAGACGTCTGGTGTCGATGGACCTGGAATGAAAAAAGAAGACATGTTCATAATAGCATTTAACCAAGGGATTGTTTTAATACAGGTAGTCCTTGATTTATAACAGTTCATTTATTGGATGTTTGAAGTTACAATGGCACTTTCCTATGGGTGGGGAAAACCTGGAAGCTCTCAGATTCGGGTTTTCCCAGATGTGCCAATATAACATCTCTAATAAAATGGAACTTTGAGGAATTTCTAGCCTCTTAGTCTTCTTTCTTTGGGGGTGTTACTTGGAACCAGTGGGGAAATCCAAATTTTTTTTACTATTGGTTCTGTGGGCGTGGCTTGGTGGGCATGGCAGGGGAAGGATACTGCAAAATCCCCATTCCCTCCCCACTCCTGGGGGAAGGGTATTGCAAAATCTCCATTCCCACCCTACTCTGGGACCAGCCAGAGGTAATATTTGCTGGTTCTCTGAACCACTCAAAATTTCTGCTACCAGATTTCTCCAGAACCTGTCAGAACCTGCTGGATTTCACCCCTGCTTGGAACCCTGACATATGGTTGTCCCAAAGGTGCTTTTTTCAAGAGGCAACCAGACTTTCTTGTTTTTCTTCGAGACGTTTTGCTTCTCATCCAAGAATCTCATTTCATTTAGAGCTGAAGATGCTTCATGGATGAGAAGTGAAACTTCTTCAAAGAAAAACAAAGAAAGTCCAGTTGCCACTTGAAAAAAGCACTTTTGGGTTCCCCAGGCCATCTGTGAGACAACCATAAAAAGTCAAAATTAGATGTCCTGATATACAGCAGTACGTCTTCCTCTATTATTCCCATAATGTCCAAGGTCAGCCTCAAGATGTGTAACATCTGTGACACTTTGGCCATCCATTACTCTGAAGGGTAAAATTAGGGAATTTTAATAGATGTGATTGGAGGTGTGTTTGGGGGAGTGCTCCATTTTTTAAAAGACCCATCTCTAAACATCTGCATGTTGTTACCGCTTATAAAATTCCTCCTAACATCCATTTTTGCCAGAAAGTATTTGAAGCAAGCTACAGGGATTGCTAAACTCAGCCTCCAAATCAGGGGTGAAATCCAGCAGGTTCTGATAGGTTCTGGAGAACCGGTAGCGGAAATTTTGAGTAGTTCAGAGAACCGGCAAACAGCACCTCTGGCTGGTCCCAGAGTGGGGTGGGAATAGAAATTTTGCAATATCCTTTCCCCAGGAGTGGGGAGGGAATGGGGATTTTGCAGTATCCTTCCCCTGGAGTGGGGTGGGAATGGAGATTTTGCAGTATCCTTCCCCTGCCACTCTCACCAAGCCACACCCACAGAACCGCTAGTAAAAAAAATGGATTTTACCTCTGCTCCAAATAGATTACTACCTCAACTGCCAGAATTCCCAGTCCCTAACATCAATGTTATGAATTCTGGGAACTGTAGTTCCAATATATCTGGATATCAATAGAATGGAAAAAACTAACATTCTCTGAGGAAAATTGTATTGTGAGCTTTTAAACATTGATATATTCCTTCTTTTTTTCCTCTATCTTCATTTTTCTCCCTTTGCTTCTGTTGTTGAGTTTGTTAAGCATTTTGGGGTCATTCGCCTATTTGCTTGCTATGCATGTTGACGGTGTCTTGTAAATAAATTATCACTTTTTAAAAAATCACTGGCTTCATATGCAACCCATCTTTGCTTATTAGCTATGTATCCAGCTTGTTCCCAAAAGAATATGTTACTAATTTGGATATTTGTTGAGCAAATGGAAGAAGGACTAAATTTGTAGCTCATTATTCCCCCCTCCTCTCACTCTGCTTTAAAATTTGCCAGATCTTGAGGTTTCTTCCTTTTCTTTCCTTGTTAAGGATGTGCACCAGTTGATATGAAATATGACCATCTGTGTCATCATGGAAGTGGGAAAACTTTACTTGGTGTGTGGCATGTTAACATGAATTTATTTGGGGTTGTCAGATCAGAGCCCCAAATATCCGTGGCTTTGCAGAAGAAGGCAAGATTGTGCAAAATTTCCTTTTCAGGTGACTCTTTCTTAAACGAGGGAAGCTGTTAATTCCAAATTCTTCTTCCTTTATGCAAGAAAAATTTATACATTTATTGTAGTATAAGATTTTGGGAATCACAGCTAAGATTACCAAATGCATGCCGTATGAACTTGAGAGGAATGTTGCATATTGTATACAGACACAGTTGTCGGGAGTATGGAGAAGCAGAAAGAGAAACAGCACAGATAATCCTTGATTTACGATGACAATTGAGCCCAAAATTTCTATTGTTATTAAGTGAGTCTTGCCCCATTTTAACAGATTAACAGAGTTGGAAGGGACCTTGTAAGTCATCTAGTCCAACCCACGCCCAAGCAGGAGACCGTACACCATTTCTGACAAATGGCAGTCCAGTCTCTTCTTCAAAGTCTCAAGTGATGAAGCTCCCACAACTTCTGATGACAAGTTGTTCCATTGGATTCCATTTTAGTAATAGCAATAGCACTTAGACTTATGTACCGCTTTACAGTATTTTACAACCCTCTCTAAGCAACCCAGCACTTTTGACATGCACCAGGAAAGAAGCCTTCTCCCAACCCACTGGTAGCATTACTGGGCAATGCAAAAGGCTTGGCACGATGAAAAATGCCTGCAGATGCCACTGCCTGATTGATGGAAGGAGAGCACATTTTGCTACCTGTGTGTCTTGAGTATCATATTTGCTACTGCAGGGAGAATGGTCTTATAAGCACAATGCTTAAGGTAGGTACAGTCCTCATTCTGTCAGATGGAATTCCTGTAACTGTAGGGATGCTTCCATTCAAGTATCTGGCTACAATGCAGAAATGGTTTTGCCATTTCCTGCTTCCAAGAGGTTTCCGATTTCCCCATCTAGCCTGCAGCTCTCAATGCCCCAGAAGCCGTGGTGAAATCTAAAATTTGTTACTACCGGTTCCGTGGGCATGGCTTGGGTGGGGGGGTGTAATGTGACTGGGTGGGCGTGGCCAACTTTTTTTTTTTTTTACTTTTAAAAGCATTTTTCTGTATTTTCTGTCTAAGAGGTTGCAGAAAAAAATGCTTTTAGAAGCCTCTGACGATCAGGCAACTCAGCTGGGATCGCCAGAGGCTTTTAAAGGCATTTTTTTTCCTACAATCTCTGCGGCCGAAGAAGTTGTAGAAAAAAATGCTTTTAAAAGCCTCTGATGATCCCAGCTGAGCCGCACGATCATCAGAGGCTTTTTTTTTTACTTTTAAAAGCATTTTTTCAGCTGAAGAGGTTGTAGAAAAAATGCTTTTAAAAGTAAAAAAAACAGCCTCTGATGATCGCGCAGCTCAGCTGGGCATGGGGGGGGGGGGAAACGCAGGGATTTTTGATACCGGTTCTCCGAACCATCCGCCGCCATCACTACTGGATTGGGTGATCGGGTCCGAACCGGGAGCATTTCACCCCTGCCCAGAAGCCTCCATCCTTCCAGTCGAAGCCAGGACCAAGCCCTGCTTAGCCAGTCAGCTGAATGCTTACATAGTGTATGCAGGATGATAGTAAGACGTGGTGTCTATTTGTTTTCTTTCCCTACTCTATCCATCCCCCACCTTCCCAAGAGTTGCATATGGAATGCATCTTTCTTGGAATTATGCTCCAATATATAATACAAGAAAGCATGTGAAACATTGCATTTCCATAAGATTGTTTTTCCATACGTTGTTTTATGTCCAAATAGGGCAAAAAAAAAAAAAATCCTTTGGCAACACTTATTCTTCTCTTTGCCTATCCAGCAATGGATGAAAGTTATCCTTAGCAGTCCTGCTGTTAATATAGGGTTTGCTTCGTTATTCTATGACCAAGGCATATAAAATGTATTAGGCTTTGTCACCCATTATTTTCTTTAATGGGCTAAAAGTGACTAGGAACAGAGACAGGAGAAGGTGATGATCTGAAACAAGGAAAGCAAATATGATACTGACAGTATTGCACACTGTGGGCAGATGGGCAGATAGCATGTTAATATCAAACTGCAAAAGACTCCAGTAGAAGAGAATATATGTATCCGAGGATTGTACTCTGGAGTCCTTGGTGTTGAGTTTGGCTGTTTGTTTGCAGACATTTCATTTCCAACCAGCTAACATAACTAAGAGTGAGTGTGAGGCAGGGGTGAAATGCTCCCGGTTTGGAACGGATCGGGAGATCCGTTTAGCGATGGCAGCGGGTAGTTCGGGTAGTAACCAGTAGCAAAAATCCCTGCCCCCCCTCACCCATGCCCACCCAATCGCCCAGTCCCCACTTGCCCACTTGGCAGCTTGCTGCTTCTTTCGGGCTCGCTCACTTTTCCTGCCTTGCTTTGGCTGCTGCAATCCATTGCATCCGCTAGCAACTTAATCTGCCTGCCTGCAATCAATGCAATCGGTGAGCAGTTCAATCTGCCTGCCTGCCTTGTGCCTTCAATTTGTTAAGTAACTGGGTTTTTTGGGGTGGGGGTTTAAAAAAATAGTTAATTGGGGGTTTTTTTAGGAGGTTTTTTTTTTTTTTTAGACAGCAATTTAAAGTTAAGGAAGTTTTAAATTTAGCTGCTTTTATCTAAAAATATAAATAAAATAAAATAATAAAATAAAATAATATATTTGTGCAGCTTTCTGAGATTTGGTGTGTTTCTGTAGTGTTTCACTTTAACTACACAAACACACAAAATCTCACAAAGCTGTATGTGGCATTTTGTGTGGAAAAAGTGTGAAAGTTGGTTTTTGAGCTTTTTGTGGCTGTGTGAGGTTCCTGCTTATTGCAGGGCCATTTTGGGTCAAGTGCAGCTGCTTTTACACTGTGTGCATGTCAGGTGTGTTGTGTTATGTTGTGTTGTGTGTGTGTAAAGTGTAAACATTGGTTTTTGGTACCTCTTATTGTTTTGTGTACTTTGTTTATTATTTTTATTTATTGCTATTATTGGCCATGCCCACCGGTCACCTGACCAAGCCACGCCCACCAATTAAGCCACACCCACATAACCGGTAGGGAAAATTTTTAGATTTCACCCCTGGTGTGAGGTATGGACAAACTCAGCTTCTCCCACAGAAAATGTTTTGGAGTTAATAACACTCTATGCATCCACGGAGATTCTCAATCCAGGTCATGGTTGTTCCAAAGGAATTGGACTTTCTGGTTTTTCTTTGAAGATGTTTCCAGAGCTGAAGAAGCTTCTTGGATGAGAAGTGAAACGTCTTCAAAGAAAAACCAGAAAGTCCCATTCCCTCTTGAAAAAGCACCTTTGGGACATTCTATGCACTTGATAAAATTGACTTTTGTCCATTTAAAAGAAAAGAAAGAAAGGCATAAAGCTGTCTTTTTATTTATTAGAAATATATCCCAACTTTTTTCCAAATCAGGATAGTGGGAAAAGAAATCTTCATTCCCTAAAACAATTCCATGAAGTTGGTTGGGCTAAAAGAGAATGACCAGCTCAGATCTCTTACTGTTTTGTGAGTTGGGCAGCAATATAAATTTATTACTTATTTTATGAATAATTTTTATTAAAATAGATTTAGAAAACTACATAAACATAGAAGAATTTGAAAAAGGTGATAAAAGGATAAAAGAAAATGTTAATAACAAAAAGCAAGAAAAAGAACATTATCTTACGGAGTAACTTCCCATCTTTGTGGCAAACATAGTAGTTACCACGTTCACCCTCCCATCGTTCTCTTCTTCCTAACAAATCTTTTTAATCAGCGATTTATTTTTTGTCCATTTTCAATAAAAAGCCTACAAAGGGTTTGCAGCCAGTTTCCAGATAATAACTGAGTGGGTAAATGGTCCCCCCCAGTTCAACCCTACTTGATGAAGTAGGGTTGCACAACAGTTTGCTTTAAGGGGGAGATTTAGTAGCTCGGCTATCAAGGGAGTTGTTGAGCACATCTAGTCCAGATCACACCCCATTAAGTTCTTGCTTCATGGTTAAGTGAATGGTTTAATTGGATCAGGCTGACTGTCATACACGGAATGATTAGCGCTCCAAAAAAAATCAGTTGAGTATTCCTACCGACATTGTTCATCGGATCATAATAATCTTTCTTTTAACTGCAACGAAGTACAAAGTACAAGAACAATGGAAGTAGCTGTTTGTCCTTCAATTTATTGCTGAACTTTAATAATACAAGCTGTATAAAAATATTTTACAAAAAGCAAAATCACAATTAAACTTGAGATTAAAACATAACAAGGGGGCAATAGAACAGATACAACCCACCATTCCTGTGGGTTTTTTTTTTTTTGGCTTTTAGTTAAAAATAGGTGAGCGAGCAGTTTAGTCATGTGTTAAAATTTGAGCAATAAAGCTGCTTTCCATTTAGGTCTATGACTCTGTGACTGAATCAAGCAGGCATGACTAGCTGCAACCTAGGCTGAATATGTACCTTGCCGCACTTGGAAATATATGTTCATTTTGGCTTCCTTGCCATCCAAAGAAAACTTATTTCCCCATGTTGAATTGCTTCTTAGGGTAGTTTATTTTAAAAGTTAGTTTGGAATTCCTGCTTGTAAAAACGTGTTGATGACTAGGAAGCAGAAGCAAAGAATTATTTTAAGCCAAATGTATCATTCGGAGGTATAATTCTTTTAATTTGGATGTATAGTTCATTAATTTGGCTTATGGGGTTGGAAAATCAGAAATCTTTGGTGTCGCGTGAGAAGAGCTCCATCTGATCAGATAAAGCCCAGCCTCCTGTTCACACAGTGGTCAGCCAGATATTTCTGGGAAGCCCACAAGAAGGACAGGATTGCAAATCTTCTCATACTAGACAAGCAGCAGCTGGAATTCAATGGCATAATCTTAATGGGTCACAGTTGCCAAGGGACCAATGCTATTCATTCTCTCTCTTTCTCTCTCTCTCTCTCACACACAAAATCTCAGACACGAATACTGAGACAATATTCTTAATTTTGTTTTAGGGGTGTTACCTGATGCTAATCCTCATTTTTCAATAGCAATTCCAAGTGGCGCTTGGTAATTCACTGAGACCTTTCAAAGCAGCTGAATTAATTGAGAGACAATGAGATTTTTTGGAGGGTGGGTGGGGGGAGATGGGGAGAAACTCAATAAGAGTAGACTGGGTTTTGATATATTTTACATTCCACGTTCTTTGTCACCATTTGAGGGCAACTGATATCAGGAACGAACAGGAATGAGGATACATACAACACAAGCTGAATAATTATATGCATAACATAACTTGCATTTCATTTTCTCCAACACAAAAATTAGTGGTCTGTTGGTAGGGTATATAATGACCACATTCCTGAGACACCAGTTATCTGATTTAAAAAAAAATTAACTATGGATTGCAATTTATTGTGCTTATAATTTACAGCAGTGTTTCTCAACCTTGGCAGCGTGAGAATATGTGGACTTCAACTCCCAGAATTCTGGGAGCTGAAATACGTACATATTCATGTTGCCAAGGTTGAGAAACACTGATTTACAGTATACTAATTATGATAGTCATTTTCCTCATGAAGAGTTTTAGGATACATCTATGTACCCTTTTAAATTGCATCTTCCTTTCTGATCTTTTTTTGTCAACTTATATTCAGGTATCCATCTTCGAAATTGTGAGGACTAACTTTAAAAAAAAAAATAAAGAAAAGAAAAAGTGGGATTGTCAAAATTCTCAATCTCTCACAGGCCCTGTGCAAGAGGACTGTAGGGTTCCCTTGGCATAATACAATTTTGGCCTAAATGAATCTATACAATTGCTCTCAGCATCTTCCTTCAACACTATGCACAATGCCCTGGAAATCCAGAAAGATGCAGATACCAACTTGTTAAATTTGTTATATACAGGTATTCAGAAATAAACAAAAATTTTACAAGCAGGATTACTGATTGGCCAGTGAAGCAGACAATAGATGTTTGCAGCTGAAATTAGGGAAAAAATGCAGTTTCTTTGCTTGTGTACTTATGTTCTTTAATCATCCAATGAAGCAAGATAAAGGATGATTCATGGATCACATCAAATAGGCACTAAAGCATCTATGAAGGTCATGTATGTTATGAGTCTATAGGACTGTTTTTTTGGGGTGTCCAAAAATCACAGCATTAGAGGAAGCGGTGTTAAGTCTTTTGTCCAACCCTTGCTTGATTCTCTGGGAGAGCATGAGGGGAAGCAGCTGGTTAAGGAAAGAATTTATTTAAGAAACCCTGAGGGAGCTTCCTTACATACTGCTCTCCATAAGCACAAGAATATACTCAGTGAGTTCAACAGTACTTGCCTCCATAGAATAAGCCTTTCTGAAGGCTTCAGCTGAAGAAAAGACACACTATTTAGAAACACCACCATGGAGGTGTCTTATTTTTCGTAGCAACCAGGAAATATCATAGATAATTCCTCCTTTAAAAAAAAATCTTATAGTACATATATATATAACACCCATATCCCCCCTAAAAATACAACAGGCAGTGGGTTGAAACCAACAGTCAAGAAGCAGCTTTTCTATATAATCAAATGCTCTCTTTGCAAATGTTTATAACGTGATGCATTCCAAGTAAGATGTATAGATAGGCAGAGTCCAATCAAGCCAAAGACATATGCATCTTCTCAAATCCTGTGACCGCTAATGTGTGAGGAAAAACAGAGATTCTCAAAGGGTGGATTATGAACCTCTGGGGGGGGAGAGCGGGCATGGGGTGGGTGGGTTTACAGCATTTTTAGTTGATCAGACTGCCCAGACAAAGCAGGCAGGAGGGCTGTCAATGCTCATTTATGATTTGCCTGAGAAAAAAGCCCAGGAAAGCTAAACCTGTGGGTCTAGCCAACCGTCAGCATCATTTGCCAATCAAAGCAGCACTGTGATTGATGCCAGCTGACAAATTCTTGCCAAGTGGTGACTTCCCATATGGCATGTAATAGAATATCTGTGATTTGGGTGTGACTATAGAAGTAAATTTCAATATTTTTACCCATTATGTTCAATTTCTAGCCTTTCAAAATGGACATTTTTGGTGAGCGGGAAGAGAAGCATTTAAAATGATCACTATAACCACAGTGCTCACCCAATTAAGATTTAAGTCAAACATTTATGATGATAATGGCATATCTTTTAGTAAGTGGGGTATTTATTTCTTGCCCAACTCTAACTTCTAAGAATGGATTTGTTTTATTCATTTAGTTATTCAAATTAGGAATCAGAACATTTGAGAATGACTGAATTAAAACACGTTTCAGAAATTTTCTCTCTAAATTCAATGGAATTATGCTTTCTATAATAGATATTACTATTACACAAGAAGACCGGATGTTGAACAGAATAAAGGGTATAACAAATTATTATAGTAAACTACTGTCTAGCAAAAGATACATGGAAAAGTGCTTCAGTTTGTCTGGATTGAACCCACAGCCAGTATTAACCAAATGTATTTTGTATTAACCAAATAAGTATTTTGGTATTCTTTCCATCTCAGTATCGCTATTATTCAAATAAGCCTACATTTCTCCTCCAAACACACAGATCAAAAACCAGAGGAAAGGAAAAGGAAAAAAGAATTCCTCACAATGAAAAAAAAAAATCCATTCAACTCACAAAACATTCTCACGTGCAGTTTTTCTTTGGTATTCTTTAATGCCAAATGCATTCCAAAGTAATGAAAAGCTTACTAGCCTCTCCAACATCAACTGACTGTTTACATATTAAGATGGATGACTTCATCTATTTAGTGCAAAAGTTTACAGATACTCATCCTGTAATATGTAGGCCTAAGCTGCGATTAAGAAATAATAATGTTGAAAAAAAAATGCCACTGAGTTACAATAAACTGCTTTGACTTTAGCATAATAAAACACTAATGGAAAATGCATTACAGTTGTTCACTTGATAGACAATGCTTTGTGAGGCCTTTTGGTACAATGACAGGAAGGCACTTGTCATGAAGCTTTCAGATAACTGAGGGGAAAAAGAATAATTTCCTCATATGCAGCTATGGCTGTCTTCCAGATAAACTGAGAACAAATTACTCACACAAGGCAGTTAATTGTCCAAGGCAAACCTTACATTTCTTTAGACCAAAGTAATAATTAAAAAAAAAAGTTTACATGAAGTTTACATATGTTAACTGTAGAACTATTGCAAAACCAAAATAAATAATTTCATTCATTGAATGTTTCAGAATTACCTGTACTATCTTAAATGTATCCAGTTATTCTTTAAGACAAACATCTGTAGAGGAATGTATTTGCTTGAGAAATATATATTTGGTTAAGGCTTTAGTATGAGCAAATGGTTGCTTGCTAAATATTCTAAATCAGACACAGTAGGACAGCTTGCCAACACGTAACCATTATATATATTTATATATATATATTTTAAAAATCATGTAGTCTATACTACACATAAATGAATGTATAATGCAGCAAAGGAAGATGCTTAAGATAAGAATACAATGCTGCATCCAAATGCTCTGGTTTTTTTAGATATTGCCAAGAAGCAGACAAAGAAGCAATATGGCCATCCTGTTGTCATTCCTTATGGTTTCAATCCAGGGGTGAAATCCAGCAGGTTCTGACAGGTTCCGGAGAACTGGTAGCGTTAATTTTGAGCAGTTCGGAGAACTGGCAAATACCACCTCTGGCTGGCCCCAGAGTGGGGAGGGTATGGGGATTTTGCAGTATCCTTTCCCTGGAGTGGGGAGGGAATGGGGATTTTGCAGTATCCTTCCCCTGCCATGCCCACCAAGCCACAGCCACCAAGCCACACCATGCCCACCAAGCCACGCCCACAGAACCGGTAGTAAAAAAAAATGGATTTCACCACTGTTTCAATCCATAGGAAATGAAAGAGAACTAAGAACCTTACTTTTCATGTTTGCGTATACTTTAGAAGAGCTTGTAAGAACATTTGATCAAGTAGTTGGATCAGCAAGAATTGCAGCTCTGTATCTAACAACAACTCTGGAGTGATATTTTTCATCCTCTGCAGTAATTCACTGGCATAAATAACAGGAATATTCCTGGTTCACAAATAATATTAAGCCATTAGGTGGTTGGTTGGGTTTTTCGCTTAGTGACAGATATACAAACCCATCTCTACAAAGAAACAGTAGTTATAAGTCAGAAAGGGTAAATTTCACACCAAATCTAGGTAAAAATAAATGGACGCAAGGATTTACTACTGTATATAAACCAGGGATGCCAATGTCCTTACAGAAGGCAATTGCAAATCATCTGCATATTGTTACCAAAGAAATTATAGGTTTGTGGCCATGGAGTCAAAGGAATTAAGTTCAACTCAAAGGACACATTACTTTTTAATCCAAAAATAGCATCAGATTTGTCAAGAATGTATTTCCTAGAGCTGGTGTTTTAGAGCTTAAAAGCCAAAGCAAGGTTGCATCACATCCTTAAAACTCTCTATAGATTAGGCAGATCAAGATAAACAAGTTGTATAAAACGATGGTATACTCGTGAAAGAAAAATAACCCAGCAAAGAAATCCAAATGGGAAATTTCTTTGGTATTTTATACTTGGCACAAAAAAGGACTCCAAGTTGTGGTGTGCTTTCTAGGTATCTAGACAAACAATTGAGGATTAGTGGTGAAAATGATTATGAAGTGTATTCAAGGACTGACATTAAAGGATAATTTGAAGTGAAACTGAAAACTGATTCATAAAGTAAAAGTTTATGCTTAACTTTGAGGAATTAGATTAGTTGCAACTAGAAAATTATTTTTGTACTTATCTCTACTACTATCCAATTCAGCTGCTTTTCATCATTTCCTTTATTTCACTTCTCTGAATCAAGCTTAGGAAAATATAGACAAAAAGTTTCCATGCGTAGATACATATATTGCAAATGTACTCTTATCAGTCCTACTTTCCATGCCCAATTATAAATTTGGACATTGGGACCAATCCTCAAGAAACCAAAATCAAATTGTTAGCTGGCAATTACAATAGTTTTATTAATTTTTATCAGTTCTTTAAGAACCTTATTTGATGGAATGTGGATAAACCTACATATGCCTGAAAATTATGCACTTTCAATTTGTACCATGTGAGTTACATAGACTGATCTGCAGTTTAAATTTTACAAGGGATGAAGAAACTACAACATATATTGGGCAAAAGAGTAAAAAGATGTTGTGGCTTCTTCTGGCAACAAAAAATTTAGAGAAATACTGTATTTTTCGGAGTGTAAGTCGCACTTTAGTTTTTGGGGAGGAAAATAAGAAAAAAGCTGATTGGTGGGTCCATCGGCCTCTTGGAATACCCCCAATCAGCTGTTCCCAGAGGTGAATTTTAGCAACAGGTTTGTTGGTTGTGAGCTCTGTGCCTTGCTTTTTTTTCTGCCTCTGAAACTTCTGAAACTGTTTCAGAAAAAAACTTTTTTTTTTTTTTGCCTCTGAAAGCCTCCGAAACAGAGCTTCAGAAAAAAAGGCTTTTTTTCTGAAGCTCTTGTTTGGAAGCTTTTTTTCTGAAGCTTCTTTCAGAGGCTTTTATTCTGAAGGACTATCTGTATTCTGTTCAATCTCCTTTCTTTGGTATTGGTATATAGATTAACCTCTTCTGATCTGTTGGTTATTGTGTCATTCTGCAGATTTGTTAGCATAGTTTGGTTAGAACCTTTACTGATTCTTCTTTTGTTGCTTGCCATATTATTTTAAATAAAAGCCTTTCAGAGGCTTTTTTTCCCTGAAACTTTGTTTCTGAGGCTTTTTTTCTGAAGCTTCTTTCAGAGGCTTTTTTCAGCCTCTGAAATCTCCCTTTGCAAGGCTGGGCAGGGCTACATTCGGAGTATAAGACGCACCCAGATTTTCACCCTCTTTTTTTGGGGGAAAAGTGCTCTTACACTCTGAAAAATACAGTAACATCTAAATGCAGAATACACAATGATAATCCTCAGTAGAAAAAAAAATTACATTTTTGGAGGGAAAAACCGTATTGTAGCACAAATAAAAAGAAGCTCTGGAATTTTTTGAAAATTTGATAGCTGCTAGAATGAATAAATCAGTAAGTCCTACATTCTTTAACCAATTAAATTACTCTTCATCACACATTTCTATGCTTAACCGATTAACTTAGTATCTCACATTCCCTATGAATATAATTATGCCATCTTGTGATTTTTACCATGAGTTGAATGACTGGATAGATCTGCAAAACTTCCACTGTAAAACCATAAAAGCAGTTTCCAAATCAAGTTGAGATGATTCATTTACTTAAAAAAACTTTTTGTTACTTGTATGGATGGGAAAGAATCTAAAATAAATCAGTTTTAAATCTGTACACTGTACAGTAAAATGCTGCATAGAACATTGTGGAATAGAATGCACACTCCAGCTAAAGTTAAATATTTTAGCTTTAACATTCATTTCAGAGTTTCAAACGCAGGTTCAGCTCTCTTCTGTAGACGTTGTTTAGTTTTTTAAAAAATGCTTAATTGTTGACTGCATTGTGTTTTGAGTTTACATACTTTCTAGTTCAATGAAAATATGGCTTTGGTGCATCTAAAAATAGAGCAAAGATATGACAAAGCTACAACTAAAAAGCTACTTTACATTCTCACTAGAAGCTGTGCCCACACCAGATGATTTTCATCCGTTTTCCATTGCAGCAGCCTCCTTGTTGCACTTTGATGTTATTGTTTTTTTAATTTTTAAAAAAACCCTGTGAATCTATGCAGAGCAATAGTCATGCTTCTGTTTGAAAGAAGAATAAAAACAATGTTGCATACGTAGATCTGTTCCCTTTCATTTAAGGGAGGGAGGTTCAATGCTTGAGTATTCGAAGTTTTAAATTTTGTTTCTGGCTATGCATTGTGACCGTTCGAGAAACCTAATTCATTGTTGTTGTTTTTTGTTGAGTTGGCAATTGTAAAATTCATCCAACGTCTATAACATGCATTCATGTACACAACCATACTTTAGTTCAATAAAAGTTTTTGGACCTTTTCCCCCCAATTGTCATTTCTAGTCCATGTATGCATCCTTAGTCACTTCAGTAATCTACGTCAGGCACTTGCAAGGTTACATGAGAACGGTATGATCTTTGGACAAAAGGAAGAGTTTTTTTCTTTGATGTTTACAATGAGAGGTGCTGAGTGGCTTACATAAAATTGTCAGCTGGATGCCAGTGCATTGTTCCTGGTGTTGAACTGGTGCCTTGAGATGATCAGTTGAGGAAACAAAAGGCAAGCAGGACAAGAGAAGAATCTTAGAAGTCAGATACGGATGGGTTCTGCAAAAGTTGCCTCATAAATCTCATCTTCTATGTCTGACTTCTGGCAGGGAGTCCAGAAAACTCTTTCCTGATAATTTCATTAACTGGGAAGGAAAAGAGAGACAGAGAGAGAGAGAGAAAGAAACACAAAAGCAGAAACGTTACTGTGCAGAAAATGCGAAAGAATCTAATATAAAGCCACCTGTGTGGTGGCTGTTGAAAAGCTGGCATTCAATAATGGGTTAAGACTATGACCAATCTGGCAAAGACAAGTCCCAACTGCTGGAGTGCAGCCATGAAGCCTGCTAGATGGTCTTCAGTCCATCATTATCGTTCAGCCTCAAGTAGCTTGCAAACTGTAAAGAAGATGGAAAGAAAAGGGGACAAAATATATATATATACTTTTCTGGATTCCTGGAAGGAATGGGAGTTTTCATTTCTGGTTTATTTAAAGTAATGTAATATAATAATGCAACACTTCACTGACTTTTATAAATACAGGATCGACACAGATGTAATGCACTTTGATTACTGAATCCTGTCCAGATTGCAGAGGGAACACTCTTGCAAGCTCATTCTCATTTTTCATGTTTTGTACCAACTATGGATCATTCAAATCATATTCTGCAGTGCCAGTCAGATTGTGACTTGCTAAAATATGGTCCTGTTAACTGTATTACTCAGTTAGGTGAGAAGAGTTCCAGGCAGTGTACAAAATACCCTCAATACATTTATATTCTCCACTGTTTAATGAACATATTGGTGATTTCTCACAGTAAAACTCTGCTTGCTAATGTATAGTCTACGTGCCTATATATTGCTCAAATTTTCTTCACTAAAACTCAATGAAGCTGTTACAGGCAGACAGTCTTGGCATAATGTTTATGAGGTTGCAAATCTTTGGAAGTGACTAAACAATCCATTTTGCTATATATTGGAGACAAAGCACCATGTTGTGCAATCACCTGTAGAATATGCTATTGTTAAAAAAAAAGGCAACTTTTTTGTCTTGTCTTGTCTTGTCTAGTCTATTGCTTCTATTCTTCCCTTGTGTATTCAACCAAATATGTATTGAGAGGGGCTGCTTTGGTATAAAATCATCAAGGGTTCAAAATTAGAGAAAGAAACATGCATTATCCTGATGGCCCTACTCTTATAACTGCAAATACAAAGGTTTGGGAAATTCTAGTAATGAAAGTCAAAGTGCACAATTAAAAAATGGTTAACACTTAAATATAAAGAAGACCAGACTAATGACATCACATACAACAACCATCCTTAAACGTGACAGATATCCTGAAGTGGGAAATAGATTTGCTTTTTAGGACTGATTGACAACAATAAAGGAACGAGAAATGCATCTGATGGAGTGGTAGGTTTGCAGTGAAAGCCTTAGAAAGGATATTTAGATGCCATGATGCATCTATATCTACAAAGGTCAGAATGCAGTGATATTCTCTCCGACACTGTATGAAAGCAGAAGTTGGACTTTGAAGAAGCAGATCAAAGGAATACTGTATTGAAGCTTTTGAGCTCTGGTGTTGGAGAAAGCTCCTAGGAATACTATGGATAACTAAGAAAATAAAAAACTGGATCATAAAATGAATCAATCCAGAGATTTCATTTAAGGCAAAATGACCAGGTTCAATTTATTATATTCTGGATGCTTGTTTAAATCCAGTTCCTCTGATGACTCCAAAATGCTGGGAAAAGTGGAAGGAAAAAGAAACAATGTCCGGCAGAAAGATGGATGGATTTAATGACAGTGGTGATGGGAGACCAGATGGGCAACAGGTCATCCTGGAGAAGATCTATTTATATGGTCACTAAGAGCTGACAGAGCTGGGCCATAATTACTGTTGTTATTGTTACTAATTTAAGTTGCAATCTGCATTTCTGAGCAAAATTTTGGTCATTATGTAACAGTTACTGTGCTGGGCAAAAAAAAAAAAAATGCAGCCAGAATCCAACCAAACTGTTTCAGAATAATGAGGTCAGCTCTTAAAGGAAGAAAGGTGGTACAGGTAATCCTTGACTTACGACCACAATTGAACCTAACATTTCTGTTGCTAAGTGAGACAGTTGTTAAGTGAATTTTGCTCCATTTTACAACCTTACTTGCCACAATTATTAAGCGAATTGCTGCAGTTGTTAAATTAATCTCGCTTTGCTTGTCAGAAGGTTGCAAAAGGGAATTACATGATCCTGGAGCACTGCAACCATCATAAATATGAGCCACTTGCCAAGCATCTGAGTTTTGATCACGTGACCATGGGGATAGTTAACTGTGAAAAACGATCCTAAGTCACTTTGAATGGTTGATGTAAATAAACAGCTGTAAATCGAGGACTATCTGTATGTGAGGCTGATCTGGGCTGACAAAATTATGAATAAAGTGGAAGGCAACATGGTGAGATTATAAATGCTATAAATCAGGATTGTTCAAAGGTAATAGCTGTATTTCCCCAGGGCTCTTATTTAAACCATGGAGCTACTTCCAGAAAATACTGTGATTGATGCCGATTGGGATAGCTCTAGAAAAGTGATTACCGTATTTTTCAGAGTATAAGACACACTTTTTTCCCTCCTAAAAGAGGCTGAAAATTTGGGTGCCTCTTATACTCCAAATGTAGCTTTTTCGAAGCTTTTTTTCAGCCCTACCAAGGTGCTAGCGAGTGATCTACCTCTGACTCTCAGCTGTGCTTTAGAAGCTTTTTCAGTGAAGCGATCTTCCCTGCTTTGCCTGCTCCCTCCGACTCTCAGCTGTGAAGCTTTTTTTCAGCCCTAACAAGGCACTAGCGAGTGAAGTGCTTTCCCTGCTCCCTCTGACTCTCAGCTGTGAAGCTTTTTTTCAGCCCTAATGAGGTACTAGCAGTGAAGTGATCTCAGTGGTTTGCCTGCTTTTCTCATTGCTTCTCTCTCCAAAGATCAGCTGTGCTTTAGAAGCTATTTTTTATCCCCAAGCAAGGGATAAAAAACAGCAAACTAATGTGCTGAAGCTGACCAGACTAAGGACACTAGACAGATGAATACCTGGTAGGCAGATTTTTTTTTCCTATTTTCCTCCCCCAAAATTAAGCTTATACTTATACTCTGGTGCGTCTGATACTCTGAAAAATACGGCAGATACTTTAAATTAGATACTTTAAGTGATTTAGATACATTAAAACTAGATAAGTTTTAATGGCTGTTAGTTATTATGATTATACATTAGACCTACGGTATGGTCCTGAATACCAGTTGTTGAGAAAAAAGGTGGAAAGAGCTATTTGTAGGGAGTGCTTTGTTACTCTGATAAAGGTTCAGATGAAGCACCTTTCAAAACTGTTTCGCCAAGCAATACAGCCCCTTCGTTTCTAAGAGAAAAATGAAATTGTTGTGTTGTTGCTGTTCTCCTAATTCTCTCTACCTCCTCCCCAGCTTTCTCTGACCTTTTCCGTCATGTCCAGAACGCTCTGTACCACTTTCTATTCCAGAATAATAAATTCTAGAATACAATACATTGGCTCTGTAAGGGGCAGGGACATTTTGGCATATTTTGGGAATGTCACAGTGGAGACTGGAATGTTCTGGAATCAGACCGTGAGGTTGTGAACATTCTGGTCTCAGCAAGCATGAAAATTAACTGATAGGATCATTGGTATGTCAAGATGGGCTTACATCAGAGATGGGCAACTATGCAGTGGTGAAATCCATTTTTTTTTACTACCGGTTCTGTGGGCGTGGCTTGATTTGGTGTGGCTTGGTGGGCGTGGCTTGGGGGCATGGCAGGGGAAGGACACTGCAAATCTCAATTCCCACCCCACTCCAGGGGAAGGATACTGCAAAATCCCCATTCCCTCCCCACTCCTGGGGAAAGAATATTGCAAAATCTCCATTCCCAACCCACTCTGGTTCTCCGAACTGCTCAAAATTTCTGCTACCGGTTCTCTAGAACCTGTCAGAACCTGCTGGATTTCACCCCTGCAACTATGACTTTACGGCCTATGGACTTCAACTCCCAGAATTCCTGAGTCAGCTGCCTCAGGAATTCTGGGAGTTGAAGTCCACTAGTCATAAAGTTGGCTGGTTTGGGAATTCTGAGAATTTAAGTCCACCAGTCATAAAGTTGCCATAGTTGCCCACCCCTGACTTAGATATCTCTGTGGTGGAATTTGAAGCAATCATATGAAGGAACAATGGCCATACAAAATTCTCCCTATAATAGTGTGACCACATTTGGGTCAGTCTGGTGGCTCAAAAGCTCTACTTGCTTCAAACACAGGTATTCCTTGACTGTAACCGAGCTCAAAATTATGGTCACAATTCATGCTGGTCGGTAAGTGGGTTACCACATGAGGTTTCTGCAACCTTTTTGCAGTGGTTGCTCAGTGAATCACTGCGGATGTTAAGCAACTGTAGCAGTCGTTAAACAAATCCATTGTTTTTAATGGTTGTTTCTTTCGACAGAAATAGGAAGAGCGAGCCAGTTTCTAGCAAAAAAAAATCATTGTAAATTGTGGTCATGTGACTGCTGGACAGTGCAAACGGCTGCAAACACAGGTCACAAAATGTGATTGTGTGAACACAGGGGAAAGGTCAGAACTTTGAATCTGGATTGCAAATAGCCCTGAGGAGGTCAGTCGTAACTCCAAACAATTGCTAAGCAACTGGTTGTATTTTGAGGATTACCTGGACTTAATCTGGGCAGGTCATAACACACACTTTCAAGTTGTAATGGTTATTAAGAACATTGCTTGTTCTATAGATTTTGTAATTGTTCAATACATTACTTATTACCTGTTGTACTGTACATAGAGAGAGGGAAATATATAGAGGATGCAAACCAGGATTGAGCCTTCTCAATTAAAACCAACAACAATCCTGAAAACTACAGATCTAACACAACAATGCACTTTTGAAGATTTTAACCGTGGTTGAAAATGTATATGGAAAAAAATATTTTTAAAAAATTGATGAACTCAAAAATATTCCAAGCTTTTCTTTTGCAACTACCTGGGGGCGGGGGGAGGGGGAAAGAAGAGAAGCATTTTAGACCGTGTTCTTATCCATACTTGTTGATGGGACTGTGTAATTCATATACAAGATTGTTCCTCAAACATCGTCAATACATCTTATCACACTTGGGGTTATGTTGCTAAGTGCTCTAAGCATTTCATCAATATGCAGGTTGTGTGTGTCTTCAGTTATACTTAAGACATCTAATTAATTGTGGTTTTTTTAAAATAAGGCTAGGCCTTAATTGAAATTGCTGGCTTCTAAAGTCTTAAAGGATACGCGGTGGCTTGGTGGCTAAGACGTTGAGCTTGTCAATCAGAAAGGTCAGCAGTTCGGTGGTTCGAATCCCTAGTGCCGTGTAACGGGGTGAGCTCCCGTTACTTGCCCCAGCTTCTGCCAATTTAGCAGTTCGAAAGCATGTAAAAATGCAAGTAGAAAAATAGGGATCACCTTGGTGGGAGGGTAACAGCGTTCTGTGCGCCTTCGGCATCTAGTCATGCTGGCCACATGACTACGGAATCGTCATCAGACAGACAACGCTGGCTCTTCAGCTTAGAAACGGAGATGAGCACCGCCCCTAGAGTCGGGAACGACCAGCTCGTATGTGCAAAGGGAATCTTTACCTTTTAAAAGCTTGCAATGTTCTGGAATTGCCAGCAGGGGGTGATATGAATCTATTTTCAGGAGAAACCCTGAAGACTGAAGTATATATAGGGTACCTTTTTTCTCTCTTTTTAAAGAGGTTTCCTGTTTTCTTTACCCAGGAAATGAGAAGAGCAGATCTTTAATGGAAAGTTTTTGGTCTTTTGAAATGCTAAAAATAGCATTTAGGTAAAAAAAATAAAAAAGGTGAGCACAGCAACCTTAAGGAGGTAATGGTGGGTCATTTCCTTTGTGTAAACAAGTAGGATGACATTACAAGCTGTTTTATTTATCAGCACATTTGTGTTCACAGGGTTAAGTACCGAGAATGAAAAAAAAAAAAAAGCTCTATGCATTGTAAGGACGTTTCCTTTTTATTTAAAGACATCAACCTGTTTGGAAATGTGACATTTTTTCCTGTTCGAAAGCAGCGGGACAGCCAAAACGGCAGTGGCTGGCACTGAGGGAAGTGTTCATTTATATGTACTGAGAAGCAGCAGAGGCAAAATAGATCAGGATCTGAATCAGGGAAAGCTCTCTGAATTAATTGTATTGAGCTTAATGAGCCAAAAATCTCATGGTACAGGCAGTCCCCAACTTACAACAGTAAGTAACTTTGTTCAAAGTTACAATGGTACTGACTTATGAACGTTTTTCACCAGGGGTGAAATCCAGCAGGTTCTGACAGGTTCTGGAGAACAGGAAGCATAAATTTTGAGCAGTTCGGAGAACTGGTAGCGGAATTTTTGAGTAGTTTGGAGAACCGGCAAATGCCACCTCTGGATTGTCCCAGAGTGGGGTGGGAACGGAGATTTTGCAGTATCCTTCCCCTGGAGTAGGGTGGGAATGGAGATTTTGTAGTATCCTTCCCTTACCACATCCACCAAGCCACGCCTACCAAACCACACCATGCCCACCAAGCCATGCCCACAGAACCGGTAGTAAAAGAATTTGGATTTCACCACTGTGTTTCACCCTTATGACCGTTATGGCAGTATTCCCATGGGGGTCAGGTGACCAAAATTCAGACACTTGGCCACTGGTTCATATTTATGGCGGTTGCAGTGTCCCAGGGTCATGTGATCCCCTTTTGTGACCTTCTGACGAGCAAAGTCAATGGGAAATGAAACAAACAAAATGTTCAAAAGTTATATTTATGTAGTTACTTACCAAGCACATCTAAATTAAGTCAAAATGGCGCCACCATAGATGCTATATATAATGTGCTATATAAACTCTGCCTGTTATTTTTTTTAACAGGCATTGTGTATGAAAAAGAGGCAGAATTTCAATTGTACTGCAGTCGGCACCCTTTTGGTTTTCTTTTATTATTTTTTTACCTTATCCTATGAACACCTTCTGAGTCTTGAAAAGTTATTAGCCTGCAAAAACTAGAGCATCAGAACATGATGGTCTTCAGAGAGGCTGGTGGCAGGCATTTCCACAGTGGGGGCAGAGAATCAGAATGGGAAAACATGTTCATTTCAAGAGGCAAGATTTCCGTCAATCGTTTTTGTCAAGCTCTCAACTTCCGTTTACTGAACTTGAGAATATGTTAAAAGAAAAAAAGTTTGCTTTAAAGATTGCAGCTTGGAAAACAGGTTCCTGTCTGCATTTGTGTTTGCAATGTTGCCTGATGCACTTCGGTTTCCACAAATTTCCTGTAAGATTTTTTTAATATGGATAGTTCGCTAAAAAAAATATATATACCGTGTTTCCCTGAAAATAAGACCCTGTCTTATATTTTTTTGAACCCCGAAATAAACGCTTGGCCTTATTTTCAGGGAGGTCTTATTATTTTGGGGCATCTGGAGCAAGATGGGGCTCCTCTTGCCATCTTACCTGATTTCCAGCTCTCTGTTTAAATATTTTCGGGGAGGGCTTATTTTCAGGGGGAGGCTTATTTTAGCGCATGCGCTCAAAAACCCAATTGGGCTCATTATCAGGTGATGTCTTATTTTCGGGAAAACAGGGTACTTTTCTACAAATTGGCAAATTGCATTGGAAAAGTCTCACTCTTATGAGATGTATGACTATATAAGATACTGTGTTTCCCTGAAAATAAGACCCTGTCTTATATTGTTTTTGACTCCTGAAATAAGCACTTGGTCTTATTGCCATGTGCTCAAAATTGGGCTTATTATCAGGGGATATCTTATTTTGGGGGAAACAGGATAGATAGATAGATAGATAGATAGATAGATAGATAGATAGATAGATAGATAGATAGATAGATAGATAGATAGATAGATAGATATAATAGATAATAGAGATAATAGATGGACGGACGGACAGATAGACAGACGCTAGAGAATCCATTAAAGAAGCCAGTGCTGGTGTAATTAATGTTGGTGCTGTTATAAACTCAGAATCCAGTCCTAGAAATGCAGATTATCTTAGGCTACAAACAAAAGTTTGTTTTGTTTTTTGACTTTAAGTAAAAACTTTCCGCAAGAGAAGCTTGTATTTATTTGGTGACTACATGAGGATGACCTTCATGTAGTTTTCTTGGCCATAATACAGAAACAAGATTTTTCATTTCCTCCTCTCGATACTGTACTGTATTTTTTTAGATTTCCCAGTGGGACTTCTTGGTGGTCTCTGAACCAAATATTAACTACGTCTGACCCAATTTAGGACTTTCTGAGATCCGATTAATCAGATTGCTTATCATTGCTTCTTATCCTGCCTTCAGGTGCTTTGGAGAATAGCTTGACTCCTTCTTCTTGTGGTAACCCCTGAGATATTGGAACACTGCTATCATGTCACTTCTACTCCTTCTTTTCATTAAACTAGACATATCCAGTTCCTGCAACCGTTCTTTACATGTTTTATCCTTGAGTCCCCTAATCATCTTCGTTGCTCTTCTCTGCACTCTTTCTAGAGTCTCCACATCTTTTTTACATCGTGGCGACCAAAACTGGATGCAGTATTCCAAGTGTGGCTTTACCAAGGCATTATAAAGTGGTACTAATACTTCACGTGATCTTGATTCTAATCCCTTTGTTTATGCAGCCTAGAACTGTGTTGGCTTTTTTTGGCAACTGCCGCACAATGCTGGTTCATATTTTGTTTTAGCACTAATTGTGAATGCCGCCTCTAAGTCAACTACATTTCTATTTGTGTGGTTTTTCAGGGTGTGTGTGAGAAATCTTGCTGTTTTTTAACCTGCTGCGCATTCATGTCAGTCTCTCCTGTCTCAGTGGTCTTAATATCAGATAAGGGTAAACAACTGCTCCAGACTCACTTTTTCCAATCCGTTCATATTTGTATGTACTTTTTGATGATTGCACAGCTGATATCTAGAGTTTATTATGACTCATTCTGCTTTTGCAACAGAGGGGAATGGGGAGATGGTGGTAAATAGTCCAAAAATTCCTGAGGCCTGAATACTGTGCTTTGATTCTTGTAAATATCTAATAAAAATGTGCCCTCTTGTAGCCAAATGGCTGGGAAGACATCCAAAAGATTAAGATAATCAGAGGTTTAGATAATGGGGAGTGCTTGTGTACATAGAATTACATTGTTGTGGGCAACAGATTCTGAAAGTGGAGGTGTACCGTGTACCCAAGAACAGCCTATGTACTACAATACATCCACAGACACACAATTCAATCCCTGTGCCCTGCATTTGTTTTGGCATTTGAATTAAAGCTGCATTTACTTTTAGACGGAATACTTTCTGATGGAATAACCGATATGGCTTCAACCACCACCCTGGAGAATAACCTTAATCTCTTCAACACAAGATACTGGGAGCTTATATATTACAGGTTGTCCTTGACTTACGGCCACAATTGAGCCCAACATTTCTGTTGCTGAGTGAGACATTTGTTAAGTGAGCTTTGCCCCATTTTACGACATTTCTTGCTACAGTTGTTCTAAGTGAATCACTGCATTATTAGTAACATGGTTAAGTGAATTTGGCTTTCCCATTGACTTTGCTTGTCAGAGGTTGCAGAAGGTGATCACATGACTCCAGGGCACTGCCACCACCATCATACATATGAGTCAATTTCCAAGCGCCTGAATTTTGATCACATGACCATAGGATTGATGCAATGGTTGTTAAGTGTGAAAAATGGTCATAGGTTCCTTTTTTTCATTGATGTTTTAACTTCAGACGGTCATTAAATGAATTGCTGTAAACTGAGGACTATCTATATTACCTCATTGTGATAATAGAGTTTCTCTTGAGTCGCCATGGGCGAATAGGTGGCAATATAAATTCAACAGTTTTTTCCCGAACGCCATCACTCTGCTAAACAAATAATTTCCTGTCAAACTATTCACTAAGGCTGCATTACTATTAGTCTTCTCACTGTTCCCATCACCCATCTCCTCCCACTTATGACTGTATGACTGTAACTTTGTTGCTTGTATCCTTACGATTTATATTGATATTGTTTTCTGATTGCTTATTTGTACCCTATGACTATCACTAAGTGTTGTACCTTATGATTCTTGATGAATGTATCTTTTCTTTTTATGTACACTGAAAGCATATGCACCAAAGACAAATTTGTTGTGTGTCCAATCACACTTGCCCAATAAAGAATTCTATTCTATTCTATTCTATTCTATTCTATTCTATTCTATTCTATTCTATTCTATTCTATTCTATTCTATTCTATTCTATTCTACTCTACTCTACTCTACTCTACTCTACTCTACTCTACTCTACTCTACTCTACTCTACTCTACTAATAAATAAATAAATAAATCTGGCTGACTTCCAGATATCTTGACCTCAGTTCCCAGAATTCTACAGCCAGATACCAATTGCATAGATTTCTGGGAAATGAAGCCCATGGCTGTGAGATTGAGAAAGAGAATTGGTAGATTTCATCCTAATCAATTATTACTGCAGGGACAGAACACAAGAGCTAAGGGTCTGCCTGACCCTGGGCTCTTTTTCTCACCATCGCTAATCAGATATCGTCGTTTCCCTAAAATCTTCCTGTGGTGTAGTTACCTCCCACCTTACAATAGATATTCAAAGGTATTTCACTACGAGTTATGCAAGTGTAGATCTCCTGCTCTATAAATCTTCAATAAAAATAGAAAGTCAAAAGATGGCTTGGGTTGCTAAGTGGGTGCCAACTTAGACAATATGCACTAATTCATTCCCAATCCAGAACAATTTTTCCTTTCCTCTGTTAATAGTAGCAATCAGGCTTTACTTTGTCATGTACCCTAAAATAAACTACGATAAACCCAGATTTTTTAAGGAGAGCCTGAGAGACAGATACAATAATGGTAGCCAGATATGAATCTACCATTCACTGGAAGAGAGGATATTTATTGTTATTGTTCACTCACTAAGTCATGTCTGACTCTTCGTGCCCCCACAGACCATAACATACCAGCACCCGCCCCCCGCTGTCCTCCAATGGCTCCCTTAGTTTGTCCAAATTCATGTTCATTGCTTCAATGATCTAACCATCTCATCCTCTACAATGTCCTTCTCCTGTTGCCTTTAATCTTTCCCAGCATTGGGGTCTTTTCCAATAAGTCCTCTCTTCTCATTTGGTGCCTGTATTTGAGCTGCAGCTTCAGTATCTGTCCTTCCAAAGAATAGTCAGGGTCAGTGGTGAAATTCAATTTTTTTTACTACTGGTTCTGTGGGCGTGGCTTGGTGGGCGTGGTGTGGTTTGGTGGGCGTGGCAGGGGAAGGATACTGCAAAATCCCCATTCCCTCCCCACTCCAGGGGACGGATATTGCAAAATCTCCATTCACTCCCAGGGGAAGGATATTGCAAAATCTCATTTCCCTCCCCACTCCTGGGGGAAGGATATTGCAAAATCTCCATTCCCACCCCACTCTGGGGCCAGCCAGAGGTGGAATTTGCCAATTCTCTGAACTGCTCCAGAACCTGTCAGAACCTGCTGGATTTCACCCCTGATCAGGGTTGAGTTCCTTTAAGATTGACTGATGTGATCTTGCAGTCCAAGGGACTCTCAAGAATCTTCTCTAACAGAGGGAATATCCTTTTATCAAAAAGAGATTAGAAAAGGGACATATCTTAAATGCTTAAAATGCAGAGAAACTGCAATGCAATGGTTATTTTACGATTTGGCTGCTCTTCTGAAAAATTATTGGAAGTATAATATGACTAACACTGGATTGAGTCAAAAGTTTGGGCTCATGGATTTATTAAGGCTGTGCTTTTACTTCCCCCTAAGATTTGATGTTATTTACTGTTGTTTTGGGGTCTTTAACACCTGACTTGGGAACTATAGCGCATGGCCACAAATTATAAGGTTGACTCAGCCTTCCATCCTTCTGAGGTCGGTAAAATGAAGACCCAGATTGTTGGGGGCAATATCCTGACTCTGTAAACCGCTTAGAGAGAGCTGTAAAAGCACTGTGAAGCAGTATATAAATCTAAGTGCTATTGCTATAAGAAATTGTAGATAGGGTTTCCAAATAAGTCAAAGATTATATTGGAATGGGTGTTATGTTAGTGTTGATTAATCAATAATTACTAAGAATTACTGATTTGTAGACCAACTGGGGAAAAATCAGAATTCTAGAACAAGATTAAGTCTCTAGTCTTTGACAAAAAAAAAAAAGAAGCTAATAGTCTTTTAAAAAGACATTCTTCTCTCTGATCTGTGCAAGAGAAATGCAGATAAGAGACCTGCAAAAGCAAATTCTTCTTCTAAGTACAGACTATCACAGAACATTACTGGTTTGTGTAAACATTATTTCAGTGTAGATATGGAAAGAGTCCAGTGCAGAAGAGAGGTGTGCTTAGGCGTTGCAAGAGAAGAATACGTTCATTTTTGCAACAGGCAATATGTAGGTGAAATATTAGACAAACTTCAGTTCCTAATGTCCCAAAGGTGCTTTTTCAAGAGAGCAGCTGGACTTTCTGGTTTTTCTTTGAAGACGTTTTGCTTCTCATTCATAAATGCATGGCACAACATAGGAGAACAAATCCATCAGAACTAGATTCAGCAGTTCATCTGCATTTAAAAGACAAAGGCCACTCTTTTGGAAACAGCAAAGTCCACATTTTGCATAGAGAGGACCACTGGTCTGAAAGAGGGGTCAAAGAGGCCCCTCTGTGTCAAAATTGAACAGACAGAGGGGATGGGTACAGCATCATCTATCTCCAGTCTACAACACAGTCCTTTCAACACACTCCTTTCAACATAGTCCTATTTGGACTCCACACACCTCCAAATAGGCTCCACACCTATTTGGACTACTCAGGTAAACCTGAGGACTCAGATAAACTTCCAGGTGGACTCAACGACTCTCTAAAATGCAAACTGACCAGCTGCCTGCAAGGAATATAAATCGTCCCATTCCCCGCCATCCAGCCAGAGCTGAAGAAGCTTCTTGGATGAGAAGTGAAATGTCTTCAAAGAAAAACCAGAAAGTCCACTTGCCTCTTGAAAAACCACCTTTGAGACAAACATTGTCTGGATGACTGAGAATCTCCATTCAGTTCCTAATCATTTAAAAACAAATACCACATTTCTTTTTTTAAAAAATTCAACCGTTTTGGAAGAAAACATGTAGCCATCATTCAACCCTACCCCAAATGCATTTTCCTTTCCCACCAAATATTAGATGTTTCTGCAATTAAATTTTCAACTGAGCAAGCAACCAAAAAAGACATTTTGCAGAAGACCAGCCAAGTCAAAGAAAGCTTAAGAAGAACTGAAGCTAGACAAAAGTCAGGAGGAAAAAAAAAAAGTAAATTACCTGGGACTTTGTTTGCTTGGATCAAAAAAGCACAGCCTTTCTGTTTCATATAATGTTTTGTATCCAGCTAAGGTGTGTATCTATCAGCTCTGAAAAAGATTTGCAAAACCATTTTTGAGAAAGTGTAACTTTTGACCCAGTGATGAGGTCAAATGTTACAAGCTTGCTTTCTGTTTCATATCACATGCTATTTTTCTGCACATGTCTAGACTAACAGACTAACCATTATCACAAATTGCTTGTGCTGCCCAGCAGGGATATAGTACCTGCTCCTAGTATTCTATTGCAGCAGGATGGAGTTACAACAAGAAGATACTAATTCAATACTAGATACTAGAATGCAAATAGTGCTCTGATGGAAACATGGCCCTCAAAAGAGGCCTCTCACCTCTAGACCTTTGGAAAACATCCATCAGAGTGAAGATCAATCAACAGATAAACTCTTGAAAAATTGCAAAATTTTTGGGATTGCAACTATTCTCCCCTTAAGTCTAGTAATTCTAGGAGGGGGGTGGGCATCTCATGTAAGGTATTTTTTAAACAGCTAGTTTGACTTCTTTTTTTGCTTGTGTTTCATTTGTTTGGACGGCACCTGCACCATCAGATCATGGTCCCTGGTGCCTTAAAAGGTTGTCAACTCCTGTAACAATGCAATGTGGTTTTCACAGTGGATTGGTGGAAAATGTGCGTGATTAAAACATAAGAATTATTTAGTTCGATAATAGGTATCTTCTACCAACGGTATTGGTATGAATGCCTAGCCTGGAAAACAATACAGTTTTCAGACGTTATGTACAGTAGTGCTTTGAAGACTGGGTCTTATACTGAATGGTATCCATCCACCAATGAACAGCATCTGGCAGGAGAACAGGTTACCTTCCTTCCCTGCATCCCACTCTGCATTCTTTCAATATCTGAAATATTCATAAAAGTAAACTGAGGCAGGGGTGGGCTCCTGGGGGTTTGGCAGGGTTCGGGCAATCCTCTAGCCAAGGATCACCGGGTTCGGCGAACCCCCAAATGCCACCCCTGGCTGGCCATGCCCACCCCACCCCGGCCCTCCCAGGAATCTCCATGTAGTACATTCATCATTCCAGGTAAGCGCAGGAGCCGCGTGGAGGGTCTGGGAGGGCAAAAAACGGGCCTACCAGAGGTTCCGGAAGTCTGGAAACGGGCCTGTTTCTGGCCTCCGGAGGGCCTCCATGGGGGCCTCTGGACCCTGGGGGAAGCTGTTTTCGTCCTCGAGGAAAGCCTCAGCAGCCTGGGGAGGGCGAACCCCCCCCGCTGTGGTTCAGGCGGCCGACTAGGCCACATCCACCTAGCAATGGGAAATATTGCAGCACTATAAAGAAAAACTATTGTCTGAATGATCTTGTAAAATTTGATACTTTAGTAAGGAGGATTGCACAGTGAAAGCCTTGTCTGACAGCCCTCTAAATCTCCTACTTTTGAAATAAATTTGGGGCAGCGTTGCATATTGCAAAAAATATGATCACTCAAAATGGCAACAGGTTATGGACCTTTCAGTTCAAGACTATTTCACTCAACTATTCCTTCCTTTAGACATCACTCCAGTGTCTGCTTTTGTATTACTGGAAGGAAAATAAAAATACACTGGATGCTGTCTTTGTTGAATAAATGTTTCCAAGAAACAAGAGGGAAATTTGCAATATACAATTTATTTGGCTGGAGTTGGACTTGACTTGTAGCAGTTATGTGGACATCTCTCTGCAGTTTTCTTAACAAAAACATTTGCAAGGTGTTTTTTTCAATTTTCCAGACTAGCTAAAGCACTGGAATTTCTTTATAGTTTCCCACCCAACTACTAACTGGATCTGAGCCTTTCAAGGTTTTTTCCTTCTTTTCTTGAGATCACTGCCACCTGCTGTGACAATTTGTATACAAGACTGCTTTTTGTAGGGTGCTTGCAGAGAGCTGGATTTTATAAGCCTTTCTTTTGGTCTTTGGAATGTAAAATGCAATATTATAAGAGTTCCGATTGTTGCTGGACCAAAACAGCACAATCATTTTGTGAAATTTTTGGAGTGTGTCCAACATACATCCTGAGAATTAGATGGCTGTACAGTAGGATGGTGGACACTCCTGATATTCTGTACATTTCTGTGTTCCCTGAGGATGGGCACCTGCACGAGTTCAAAAGCTCAGAAGACTAAGCCTCTGGTCCCGGTGACCAACCCAGATTGGATCCTGCACAAATAAAAAAACTCCATAGACTCTATACATCCTTGTCCCTTGTTCAGGTCCTCTCTCTTTGGCAGGGATAAGGATTTTGAAGTAAATTTAATCCAGACCATTTCTTCATTAATTTATTAATGTAGACCATTTCTTTTTTTAGAAGACCTCCAAGGTCCCTTCCAACTCTGTTATTCTATTCTGTTCTGTTCTGTTCTACTGTACTCTACTGTACTCTACCATAGTCTACTCTACTGTACTCTACTGTACTGTACCATATTCTACTCTAGTGTACTCTACTGTACTCTACTATACTCTAATGTACTGTACCATATTCTAGCCTATTGTACTCTATTGTACTCTACTGTACTCTACCGTATTCTACTCTACTGTACTCTACTGTACTCTACCATATTCTACTCTAATGTACTCTAGTGTACTCTACCGTATTCTACTCTACTGTACTCTACTGTACTCTACCATACTCTACTCTACTGTACTCTACTGTACTCTACTCTGTTCAACTTAATAATTCTTACTCTGTCTGGCAGCAGCCCTTTCCATAGAAAAAAACTTGTACATCATCTACTATCTTCTGAGCCCTTAAGTGGAGACATCAAGAATCCATATGTCAGCCTATAGGATAGACCAGGCAAGGAACCAAAGTCATGAAGGTTAAAATTACTATTATTATAAGGTTAGAGGAATAGTAACAAGAGTATAATGTGCTTTTCCCCCCCTTCCTCACTTTTATCTTCATGTGAATTAGGGAGAGGCTGTCTGAGGCATTTTCTTAAATTAATTTCTTGGAATGGGCTTAAGACATTCTTGTCTGATCACTGCCTTAGTAATGTATCTTCCTGCTGTCCTGCAAGGCCATTCTCTGTGCCCTTTTACACTAAATGGAGACCTTCTCTAGTAACAATTAGCCATAGTTCCTTCCTCAATGTTTTTAAGCAGATGGAACAGAAACAGGAATGGAAATAATTGCTGATGAAAAGAGGTCTTCTGAAGATCCACTAGCCTTGAGCTAGCCAGCTTTTTTTCTAATTTTCAATGCCCCATTTTAATTTGCCAATGAAATGGCAACACACTGTAATCATTCATGTCATACCTGAATTTGTAAGAGATTAGTGAAAAAGTCATTACACTCCGGATGGCCAGAGTACTTTCATATGGTTAATCAGTGAATGAAGGCTTCTTGCCCATGTGAGCTTAGTTTTCTGAAGACTAGAATGCAGCGGTATTATTGCAATATAAGATAAATGCAAACTGTATGTATAAATTTCAAATTTGAGGTAGAAATTGAAAAAAGTGACATTACCATCTAATTATATATGGGTTTCCATGGAATTAAGACCTATGGAGTTCAGCGAGGTTGAAATAACTATCTATTAATTAATGATGCAACTCTGGAATAATAGGCAAAAAATATAAACTAAAAACCACATTCCGTAGTTTAAACTAGGGATGCAATGAATTTAACCTTATCTGCTTTTTAAATCAAACTGATCTATTTTGCATTTCCAGATCAAAATACAATTAACATCTGAGGTGTGCAGTTTGTGATTGGCCCAGTTAACAGATAATTTGCACTTTCTCAGGAATTTCTACCAGGGAATATGCTAATACAGAATTAAATTTGGGGGGTGGGGAGGCTCCAGGATGGCCAGTGTGATTGATAACTTATTCCATGCACCCATGTTCACTTAATAACTCATTTTTGTATAGGAACTCACTGCAACTGTAATCACCTTCCTGTAATTTGCCTGCTGGAGTCTAAAGCAAATACTAAGTTCCTAGAAAAAGTCCACTATTGGCTTAGTTACAGAATAGAAGGCATGTTCTGAATCAATGGTTTTGCAGAGTTATAACTCTGGAGGCTGCTTGGCTTCTTGAAGTTAGAGTCTTCTTCAGTTCACTCTCTGATCTGCCTAGCAGACTCCCATGAAAAGGTTTAACATATCTGTCAGGCCTGAAAGCCATTTTTTCGTTGCATCTTCAGGCCTGCCACATTTACTACTGTGCGAAACTGGGAGGGGGGATTGTATGGAGCATGGGTGATATATAGTCATAATAACATTCCTTTCTCAGAAAGTCAAGGACAACTTGCCCTGCACCTGGAGGGTTGGAACTGTCAGGCATCTCCAGTCGGCACGATATTTGGATTGGGCCATGTGATGGACATGTGGGTGCTGGGCAGGGTCTTGAACTTTCCTTTGGGTGGGGAAAACCTGGAAGCTTTCAGATTCGGGTTTTCCCAGATGTGCCAATATGACATCTCTAATAAAATGGAACTTTGAGGAAACTCAAGCCTCAGAGTTTTCTTTCATTGGGGGTGTCTTTGGAACCCTGACATTATCTTTATTCTGTCAGGTTCCTCTATCTATCACAATGATTCTCAGATTGTCCTAGCCTTTCCCATATTAAATCCAAACTCTTAATTCAGGGGTGTCAAATTCGCAGCCCCTGGGCTGGACACATCATGTGCTGGATCCGCTCCTGCCTGGTTTAGCGAAGTGGAAAAAAAGTCCCGATACGAGTTTGACACCCCTGCTCTAATTTGACCCTGGTTATACTAAAGTTAAAAATGCCTCTGTTCACAGCAGTAAATACCTTTTGAATTACAGTAATAATCCCCCAGAAATGCTCCTATCATTTCTACAGCAAAAAAAAAAAGGACTTCAAAACCACTCTAAATCAAAGAAAAGGGAACCTATGAGAGAGGAATAGGAGAGTTTCATTGTAATAGCTAAACTTAAGAAACCTCCTTGATTCTGGAACTTGGTTAATATCTTCCTTAATGAGAGAGGCTGTGGTTTGATCTTCCAGATACTACCAGAACTAGAAGTATTTCCAGACTATTTTTACAATGGCATCATTAGGCAATCCAGCTCCTACGCACAGATCTGAAGGATTTTATCTCACAACTAAAATCTAAAAGTCTCAGGAGAATATTTTATCCTCCGTGGAATTACTAATGGAGAACAAGGGCTGGGAGGCTCCAGGTCTGGCTGCGTTATCCGCTAAAATTAACAACTCAGTTATATTTTTCCTAGTGATTGGAGCAATGCTTTTGTCATCCCATTCCACAAAAACAAAGAAAATCAAGTGGATCCTGCCAATTACAGGCCCATTAGCTTGCCTAATATAGTCAGCAAGATATATGCTCAATATCTTTACTTAAATCCATTGGACAAGATTGAAAGTACTGAGGAGTAGGCAATTTCAAAGTGGATCAATCTACTGTATTCTTAACTACTGGCTGGCCCTCTACCAGTTGGCCAAGCAATACCCTAACCCAAAGATTCTTTCCTCATAGCCTTTGTTGATTTAATCAACAAAGTTGGAGTCACCTTGGTTTAATCCCAAGGGAGATATTGTGGGACAAACTAAGGGGATCCTCAGTAGAAAAAAGTGACGACTTCTCATTAAATCCTTTCTTTTCACACCAGAATGATGGTCAGATGCTCCTCATAGGGGCAGCCCTTTGGAGTTATTACCTCTCAGAAAGGGGTGAGGCGTAGATGTGTTCTAGTTCCTCTAATTTTTTAATTTATATATTAATTTGGTAATCCAGACCCTGTCTGTCATCAGACATCCCCCTCCTCTATTAGCGAATAAAGTTGTTCCAGCTCCTTTCTATGTATAGTACACAAATTTTTTTACCACTGGTTCTGTAGGCAGGGCTTGGTGGGCGGGGCAGAGGAAGGATACTGCAAAATCTCCATTCCCACCCCACTCTGGGGCCAGCCAGAGGTGGTATTTGCCGGTTCTCCGAATTACTCAAAATTTCCGCTACCGGTTCTCCAGAACTTGCTGAATAGCACCCCTGACAATGTTATAATCATGTCCATCTATTGGGAAGGGAACTGGGGGCTTTGGCTACTTTCTCTCTTCAGAGGAAAAACTTGCAATCAGTATCAGAAAAATAAATCTTATTAGTCACATGAAACTGTCATAATATTCATAATTGTGAAACTAATAAGGATATTATTACACGTTCTTCAAAACAAAGATCATCTCTCAACATTTCTATACTGTCCAAGTCTGACATTCCGAAAGCCATTCATTCTAATTTATTAGAGGTATCTATGCAGTTCCAAAGATATATTAGGCATGCTGCTCTACATTTAGAGATGGGCTTGGTTTCCACGAACACTAAAGCTTTTTAAATATCTGGCTAAAGTTAAATTTCTTCCCAGCAGGTCCTGCCCCACTGGTTCTTAGAGACTGCCTTAATTCAACTTGGTTAAAAAAAGTTATTGGCAAGCTTCACTCCATAGGATTCCTGCCACAGCATCTTCCCAATAGGTTTCCAAAATGCCAAAAGTATTCTTAAGCAGTGTATCAAGGACACTGATCCCAGCCTGACAGTATGAGCAGTTTTTCCAAATGGACACATGGCAGCTTCCTGTTCTATCATGGTGATGAAATTTTACTGGGTCTTTGTTTTGGCCAGTCTGAATCCATAGCTTTCTGCTCTCCACTTCTGTATTTCCTAACAGAATAATTAATTAGTGGAGCAGAAGTTATGGGTGCTCCATGCCTGGAGGTTTTTAAGAAGAGAATTGGATAACCACTTGTCTGAAATGGAACAGGGTCTCCTGCTTGAGTAGAGTGTTAGACTGGAACAGGGGTCTCCAACCTTGGCAACTTTAAGACTTGTGGACTTCAACTCCCAGAAGCTGGCTGAGGAAATTCTGGGAGTTGAAGTCCACAAGTCTTAAAGTTGCCAAGGTTGGAGATCCCTGGACTAGAAGACCTCCAAGGTCCCTTCCAACTTTGTTATTCTGTTATTCTGTTTGTCTACTGGGGAGTTTCAAAAAATACTTCCCAAGACTAATATTTGGAAATTTAGTCTTTGTGGAAACAACTTAGTATGGTCCTTGAGCCACAAGTTCTTTTACATGTCCTCTATAGGGAGTCATATATAATTTTTATTCATCTCATCTTGAAGAAATTCCTCTGCAGAGGACATGACTTCTATTAGTTGCTTCTCCTCTCTGACCATTATTGAGTGATTCTCTTGGATTGTCCAATATGCACCATCTGTCTCTCGTTGTGTTAAAATGTCACACCCACGCAAACCCAAACATACATATTCATTAATTTGTATTTGTTTTATCTATATTTGACTGCTGGTCTTATGAATATCATAAAGATTTGACTTGATCAGATCTGAATTGGCCTCGTAATCCTGAAATTCCAGCACAGTGCAGTCAAGCAATAGAAAAGATTCAGAACCTGATTAAAGCCAATTCCCCCCGCCCCCGCTTTGTGCTCAGTGTGCAAGAGCAAATAGAACCAGCACTAGGGAACATTTGGGATATGTTGCTATTGCATTTTTGAGACATAGAACACTCATTCAAAGGTAACAACTGAATGAATTCAAAATTGGCTATTTATATCTTTGGAGAATGCAATCTGTCACTGTCATGAATTGCATGAAATTCTTTTAAAGCCACAACAGGATTTTTCTTTCAACCAAAAACTATTCTGAGCCATTCTGAAATACGTATTCCACAAGTTGCCTCAATAAAGCTGTAGCTATAATTTGTGTTATCAAAACCTCTTTGGACTTATCCATTATTTAGGGTCAACTTGACAATCTGTTTCGGTGAGGATGGAAAGAGAAATGAAAGGATCCTAAGTATTCTGAATACTGTGGAATATTAGCATGCAGTAGAGTCGGGCTCTGCAGTATTTCAGATTCAAAGGCCAAGGGGTGTTTCAGAGTGTCCAGGCCATCTGCAATTCTTTAAACTAAAGTTATCTTTCCTCAGGATTAAGCTGCAGCTGTGAAAAGCAGCTTTAAGTTCAAGTTTAAAACATTGCAGACTCTGGTGCACCTTTGGGTCTTAAGAATCCATAGCACTGTGCAGCCTTGCTAAGTATATCTAGTGTTCGCTCTTATTTCTTTTTCTAAAATGCTCACTTTTTATTTTGAGTGAACACTTTCTATTGTAATATTTCTGTTTTGCAAATGCTGATTGCCAGATGGTTTAGGTTGGAAGAACAAGTGGGGGAGGGCAGGACAAGAAAGACCATGTGTGAGTGAGTCAGGCATTTGGCTCTCCCAGGTTGATTGCTGGTAAATTACAGGGAAGATATTAAATGTGTGTTTAATATTAGTTTACATATGATGGAAATCAAGAGAAATATTTCCAAGTACGGTGTGCTCACTCATGGGCTGAATTTCTTATGGAACAGAGAGAATTCTTCTAAACTGGAGAATTCAGCTTTCCGCAGACATGCCAGAAAGAAAATACTTCACTCAGCTTCTCAATCCCTTTTTACAGTTCTACTATGGATATGGGAATAAGGTAGATGGCTTTTTCCTGAGCGGATTATGGGATGGCCTCCAAAATATTAGAGAAATGTCTGATCCCCACACTGCCTAAAACCTAAAAATATAGGTTTTTTTTTCCTGTTTCCCAATACTTTTGGTAAATTCTTCACAAGTGTTGCTTCTACTGCTTCTTTCTGTTTCGCATTTCTGAGTTTTAGGGGTTTTTTAAATTACTATTTATTGTTACACACCACATATTTTATCTTGCTTTGCTGTTAGTCGCCTTGTTTCTTGATTGTAAAAAAGGAAAGATGCAGGCTATTGTAAATCAATAGTGAGAGATGTTGGACATTGAATTTATTCAGCCTTCTCTTCGAAATAAAAGACATCAGAAACATGGCACTTTACAGAGCAATAAAAAAAAACATAGGACAAAGTCTCTGTTCAAAGAACTTGACAACATGAATGTCAATAGAAGTGATAATAAAGGAAGAGAAGCTGAAGTCAATTTATATATACATGTTGAAACTATATGGTAGAGGTGTATAAGACATTTTGAGTGAAAAATGTTTTGGGATTAAAATGGAGTGTCCCTTGCTTAAAACCAAGCATCCTATTGCAAAAAAACATTTCTAGTGATGCTGGTACAAATGCTCCAGAACAGTGTCTCTCAGCAACTGTGGACTTCAACTCCCAGAATTCCTCAGCCAGAGCTGAGGGCTTTTAAAATAATTTTTCCAACCTAGCTAGGTTGGTGCAACAGAGAGAAAAATAATTACTGAGGCTTGATGATTTGTTGTTTTAAGGAATACAATCACGAATTTTGAGGGACAGAAGTGGCTACCTATTGTTCTTCCCAAGTCCTAAGAGAGGACTTGTCAGAGAGTTCTTGAATAGTCTCTAGTACTTTTTGAAGTACTAAAAGTGATTTCAAGGAAGAGGGACTTCACAGTGGTCCCACTTTTTGTTAGTTGTTAAGAATTATAGCTCAAGGAACTATTAATCCACAGCAAAAACCTGTGAAGGAAGTTGAGCTGTGAGAAAGCAACTGGCCCAAACATGCCCAATGATTTTTCATGGATGAATAACAGAGTAACAGAATAACAGAGTTGGAAGGAAGCTTGGAGGTCTTCTAGTCCAAGTCCCTGGTCAAGCAAGAAACCCTATACCAGTGATGGCTAACCTTTTTGCTATTGTGAGCCAAAAGTGGGGGGAGCATGGGGAGGTCACATGTGCGCGTGCCCACACCCATAATTCAATGCATCCTGACCCCCCCGTGCATGCGCGTGTGGCCCCCCCCACTCCCCCCGCTTTTGGCATGTGATGGCACAGTGGCCCCGGTTTTCTCCCTCCCCAGGCTCCAGAGGCTTTCTAGGAGCCTGCAGAGGCTGAAAACGGCCTTCCCCACCCCACTCGGAGGCCGGAAACAGCCCATTTCCCGATTTTCAGTGGGTGCGGAAGGCCCAAAAATCAGCTGGCAGAGCTGACTTAAGGCAACACTCAGTTGCCCACGGATAGGACTCCGTGTGCCACCTGTGGCACATGGGCCATAGGTTCATCATCACGGCCCTATGCCATTTCAGACAAATGGCTGTCCAATCTCTTCTTAAAAACCTCCAGCATTGGAGCACCCACAACTGGGTCTCCTCGCTGTCCTAGTCAAAACTCTGTCCTACTTTGATATCTCCTCTGCATCAAATCAGTACTGCCAAAAGGTCAAAAAAACATGCCTGATAGTTAACTTTGAGTGCCAGTCAGTTTTTATTATTCCAGGCCTTTTAAAACCGGTCTTAGATAATTTAAGGTATATATATTTTATAATATTTTAAAGATTGATATTAAGATCTCTGGTTTTGACACGGTGGTGTTTGCTTTGCTTCCAATGAAGACTGAAGCAAAGTTATTTAGGTCTCTTCTCCTCTTTAAAAATTTTCTACGCCAATTCCAGATTAGAGCGTGAAAGCTGATTTATTATTTCATGCTACGTTTTAATTTTCTTTCCGTGTAAATACTAAAAAAATATATGAAAGAGACAGAAAGGAAGAAAATGATTAATTCACAGTTACAAATCAACAAAAGTTCTTTTTGAAGTACATAAACCATAAATCGATCAATTCTACACTAATAAATGTTATAGAGAACCATGTAATTTTTCTCTTGAGGATGATTCTGAAGCATTTCTGGAAACTCTCCATTTCAGAAACAAAATTGACAAGACAGGCTTCTCAATTCTGCTTTTCCTTGTAGAAAAAGAATGGCATATAAATCCTTTATATGAAGCCCATGTTTTGTTTTTTGGGTGATGTATCTTATTATTTTCTTATCCCCGCCCCCCCAATAATTTTCAAATTGTTTGAGTGTTTTTAACCCTTGTCACTTGCTGAGGGGACAGTTATATACATCAAGTTAATTATCATAAAATAAAATACATAAGGATTGGCCATCAAGTAATGCTTGCCAAATTTGCCAAGATCATGTACTTTTCTTCTGGTAGTCTAGTCCCCTCATCCAATGCTACAGGAAATCCAACTTTCACATAAACAACCCCTATCCTTTGCCCCTGGAATGAGATTGTTTTTGCTCTCAAGGCCTATCCTAGGCTTCTAAGTTCTCCTCAGACCGTTGCATGCCTGAGCGCCACTATGTACTGTGTACTGATTAAAGTGCTAGATTGACCCCAGGAAGACAAGGTTTAAGTTTACCTACAGCCACAGAAGCTCAGTCGCATTATCTATTCTTGACCTATACACGTATGCAAACTGAGAAGTTTGCATACGTGTTCAATGAAATTTTCTTTTAATTTAATTAAAGTTTTTCAGTCCCTGCTTTCTACTCCTAATGCTTCAAAATATGGTTTGTAATGTTTAAAGGAATATTTGTGTGATGATACAAAAGCAAAATAGCACCTTATGCATTAAGAAGTATGAGTAAACACTACATCTATCTGAGCTTTAATGTTACATTTCCATGTATATTTCTACCGAATCCACCAATTTATGAACTTTCTCTCTCTCCATGTGCATATATCTATCTATCTAATTAGGATAAGCGTTTACATGAGAGTCAGTGTGGTGTGGTGGTTAAAGTGTTCAATTTGAACCTAGGCTCAGCCCAGGAAGCTTACAAGATGGTTTTGGGTTAATTACTGTCTCACATTGTCTATGGAGATTCTCAGCCATCCAGGTCATGGTTGTCCCAAAGGTGCTTTTTAAAAAGTCATCTGGACTTTCTTTGTTTTTGCTTGAAGATGTTTTGCTTCAAAATTAAAGAAGCTTCTTGGATGAGAAGCGAAACGTCTTCAAGCAAAAACAAAGAAAACCCAGTTGCCTTTTGAAAAAAAGCACCTTTGTGACTCACTCTCAATCTCACAGGCTTGCTGTGAAGGAAAAACTGAGGATCAAGCATTATATATCTCACTGTGAGCTTCTGGAGAAAAGGCAGGATATATATATATCCAATAACTAAATGTGATAATGTGGACTCAAATCCATGAAACTTAACAGATTAGTTATCTGATGAAAACCCTTATCTCAGAAGCAAACACAGTATATTGAAAGCCTGCAGTTGATTTAAAACAGAACTTTAGCATTAGGGAGGAATGGATTCTTATTAAATGTGGTTCATTATTTAATTAAGAACATAACTGACTGGTGACAGATATTACTTTGGGGAAGAATTGAAGTAGCTTTTTCGGAAAGCCCAAGACGATGTGAAATGAGGTTTTCAGTAGCATCTCACTTTCATCTCTGGGCTAACCTGTTTCAACCCACAATAGCATGCTTGGACAGATGTACAAAGGAAAGACTCCCCATGAAGCTAAAATGGACTCCATATAGTTTTCTTGGCAATAACACGGAAGTGGTTTGCCACTGTTGCCTTCCCAATTGTTTTTGCCAAGCCTTCAGCCTTGAGATTTCTGGAGTTCTAACTGAGTAGTAACAGGTCCAATTCTGCTTTGCTATTTCAAGATCAAAAGGTCAGCTAGATGCCAGTAGTATGTCAGATGCAATGAGCTTAATGGATTTTATTTTATTTGTTCGATTTATATGGCCCTCCCATGTTGCCTTAGCACATCTAGTCAGCTAACATATAAAAGCACAGTCCAAATACATATCAAAAGAACACCAGAAAAAACCCATGAAGGCAGCTGAGGTAGGCCCCTTCAAAGCAGAGCCTTTGCCAACCTGTTTTCAGCTCAGTGACAAACTTCCCTGAGATACTAGTGCGTCGGTTTTAAAATGCATTTTTGATTTGCAGAACAGCTTGTGTGGGTGTCCCCCCCCCCTTTCACCAGATTCCTGGCTTTTGATGCTATAAGGGGAAGGAGGGTCAGGAAAGGAGGGAGGGACTGGAGATTAAAAATCATAATGACAAATCCAACATTTACAAGTATGCTTGAGAACGTGGCCATTACTGAGGTGATCAATTCAGAAGCGTTCTGGTTGAAAAGAAAAAGAAAGGATTTCAAGACAAATCACGATGGGAAAGAATTCCAGATGAGCTGCAAACTCAAAAGAAGACTGCCCTGAAATTCACTGTGTTATAAAGACTTGGCCAAAGAACGCTGCACACACTAGGAATTTGTTAACAGCTGGATGCAGGCTGAGATGGTATTTCCCTAGTACAATGTGCTCTCCAGTCACCTATTTGTAGCCAACAGTAGTCAACTATCTTCCAGACTTGGATTACCTTCCCTGATTGCCTGGCCCTGCCAAAACTGAAGTCCAAAAACGTAGCTGGAAAGTCCTTTGCAACCAAGCAAATCCACTGAGGTGTGTTTGTGTGTGTGTGTGTGTGTGTGTGTGTGTGTGTATGGGGGGGAGGGGTGTTACGTTCAAACCTCTGTTTATGAGACACAGACAAGGCCTCTGTATACCCTGCGTTTAAACATCACGATTCTGCATTAACAAAAATTGAATTTTGAACTGTGCTGGGAAATCGGGCAAGGTGGTGTGAAAACTTAGCTACTAATAACAAATGTAATTTATGGCATATTTGCCATTTACAGGAAGGTTCAAAAAGTTCTGCGTGGCACTATTCATCGAGACATTTCTGCACAATCCTGCTGGCTGGCTCCTCTTTTGCTTATTTGGCAAGGATAAGATTCTTGCTTTAAAAAAAAAAGAATCAAGCATTTAGCATCATGAACTCTACAATTTGTGCTTAAGCGAATTAGTTAAGAATTCTACTTAATCAGAGGAGCTACTGGTTTGAAACATTCCCCATTCTTTCATTCCTTTACATATTTTCTCCTTTCTTTTAATTTTCTTCAGCTGCATCATACGGAATGGCACTTAGGATTTTTTTTATTATTTCAGTGATCTGTTTTCATCCTAGTGCACCAAAGGAATTTATTCTTTCTTTGGGGTGCTGTTTTTAATCTCAGCCTTCAATAATACACAAGTAATGTTCCAACAACAGGCATGTGAGCTGTGGGAATAGCCTTTTCAAAGAGATCAGGCTGTTCTGATTGCTGTCTCTCTCTCTCTCTCTCTCTCTCTCTCTCTCTCTCTCTCTCTCTCTCTCTCTCTCTCTCTCTCTCTCTTTTAAAAAAGAAACATCAGTGAGTGTTTGCAGACCACTGCTGTTAAGCTTATTTTATACTTCTTGTTTTTTTGTTTTGTAAAAAAAATGTTTTAGCCTACATTATATAGTTGATTGTAAACTGATTCCAAGGCCATACTTGGAATACTGCATTCAGTTTAGATTGCCACAATGTAAAAAAGTTATGGAGACTTTAGAAAGGGTGCGGAGAAGAGCAACAAAGATGATTAGGGGACTGGAGGCTAAAACATATGAAGAACGGTTGCAGGAACTGGGTATGTCTAGTCTTTTGAAAAGAAAGACTAGGGCTGATATAATAGCAGTGTTCCAATATTTGAGGGGCTGCCACAGAGAAGAGGGAGTCAAGCTATTCTCCAAACCATCTGAGGGTAGGGCAAGAAGCAATGGGTGGAAACTAATCAAGGAGAGAAGCAACTTAGAACTAAGGAGAAATTTCCGGACAGTTAGAACAATTAATCAGTGGAACAACTTGCCTCCAGAAGTTGCGAATGCTCCAACACTGGAAGTTTTTAAGAAGATGTTGGATAACCATTTGTCTGAAGTCGTGTAGGGTTTCCTGCCTAAGCAGAGGGTTGGACTTAGAAGACCTCCAAGGTCCCTTCCAACTCTGCTATTCTCTTCTCTTCTCTTCTCTTCTCTTCTCTTCTCTTCTCTTCTCTTCTCTTCTCTTCTCTTCTCTTCTCTTCTCTTCTCTGATTCATTTATTTCTACAGTTTTATTACCCTTGTGCTGTTAAGCTGTCAAGATTTGACAGAAAAGCAAAGTATAAATTCTCCTGGGGAAAAACTTAGTATTAAATAATGAAAATATTTTGTGTTGCACAAACATTTTTGCTTCAGGGCTCAATCACATCTTTGCACGCTGGATGTGATGGGCCAAGTGAGACGCAGCTGCTATCATCTCCACTAGAGGTGTGCAATTATCCGTCCTTTTTGAGGCTTGTCAGTTGTCAATTTATTAATATTCCTGTTAATTTCTGACCTAGTTATTGAGTATTGATTTGGATATGAGCAACATAGACAATGCCATCTTTCACATATTCTGAGAAATAGAACCATCCCTTCCTTCCTTCCTTCCTTCCTTCCTTCCTTCCTTCCTTCCTTCCTTCCTTCCTTCCTTCCTTCCTTCCTTCCTTCCTTCCTTCCCTTACTTCTTGTAATTCAGAGCTCCATCCCTATGCTGCATATATCACACAGATCGGAACAGTTAACAAGTCAGCATCTATTCCCAAGTAGAAAAGTTGATTTATTTAAAGGCAGTTCTTCAAACTGTTAATATCCCTGCTTTTTTTTATTGCTTGCTTACAACATTTCATTAATTCGAAAGGCATGTTAAAAAGGATAGAAAAGATGATTTTGCTGGACTACCTGATGAAAACTGCATTATACAAAAGTTGTTTGATGTCATAAATCAACCTGAAGAGTCGACAATTGGCAGCCCACAAGCCAATCCCCATTTGGCTCACCACTCAGACTCTGGGAACATTATTTTTCCCAACAAAGAAGTTGACATTTGTATTAAATAAAGGATGAATTTATTTACTACAACTGTAGCACTATCTCTACGCATCTTACAAAATAATTTAAAAATAAAAATGAAGACAGTCTAATAGGAAAAGCAAAACAGAGGTGCCCAACAGCCTTCAAACCCCTAGCTGGAGGGTCCCAGCCTCATTACAAATCTACTCCCAACAGTGGATTGTAGTGGTTTCCTGAAAACAACTAAGAAAGGAAGTCATTCCAGCTTTAGTGTGAGCCAGCCATGTGCTGCAGCTGCCAAAACAGTCAATGCAGTCCTAAACTGCACTAATAGAGATAGAATCAAGATCACATGAAGTGTTAATTCCACTTTATAATGCTTTGGTAAGACTACCCTTTGAATATTTATCAAATTTTGGTCACCACGCTATAAAAAAGATGTTGAGATTTTTGAAAGAGTGCAGAGAAGAGCAATAAAGATGATTAGGGGGCAGGAGGATGAAACATACAAAGAATGGTTGCAGGAATTGGATATATCCAGTTTAATGAAAAGAAGGACTAAGGGTGACATGATAGCAGTGTTCCAGTATCTAAGGGGCTGCCACAAAGAAGGGGAGGGGGTCAACCTATTCTCCAAAGCACCTGAAAGGCAGAACAAGAAGTGATGAATGGAAACTAATCAAGGAGAGAACTAACCTAGAACTAAGGAGAAATTTCCTGACAATTAGAACAATTAATCGGTGGAACGACTTGCATCCAGAAGTTGGGGGTGCTCCAGCACTGGAGGTTTTTAAGAAGAGATTGGACAACCATTTGTCAGAAATGTTATAGGGTCTCCTGCCTGAATAGCGTGTTCAGTTAGAAGACCTCCAAGGTCCTTTCCAACTCTATTATTCAGGAGGAACGTGGTTTTAGGGAAGAGGGGCACAACTAAGATTGGGCTCATTCGAATGGGCAACAACTTTGGCTTAGAGAAATACACTTGCCTGAGAGAAAATGCACTCATTCTTTTGCCAGAATGTGAATCAGAGATTGTGCAAAATCTTCCTCTTTTTATTTACTTTCCTCATTTTAAATTATTCACAACCTTGAGAAATTCCTCACTTTTAAAGTAGTATCCTCAAAATATCCTCTTAGGCAGCTTCAACCACTTATAGGATATGTGTGTTCTGCTTTTTTTTTTTTGCCTTGGAAACAGTTTAACTTTAAAGGTTAAATGGATGAGAGAGATATTAAGGATAAAGCCTATATTACGTTGTATTTGAAACTTTAAAATATATATTATTCAGCCATTTTATTTTGTAAGGTGATTGCAGTCACATCAATCTTAGTTACACAAGTGAAGACATTGTGCGTCGGTATCGGCACAACGAAGAAGGCAGAAATTAAAAGAATACTTAAGAAAAATTAATTAACACACATTTTTTAAAAGTTTCAAGAATGGAGGGAAATTTTAGCATTTTACTGTTTTAAATCAATTAAATAGTGATTCTCAACTTTCTGCTGTTGGTTACTTGAAAATTGACTTGGCAGACCCTATAATGAACTTCTTGTTCCACCTGCCAAATCATGTATTTAACTCATATTCCATTAGTTTCTTCACAACAATAACTGTGTTATGAAAATCATAGGCCTTTTATGTTATTATGAAACAAAAAAACTGAACGAAAGTGGTCTTGACAGATTGGTATGTATCGATTCCGAAAGGATATATACAGAATTATGTGGTAAAGATTCCAGCTAGTCTAATTTCAACATTCCTATAATTTCACCGGCTAACATTCGACTGATGACTCTTTCCTGGCATTACTTTTCCATCTGTATCTTGAATCAGCCTACCTTTCAGGGTTGGGAATATTCCTCAGCTAGTTTTGCAACACACTCTTGGCGCTTGGTAATATATTCTTCCCTAGGTTTGTTCTGTAAAAAACTATTTTAAAGTTACATTCATACTCCTGGCCGATAAACAGATAATCATAATCTTCTGCTAAATTGCTCATCGTTCTCCCCTCTCCTAAATGTCTCCTGCAAGCCCTTTACCAGAGGTAATCTGAACTGTGTCACGTTATGAATGAGCTTTGAGTCTGTGCACAGTTTCAAGGAAATTAGTGAAAGGGAAACTTATTACCATTAAAAAAAAAAGCATGCCATAGGCGGTTAATGACGAAAGTGGAAACTTTATTATTTTATTTTATTTTTTGGTCCTTTCATCTAGAAATCAAAATATTTTTTTGAAAAGCCAGCTTCTGGGTAAAACAAAATATATGCCACTTTGATTTCATGCTATTTTCCGTGCAGAGAAAGAAGGCTTTGCAAACAGAGCTTGAACTCCGGGCGAAGCCTTTAAAGGGGGACGGAAGAGAAGGAGGGGATAAAATATGTAGCTTAGTCCAGAGAGAAGAAAACACTACTGCTCTTTATAGGGGGAAACCCAAGTTGTCAGTCCATATGAATTCCTGTGTTAATCCATGCCGACCTCATGTTTTCCACCATCCTTGGCTATGGTAAAGATTACCTTTAGGAGGCAGCACCATTCCGTATGGAAAGTAAGAAGAGGGTGTCAGTTTGGCAGGTCCTCATCTTGGGTATGGAATAAAACCCCAATGTTCTCTCCTCCATTCCCTCCTTCCCCACCCCAGCATCCAAGGATCTCGACCCACATCAAAACAACGCCAAACACATCAACCCAAGACTATCCCCAGCTCTCCTGAGCCTTCCTGCACAATGGTTTCCATAGAGTTTGTGTTGCCATCACACGAAAGCTTGATTGAGCCTGCTGCTAGGGCAGGTTTTATGTTCTCAAAGCGCTAACGTTAATGTCCTGGATTTGGGTGTTAAGTGCTGTTATGACAGCAGCCTCATTATGGCATCCTAAAACGTTTTCCAGATGACTAAGGGTTGGAAGCATTTGTATCCCCTAAAGCAGGGGTCTCCAACCTTGGCAATCCTGGGAGTTGAAATCCACAAGTCTTAAAGTTGCCAAGGTTGGAGACCCCTGCCCTAAAGTATTGCAAGTGCAATGCCAGCCTGGTCCTGAATTACGACTGAGGAGATCCAGCTACCAATCTTCATTTTAAGTGTGAAGATTTGGGGGGCAAACACTATTTGTTTGCTTATTCGTTCACTTTTTTTACACCCCTCCATCCAGAAATTTTCACTTCAACTTAGTTTGCAGGGTCATTGTTTAGGAGGATAAAAAAGGAAGTGGAAAAATTGCCCTGTCTTGAACTTTTAGAAGAAAGGTAGGACAGGAATGTACTAAGTAAATAAAACACATGACTCCAAATTTATTCAAATGATAAATTTATGAGATAGTAGCAGACTACTGCCAAGTAAACCTACACTTTCCCCCAAATATTTGGAAATGACCCCTGAAGGATATTTCTCCAAAGCATTAAGAGTTAGTTCCAAAATCATCATCGCTTTTTTTCTTTTCTTTTCCTGGTGATAACATTGCTGCAGGCTTACCATCTCGTTCCTTTGAATAACTGGAAGAATAATTTGTGCTATTTGAGAAACAGCACCTTTTGGGAAAGAGCTAAGGCAAAGATTCTCAAAAGATTCTCAAACTGCAGGTCAGGATTCCCCAAACAGCTACAAGCAATTTAAGAGAGGGTCTTTTTTTTTAAAAAAAAATGAAATAATTGCACAGGTAGAGTGGAACATTCATTGTTGTCTTTGATCTTTATTTTGCCCTAGCAAGGTTGCAAAGGGCAGCTGTTGCAACCCTGTGATATACAGGTACTCCTTGACTTATGACCACAATTGAGCCCAACATTTCTGTTGCTAAGCATGACAGTTGTTCAGTGAGTTTTGCTCAGTTTACAACCTTTCTTGCCATACTTAAGAGAATCACTGCAATTGTTAAGTTAGTGACACGGTTGTTAAGAGAATCTAGTTTCCCCATTGACTTTTCTTGTCAGGAGGTTGCAAAAGGTGATCACATGACGCCAGGACATTGCAACCGTCATAAATATGAGCCCTTTGCCAAGTGTCCAAATTTTGATCATGTGACCTGTGATGCTGCAATGGTCGTAAGGGTGAAAAACAGTCACAAGTCACTTTTTGCAGTGCTGTTCTAACTTCGAACATTCTAAGTTCCGTGTAACTAAAGGAATGGTTGTAATTCGAGAACTAGTTGTACAGTTTTCTAGGGGTTGCCTCTTCCAAATTTTCTCTGCCAATCTCATCAGGTCCTGCAGGAGAGGTAACTTGCAGGTCCTGTCTGCAGAAGAGGTGAGTCTTTTTTGGCATGGGACCCAATCCCCATGGCCTTCAGAAACACTGGGTCTTTTAACAAACCCAGGGATCACCTGGCAATAGGGAGCCTGCATGTTGTATCATCTGTAACATTCCTGTGGTCTTATTTTTGTAATTTGTTTAAATTGGCTTTGTAGAATGATAAAATGTTCTGTACGCCACCCAGAGTTACATACATTTGACAAGTAAGTAAGAAAGTAAATGGGATACATTTATTCCTGGCTCATCCCTAACACCAATAGAATCATTTTATCCGATAAAATGTATTTATCATTTTAAGCGGTTTCAGGACTTCAACCTTTGGGAACTGATGTTATGCCACGGCACTTCTCTAAGGACAGGCAATTCTGCCCATAGGGGAATATGCAAATTGGTTTGGGTTGTGGTTAAGGTGCTGGCCTAGAAACCCAGAGACTATAAATTCTAATTTCACATTAGGTGCAAAAGAGGGCTCTGGGCCAGCCTTCTCTATCAGCCTAACTACTCCTCACAGAATTGTTGTGAGGAAAGTAGGAGGAAGGAGTATTATGTGTGTTCACCACCCTGGGTTACTCATAAAGTGATAGGCAGGATAATAAATAATAATAAATACAAACAAACCAGGAAGATTATCAGTATATCACTGCCCAGAGTTTCTCTATGAGGGAGATGGGTTTTTTCTAAATATGAATTAAATAAAAATAAATAAATAACAGTCCTAACTCTTTGAAGTGGGTTCTGGAAGTGAAAGCTGGAAGTGAAAGTTCTGGAAGTGAAAGTTCTGGAAGTGAACTGCATGTATATTTGATTCAGCCCACAGTGAAGTTTGCCTCAGATTTCTCTTCCTGGAATGTGTTGAAACCAAGGTAGAGACAAGCATTGACTGGGAATTCATATGGATTCCTAAACCACGATTGGTATAAATGGTTCCTTTCTTGGCTCTAAGATTCTAGCATTCTAGATTCTTTTCAGAGCTTCCTGGGCAATGCAAGCACAACATGAGGGAAACCATCTTTCTTCCCAAATCCTCTTCTTCCCATTCATCTCAGCTAAGAACCCTCACTGGGCTTTGTGTGCAAAGCATCTGTGTGTAGCCACGCAAGTTTCCTGCCCTAAACCAGATGTGCCTTACGTGTATCGCTTGCTGTCTTTCTACATACCAAAGAGGAAATAAACGTCTTGATCTACTCACCACAATATTGTTGAAACACTAGTAGTTTGGTCGAGCTAGGATTAGAGATTTGTAGTGTTGGGTAGGTGGGAATATTTTCGATGCAAACAAATCAGGAGGAAGGTTCAAGGTCGACTCAGCCTTCCATCCTTTCTAAGGTGGGTAAATTGAGGACCCAGTTTGTGGGGGCAATAAGCTGACTTTGTATAAATATACAAAAGTATGAAGGCTATTGCTTAACGCATTGTAAGCCACCCTGAGTCTCCGGAGAAGGGCGGCATATAAATCAAATTTTTAAAAAATGGGTTTTTTTTTTCCAAATGTTTTGTAGAATGAGCAGAATGCTTTTTCTTATGGCAAGAAATTTCTCCAGTGGCAATAATATTTCCCTGATGGGCTAAGAAGACAGTAACAGCTTAATGGTTAAAGATGCTGAGCTTGTCAGCAGGAGAGCTGACAGCCCAGGTTTGAGACCCAAACTTCACGCAACAGAGTGAGCTCCCATTATTTGCTCCAGCTCCTGACCACCTAGCAGTTCAAAAGCATGCAAATGTGAGTAGATAAATAGGTACCACCTCAGTGGGAAGGTAACAGCATTTTGTGTGTCTTTGGTGTATAGCCATGCTGGCCACATGACTATGGAAACAATGCTGACTTCCCCAGCACTGCGCCCTAAAATCGGACATAACTGGACAAGGAAACCTTTATCTTTTGATGGGTTGAGAAAAAAACCCTCCTTCCAGCCTGAATATTCATTTAATTTTGGCTCTGCTGAATAGGATTTGCAGATTTTTTTTTTTGGAGTGCTGGTGGTGGTGTTAATGCTTTCAAATGTGCAAAATCTGATCAAACAGAGCCAATAGAAGGACAAAGCAAGCAATAATTTCTTTGAAAATATTTTCCACTCCTGGAAAAACAAATGTTCTTCCTTTATCTCATAGGGAAGGGAAACCATCTCTCTCCATATGTTGCTGAACTACAATTTCCAGCTTTCTTCACTTTTGACCATAATGGATGGAGCTGCTGGAGAGTACAACTTAACAACATGTGCAGCTGTCCTGCCCACCCACCCCCCATCCCACCCCCGACTTCCCTGATTGAAGGCATGGGTTGTCTGTTGAAAGGGGTTTTGGCAATCTCCAGCCCACACCCATTTCCTATATTCCTTTTCTATGATTTTTTTTTTAAAGAGGGGAAGTGGGTATAAAAATTATGTTCAAATGCATCTCAGCTATACTCGAGAATAAGTGTGTTCTTATAGATGCTGAAACAGAGGTGCTTGTTTGAAAGAAGCGGATGAGGGGAAGAATTATTACATGTTTCACTGGGCTAAATAGAGGGAGAAGAATGGGACACAGATGATTGCCTACTCAAAGAGCTGAAGCCTAAAAAAGAACAGAGTTTGCTCTGTTAAAGGAAGAGAGGACCGAGAGTTGGCGGCAGATTCTTCTTATCCTCTTTGCTAGCCACTCCCAGAGGCAAATCAACATGAACAAAAGGCAAGGCAGGGGATTATGGACTCTTTTCAGGCAACAAAGAGTTCCCATTCTTTTCAGCAAGGGTGGATAGCTAGTGGAATCATTGTATTTTGAGATACATTTGGATAGGCTCACAGCTTTAGCTCCTCAAGCTATTTTCCTCCCTTGATCATCGAGCCACATTGGACTTAAAATGAGGCATGCATGCCCAGGGAAAAGTCCAAGTCATCAGAACAATGCTGGATAATGTATATGGGGGGCTTTATAAGATAAAACTAGAAAGTCAGGATAATCTAGCAATTTATTTGTCATAGTGACCATTTTATCATTCACTAACTCACCCACCCTCAACCAGTCACGTGCAAAGGATGACTTTGGCCTAGGCTTTGTCTTCCATAGAGTTTTTGTGGGGAAAAAGGACTAGGTGCATTAACTTGAGCTTCTGAAAGAAAAGCAAGATATCCATTCAGAATAACAGAGTTGGAAGGGACCTTATGGGTCTTCTAGTCCAACCCTTGCTCAGGCAAGAAACCCTATACTATTTCAGAGATTGGCTGTCCAATCTCTTCTTAAAAACATTCAGAGTTGGAGTATTTACAGCTTCTGGAGGCAAGTTGTTCCACTGGTTAATTGTTCTAACTGTCAGGAAATTTCTCCTTAGTTCTAGGTTGCTTCTCTCCTTGATTAGTTTCCACTCATTGCTTCTTGTCCTGCCTTCAGATGCTTTGGAAAATAGGTTGACCCCCTCTTCTTTGTGGCAGCCCCTTAGATATTGGAGCCAAGGACACAAACACTGTGATGTTGCAGTGAGCCGTAGGAAGGAATGTTTCAACTGTAAAAAATATAGTTTGTTACCAGCCAACTGATTTCTTGAATGACATACTGGTAGTCCTCACTTATCAACTGCAATTGGGACTGGCAGCTCCATCACTAATCTATGCAGTTTTAATGTAAGACATCATGTGATCATGACTGACTTACATTGGTTCTGGCTGAGATTGTGAATCAATTCATCCACAGTCATTAAGCAATGACATCACATGAGATTTCCAGTTGGCTTCCCCATTGATTTTGCTTGTTGAAAGTTGGCTTGAAATGGCGATCACGTGACCACAGGTAATGCTGTGATGGCTGCAAGTTCAAGGATGTAAATCTCTTTTTCCGGTGCCTTTGTGACTTTGAATGATCACTCAAAGAACAGTTGGTAAACAAGGACTATGTGTAGTGTGATTTTTAGTTTTGAACATCAATGTCTATTTCTCTGCATTGGTTTCAACATGTGAACACATGGCTAGCCCTGCTGGATCAGGGTTAGGCCCATCTTAGGCCAGCAATGGGAGATCAAGGCATCCTTCCTTTTCCATTTGTTGTTCCTGGACATCTAGTATGTATAGGTGGGTTGCCTCTGTGCCTGGAGGCAGCACCCAGTGATTAAGACTAGTAGCCATTGGTAGGCATGTCCTCTAGGAATGTATATAACCCCCATTAAACCATTTAAACTAGCAGCTCACAACAGAACATGTAGCGCCATGTTCTACAGGTTGATTAGATGCACATGAAGAATATTTCTTTCTTTTGTGGCACTACTTTATATTAAATGATTCATTTCACACTGGGAGGTGATAATTCAACACAATTGTTACATGTGCAATTTATAGTTTTCAGTCAAAGGCATCGATATTCCTGCCAGATTTCTCACCTGGCCTCCTACTATTGAGGTTAAAAACATTATGGTTTGGTTAATGCATAGCAGATGCAACATATTGAATGGATTCGTGAACCATGCTAAGTCTTAAACCAAGTCAGGCTTAAAAAATCCCCAAGTCCTTAAGTCCCAATAAAGCAAAGCATATTATGGCTTACTGCGTTGTTTGAACCAGGTTATGATCTATTCACATTACTTGTAACAAAAGAAAACAAAAAACCTTGCAAAGCTGAACATTTTCACCCTCTACACTGTATCTTCACTTTTGGGAACAACCTCCCACCCCATCCCAACTGTTCTAGCTGTGGGAAGGACTGATTACTGCAAAACTCCTAGGTCCCAGTGTAGAAAGCAACTGAGCAAAAAAGTGGCTGGGAGATTTTCTGAGTTTACTTTTTGTTAAAAGAAATATAAACTGAAGAAACATCTGGGAATGCATTACAGACTGTAAAGAGTTAAGCAGTTCCTCCTGGCTGGTTTTGGTTAAACCCTTAGCCTCTCTGAGATACATTTGGTTAATTCTTTTTAAAAAAGAAAGACACACACAACTGCATGTCACAGCTAGTATTAAGTCAACCTCACTCTTTCCATCAAGGTTTGAAACCACCCAAATAAATGAGCACCAAGTGAGACATTGAACATGTGAGAGGCGTCATTCATACATTTCCTTCTTCTTGGTTTATGTTTGACTTGATCCATTCATAGATGATGAAGTAATTTTATATTAAACACACAGACAAACCAAAGGCAACTTAACCAGCCTACATTTAACTGGCCCCTACGCAATTTGCATCGAAAATTGAGAAAATAAGTCCATACTGGAGGTATTTGCTTGCTTTTCTCTTTCTAGTTTAAATTATTTCGTGCTTGGTGGCAGTCTCCATGTTAATTTAGCATTACCACATGTCCCTTATTTTAAGGAATGTCTCTTAGTTTGATTTCAAAGGGCCTCCCCCATGTTCTACAACTACACAATTCCATAGAATATAAAAATACTCCTTACATTAGAACACTATGGCAACCACTAAAGCTGGATTTAAATAAAAATAATTATTTATAAGGTTTTTACATCAGAAAGACAGAAAGAAGATTCCTCACAGTGTGTGGATTAAAAACATCCACATCTGGACCTGATTTGTTCAATGAAACATTAATCCTATGCTGGTAGGACGATGAGCACTAGTTATTCATTAAGGAAGCATTAAATCATTTTTGATCCAAATTTAATAATTTGGGGGCTTACGATATTTCCTTTAGTGGGCTAACACTAGGGTCTTCAAAGGTCTGAAGACCAACTCTTGATGTTTCATTTAACAGCTATGTGGAATTAGATGGCCCAAGTTCGGATGATACCATTTTAGACTATGAGTGTTGTGTGCGTTTGTGTGGGTGCTTGTACTTCTCCAACACAAAAGTTTTCTAAATGCTGTATTCTAGAGCAGCCTTCCCTTAGAAGCTAACTATTCTCAGTGATGATATGCCAGATGATAGTAAAAACCATAGTGTTCCAGAAGGCTTTTGGAGATTGACTCTGTGCCATTAGGAACCAAATACTTTAATTTTATTAGGGAATTAATTTCATAGATGTTACATATTGTCTTGTGGCTTGGGGTAAATTTATGTCATTGTTTTAATTGTGTTTTATGCTGTTATAAACCTCTGTGAATCTAACAGACTTAGCAATCTACAAATCTAATATATAATGATAAAGATTACTAATAGTATTACATTTCTGTAAATATATGGTTTCATTTTTTTGTCTGCAATAAATACACTAATCATGCTTGAGAGTTTTATTCTTGAAATAAGCAGTACGTCTATGCTTGGTGTATAGCCCTTGGTCCTTGCATTTCTTCTTTAGCATAGTTTAAGAAATTGGGCAAAGGCCTGTGCCCAGAACCTCTTTGCTGGAAGGGAACTATTGTAAACAACAAATTAAATATTTTCCAGCAGATCAAATGTTGGCACAATTATATTGACCTGGGAAATATACAGCTTTCTGTAGGCTTCCTGCTGAATGGAAATACCTATGGATTCCTATCCAGTATTATAAATAAGAAGATGTACAGATCATGAAACTTTCTCCCTAACTTGAAGAAATGAAAGTTTGTTCTCTGCAGTATGCACCTTGCATCCTTGAAGCCTGCAAAACTGTGAAGCCATAGCCTAAACCAGACAGAGGTTGGTTAATATGTAAATGGTAGAACATGCATTAATTTGGGGATCACAATTCTTTCTGCAGAACATGAGATAGATGAATTACCGTAGTTGTAGACATGTTGCAGTATTAAAACTTCTAATTACAGATGGAAGAAGGATATATCAATCCAGTCTTTCGCTCATCCAAATAGAAGTTTCCTTAGTAATATATTCCTTTCTCATTCTTGTTTCTCCAGAAACTTCACAGTATTCTGTTTAAGAGTGTGTCCTATATTTGGTGAATAAACTTAGTCATAAGGTAAAGGTTCCCCTCGCACATATGTGCTAGTTGTTCCTGACTCTAGGGGGTGGTGCTCATCTCCGTTTCAAAGCCAAAGAGACAGCGCTGTCCAAAGACATCTCCATGGTCATGTGGCCGGCATGACTAAACCCTGTTACCTTCCCACCAAAGGTGATCCCTATTTTTCTACTTGCATTTTTTATGTGCTTTCAAACTGCTAGGTTGGCAGAAGCTGGGACAAGTAACGGGAGCTCACCCCGTTACGTGGCATTAGGGATTTGAACCGCTGAACTGCCGAACTTTCGATTGACAAGCTTAGCATCTTAGCCACTGAGCCACCACGTCCCAATGCTAATTACAGCTGTAGGTAGATAGAAAGCTTCCCCTAATATAATACTGTTTTATTTTTACAAAAAGAATTGGCTAAATCGATGGAAAATGTATGATTTACTGATAGATAATTTCTTTTTTTTATTATTGGCAATGACAGCAATGTCATGCGAACTGGATATCTAAGCAAAATATGCAGAGGACCTAAAATTCAGATTGTTGAATATTTAAGCTTGGAAAGCCAAGATACGGTCTCACCTCTTGACTAGCAAGTCTCAACCAAATAGTAAATCATGGTCATGTGATATAAGAGAAGGTTGCTATACAGAAACTTCTTTATCATTCAGGGTAGTTTGTGAAATAAGTATACATACATAAGTACACCTCTTAATATGGGTAGAAAAATGGGTAAAAATGATGCAATTCAAAAGTAGGTAATATTAACTATAAATGTACCAAAGTGATCTAATGTACTCTAAACAATTAATAAAATTTCAACTGAATCTTAAATCCTGTAAGTATTTCAACCTCACCGAGTTGTACTGAAATTTAGTTACTGGAACTGATACTACAGTGAAGAAAGTTCCTTCTTCCTCATCCATACTGTTAAATCTTCCTTTATAGGGTAGGTGGAAGCCCTGGTGAAAATAAAGGAAGCAGAAGTGTTGCTGTACCACTCTTTACACTTCTGAAGAAAATATAACCACTAGGTTTTTTCCCTCCTCATTTTTAAAACTTGGTTTGAAAGCATTTAAATCTGTTTTGAATTTATTTTTCCTCTTTCACCATCAAATATTTTCTGCCTCTTAATTTCCTCATAATATAGTAAATGATCTGACTACTGAATTCTGATTAAGAACAGTGTTTTTTGTTTAGATAATATCAGTCTCATTCTGTGTATCTGTATAACTTGGCAAATGCTATTAATTTATTGGGTATAAATTATAAAATAACTAAGTCACTTGGCTAAAAAAAACCCACCTTAATCCATACTTTATCTCTGATACCGAACAAGTTTTGGCATGTAAGTATCTGTTTTCTTTTTTAATTGGTAACCGGAAAAACAATCAGAATAATTTTAAGATTGCTGAATTAGATAGCAACTGAAAGGTGCTTATTATCTGAAGCATCTAGAAATGTATCTTCCATTTTTAAATACTGTAGAATCTAAAGGACTTTCATAGCTACATTTCATAGTCATTTTATTTCCAGCGTTTGCAGAACCAACTAAGAATCATACAAAGAATCCCATAGCTGGGCAGGTATTTACCAATAGGAAAAACAAATCCTGCATTTACAGCTTTCAGCAACTTCTTTAGCTTATTACTCAAACCTGCTGACTGCCAAGATATGCTTGTTTGAGCAGATTCAATTAAGCCCCATCAACTTAACTTTCAAATTAGCTTCACTGATTAAGACATCTGGCTTTTCATTCTTGATAATACGCCACCTGCAGCCAAAATCAGAGCAGATATGCATTTACCAGAGCTTATCTCCACCTTCCCTTTAGGGAAAGGAATAGCCCCCCCTCCACCCCCAACTGCTACATTATAATTATTGGGGAATAATATAAACGGGTAAAAACTATTTAGTTGACACAACTTCTCATATCAATAGAATTGGAAGTGGCCATTAAAGCCATGAAATCTAACTTGGCACAGGAATCCAAATTAAAGCATCCCTAACAGATGGTTGTCTAGTCTTTTCTTGATTGTCTTCTTTTCTTGATGGTTGTCTAGTCTTTTCTTGAACCTATCTGCTGGGATTAGGTTAAAGTCTATGGAGATTCTCAGTCATCCAGGTCAGTGGTGAAATCTAAAATTTGTTACTACTGGTTCTGTGGGCATGGCTTAGTGGGGTGGGGGGGTGTTAATGTAACTGGGTGGGCGTGACCAATTTTTTTTTACTTTTAAAACCATTTTTTACATGTAAAACCATGTAAAAAAATGCTTTCAAAAGGCTCTGACGATCCCAGCTGAGTTGCCTGATCGTCAGAGGGTTTTTAAAAAACCCTCTGCCGATCAGGCAACTCAGCTGGGATCGTCAGGGCTTGGATCGTCAGAGGCATTTAAAAGAAAAAAAGCCTCTGATGATCGCATGGCTCAGCTGGGCATGGGGGGTGGGGTGGGGGTTTGCTACCGGTTCTCCAAACTGCCCGCTGCCATCGCTACCTACTCACCGGAGCCGGTCCGAACCGGAAGCATTTCACCCCTGATCCAGGTCATGGTTGTCCCAGAGGTGCTTTTTCACTTTGGGATGAACATTCTTCAAATGGTGTGGGACTGTGTGAGTATGAATGGATATCTAGAAAAATTGCAGACTACAGGAACCATTTGCACTTCAGTTTGAGATGCAGACAACACAGACTCATCTCCAACAGCCTGCGCCTGTCTGCAACAGTGGAGGGACACAGGGCAAAAAATCATCCTGCAGCCTCCACACCCATTTGCACTACTCAGGTGACCCTGAGGACACAGATAAACCTCCAATGGCCTCAACGACTCTCTAAAAGAATGCAAACTGACCAGCTGTCTGCAAGGAATATAAATTCTTCCATTCCCCACCATCCAGTCAGAGCTGAAGAAGCTTCTTGGATGAGAAGCGAAATGTCTTCAAAGAAAAAAACAAGAAAGTCCAGTTGTCTCTGGAAAAAGCACCTTTGGCATATACACTGCCACTTTTTAAAATGTCTTCTACACTAGAAGGGCTCACAAAGAAATCTGCCTCAAAGGTTATAATCCATATGCATTTAGCTGATACTGAAATTTGATTAGAAATCAATCAGATTAGAATCTGATTAGAAACCTATATGCTGGCATGGTTAGGTTGCAATCCTATGGTTTAACTGGAGAAACTGGATGGAATAGGATGATTCTGAAGAGGCGTGTCCAGAACTCTGCTCTCCTGCCTGAGCAGAATCTCAATCAGCAAACATTTTGCTCTGCTCACTTCCTCCAAATACTATTTTTAAGGTTTATGGCTCAAACAAATGAAACTGAAACAAATTTATCCATAATTGCCTTCCATTGAGGACCTGTATACTGCATGAAAAAGAGGGCTGTGAAAATATTTACAGACCTCTCGTATCCTGGACATAAACTGTTTCAACTCCTACCGTCAAAACAATGCTATAAAGCACTGCACACCAGAAAAACTAGACACAAGGAGAGTTTTTTCCTGAACGCCATCACTCTGCTAAACAAATAATTCCCTTAACACTGTCAAACTATTTAATAAATCTGCATTACTATTAATCTTCTCATCGTTCCCATCACCCATCTCCTCCCACTTATGACTGTATGACTGTAACCTTGTTGCTGGTATCCTTACAATTTATATTGACTGTTTCCTAATATGATTTGAATCCTTATCTGTTCCCTATGACTATCATTAAGTGTTGTACCTTATGATTCTTGACGAATGTATCTTTTCTTTTATGTACGCTGAGAGCAAATGCACCAAGACAAATTCCTTGTGTGTCCAATCACACTTGGCCAATAAAGAATTCTATTCTATTCTATTCTATTCTATTCTATTCTATTCTATTCTATTCTATTCTATTCTATTCTATTCTATTCTATTCTATTACTCTAATTTGAGTCCATTCTGATGTTCAGAGCTACAAGTCCACCAACATCTTCCTTGCTGCCCATCAGGTTCCCTGTCCTGTTGGATATGTGCAGATTCAGTCTAACCCATATTTTCAACAATGATAATGAGCCCCACATAGACCCCAAAAGTATCATTAGAAAATAAAATGCTTTCTTTGGGCTTTCTTGCTAGGCCTTACTAGCAAGAAGGAAAGAAAGACAAAGTCAGCACAAGGCATCTTAGTAAGTTCGAGGAGATGCAGAGCAGAACTGTGCCTGGCCGCAAATCACAAAATGGTTTGTGATAGTCATTTTGTGAGAGTGTACTCTGCTTTCCATCTAGACTGTTCTTGATCTAGAACATTCCAAGATATCTGTTACTTGAAGTCTGCCTTGAAACATTATAAGAGACCCCTAAATATGAACAGCAAATAAAATGGAAAATGGCCTATATTTTTAGTTCAAATTTATTTTGCAAAGATGGTCTCCAGACTTACTACTTCTTGACAGCAACCTCTATGCTAAAGTTCCTAAGTTATAATAGAATTCCAACCTTGGCAAGTAATACTGTTTCCTTAATCAGACCTATGCAGGTCTTTGTAATGAAGGTTGATTTGATTCGTCAGAACAGCATGGGTTTTGGTAGACATCTCTGGTAATAGTCCTTACTCTATAAAAGCCCAGAAATAAATGAATCCTATTTCCCTGTTCCCTGTCTATCTAACAATTACAGGGAGTCCTCAATTTATGATCACAATTGAGCCCAACATTTCTGTTGCTATGCGAAACATTTGCCTCATTTTACAATCTTTATTGCCACAACTAATCACTTAGTTGTTAAGTTAATAACACGATTGTAAAGTGAATCTGGCTTCCCCATTGATTTTGCTTATCAAAAGGTTGCAAAAAGTGATCACATGACCCCAGGACAATGCAACCCGCCTGCTTAGGGCCAGGGTATTTGCGAGACCGCCTGCTGCTACCGATAACCTCCCACCGGCCAATACGCTCTCACAGAGAGGGCCTCCTCAGGGTGCCGTCGGTCAGGCAATGTCGGCTGGCGGCCCCCAGGGGGCGAGCCTTCTCTGTGGGGGCACCCGCCCTGTGGAATGAGCTGCCTCCTGGAATACGATTGATCCCGGACCTCCGGACCTTCCGTAAAGCCCTGAAGACGTTTTTATTTCATCAAGCCGGCCTAGCCTAAATGGTTTTTAATTGGGATTTTAAATTTTATGGATTTGGGGGTTTTAAATTGGGATTCTTTTTAATTATCTTAACTTTTGTATTTGTATGTTTTTTAATTTTGGCTGTTCACCGCCCTGAGTCCCTTCTGGGAGAAGGGCAGTATACAAATTAAATTAATAAAATAAATAAATAAATATGAACAAATTGCCAAAAGTCTGAATTTTGATCACGCGACCGTGGGGATGCTGCAACAGTTGTGAAAAATGGTAGTAGTCACTTTTTTTCAGTGCTGTTGTAACTTCAAAGGGTCATTAAATGAACTGTTGTACGGCAAGGACTGCCTGTATCAACTGTACAGTTGGGGCAGGGGTTAAAAGAATTGTAAGTATTGGGGGTTTGGGGAGAAAATATTATTCATGCTACTATGAAACAGGAGTCAATTATTGTACCACTTATTTTCCACCCAGCTTATCTTAGATCAGGGGTCTCCAAATGTGGCAACTTTAAGACTTGTGGACTTCAACTTCTGGATTTCAACTTCAGCTCCCAGAATTCCCCAGCAGGCTGGCTGAGGGATTCTGGGAGTTGAAGTCCTCAAATCTTAAAGTTGAAATAACTTGTCTTGAATTCCTTGGAAGAAGCTGGCAATGTCTCTGTAGATTCCACGTGCTATTTTGTCTTTGTGAACAATATTGTAAAATAGATTAATCTAAAAGTAAATAATTCAGCATGGCTGCATAAGCCATTTGAGTTTGAATCTGACTTTGGCAGGTTCAAACCTGGCTGGTTTGTGGATGAGTGACTGTAGAACTGTAGGCTAGACTTGGAAGTAGGAAAAAAAAATGTCAGAAGGCAATGCCAAGAAAATCACGCGAAGTTATTCATGAAGTCATTAAGAGTCAAACTGTGCTTGAAGGACCCTTTACTTTTTACTGTCTGGTCTATGCTTGACTCTCCCAGCATGCTGTCACTATTACTGTATCTTCATATTCCAATTCTTACAGGATTAAGTTCTTAGGGCTGCAAGGCAAAATAGATTATATTCCTGCCATTTCAGCTACTTTTAACAGTTAAAATTAAATGGATTTTATTGAAAAGATTGGAAAATTAGGTAGGACATCTCCAATGTTGTAATGGCTCTAAACTGAGAGTCTAAACAGGAAGTCAGGACAGAAGCTTCATGGACACGGAGAAGCCAAACTAGAGCAAATGAAAATTGTACCAAAGCAAACTGGACAAAATCAGTTCGGAGACCAAAATCCTGACAGCTGCTAGAAATATGTAGGTCTTCAAATCTTATAATTGCTTGGAACCCCTATCATTCTTGAAAATTAATTCAGTTGATTAATGACTATGACTCTGCAAATATTTTACAGAACGAATCATTGTCATATTCTTGCCATTTTAGTTTCAAAACAGTTAAATTAGTTGCATTTTATTGAGAAACTAATTTTTCAGTGTTGATAAATTCTATTAGTTTGGAGTCCAACTGGCCCAATGAAAACGGGGATAAACAAAGTTGGCTCCAGGGTGGCAGAATTGAACTTCCTTCTCTGTAACTTTTGCAGTATATTCATTTTTGTGATGGTTTTTTTTTTTCTGTTTTCTTATTTTACTGGAAATGAATAATCTCAGGAGGATTTTGGCCTCAAAGGCTACATAGAAATGTGTTAAATAAATCAAATCCCCAAAGAGCTTTCCAGATTTATATAATGTTTCAGGTGAGTGGAAAGGGCAAAAATTTCATGAACAACTAGCAAAATTATCTGACTACTAAAAGAACATATCCGGTACCAGAAGCAAAGAAAGACAAAATCATAGGATTTTAAGCAATTTTATAAAAGCACACATTTCATTGAGTACATTACCCTTTTCCTCCTTGGTAGATGACATGCTATTTCTTAATTCTATATCTCATCAGAAAAAGGAATTTTGCATACACTTGCTGTCAACTTGACATCTGAATGAGTGGATAGCTGGTGAAATAAGGTTCTGCTTACACCGTAAATCAATGTTTCTCAACCTTGACAACTTGAAGATGTACAGATTTCATCTCCTAGAATTCCCCAAGCCAGCTTTCTGGGAGTTGAGGTCCATCCATTTTCAAGTTGTCAAAGTTGAGAAACACTGCTCTAAGCAATGAAGGTGGGCATGGGGAGGTGACCTGTAGGCTTGAATGCTTGTCTGTTAAGTTTTCAACAGGAGGAACAGGATCAGGAGGACCTGTATGCTGCACAAGTCAAAAAGAGGGCTGTGAAAATATTTACAGACCTCTCGCATCCTGGACATAAACTGTTTCATCTCCTACCCTCAAAACAACACCAATAAAGCACTGCACACCAGAACAACTAGGCACAAAAACAGTTTTTTCCCCGAACGCCATCACTCTGCTAAACAAATAATTCCCTCAACACTGTCAAACTATTCACTAAGTCTGCATCACCATTACTATCAATCTTCTCATCATTCCTATCACCACTCTCCTCCCACGTATGACTATATGACTGTAATTTGTTGCTGTATCCTTACAATTTATATTGATTGTTTCCTAGTATGATTCGATTGCTTATTTGTTCCCTATGACCATTACTAAGTGTTGTACCTTATGATTCTTGACGAATGTATCTTTTCTTTTTATGTACACTGAGAGCATATGCACCAAAGACAAATTCCTTGTGTGTCCAATCACACTTGGCTAATAAAAAATTCAATCAGGGAAGCTTATGGCAGCTCCTTGGCTGCGTTTGGTCTAGCTCATTTTCAGAGCCAAATGCAGAAACCACATAGAACTACTTTGCCCTGGCATGGAAATGTATAGATGCTGTCTCTGGCCAGGACCCTGCATTAAAATATTACTTTTCCCAACTGGCCCACTACACAAAGACTGAAAATGTGCTGTTAAGCCTGGTTTCCCATCTGTCAGTATCTGCCTTTCACAAAATCCATGGAACATTTGATTAGAGTTTGAAGGCTTTGATAATCATCTGTATTCCTACCACATAAAGAGTTGTGGGGACGGCAGAGACAATGCGGATGGATAAAAAGGAAGGGTCCATTCACAGAGTCATAAGTTGTCATTATCCAGTCTGAGCCAAGTACTGATTGGCATTTTCATTTTATTTACCCCCCCTTCCCCCTCCCTTCCAGCAGATAAGTGGCTACTATTGGATGAAGAGAGAATGAGGGATTGAGAAACTGGCTGAGAAACTTTTGCAGAAGAGTGAAAATGAAGATCATGCGACTACAGCAGCAGCCAGTAGTACTGAAGTTGCCACCATTCCCCCAAACTTCTTTCCTTTGGAGTCATGGGTCCTGGATTTTGGACACATTCTGTAAGCCCATTTGAGGTATCTTGGTTCAAAAATTGCTGCCCTACGATCAGGGGTGGGTTCTACTTACCTTTACTACCAATTTGCATCGTGCCCGTGTGCTCTCTCTCACTTCGCTTGCGTGTGCGTGCTCTTCTGCGCATGCGCAGATCCCCTATGATGCCATCCGGGTCTGTGGGTGGAGCCTCCCACCGGTTTTACTACCAGTTCTTGTGAACCAGTCCGAACCGGGGGCAACCCACCACTGCCTACGATGTACCCAGCGGTGGGTTTCACAAATTCTTACCACTAGTTCACTATGCACACACACATCTTCCACACATGCACCCGACGTTCAAAGCATGCACTTTGCTCACGCAAGTACCTTCCATGCATGCACCCGGCCTCGAAAACATGGTTAAATAGGAAGGCATTAAGCTGGGGTGGGTGGGCGGCCACACGCAGTTGCCGCTACCGGTTCGCCCAAACCAGTACAAAACGGCTGAATACCATCTCTGGATGTACCATTTTGCCCAGTTAAAGGTCATGGCAAGAGTTTTATAGTATATAGATTGGGGTATTTGGACTTGGCAGTTGCATTGACCAGCTCCAGATAATCACCCAGCTGTGTATTTAGTCCATCTCCAAAAACTGGGAAATGGCTCACTGCTTTAACAGAGGCTGCATTCTAAGCTCATCTAGAAGACTCACCAAATCATTCTGTCGTCAGCTCTTGGTTTGCAAGGCAACAGAATGGAAATATTTTTCATGAAAGGACTGAACACCTGCTTTCCCACAAAAATCACAACACTAGTGCTATGATTTGGCTTCCCAACATTATTTTGCAAAGATAGGAGGGATTTTTCGCCCTGAAACACAGACTCTACGTGAGGAGTGCAAGGACAAATTGTGAATGTGTACTCTGAGCAAGGCTCAAGTTCCGTTTTTGTGGTGCTCTTGCTCTCTTAATAGATTTTGTATGTTCTTCTGAACAGGAAACGCTTTATAGCAAAACTTGCCTGCAGGCATTGTACTATACCAATTAAAGGATTCCTGAATTCGAGAACAAAGAAGTACCAGTAGAGCAACTGCTATTTCTTTTTTTTTTTTTTAGTAGCTCAATTTATTTTCTTCCTTCCTCCTATGCTGAATTTGGGTTTATCGTTTTGGGGTTTGCAGTGTGTCTGTAGGTCTGTATGTGTCTGTTTCGCAGTGTGTTTGTAGCTTATATGTTATTACATGATTGGACAAGAGTAGTACTGAAGGAAACATTTTTTTTTAAAAAAAGGTTAGACTTTGCAGTGCACTTTTTTATCCTTGTTTAAAATGCTTACAATGCACATATATGCAATCAAGCCCAGGACGTGGCACCTTCAATTCAAGGAACTTTGAATACTCTTTTGGAACACCTTTTTAAACTTATGTGAGGCTTCTGTGAATTTTATGAATTTTTGGAAATTCACAGAATTTCCAAAGTACCAGAAGGCAAGTCAAGAAACAATGGACGGAAACTAATCGAGGAGAGAAGCCACCTAAAACTACAAGAAATTTCTTAACAGTGAGGATAATTAACCAGTGGAACAACTTGCCTTCAGAAGCCACTGGAGGCCTTTAAGAAGAGACTGGACAGCCACTTGTCTGGAACGGTACAGGGTCTCCTGCTTGAGCAGGAGGTTGGACTATAAAACCTCCAAGGTCCCTTCCAACTCTGTTATTCTACTTTGAAAGATCTGAAACTGTTGCCAGTAGTGTTGCCAACAGTGAAGCCATACCTAGACAACAATGAGCAATAAAAGTATTGCAGACAAAACATTATTGTGCCTCAAAACCGTGCATCCCAACTCAAACGTTACTGAATGTAGAACAATAAATGTTATTTATCCAACTCTTTCTAAAAATGTAAGAGTTTTACTTTCCAGACACCATTGGAGGAACGACACGATTAAAATATAACATAACATAAAATAATAATATGATATAATATACCATATTTTTCGGAGTATAAGACGCAGCTTAGTTTTTGGGGAGGAAAATAGGAAAAAAAAATCTGCCTATTCATCTGGCTAGAGTCCTTAGTCTGGTCAGCTTCAGCATATTAGTTTGCTGGTTTTTTATCCCCTGCTTGGGGATAAAAAACAGGTTCTAAGGCACAGCTGAGACGAAGCAGCAATGAGAAAAGCAGGCAAAGCACGAGGAGATCGCTTCACTCGGCTAGTGCCTAGTTAGGGCTGAAAAAAAGCTTCGAAAAAGCTACATTCGGAGTGTAAGACGCACCCAAATTTTCAGCCTCTTTTAGGGGGGAAAAAGGTGCGTCTTATACTCTGAAAAATACAGTAATGTAATGTAATGTAATAAATAAAATAAAATAAAATAAAATAAAATAAAATATAAAATAAATAATATAAAATATAAAATAAATAAAATAATATAAAATAAAATATAAAATAATAAAATAAATAATATAAAATAATAAAATAAATAAAATAAAATAATAAAATAAATAAAATAAAATAAACCCCATGATATACGCAATAAGGCTGCTGCCAAACACAATCCCATAATCGTGGTGCCCTGATTGAGAATTCCTTCTTCAAGGTAACCATCTATAGCACAGTCTATGGAGAAATATAGAGGAGTAAAGTCACCCAACAGCAGCCTGTTAAATCACTTGGGAAGAAGCAACATCTTTATTAATTTTCCATTAATAGGCATATAGACATTAACAACATCTACTGACTATGGAAAAGAACGCCCAAAAGAGAACAAAAAGACTCCAGCACTTTCCACCAGCAATCAGCACCCAGATCAGCATAGATTAACTCCAAGATTAACATCAGACCAACAATCAAGTAAACAATACCCGGATCAAGAAAACTGCCAAAGAAGCCAACAACAAACAGCCCAACCAAAGGATCTCTAAAGCCAACTCCACCATCACTGATCAGGCAAGCAAATAGAGTATAAACTAACAGCAAACGGCACTCCTTACAAGCACTGATGATGTTACCTAGTTTGGGTAACATCTGCAAGCTCAGAGAGCACCCAGAATTCCTCAATTAATTTAGCTTGATGGATCACCTTGGACAATACTGATTCAATGAAACTTGCATGAACATCATCATGCAGATGCCCATCTACCTTTGAATATTCACCTGTTTGAAAGACAAATGTACTTTCTGTCTCTGTTAACCTATATTGGTTAGAAAGGATCAGTTCCAAGCATTTTGTTTTCTTTCTAAAATAGTCCAGGGGTGCTCCTGAACCATTTTATAATAATTACGGGACTGATTTTGAAGAGACTGAAACTCAAAGATGTAATATCTATTTTGCAAGAGGAGAAGGTCTCCAGTTTAAAGTCTGCCCAGAAAAATGTCTGAGACTTGGGAGGCCTGCTGTCAATCATAGTGCTGAGTCAGATAAACCATATGAATTTCCTGCTTGGTTTTCATTGCCAGATTTTGCATGGCAGCGGTAAATTTTCAATGAAGATCAAATGGGTATATGAGTTTTATGTTGCTTTGTCGGGTGGAGAATTTTTGTTTTCAAAAAATATTTTGTAAGTGGTTTAAAACTCTTCCAGGAAAAAGTTCAATAAATTGTGCAAAGAAGGCAGCCATAAGAATCAATGCATATGTTTCATAATCCACCAGTTATCCATTTAATAAGGGGGGGGGGAATGCAGTTTTTCTCTTGGCATCTGCCATTCCAGCATGCTGAATATCCATGTAGAGAGACAAATTTGCAAAGGAAAGTCTGCTATGGGACAAATCTAATTTATGCCCATTTTACTGAGTGAGAAGATTACAGAAATTGTATTTAGCAAGAATAAACTCTGAGCAGCATTACCTATTCAGGCATTGTCTAGTTTCAGAACCAGCATAATTAAAGGACACCCTATTCATAGAAGTCAAGTCCATAGAGTTAAAGGTAGAAATTGCTATCCCACAATAATGGGAAATTATGAAGGACTGGGAAATAGTTAAAACACAGAAGAGAAGTTAGCAATGGCCAAAAAAATTGACAAAAAAGGAAGGAAGGAAAGAAGGAAGGAAGGAAGGAAGGAAGGAAGGAAGGAAGAAAGAAAGAAAGAAAGAAAGAAAGAAAGAAAGAAAGAAAGAAAGAAAGAAAGTAAGTCTCAGAACAAAAAAGGATAAAGACTGAATCTTCTTTGGGAGAGTGGAAAACAGAAAATACTATTCACACCTAGTTCTTTTAACGTTTATCGCAATGATCCTTTGCCTTATTTAAAGCAATGTACAGACATGCAGTAAATTACAGATCCTATTTGCAATTTTCTGACGCTTTCCCATTACTATTATTTTCTCTATTATTTTTCGCGAAGTGCCAACATGGTAATTTAACCTGAATACTGAGGTTTTACTACCTAAAATAATGATAAACAAGGCAGAGTTCAGCTAATTGTTCTAAGAAAACCTTGATAAATGTACTATTATGCCCCTTCATTTTTTTCTGCTTTTGAAATATGTTTAGCAACAATAAAATATAAAAACTTTTGTAATATCATTTTTCTTTCCCTTCCTCTCTTTCTCTCTCTTTCTTTCTGTCTCTCTCTTCCCCTTCTCTTTCTCTCTCTTTCCCTCCCTCCCTCCCTCTCTCTCTCTCTCTCTCCCTCTTTCTCTCTCCCTTTCCCCCTCTCTCTTTCTCTGTCTCCCTCCCTCTTTCCCTCTCCCTTCCTCTCTTTCCCTCCCTCTGCCTCTCTCTGTTTCTCTCTCTCTCTCTCTCTTCCCCCGTTTCCCTCCATCTCTTTCTCTCTCTTTCCCTCCTTTTCTCTCTCGCTTTCTCTTTCTTTCTCTCTCTTTCTCTCTTCTCCTCTCCAGCTCTCTCTCACACACACAAAGAGGAGGACAAAAACAGAATTACTGCATTTATTATTTTTTTAAGCCAAACTTGTTAGGAACCTGTCTATCTGTAAGCATATAACCTAATGAACATCTTCTGAAATCATGCTCCCCAAGTCACCCAGGGTCAATTCTCATGAACATTTTTAAGCAGATCCAAAATCACAAAGGGGAACCAGTCCAAATTTATTAGGAAATAACGCTTCCTTTCAGTGATCAAAGGTCAACAAATTGCTTCATTCAAACTCTTAATACATGAAAGCTTTCTTCAGGAGAATGAGTAACAAGAGAAGGTTCATGTCTCCAAGAATTTATCAGTTTTAAACCTGAAGTCCTAAATAATAGCTTTCGTTCAGTTTTGCACGATTCAGAATTTTATTTAGTTCTGAAGTGAAATATTGACCAAGAATAGGAGGCACAATAAACTTTATAAATTTGTTCTTTTTTGATGTTTACATTTCCAACATAGCGGGGAGGTATTTGGAAACATCTTTGCCAATCTGGCAGGTGGGAGATGCCACCTATAAAACATTTTATACATATTTTCTTTATAGGGTACAGACATTGTTAGTTTGTAATTTATATTCCATAATTTCTCCCATTTATCTAATTTAATATTGTATCCAAAATTTTTCGCCCAAATTATCATATTTCCTTTAACTACTTCTTCTTCCAATTTATATCTTAATAAATAGTTATAGATTTTTTATATCAATTTATCCTCTCTTCCATGCAGAATTTTATCTAATTCATATGTTCCCTTTTGAAATCCAAATTGTGCCAAATCTGTCTTGTATCTAGACTTTATTTGCATATAGGGCCACCAATCAATGTCTGTACCCAATTCTTTCAATTCCTGTCTTGTTCTTATTTCCCTTTGATTATCCAACAGATCTTTGTAAGTTTTCATTTTACCAATATCTAAAGCAATTGGGTAAATTTGTGCCTCCATAGTAGTGGTCCTGCCATAAGGCAAAACAATTTTAGCAAATAATTAAAACACAAATAGAAGAAATTATAAATCAACAAATAGAAATGAGGCCAGAAACTTTCTTACTGGGAATAATTACCGGGCCATATGAAAAAGAAATAAGATATTTAATTATTCACATAATTACAGCAGCACGAATAGTTTTCGTCCAAAACTGGAAAAACGATGACATACCATCAGAAGACAAGGTGATTAGAAAAATTATGGAGTGTGCGGAAATGGATAAGCTCACAAAGGAGATACAAGAAAAAGATGAAACAGAATACTACTTAGTCTGGGAGAAATGGTATAAATTGTTGGAGGAAAAAGGGGGAAAAAGTGGGGGGACAAAAGAAAACTAAACAATGGTTAAATTAGGTGGAGGAATATGAAAACAAATGGGAAGATATAAATTCTGGAAAGGAAACTAGGTAACTGTTTATGTTAAATGTAAATAAAATATTTAGATTAAGAGAATATATTATAATGGTATATATATGATATACTAGAAATATATGTATAAAATATATATTAAGATAAGAAAGAGGAAATGTATAAATATGGATTACTGATGCAAAGATGTTGAAAAGAAGATGTAAATATCTGTGTTTGTTTGTTTGTTTATTTGTTTTTTGTTTGTTTTTTAAAAAACTGTTTAATAAAAATTATTTTAAATTTTTTTTAAAAATAAACTTTATAAATTTGTCGCAAAAACTCATAATCATCTTCTTCAGAGCACTATTTATTCATATGGAGAAGGCAAAATAAACCTACTCTTTTTAAAACAACTCTGAAAAAGAGTTACTTACAATATTTGTTTGCTTACAATGACCCCATAATTAGCATTGTAAGGGTAGACATTTCATTACCATTTTCCTATTTTTCCCCTAAGTGAAAATATCTGAATTCCTAGTAAAAAAATATGATGCTTTCAACAGATTGTATATACCTCTACAAATATTTTTTTTAAAAAAAACAAAAAACAAGCCAACTGTATCCTTAATAAAATATTTAGTGGAATAGTTTTAAATTTGGGAAGTGTAGGATGGGCACCATGAACGTAATAATAATGCTATGAACAGATATGTTAGGTTTAATATGTCTATTTTGAGCTGAAACCCTTCCAGATGCTCCACCTCTAAGGCAGACAATTTCAATTCTAGCCATTCCAGTGGTAAAATCACATTGCCAGCTACACGTCCAAGAATCTCAATAACCTTCAAGGTGATTAAAAATTAAAAAAAAACAAAAACAGTAAAAATGTTGCTCTTAGCAACAAAAAGTTCTTTTGTCATTCAATATGCTTCAAAAGAATTTTACAAAAACAGAATCCATACTTATGGTCCATATTGCTTTTAAAAACCTGAATATTAGTATCTTATTTTATCCAATGTATTTATTTGCTTGGTCCATCAAGTCAATCTTTATTACAGTCAAAGACCAGCATAAGGGGAATGGGGTACAAAAAACAATTAAAAAACCAAAAAAACCTCCCCAAAATTAAATTATATAAAAAGCTAAAAATGTTAAAATATATATTTTAAAAACTCCAAAAAGAGGAGTAAAAACAATAAATAGACATAGAAAACATGCCAATATATCTAAAGCAAATAATATAATAAATCTAATAAAAAATACTTTATAATAATGGTTTGAGTGGTGTTAAAATTAATTTGTGGCACAAGTCATATCCTGATGTATTTTAAATGTGCTTAGACAATTGCAGTTAAACAGTAAAACTGTGCTTTCCATTAAAACAGATAAAAAATTTATTAGGTTTGTACTATTATTAAGTCAAGGAATTTGATCCAAAGGCAAACATATTTAGAGAATTTTAAAAAGAGCAAACTTTTTAAATACGGTAGTTTTAAGCCAAAGTCCCAGCTTTCAAAATACAATGTAAAATTTTGTCCCAAAATAAATAATGTGATAAAGGAGAATCTTGGAGATTTTAATTTATTAATCTTTGCCTGATCCTTATCTCAACAAGCACATCTTTGATAGCCAGAAGTCACTAGCAATGAATAACATAGCAATTATCTTCAAAACAGAACTCCTGGTTTGGGATACTCCAATGAGAGTCAGAATTTGAAATCAAGACTTGAAATTAATTTATGATTTCTGCCTTGTGTGGTGAAGTTAAATTCCATTATAATGTTATACTTTTTCACATTAATAATTTTAAAGATATTGAAGCTCTTTTTTTATTGGCAGAAGAAACCAATTTGAAGAAACCATAGGGAGTATGGACCAGCAGAGCTGTGTATATGAATAATATGCCAAGATACTCTATAATTTTAGATTATTGTATTGTGCAAATGCAGCCACTTGTATTCTCCAAACTACAGGTTTGCACCCTAAGAAAGAAGAAGTCAAACGGATGTCTTTCAAAGGTCAATCTGGGGAGAAAATAACATTTTATAAAACATATATTGCTTACCATCATCCAAATAAGCTTGGTCAAGATTCTGTTCCTGTTTTACAGTGACTCCAGCTGATACCACTTCCTTCTGATCATTTACTGGTGGTCCATTTTTGGCTGTTCTCTGCTGCTGAATCACAGTAGGATAAGAATTTGGGCTTAACCTTTGTGCTTGGTTGACTTGAGGTTGATGGGGCCTCACTCCGCTGGATGTGAAATTTTCACTACACATTATATGCTGAAACTCTTGATGGCTTTCACATCTCATCTGATGATTGGCTGTGGGAGAGCAATGAATCACTGGAGAAGATGGCTGATTGGCTGGGGAATGATGGAGCATTGCTGAACTCTGGCTAGGGGATCCTGTGTGCACAAGCACTGACCTATGAACATCTGGGATGGGCACCTGGGCACCCATCAAGTTGGGCTGCTGGTAGCCCAGGTGGCTTGGACTGAGACTCTTGCTTCTTTGATATATTATAGCTCCTGGGTTTTGTGAAGGATACTGAGATTCGGGAGAAGAGAGATTTGAATGCAATTGCTGGCAAGAAGCCATTGTAGCCACAAGACAGGAAGGAGACTCCGAGGCCATTGTATGATGTGAATAATAAGGCTGTGTTACTGTTCTCAGACCACTGTGTACTGTATTGCAGATTAAACTTGGATCATAGTCATCAATGGGCTCTGTTTTTATGGAAGGCACTGGAACAAAGCATATAAAGGATATCAGTTTTAAAAGAACTGCTAATAGACAGTCAAAGAGAGGAATGACTCTGACACTGTAATTCCCCACCACCAGTTTTCAGCTTGTTCAGTTTTCAGATATTACTCACTTATCTACTGGTAGATTCAAGACTTACTGTACATCCACAATTTGAACTTTCATATCACCTTCTATTGCCTTGTCCTCAAATACTTTTTAGTGGACTCAGTTTATGTGTTCAGCTACAAGGGATAATATCACTTGACCCTGGAGTTACAAAAGCAGAAATCTACTCCATCATACTAGGATTGAGTTAAAGTGGGTTCTTTCCATCCAGTCCACGCAGTGTCCAATTGCACAGTCAGCACTACATTGGTTCCCTGTGACAGGCCATGGGTGGCATATGATGATATCACATCTTGCGGTGGCAAATGACCTCACCTAGCATTTTCATGTAAATGATAAAGTGGAAAGGAGAGAGACTGAAGCTCTGAAGCATGTCCTATCTCAGGGACCTAGAGTCCAGCCTCCATCCCACAACAATAGCAACTCAGATCTCCCTCATTATGCACATAATGACAATCAGCTGAACATGGTACTTAATTCCACGAAGCCAAGCAACACAAAATATTGCTTACAGTATATGGTTCTGTCTATTAAAGTCAGCATCAAGTGATGCAATATGTTAATATTATGGAACTGAATGATCTCTGTGTATGTAAACAACAAACTGACTGCTGCCAGAAAAATTACTAATGTATCAATAATGTGTATCCTGATTAGAGGTCTATGCTAGGCCAATTAAGTCACATTTCCCCCCAGCATCTGAAGGCCGTGGCTATCTGGATGAGGAAAAAGTAGTTTATAAGGCTCAACTCAAGAAAGATCCAGCACCGGTGGTTTTTAGGGACTCTAGATATGGAGATTGTAATTTTTTTAAATTCTGGATGGGTTTAGCATCCTCAAACATAGCAGGTGTGCATCTGGAACTTGTGGCTCCTACTTGAAGGGAAGCTGGTAGCTCTGGCCAAGAAGATCATGTTCATTGGTTGTTTTGTTTTTAATCCTGTTAACTGCCTAGAGTCACAATTTGCTAAGGATGTCCATATAAATGACATGTGCAACTAAATAAAGATGCTTTGAGGAACAGCAAGATGGAAAACTAATGATCAACCTGGGCGAAATGATTGCACAAATTGCTCCTCAAAATGGGAAACTTACAAACAATCCTTGAGATTAGAAAAACCCAGGGTTCTTCTTTTAGTATTCAACTCAACCTAATCTAAAAAGATTCCACCTAGTTTTGAAGGTAATGTCCTCTTTGAGTTGAACTCAACTGCTGATGCTTCATGATATCTATTCATTTTTCAGAACACTCTTGTCATCTTTCAAGGCAGTTCTAAATTTTTCTGCTCTACAACCATGGTATTCCCTGTGATTTCCCATCCAAGTGCTATACTGTATTGCCCTTGGGTATATTGTATTGCTATTCAGTTGCCATAGCCAATAGTTCTGTGTTCCTACAAATGTTTGTGCTACAATTCCCTTTCCATAAAAAAAAAATTACCTGGATGGTAGGTAAAATGCTGTGGCTGACTTTTTTTCCGTTTCCCATTGATAACATAGAAATTCACCTTAACGGGGACACGAATGTGCTTGTTCCGATATTCTGGAATCTCTACAAAGAGCATGTTCTGAAAACAACAACAACAACAACAACAACTAACTTTGGGGACAATATAGTATAAAAATGTCAGTAATTCAATATTAAAAGACATACATATCTAATCTGTAAAAATCCAGATGATCAACAGTTGGCAGGAAATGCGTTTTCTGCATCTATTTTCTGCTATGTAGTGGTTGTCTAGATTTTGCAGCTCAAATATGGTAGGCCTAATTTCTGCAATCAGTGAGAGATTATTGGGCTATAATCTTCTAAATACAGATAGTCTTTGATTTATGACTACAACTGGGACCAGCTGTTAAGCAAATCCGGCTTCCCCTATTATCTTTGCTTGTCACAAGCCCCTGGAAAGGTTAAAAATGGCAATCATGTGACCCTTGAACATTACAACCATAATAAAAACATGTAGGTTTCCATGCCCCCAAATTTGGATCATGTGACACTGTGACGGTCATAAGTGCAAGGACAGATCGTAAGTCACTTTTTTCAGCACTGTCATAACTTTGAATAGTTATTAAATTAATAGTCGTATGTGTGTACCTTTATAAGCAACCCCCCTTAAACCGTTGACCTGACATACAGTATCTGAAGTTTCAACCTTAGAGAAATTAATTTTAATATTATTTATATTATTAGTTTTAATATTTCTTTTATTTATAAGAATCTCATCCACAACACGAGTACAAGAATAGATTCTTGTTCACTATGGCCAATGTTGAATATGACCTATACTTGAATACTATTCACCTGCCTAGAACCCTGACTGTATTTCAGACATCAATACATTAGAGAGGGTCCAGAGATATTTTACTAGAAAAATACTCAAATCTTCTGCTCGAAATAAAATTTCCTATCCCATCAGGCTTGAAATTTTAGGTCTGGATAGCCTCAAACTACGGTGTCTATGTTCTGACCTATGCTTAGTTCATAAGATTATTTACCAAAACGTTCTAAATGAGTACTTTAATTTCAACCATAATAACACAAGGACTATCAATAGATTCAAACTCAATGTAATTCGCTCTAATCTTGATTGTAGGAAATATGACTTCTGCAATAGAGTAGTAAATGTCTGGAACACTCTACCTGATCCTGTTATTAGTCTCTCTAATCCCCATACCTTTTACCTTAAACTGTCTACCATGGACCTTTCATGTTTCTTAAGAGGTTCCTAAGGGGGCGTGCATAAGCGCACCAGCGTGCCTACCTTCCCTGTCCTACTGTCCCCATTTATATGTAAACATTCTATGTGTTTATGGCTATGTTTTGCCTATTTATATCCTTTTAATTGTGCCAATTTTTTTAATGTGTCCATGTCTATGTCTATACTGTTACTTGTTTCCTTGTACTTATTAACAAATAAATAAATACGTTATGGAAGCACTAGTAAATAATGTTAGGCATTACAGGAGAACATAATTTACTAACCATTCTTTTTCATACAAAGAGGAAGATTGTGTTTCTGTGGCTAACAATAGAGTGAACTTACAGATTGGCTCTTGTCTTTGTCCACTGTGGCCTCCATCTCCCAAATCTGCTGCCCATCTGAAAAAAAAATTAAGTCATCCATGAAAATTGTTCCAGAATGTATGGAAGACAGATGTAGATAAAGTCATTAGGAATGCACCCATTTTTATATTATAGTGTTCAAAGTACTTTTTTTGCATATGTTGTCCTAAACCATTCTTAAAGATACATAATAATTATTATTATTACAGTTCATTGCACAGTCACGCAGATGTTCAGAATGGATTTGGCATTTTAATCTACCTACTGACTCCATCCTAAGCACCTGGGATAGGCACATGTTGATGTTTGATGACGTAGGAGGTATTGTCACAGGATGTAAGCTATTCTGACTAAAGCTGCCTTTTGCAATTGACTGATGGTGAATTTGTCAATGCCAATGGTGTTCAAGTGATGCTCCAGTTTATTATTGCATATTGCACATGGAAAGATAAGGTTGAATGAATCGCTTCCCTCCCCCCCCCCCACAGGAGCAGTTCACAAATTTATTCTAGAGATGAAGTTCAAATTAGAAATGTCAAGAATCTGACTGCAGTTGGTCATGTAAAAGGCAACTCTTAACATACCACGTTAAAATTCACTAATGTAGAACTTAAATTCAGCTACAGAACTGAGCGTATATAGATATACTGTAGGTGTGTCTAAATACATGCAGAAGATTTCAGAAAGCACAGGGCTAATTTTGTTTATAGGATTTCAATGCTATTAATTTCTCACCCTAAGCAATTCTATTATATTACCTAGGTTTAGTAAAACTAGAAGCCTTTCAATGTTCATTATTTCTGCCCAGTATTGAAAATGTTTCCAGGTGGAGATGCTTCTACTGTACTATCTAAGGATGAACAATTGTTGGCTACACAATCTTTCCCAGTGTGAGACCCATACCATATCTTGATCTGTGGTAGTTGGCACAGAGGAGGGGGGAAAAATCTGATAAGCATCCTGCCCCAAGCAGCCATTAACAAAGTTAAAACTTGTTATGATGTTCCCACAAACGCTAGCTTCTTCCTTGAACTAAAACTTTCCTAGTTCCTCCAAACTTTCCTTGCAACTCAAAAGACCTTATATGAGTTCCTTTCCTTCCTCTCTACTTTGTCAGCATATTACAGGCATTGTAAAAAATTACACAAATCTTTCACTAGTACATGAAACACACTTTCACATCCTTGATGCTGAACGGGAGTTTTGGTGGTGGGGGAAATTGCCTCTTCCATAATTGGTTCTACCAATGCTGCTAACAAAAGTTGATGCTTTTAATTTCATAATTACTGTTATGGCACCAATCCTGGGGTCTTTCTTAATGATGGCTATAATTTGGCGATTTCTTTTAAATGTTTTGCATATCAGATAGAAAAAAAACCCACTGTGATCTGGTGATTGCAAAGTAATTTGAACGTAGGCAAAATAATCAAACAACCTATGTTGATAATGTAAACATTATTCTCAACCACCAACCAAAAGAGAATTGTTTTAGACTTATCTTTACTGCACACTGAAGTATGACTGATAATATTATATTCTATGGACGATAATTTAAATGAAATTAAAGCAATAAGATTCAGGAACCGAAACAGCAAACATTCTTGGAACAGTTTAAAAACTAGTTTTACTAGTTTTAAACTTGCTAGTTTAAAAATTAGCAAGACATTATATTTTTTGTTTTGCTGCAAACAATGAAGACTGCAAAGCATTTATAGCATTTGATAAGGATACACAAAACAAATATATTTGCCATAATATTAGACTTAATAGCTTAGCAAAGACCAAGATTCTGCTTTAATTTAAACTAGCAACCTTACTGAAGAGGTGGTTATTTTCTAGCAACAGTCTAAAATTAAACCAATGACTTTATCTAAAAACACTTTACTCTAAAGTTGTTTTTCTCACAAAAGGATACTATCAAAATGTACTTGTTTACATTCACAGAACTTATTTACATAACTTATTTCTGACTAAACATGTATAGGATGCTAGAATGTTAAATGTACGATTTGAACTGCTACTGTTTTTAAAAAAAATAAAATTATTAGAAGCTACACATTATAAAATAGTTATGTTGGAGCTGAAAGCAGTGGTACAGTTCAAAATAACTTTCCCTCCTGTAGCTGTTAGTTCTGTTTACAGCATCCATTCCAGAACTAATAACTGCAACTATAGAAAATATTCATAAGGGTAATATTGGAAGAAAATAAAGTTTAAAAACAGAAAAGAATATATAGAAATAGAATAGAAATAGAATAACAGAGTTGAAGGGACCTTGGAGGTCTTCTAGTCCAACCCCCTGCCCAGGCAGGAAACCTTACACCACTTCAGACAAATGGTTATCCAACATCTTCTTAAAAATTTCCAGTGTTGGAGCATTCAGAACTTCTGCAGGCAAGTTGTTCCACTTATTAATTGTTCTAACTGTCAGGAAATTTCTTCTTAGTTCTAAGTTGCTTCTCTCCTTGATTAGTTTCCACCCATTGCTTCTTGTCCTGTCCTCAGGTGCTTTGGAGAATAGTTTGACTCCCTCTTCTTTGTGGCAACCCCTGAGATATTGGAACACTTCTTTTAAACTAGACATACCCAGTTCCTGCAACCCTTCTTCATATGTTTTAGCCTCCAGTCCCCTAATCATCTTTGTTGCTCTTCTCTGCACTCTTTCTAGCTCAGGGTTCAACTGTGGATTTCTTGATGCTCCCTGAGATTGGTTCTTTGCTTGCAGATGTTTCATTACCTGATTAGGTCACATCATCAGTGCTTGTGACAATGCGGAAAAGAGACAATGCAAAAGCTAAGAAGGAAACAAAAAGACCAGAACTCATCCTCTCCAGCACACTGCATTTAGATAAGTGGGGATTAACATGAGAATATCAATCACGCAGAAAGCAATACCCCAATCAAGGAACTACTGAGAAAACCATAACCCCCACCAATAGTGGCAGGGTAAGCTAATGTATATAAACAGAGAGAAAACCCCACTCACTAGCAAACAATGAAACATCTGCAAGCAAACAATCAAGCTCAAAGAGTACCATAGACTCTGCAAAATAAGATTTCATGATGTACAACCTAATTTCCCCACCATCTTACATTTTAGCATTGTGTTTAGTTTGCTTTTTGATGCTGGTGACAGGTGCCATCCACTGAGCAACTTCTCAATCAATTGAATGCATACCAGTGTGCAAACTGCCCTAGTGGTAGAATTCAATTTTTTTTTTTACTACGGGTTCTGTGGGCGTGGCTTGGTGGGCATGGCAGAGGAAGGATATTGCAAAATCTCCATTCCCACTCTACTCCAGGGGAAGGATACTGCAAAATCCCCATTCCCTCCCCACTCCTGGGGGATGGATATTGCAAAATCTCCATTCCCACCCTACTCTGGGGCCAGTCAGAGGTGGTATTTGCCGGTTCTCCGAACTACTCAAAATTTCCGCTACTGGTTCTCCAGAACCTGCTGAATAGCACCTCTGAACTGCCCCCATACTGATAATACTGTATATTTGAATAACGTGAAACAAATAGTGGTATGTTGAAAAACCATGCACTAAACCTATCTGGTTAAAGAAGAACCTCAACTTCTGAGAAGGAATCTGACCAGAATGGATTTGTAAATACGTACAGTTAGTATTTGTTCATTTGCAATTCTAAACTATAACAACCAGACTTCTTTCTCCAAAAAAGTACCCTTTTATTCCCAGGAGAGAAATTTGTTTCAATCTGGGCCAATTTCAGAAAAAAGTATGCTTGTCCCTGGATTGTGTCACCTTAGATCCCAGATAGAACTGACATTGTCCTAAAACAGGGGTCTCCAACCTTGGCAACTTTAAGCCTGGCGAACTTCAGCTCCCAGAGTTCCCCAGCCAGCAAAGGATTCTGGGAGTTGATGTCCACCAGGCTTAAAGTTGCCAAGATTGGAGACCCCTGTCCTAAACAGGGGTGTTAAACTGGTGGCCCGCGGGCCAAATGCGTCACACGTAGGCCACGCTCACCCAGCTCCGTGAAGGGGAAAAACATTGTGAAACATCACATGACAGCAATGTAACACCGCAGGTTTGACACCCATGATCTATAAGAACAATCTGGGTATCAATGAGGACTCCAAGTGCACGGAAAGTGCAGGTTCTGTCGTCAAAGAGCATTCAGGCCTGTGCTAAAAATTCTCCATTTACAACTTGAAAAGATGGGCTGCTTCAAAGAACAGATAAAACAATTTGCCCTGAAGATGTGGGAACCAGAGACGAGACAGAAGAAGGGAAGCGGAAGAAAAGGAGAAGCTGTAGACGCATTTCACACATGGGAGCCAAGATTACGTCGAGCAAGATTTATGCTGAGACTGACTTATTAATGGATACTTCTGTTCCTTTCATGGTTGCCTTGTGTAGATACATATTTTTCCATTCCCTGTAGCTTCAATATGAGGCATAGTAAGCTGCATCTAATGTAGGTCTTGAAGGTATTATGGACATTTGGGTTCCTCTTTTAGTTCAGCCAGCTCTAGATGTTTTTAGATGATGGTAACAGTAACAGTAACAGAGTTGGAAGGGACCTTGGAGGTCATCTAGTCCAACCCCCTGCTCACGCAGCAGACCTGTACTGGGGATTTGAACTGCCGACCTTTCTGATCGACAAGCTCAGTGAATCTTAGCCACTTGAGCCACCTAGAAAGGATTTCGTTTGATATGCCTGGACAACCACTCAGTGAAAATGACATGAAAGTAAAATGACAGTATTGTTAGAAGCTGGGAATAAAAGCATAATCTGTGGGATGAGAGAAGGTAAAGGAGGAGTTATGAGTCAGAGGACTCTCTGGGACTACCCTAAGGTGGCTGTCTTTTATTCAAGGCAGGGGTCTGCAACCTTAAGCACTCAAAGTGCCATTTGGACCAGTTTCCCACAGAAAAAAAAAACACCAGGAGCCACAAAACCTGGGTGGGTGTGGCCAACTTAATGTCACTCACTTCCACCAGTCACATGACCTCCCTAGCCACGCCTTCCCAGCCGTCATTAGGGCAGAGAACCAGTTGTTAAAAAACACAGAGAACCACAAAACCCTTTTGACATGTATCTCTCTCCTCCCTCCCCCCACTCTCTCCCTCTTTCTCTGTATCTCTCTGTCTCTGGGCCGCTTCTCCATCCCCTGATGCCCTTACCTTCTCAGGGCAAGTGAGGAGTGACTGGGAGGGGAGGGCGAGGGGTGGGGCCAGCCAGTGTGGGATCACCCGAGAGGAAGCCACAGCAGAGGGCCCAAAGAGTCGCATGTGGCTCCGGAGCCGTAGGTTGCTGACCCCTGACTCAAGGGAAGTTTTGCTCAAGGGGAGTTCATACAGGCATAAAGTCCTTCATTGTTTTTGAAGTCAGCTTACACACAAGGGTTCCAGTTTTGCACAGAGTGTGCTGAAACATCATTAAATCAAACATCAAATCGCCCTCAAGAAGAAGAGCAGCTGCAGAGCTCAAGAGAACAGGCAGCCTTCAACGCAGGTTAATTGCAGTGTTGTAGCACACAATTGGCCAACTCAAATGACTAAAACTGAACACATTAGACTAAACACAGCTGAAAATATATTTAAGCCTAAAATTAAACCCTGCAGTAAGCAAACAAGCAGCACAATTCTATGCTGCAGGCGACTATATCCAAGTTTGCAACACCTGAAGTCAGTTCTGCAAAGTTAGCAAGTTTATACAATTTATTATCCTTCTGCTAGTCGTGAAAAAAAGGGTAAAGATGCCAGAAGCCTACCCAACTATTTGCAATAGTTTTCAGCCAACCATCTCTTAATTACTGTAAGGATTGAACTGGGGCACTATCAAATGCTGTTTGTCTCAATGGGTAACCCTGCTGGTTGGGAAACAGCTGCTACCACTGTTAAAGATTTACTTGTCCCCTGGTGATTTTGCAAATCTAGAGTTTATGTAATATTTTAAATATCTTAGAGAGCTTCTTTGGACAGAAGTTTGCCACATTGCAAAACATCACTTTCTACTTATGAAGGAAGAAAAACAGGCTGGAGCAGGCATATCCATCATTCTGTCTCTTCAAATGTGGTATTCATTCATTCACTCACTCGTTCATTCATATATTTGTAAAGTCACACATTCATTTAGGCTAGCAGAGAGCTTGTATAGTTTATTATTCACTGACATGTCCTAAATTCTTTATTGAATTGGATTCTACTGATTTCCTTTTGTTCTATCAACCTAGCCACAAATAAGAAAACAATTTCATTTTCTCTTCTAGTCTCCTAAATGTGAATGAAATTCTTGAAGGCCGAGAAACCCACAGCAGGTGGCAGCATCTATCTAACCTTGAGTAATTTCAATAAAATTAAATAGGATTTGACCTAGTTGGTACCTGAATGAGATCCTACCTAAAAAACTTAAGATTGTAGGCTGGATTGAGTCATAAACTCATCCCAGAATGAGCAAACAATTTCTATGTATTATTCATCAGAAAACAACACAGATATATCCATATGGTTGCCACGTGTTCGTGGAGGTTAATTTATTTTAAATCTAAACATATTTAGTTTCTTCTCACTGAATTGAACAGTTTTTGCGGGACATGTGATTTTTTTTTTTTTACTTATTCTATGCCAGGCATTTCATAGATTAAAAGTATGCTAGAAATATGGGGGAAAAAACAGAATGTTCTTATCTGAAGAGGTTCACAATCTCGGTTCCAACTTTGGAGGAAGCAATTGAAGTTGGAGAAGAAAGGAAGAAATATGAGTGTGGTATGAACAGTGACTATTGCATATATTTAGACTCATTTTAACTGGAACAAGAAGAGAGAGTAGATAGCAACACAGATATTCTGAAAGAGTTACAACACGTGGATTACAGATGAGACAGAACAATGTGATGGAATATGGACAGGAATGGATAGGATTATTTTGGCTGCGGATAACAAATGCCATTTTAAAATCCTTCTTTATGTAAAGCTAGCATACCAACAAAATCCTCCTGCAATTCTTAAACAAATTGCACAATAAAGAGAACATTTCCAAATGAGTCTAGCTGCTATAACAGGTGTCAGCATTTTGCAAATGAGAACACTGAAAACTCTTCCTTTCCTCCTATGTAGTCTAAAATGGTATACACACCACTTCACCGCATCATTTCCTTCCCTCAAGCAGCAGACACATTTGGATGCCTGCTGCATATAAAGATGAAGAAACTTGCATATAAAGATGCAGGAACTATGTAAATGAAATGACACTGAGTATTCCACCATTAAAGCAACAGAAGCATATGGTTTTATTTGGTGTCCAAGCCACTCAAATAATACAAAGACAATCTCATGAACCTGAAATATTCAAACCACCTGTCCCAAAGATGTTTTTTTCAAAGGCAACTGGACTTTATTAAAAAACAAAGTCCAGTTGCCTTTGGAAAAAGCATCTTTGGGACAATCATAGCCTGGATGACTGAGAATCTCAGTAGTCATTCAGACCACCTGATAATAGTTTAGACCAGGGGTCTCTAACCTTGGCAACTTTAAGACTTGTGGACTTCAACTCCCAGAATTGAAGAATTGAAGCAAAGCTGGCTGAGGAATTCTGGGAGTTGAAGTCCACAAGTCTTAAAGTTGCCAAGGTTGGAGACCCCTGGTTTAGACTGACCCTAAATTCTACAGGCGATGTCACTGTGTGTCTGTTTAGGGACGGTAGTGAAGGCATACACATTAAATTAATTCAGGTTTCCCCCATTAGATCAGCATTTTGTTTACTCACTGTGCAATGTTCTAATGACAACAGATGATCTTACCTGCATAGGCCCATGTCTGCAGGAAACAAATGTCTCCCTAGCACAGCTAGGGAACAAACCTGGTTCTTTAAATATGGTAGCCTTGTACATAAAAAGGCAATAATCTCATGGCAATTGTACTGACCTTTTTAGTTTGTATATCATGTTCCATCTGTCTTGCTAATATGCTGTTATAATCTTGAGTGTACAAGCCCTAATTTTAGTTTGTCAATATTTGTGTTTCCCTTAACATCTCTGAATGTTAGCTCTAAATCTATGGCAAAACAGGAGGCTGTCTGAAATCAGGTTTGCTTTGTTTGAGAGGGGGGGAAAAGAGTGTTCTTGTAATCTATTACTTCCTACTTTGAATGAACGTTGTGCTGGGTTTTCTACAGAAAGCGAAGCAAATGTGTAGCTGATGCTTCTTGATTTGAAGAGTGTTTGGAATCTTAGAGATGAATGAGGTTGCTTAAACCATCAAATCCAACTTTCTGCTCAATCCAGGAATACAATTTAAAGCACCCCAGATCAGAGATCCGGCTTTCACCCGAACACATTAAATGAAAGTCTAATACCACTTTGAATAATTGATTCCAATATCAAAAAAAGCTTTTTTACTCTACTAATATTCATTTAAAACCTGCCTCCCTATTACTGAAATCCACCATTTTGGATCTTGTACTCAGAATGAGACGAACAGATCTTGAATTTCTGGCACATGATAGCCTTTCTTATATTCCAAATGTACTACAATAACTCTCCTTGGTCATTTTTTCTCCAAATTAAACATCCAGCTTCATTAATGTTTTTTTCAGTTTTTAATCCCGTAAACACACACAAACACACACACACACACACACCCTCCCTCCTTCTCTCTCTCTATCCAATGTCATTGAATCATTTATATTTAAGAAAGCACTGAATGTAATGCTTCAGTCTACCAATGCAGAAAAGAATGCAATTAATACTTCCTGAAATCTGGAATACATGATAATCTGTTCTTTCAGCCCATTCATTACAACATATCAAAATGGTTGTAGATGTTATTTCTGTCTTGTAATGCAACAGTTATCCATAACCTTTTTCTATCCATTGCTAATCTCAATAAGCATTCTATTTATCTCTTCATTAACAAGGGGCCTGGTGGCTCAGCAGACTAAAAGCATTGTGATTAACACCAGCTGTCTGCAATTACTGTAAGTTCGAATTTCACCAGGCTCAAGGTTGACTCAGCCTTCCATCCTTTCTAAGGTAGGTTAAATGAGGACCCAGTTTGTGGGGGCAATAAGCTGACTTTGTATAAATATACAAAAGTATGAAGGCTATTGCTTAACACATTGTAAGCCGCCCTGAGTCTCCGGAGAAGGGTGGCATATAAATCAAATTAAAAAAAAAAGCACTGAACACCCAGGACTGATCCTTGTGGACCTCCCTTATTACCTCTTTCCAATCTGATGAAGATCCATTGATGAGCATTCTTTGAATATTATCTTAAGCCCATTAGGAATCCACTTAACTGCCAAGCTGTCGGTGAACATTTAATGTAACTTCTCAAATGTTTTATGCTACTTTATCTCAGTAAAGTTTCAACAAGCACAAATTGGCATGCAAAATTCTTTTATCTCCCCTCCCAGTTATCATCCCAGTAATTCATCAAATAGGTTAGCCTGGTAGATAGCAAATATCTCAAGGTTAGCCAACACATTTTGCAGTCCATTGGTCAATTCAATACTACATTTTCATGGATCTAGTCCAGGGGTTCTCAGTCTTGGCAACTTTATGATATATGGACTTCAACTCCCAGAATTTCCCAGCCATCCATGCTGGAAATTCTGTGACTTGAAGTTCACCTGTCTTAAAGTTGCCAAGACTGGGAATCCCTGATCTAGTCCACCATTCCAGCCATCACCCACACTTCCCCTCTCTTAAAGTTTTTTATCTGAGTCTCAAATTTAGGGAGTCCTCTAATCCTAGAAACAGCTGGATAGTTGTAATTAACTGCAGTGATAATAATGCAACCTGCACATACTGAGAGGTACCAATTATATAGGTATACAATATAACTGATACCAAACAAATCACTAAAATACAAAGAAAAAGATGAAGGAAAGGGGGAAAAAAGAAGGAAAAAAGGGGAACTCCTACCTTCTATATTTTCAAAATATTAATGGAACGGTATCCTATTCTGTTGTTAATTTTTTAGACCACATAGAATTATATTCAATCTTGTTTCTTTATTAGTTCAAAGCCATCTTGAAGGATGAGTTGACATAAATCATGAAGCTAGACTTTAGAATTTGATATACATACATCTTTCCAAGAATACAACGTAACTCTTGTTACAAACTGCCTGCAGAAAATATCCCAAGCTATTCATATTTAGGGAAGCTCAACATTTTTAAAATCTTTAACATCTATTTATATCTCTGAACCTTAACTTTTTATGTTACAGAGTTTTTGTAATTACACGTGAAATGAAATTTACTGTTTTGTTTGCAATTGTTACCTTTGGTGTTATCTGTATTTTTAGTGTGGGTTTAAAAAATTAATAGCAATTTTAAATGATCGTTTTAACTGTTTCATAACTGTTTCATGCATTAGTTGTAATTAAAGTTGTACAGTTGTAATTAACTTTAAAGCTCAATTAGCCTCTACTAAAGTTTATTGGTGGCTTATCTATCAACTTTATGGATTAATTAAAGATTAATTTGATACGTTTATATCCTGCCTTTTAGAAAGCTAAATACAAAAGAACAGCAATAGAAGCTCTAAACCAGTAAAGGGTAATGTACATGGATAGCTTAAGTCTATGGAATTAATTCATTCAGATCCTCACAACAATACTGAATTTTAGAGGGAGAAAAAGATAATTATTGAGCATTTTTCCAGGATTATTTTGCACATAGACAAAAGGTACCTGCTATTTTTTATGTTGCAGTGTTTTTTTATTTCATCTTTTGGCTACTTCTGAGCTCCTGCTTGGAATTAACAAGGGAAAAGGATGTTTTATAGAAGTTCTTAAATATTTGGTTTCTTAATGGCCACCTAACTGCTTTCATATTGTTATATTTATTATAAGCCACTTATAAACCTGTGGTTAAAGAGAGGGGCATATGCCACAAAATCTGAGACGGACATTCTTCATCAATGCCTACAAAGAGCAGAATGTATAAGTGGTCTAACTTGGGGTTCTTCAACATCCAGAGTTCAGGCTGGGAATGTCGACAATGCAAGTCTGTCTGCATGGAAATCTTTTTCATTCCCCAATTGGAACCAGTCAACGTAGGAAACAATTCCAAGATAAGAATGTGCTATGCAGTTCAAACCATTTTGAGGACCTTCCTCTGTGTGGACCCTCAGTTGAGATTTCTGATGTCCCCTAAGAGCGTTGTGCAGCTAAAGGCAAGTTGTTAAGGGCAAATGAAGTAAAATAATAATAATAATCTGTCTTGTATGGGTAGTAGTGAGGCTAATCTAACACAGGTGGGGCACGGGCCTTTTTTATGGGCATTCCAGGATCATTCTAATGGTTGTTACTTTGCTCAGGTTACCAAAAACTTTTGATGTCTCCAGAAACCATAATTTCAGCTATCATTCTTCTTCTTACTCTGGCTTTTACATAAATACAGAACCGTAATTGCTGTTGCTAATTATGGATGGTATCATTTTAATACGGGCCAGAGGAAAACAGGGTAGACATTCATAATGGGAGGTAAACTGAGGTAGTAAGCCAGAGGGCTGATTACCTGGATATGAAAATATTTATAGTATGCTTCTGCAAAACCATACCGGATACATATGGTATGATTATTTATCTTCACCTTCTTTCTTTTGGAAACAGACTATGTTATGAACAACTAGGGACTATAAGAGGCTCTCATGCATATATTCTGCCCATCCTTGTTTTTGTTGACTCATGCTTCAGAGTCAATAAAAACATGATCTGTTAATTGGTTAGTGATTTCATTCCCTGGTTTCTTCCACAATTCCACAGCTAGAGTCCCATGGTTGCACATAACATTAACATTAATCTAAAGTGCAAATTGCTTGTTGACTTCACCCTGTTTCAAGCAACATCAGAGACACATGAGTCCTTCTCCACTAAGCTAACTATATGAATACAGACAGTGCAAAGAAGCCATAAATGCATTTAACAGATATTATGCTAGCACTGATGTTACATAGTTTGTTAATGAAATATCTGTAAGCAAACAACCAAGCTCAGAGATCACCAAGGACTCCACATATTATTCTCATATCTCTTCCCTTCAGACACATTTTACTAAAAGATGTACCAGATGCTTAGAGGTGAAGATGGTTGCCACACACTCAGGAGGCTGAGAGTACAATCCTAGGCAGCAACAGATGTTTCTCCATCAGGGCGCAAAGAGAAACTATCTGCTGTGAACCCCACAGAGGCATCAGGAAGGGCATCTGACCAGTAAATGCTTAGCTCCATTCAATCTCCTTGACTCCACCCTGATACAAGGGATTAAGGGTTGTAAAAGCCATCTAAAAACCATCCCAGCCATGCCTATAAAAAAGGCTGCGCATACATATCAAAAGGTGTTTCTTTGAGTGATATTTCTACTTTGTTCAGATTTTGCATGGAGGCATAATATGAAATTAAGGTCTAGCAGAAGATCTAATAGTGTCAGCACTCTTTACAGGATTAAATGCATTTTTAAGGGAAATGTGTAATTCTATCTTGTTTAACTCAAGCTGTGATTGGACCACAAGCTTTGTGCCAAACTCTAGGAGAAGTCAAGATGTCAGCCTGCATTAGGTAAATCTTATTTGATCTATTACAGTACCCTCAGAGTTGTTTTGCTTAATTAGCCAATTAAAGGGTACCCCAAATCTGCACACATTACTCACAATCCCTTACTCATGAATAGGGGTTTGTGAAATGGCGGCAAAAATGTGTTTTCTGCCACAGCTTAGCTGAGCTGGCATAAGAGATCAACCAAGAGGTTTGGGAAATTCTCTTTGCATTTCTCACAAGCTTACTCTGAGGTTTTAGAGCAGCAACTTGACAGACTGTCAAATAAAGTGTCCAAAATAAGTAACATTTATTTAAGTTATTGTGGATGAAAAAAAAAAATCTACTGTAGCTTCCAATAGTACATCTGATCCAATCAACACAAGTGGGATTCGGCATGAGTAATCAATCTAGGCTAGCTTTGCCATGGACCTGGATTTATGTATGAATTTGCTGGCTTGGTTTTATGATTTTGCTTGATGCATGAACTCTTCTATTGTGGCTTATTATTATATGCAAACCAAGCCATTGTGCCATGCTGATTTCTTTATTTCTGCAATTAATATGGTACCTAATTCCTAAAAAGGCTCTGAGTAACTTACAAAAATACAAAAAATAAAATTGTGGGAATTTTACAGGGAAACAATTGTTTACTGCTGGGTATTGTTTACTGCTAGATACCTACCATTGGGTCAATCTCCCAACCATGTCTTGGTGGCTTTCCAAAAGGCCCCCAAGGTTGGTGACAGAACACACTGCAAGGAGAGGGGTAGCTACAGAATTGTTCAACAACTTAGCAGAAGATGTAATGATGTTGTGGCTTAATGTTAGGGAGTGAGTGCGCCAACAATGTTTCTTCAAACTGGACTCCATGGATATATCTATATAGTTCTTCAGCAGCAAAATGATTGGGTTTGCCTTGACCATCTTCCAGGGTGTTTTTTAAACTTCCAAATCTATCTTACCGCTTTCATATTTCCCAATAGTCTCTCACCCAAGCACTATCCAAATACAACCAAATTTAATGTCCAAGCCTAGCATTCCCACTAGTTCCTAAGTAACTCTTAATTAAATCCAAATCGGTCAATATCTCATCATCACCATTTTATGGTTCATTGTCCATAAAATTTAAATAGATAAGCACAACAAAGTCAATTTGTTAGCTGAATAAAAATTATAGCAACAGAATAGATGTAGAATTTGAACCCTAACCCCTAGATGAACTGTGAGATGGGCAGGAAATACATCTGATAAAATAAATTTGATAAATAAATAGAGATCAGGGCTGGTCTCAGTTATTATTTACCCAACCCTTTTCATCAGTCAATATTTTTGTTCTGAAGACAGAAAGTCCATTTTCTACTATATAAGTACCGTATATGCCCCTATCATTGACATTAGTCTAAAATATTACATAAGATCTTTGTTATAAACCACCATTTGCACTGGGCCAAAGTCTATGTAGAATGACTAGCAAGGCAACAATATGCTACTCCATAAAGTGTAAGCAAATCTTCAGCTACCTTTGAAAAGTCAACTGCAACTAACACAATCATCTGTAAAAATCACTTCGGTTCTCAATAATGAAAGACCTGACTTAACAGTTTTCCTGAATGCTTTCAAACTTAATGCATAGCTAATTCTGATGCTATGTTCTTACATAATTCCTATTCAGTCACCTCTAAATAGCTTAGATGCATCTGCTGAGGCTCCCAAAGACGTGTGTTAGCATCTCCCCATTAGACCTAGGTTAGCATAACCACAGACAATTAACTACATATCAGTTCTACCCGACTTCTTGTAATCTTCCACAATTATCTGGCTTGATGGTCTGGTGATTTAAGTTCTGGACTTCACAGACGGTCATCCTGATCAAGTAAAATGATTCTCTTAAGCTACCATTGCTACCTTGTAGATTGTGCATGATTAATCACATAGGGCATCTCTGTGAGTTTAGAAAAGCTGTTATAGCAGCTTAAGAGAATTTGATTTCCAGAAGTAAAAAACAACAACATTTTCTTTCTTCAAGAAGAGCTACATTCTGTGGTCACCGTGTTTGTTCAAGTGGATGAAGAGACCATAGTTATTTAAACAGGCCAGTATTTTAATTTAACCAAGAAAGCACCCAAGGAATGACTCACCAAGGCCAAACATACATGTCAAAGTCTGGCTGGGAAACGGCCAGGGTTATTAGTCATCCACGCTGTAGCCCAACCCCAAAATTGACATTTTGCACCCAGAGAATAAGTTTATCCCCCTTTCTAGCTCATCTGAACAGAATATAACAGTGGCTCAGCAGTCAAACAGCAGGGGCCGATCTGGTTCTAGGTTTAGTTCAACAAATATCTTATGCGATTCAAGAAACAACATGGAAGAAGAAGAAAAAATGCACAAACATTTCAGGAAACAAAAGCTCCACTCAAAATAAAACCACTGGGAACCACCGTGTAATGAAATGAGTCACACCAGGATGCGATGACTAAGTGGGAGACTAGGGAATTCCACTCTGTGTGCCAGCTTTTTAATGGGATCAATTAGCTTTCAACAGGTGATAGAAGATTCTTTCTCTTCCTCCCTCTGCCTTTCCTCAGTTCCAAGACAAATGCATTAAAAGGCAGTTGCTGCTTTTAAACAAATACCCTGCAAAGCTTGATAATCACTGACAGGCTGGTTTCTAGGCGCCCCCGTAGTGTGTAGCAAGCCAGGGAATCCAAGCCAGAAGTAGTTGCCTTTGTTAACAGAGAGCTTACCAGTTGCAAAATTCCAAAACCGTGTGTCATGCAGAGAGATTTTCCAAAACACTGGATTCCACGCTGTCACTAATTCTTTTTTCAGTTATGGCAACTGAGTTTCTACGGCCACTCTCTTATTTTCTCTTGAGTGTTTATTTTCAGGATTATCTCCACCCCCCCTCTCCACCCCCACCCCAATTTCACAAGATTCGTCTGGGATTCCCCTATTTTCCATCTGACACTTGCTGACCGTATTATAGAAATGCTTGTATAAGCAGTCAAAGACATGAAGAGCTACAATAAAAAAAAAAGGTAGAAATTCTCATAGAACATTCACAAAGCTACAGTCGTCAATGTTCACGTTATTCTCCTTGCCAAAACTGCTACAGCTTTATAATTCTGTTAGCCTCTCCTCCATACAGGTCAGCTTTTTGTAAGGTAGCCCAGACAAGAAGCACACCCAGAAGTACTAGATTCAGTGGTGAAATCCATTTTTTTTACTACCAGTTCTGTGGGCGTGGCTTGGTGGGTGTGGCAGGGGAAGGATACTGCAAAATCTCCATTCCCACCCCACTCCAGGAGAAGGATATTGCAAAATCCCCATTCCCTCCCCACTCCTGGGGGAAAGGATGTTGCAAAATCCCCATTCCCTCCCCACTCCAGGGGAAGGATATTGCAAAATCCCCATTCCCTCCCCACTCCTGGGGGAAGGATATTGCAAAATCTCCATTCCCACCCCACTCTGGGGCCAGCCAGAAGTGGTATTTGCCGATTCTCCAAACTACTCAAAATTTCCACTACCAGTTCTCCAGAACCTGTCAGAACCTGCTGGATTTCACCCCTGATTAGCTCTAACTTTATTGTAAGGTAATATTAACAGAAACTTGCAAATCTGAAAGTATTGCAATCCTTTGAAAAAGTGACTATAATTGGTAGACCAGTGCAATACCGTGGGCACACGTTACTTAGACTTCAGTAAGGCATTTGACAAAGTAGACCACACCCTAATTTTTGGTAAGGTAATAAAATGCGGGATAGGCAGCATCACCACCGGATGGATTTGTAATTAGCTGACCAACCATACTCAACATGTAGTCTTCAATGGAACTACATCTACCTGAAGGGAAGCATGCAGTGGGGTACCTCAAAAAATTGTCTTACGCCCAGTACTCTTCAAGATCTTCATAAATGATTTAGATAAGGGATAAAAGGGGAACTCATCAAATTTGCAGATGACACCAGGTTGGCGGACAGGGGAATAGCCAACACATTAGAAGATAGGCTCAAGATTCAGAAGGATGTTGACAGGCTTGAATACTGGGTCCTATCCAACAAAATGCAAATCAGTAAGTAATAAAAGTAAGATCTTATACCTAGGCAAGGAAAAAAAAACCCAAATGCACAGGTGTAGAATAGTTGATACCTGTCTCAACAGCAGTAACAGAGGGTTATAGGTGGACCACCACTTGCATAGAAGCCAGCAATATGCTGCAGCTGTGAAAAAAGCCAATATAATCACAAGCTGCATCAACAGAGAGATAGTATTAAGTTCACATGAAGTACTAGAACCGCTTTATATTCCACTGGTAAGACCACATTTAGAACACTACATCCAGTTTTGGTTACCATAATAAAAAAAATAAAAATGATAAGACTCTAGAACAGTAATGGCTAACCTTTTTGCCATTGCGTGCCAAAAGCGGGGGGAGTGCGGGGGGGTGTTGTGCACATGCGTGCCTACACCCATAATTCAATGCCCCTCCACACATGTGCATGCGACCCCCCTACATTCCTCCCGCTTTTGGTATGCGATGACAAAAAAGGTTACCGGTGGACCCAGTAGACCCGTTTTTTGCCCTCCCCAGGCTCCAGAGGCTTTCTTGGAGCCTGGGGAGAGTGAAAACGGCCTTCCCCACCCTTCCGGAGGCTGGAAACAGCTTGTTTCCTGACTTCTGGTGGGCCCGGAAGGTCCGTTTTTCACTCCAAGAAAGCCTCTGGAGCCTGGGGAGGGCGAAAACAGCTTTCCCCACCCCCCCAGAGGCCCTCTGGAGGCCGGAAACAGCTCGTTTCCCGACTTCCAGAAGGCCCGAAAATCAGCTGGCCAGTGTGCGCATCCATGCTAGAGCTGAGTTAGGGCAACACTCGCGTACCCACAGATATGGCTCCACATGCCACCTGTGGCACACGTGCCATAGGTTCATCATCACGGCTCTAGAAAGAGTGAAGAGAACAGCAACAAAGATGATTAGGGAATTGAAAGTGAAAGCATATGATGAACAGTTGCAGGAACTGAGTATGTCTAGTCTAACAAAGAGAAGGACTGTGGTGATATGATAGCATTCTTTCAACATTTCAGGGTCTGTCACAGAGAAGAAAGGGTCAACCTATTCTTCAAAGCCTCTGAGGCCTATCAGCCCCCTATTGTACTGTATGTCTATCCATACTGTACAATATTGGGAGTATAATATCAGTAACAGAACAATTGTAAATAGACGAAAATAACAGTAACTGTATGTTTCTATGTATTCAGGGCCCTGGGTGCAATTATACTACTTGCAACAATACCAGCCAGGACAGAAAATTCACAGCTGCTAGATAATAATCACAAAGTCAAACTGTACCAGGTCAGAACAATCTTGGAGGCATGTCAGGAAGGATAGGGCGACTGTGACTGAATAGATGAATTTTGACACTTTTTTTTTCTGTAAGGCAATTTAGATTGTGCTGTTGTTGAAAACCAAGTAATCCCGATATTGCTTTGGAACCCGATATTCTGCAGAGCAATATTTCCTGGGAGTAAGAAAACTGAATGTTCCTTCACTCAGCTAGGAATAAAGTGGGTACCATCCGACTTTTCTTTCTAACATTATTTTCATTTCTGCCACTGGCAGAAATTAAAACATGTTCTATGAATTACTTTATAAAGTAAAAAAAAAAAAAAGGCATGCCATATTTCTTTACTATGAAGAGATTTTTCTCTTGGTGAAGAGCCTTAGGAAGATGATCTGGGGGAAAAAGTGTTCTTTTTGAGGCATGGAGGAGAGATGGGGACTTCAAAACTGAAAATAATCAAATGGTTTAGTAGAAAATAATCACATAACATTGTTTGTAAGTTTTTGGAAGATATCAAGTGAGGTACAAAATGTACAAAATGTGAAGGTTTTGTATCAATGCACGATTATTCTTTAGTCCTCATACAGCTTTCTACAGCCTCAATTCCATTAATTAAAAAAGGGACATGAGAAGATGGAAATTCTTTGGAAAGTAAATTGAAACCTAGTTTTTTTTTGATGAAATAGTAATCCACAAGAAGGAGATATTAAATTGAAAGGAGATTTGCTTGCATTAATGAAGTAACAGATTAACGTCTGCAAATAAGATTCATTTTGGGGCCAATTCCCTTGCTCGTGGAAACTAACTAGGGGGTTTTCTCCTTTGTTGAGTTGAAGTGCTATCATTGCGTCTTAAGACACTAGACAACTATCCCACCACAAAATCAGTTTTCCCTAGTGCCAATCCCTATCCTGCTTCAACAACCTCTGGTCCCAGTTAGTCACTGGATTTCTCATAGATGAGTATGGAAATACCCTCAAAGAAGGAATGCAAGAATCCTTAAGTAAATATCAACTTAACCCTGGGAAGGAAAACAGGGTGAGAAATAAACTCAAGACAACTTAATCTTGATTGTGTTTGGTATAAGAAGAAACAGAAAGAAACACCAGATAGTTATAGTTTATTATATTTATATACCGCCCCCTCTCCCGAGGGACTCGGGGCGGTGAACAGCCAGCAAATAAAATACACAGATACAAAATTTAAAACAATATTAAAATCCAATTAAATCAATTTGGCCCATAGTTAAAAACCCTATATTAAAACCCCTAATTTTTAAAACAAATCTTTTTTTAAAAAGTAGGTCAGGCCAGCCTGGCTTGATGAAACAAAAACGTCTTTAGGGCAGTTCGGAAAGCGCGAAGGTCAGGGATCCGCCGTATCTCTGGAGGCAACTTGTTCCAGAGGGTAGGTGCCCCCTCAGAGAATGCTCTCCCCCTGGGGGCCGCCAGCTGGCATTGTCTGGCCGACGGCACCCTGAGGAGGCCCTCTCTGTGGGAGCGTACTGGTTGGTGGGAGGCTACCAGTGGCAGAAGATGGTCTTGTAAGTACCCGGGTCCTAAGCCATGGAGCGCTCTAAAGGTGGTAACCAGTACCTTGAAGCGCACCCGGAAGACCACCGGGAGCCAGTGGAGCTCGCGCAGGAGAGGTGTTACATGGGAGCGCCGAGTTGGGTAATAAAATGTCTGCAAGAAAACTCAAAGAGCACCAAAGATTCCAATAGCACATATTTTTAACTGTTACAGTATTTTTCGGAGTATAAGACACACAGGACTATAAGACGCAGCTACCTTTTTTGGTGAGGAAAATAAGAAAAAGAAAAAAGAAATTGCCTCCCAGCAATTTTGCCTTTGCAGCAAACAGCCTGCTTTACTTTCATTTTCATTTTCAGCATAGCTTGATTAGCACATGAAACAAAAAACTGCTCCAGCAATTTACCTCCTTGCAGCAAGCAGCAGAGGCCTCGCAAAACAGCTGAGATCAAAACAGCTGAGAGTTGGGAGGCCGATCCAATCAACTTGTGCTAATTATGCTGTGCTGAAGCTGAAATGGGCTGTTTCTTCTTGCTGCTTGCTGCAAGGAGGTAACTGCTGGGAGGCAGAGGCCAAAGGATGGGGGCCAGTGGTGGGCGGGGCTACATTCGATGTATAAGACACACCTAAATTTTCACCCCCTTTTAGGGGGGAAATATGGTAGCTAAAGGCTCAATAAAGGGGCAGTAAAAACCGAAACGAACTTTAAGCATCATTCCAGACTGCACTGTCTTCAAGAGTTGTAGAAACTTAAGAATTCAGCCTTTTATTTATTAGATATGTTATCTGGCCTTTCCTCAAAAAGCTCAAGATCGCTTATGTGGAAACCTCCCTTTATCTGCATTAAAACACACACACACAATGAGACATGCTGGGGATGATTTGCCCCAAAGTACCCTATGCTTCCCTGCCAAGAGTGAACTTCAACTTACATATTCCCACTTCTACTCATCTACCTTTGCACAGTACTAATAATCCTCACCCAGAAAGGATTAGTCCTAGCACCCTCATTGCTTTGGGGAGGGAAGGTATATAAGGAACTCAAACACCACAAGGTTCATTTAAGCGAGTGCAATGTGGCATTCCACTTACTATGCATCATCCACAGATGGTGCAAAACACACACATACTACATGTGTATTGCATACATTGGTTGGTTTTTTTAAAAAAAATAAAACACAAGAGCTTTATTCAGATGCTGCTAGAGCACAAATTTGCAAACTCCCATTCCCCCAGAGTTCACTTCCTTCCACCATTTCCTGTGCCAGGTTTAGAATGACTGGGTCTTTTTATAAACTGCATGCTGATCTCATTAATATGTAGTATAGTCAAGCCAACATAGCGAAGGTCAGTTATTTTCATGGGCCAGCTTCAATGTATTGCAATTTAACACCTACCTTACTTTCGGGGTGAGATCCAGATGATGCAGACCAGTGGCTTGATTTTCTAATTAGATAAGAAGTTTGGAAGTGATAGCCTAAACTGCTGGTCTAAATTTTAACTGTTTTTGAATTGGAAGACACGGATAGAAAATCAGATATCTGGGATATCTGTCCTACCTTTCTGTTTAAAGGTCTGGAAGCTGTAGTTCATTGGGGGAGAGGGATCTGACTAGGTGGCTCAGTGGCTAAGACACTGAGCCACCGATCAGAAAGGTCAGCAGTTCGGCGGTTCGAATCCCAAGTACAGGTCTCCTGTGTGAGCAGGGGGTTGGACTAGATGACCTCCAAGATGCCTTCCAACTCTGTTACTGTTAACTGATAGTCTTGTGGCTAGCTACGGAAATTAAAATTTGGCTGGTTCCCTAGCTCTGTCTCAAAATAATCTCAGGGAGCATAAGTAGATTAACTGCATGAAGTTGAGAAGTTTAACTCTCCCATTTCCATCATACTAATGGGTACCTCTCCCCCACTTTCAGCTTCACACACTTAACAGTGCTGTGACTTATGGTTACAAGCAGTGGTGAAATCTAAAATTTGTTACTACCGGTTCTGTGGGCGTGGCTTGGTGGGGAGGAGGTAATGTGACTGGGTGGGCGTGGCCATTTTTTAAAACTTTTAAAATATTTTTTTCTACAACCTCTCTGGCAAAGAGGTTGTAAAAGAAATGCTTTCAAAAGGCTCTGACAATCCCAGCTGAGTTGCCTGATCGTCAGAGGCTTTTTTTCTTTTAAATGCCTCTGACGATCAGGCAACTCAGCTTGGATCGTCAGAGGCATTTAAAAGAAAAAAAGCCTCTGATGATCGCGCAGCTCAGCTGGGCATGGGGGGGGGGAAGGATTTTTGCTACCGGTTCTCCGAACCACCCGCCTCCATCGCTACCGGATCGAGCGATCCGGTCTGAACAGGGAGCATTTCACCCCTGGTTACAAGTTAGACCTGTAAACAGGAGCCTTGCCAAGCGCTACAAAATATTCAAAGCACCTTCCCCCCACCCCCAAACCATTAAAGCAGCCACATCATTTGCAGGGCTCATGATGCGGCTTTGAAAGCTGCTTCTGGCTGTCTCCATTCCCCATGAGTCATCCAAGTGAACTGGAGAGATAAGGAGGCATGCTTTCCTTTCCAGCTCCTGGTGTGCTTTTCTTCTCTTTTTTGCTATTTCCTTTTTATAAAAATGCAAGTTTTTTCCTAGAATCAACAATCAGGAAAATAACTGACAGCCTCACCAGGGAGGATATGTAGCCCTTGCTCCAAGATCTTACGGTAGTTTTATTATCCTTTGAGCTATTCATTAACATTATGTACAAATTATACAAGTTGCAGCCTGATTACAAACTGATGCATAAGTTCCCATAGATAAATCTACAATTTTTTCTGTACTTTTCCTGTATTTGAATGCAGACGAAGTCTGCAGCTGCTGCGTATGGATGGAAAAGGCTGTTAAAACATGCCCTTCAAAGCCTTAACTCCAAAGTAAAGTGGAAGTTTGGGATTCCAATGTTAATCTGCAATCATCATAACCTACAATAAGATGTGAACCTAGTAAAATAAAGAGTAATAAAACCTTTTTCAGTTTTTTAGTTGTTTAGCTTTTAATCTGTCAATGGGTTTTAATTCGAATTGTTTTATAATTGGGCCAAAGTATATAATTCTTTTAATAATTTTAAATTTTGTATTGTTATGTGTTTTAGTTTTGGCTGAGTCCACTAGGAGAAGGGCGGTATACAAATTTAAATAAATAAATAAATAAATAAATAAATAAATAAATAAACAAACAAACAAACAAACAAACAAACAGGCCACTTTTAAAAATATTGCATAAATGGAAGGGTGTAACATTTAAAAGAACTGTTCTTCAGATCTGAATAGTTCCACTTGAAAGATCAGTCTTCAAAACAAAGCAAGTTGTGTATTTATTTATTGGTTGGGCTGATATGCTACTCCAACCAAATGCAACTTTGAGTGGTGTTCATTTCATGATACTGTAATTAGTTTATTATTTATTTATTTATTTATTTATTGTTTATATTTATATACCGACTCAGGGTGGTGAACAGCCAACAGATAAAACACAAGAAATACAAAATTTAAAAACAGTATTAAAATCCGATTGAATTAATTTGGCCCACAATTAAATGCACCCCTGTATTAAAACCCATAATTAAACAGTTTAAAAATTAAAACAATTTAAAAGAGTTTAGGCCAGCCCGGCTTGTTGGAATAAAAACGTCTTTAGGGCACGGCGAAAGGTGCGTAGATCCGGGATCCGCCGTATCTCCGGGGGCAGCTCATTCCAGATAGTAGGTGCCCCCACAGAGAAGGCTCTCCCCCTGGGGGCTGCCAGTCGGCATTGTTTGACTGACGGCACCCTGAGGAGCCCCTCTCTGTGGGAGCGTACTGGTCGGTGGGAGGCTATCGGTGGCAGAAGGTGGTCTCGTAAATAGCCGGACCCTAAGCCATGGAGCGCTCTAAAGATGGTAACCAATACCTTGAAGCGCACCCGGAAGACCACCGGGAGCCATGCAGCTCGTGCAGGAGAGGTGTTACATGGGACCCCCATAACCACCCACACGACCGCATTCTGGACCAGTTGGAGCCTCCGGGTGCTCCTCAAGGGGAGCCCCAGTAGTCCAGTAAAAGATTACAGCAATTAAGGCTAGCAAAGGAAAAACAGTTACAACAAAATGAAAACTATCTGACATAGCAATGATGAATAAACCATCCTAACTTAAGAAGTGTGAGCCAGCTTGGTGTAGTGGTTAAAGGCACTGGACTAGAAACTGGGATACTGGGAGTTCCTTTTAAGCAGAATACCAGATGGGTGACTTTGGGCCAATCATTCTCTCTCAGCTCTAGGAAGAAGATAATGAAAAAAATACTTCTGAAAATGTTGCCAAGAAAAATGCATCGACTTGTCCAAGCCGTTGCAAGAAGTCAAAATTGATTTTAAAATACACATATAAACCTAAGAATCTTGCTAGATAATTAATCAACAAAGCAGGCATGATGACATACCAGTAGTAGTCCTTACCAGAGGTGAAATCCAGCAGGTTCTGACAGGTTCTAGAGAACTGGTAGCGGAAATTTTGAGCAGTTCGGAGAACCGGTAACAGAAATTTTGAGTAGTTTGGAGAACCGGTAAATACCACCTCTGGCTGGCCCCAGAGTGGGGTGGGAATGGAGATTTTGCAATATCCTTCCCCCAGGAAGGATATTTTGCAGTATCCTTCCCTTGCCATGCCCACCAAGCCACACCACACCCACCAAGCCATGCCCACAGAACCGGTAGTAAAAAAAATTGAATTTCACCACTGGTCCTTACTACTTAGCAGTCTATAAGATTTGGTGGTAAATTCTTACAACGATGGCATAATTGCTAGGAACTTGCAGCTATTATTACACCTTTAATAGTTATACTATTAAAGGTATAACATTCTTAATTCTTAACTTGATTGTGGACCCCTCCCCCTTGTTTAGAAATGAATAGTACTAAAATTGTAAGGTTTGGGTATCAGCTGCAAACACTGTTCACTCAGGCTTTTAACTGTCTGGGGTGCTCTATCCCATTGTTCTAGTTTTTTTTTTAAAAAAAATAATGGCTTTCCAATGTTGGGATTTTACACCTTTATGATATTGCAATTTAATGATCTCATAACCTTTGAATTTCCATGATTGAATTTCCTAATGGTGTAATTTTGTGGTTAAATTCAATTTTGTATTCCTATTTGGAGATTATCACAGATACAATGGAAAAAAAATCAACATCTGTTTAATAAAGCAATAAATGTTGCTTGTTGCTCTCCAGAAACAACTAAACAATTAGATATACATATGTATATTCAGATCTGCAGTTATGCTTTGATGTGATGGACTCTATAAAAATCCAGAACAAGGCACCAAAGTGATAAAAGGGTTAGGTCAGCCTTACAACTGCCTTCATTCCTGTCCATTAAGATCCATATGGCTGATTACCATAATAAAATAATAAAATAATAATTCCCTTTAGAAATTCTGATTAGAGCTCTTATTCCCTTCTCCACTTTTTCTTTAAGCCATCAGTATTACCCAAATGATTACATTGGATACCAATGGCAGACAAGCCACCAGTAGTTAATATTCTGATGAGCATGTATATTTTCTGTATCTCTCTGCATGACATGAGAAAACATAAGCAACTTTTATAAACTGAAGAAAAGTTGGAAAGTTGAGCTGAAGATTCCTTTCTAGAAACTTCCATTATGACCACTGAGGCTTTCAAATTTTTCTTCATTTTCTTTTAATTTTGGGGGTTTTAAATCGGCCAAATCTATTTAATTATTTTAATTTTTAATTATTGTTGTGTCTTGTGTTTTTAAATTGGCTGTACACCGCCCTGAGTCCTTCGGGAGAAGGGCGGTATAGAAATAAAATTATTATTATTATTATTATTATTATTATTATTATTATTATTATTATTATTATTATTATTATTATTATTATTATTATTATTATTATTATTATTATTATTATTCAAAGACTGTGGACGTCTACAAATGGTAAAGTTTCAACGTGGAATACAAAGGAAGAGGAGGGACCATTAGGCTTCTTCTCAAAGGTGCTTTTTAAAAAGGCAACTGGACTTTCTTTGTTTTTCCTTGAAGACATTTTGCTTCTCATCCAAGGAGCTTTTTCAGTTCTTCAGAAGAACTGCCTGGATGAGAATCAAAACGTCTTCAAGGAAAAACAAAGTCCACTTGCCATTGGAAAAAGCACCTTTGAGACAACCATGACCTAGATGACTAAAATAGTATTGGGTCTCCTGCTTGAGTAGCGAGTTGGACTAGAAGACCTCTAAGGTCCCTTCCAACTCTATTCTGATTGATTGATTAACTAAGAATCTCCATAGAGATTAGGCCTCTTTTTTTTTTTTCCTTTTAAAACTCAAAACAGAAATGCACTGAGTCCTCTTTGGACACTTCTGAATGTGAACTAGTTCCTGAGAAACTATAAAGCTAGAAGTAGCACTTTACTGTCAACCGGTCTTTGAAGGTAACAGAACCTTTGCAATAATCAAATTAGGGGCGGGGATGCTAAATTCCTATCCTCTGTTACTACCATTGTTTCAACTGCTGCACTGCATATTTAAGAAAAACAATGAGTCCCTCCTAAAGATTTTTTTTAAGGTCAGATATGATTCAGGTCAGAAATCAAAGCAACTATTCAAAGCAAGCAATAGGGAAGAAAGGGAAGGTACAGTCAATATCTACTATACAGTAGATACAGTCCAAAAGAACATGTACCTAAGGTTTCAGCAACTGATAACCCCAGGGCTAATGTTGCAGTTGCTACCCCAGATATTAAGAAGACTATGATTTGGAGGGAAGAGCAATTGTATCCAGGACAGGGGTAAAATCAGCAGGTTCTGGAAAACCGGTAGCGGAAATTTTGAACAGTTCGGAGAACCGGTAGCGGAAATTTTGAGTAGTTCAGAGAACTGGCAAATTCCACCTCTGGCTGGCTCCAAAGTGGGGTGGGAATGGAGATTTTGCAGTATCCTTCCCCTGCCACGCCCACCAAGCCATGCCCACCAAGCCACCCCCACAGAACCGGTAATAAAAAAATTTGGATTTCACCACTGATCCGGGATTATCAAAAAGGCCATTGGGGAGTGAAAATATTTGGGTGTATGCAATTATCAGTTGCAGAGGAACAAAGGCAGGAAAGAGAGCAACTCTGTGATGTGGGAAGTCAGTGTGTTGTGGTTCAACAAACTTGTGGAGAGAGAGAGAGAGAGAGACAGACAGACAGAGAGAGAGAGAGACAGACAGACAAACAGAAAGAGAGAGAGAGAGACAGAGGCAGAGACAGAGAGAAAGAGAGAGAGAGAGAGAGAGAGAGAGAGAGAGAGAGAGAGAGAGAGAGAGAGAGAGAGAGAGAGAGTACACACACACGCACGCACACACACACACAAAAATTGCAGTGGCTGGGCCCTAGTCTTGACTTCTATTCTGCATTCCCTCCCCTCTTTCCTCTCTTTAACAAATGTAGTCTTGACAATCTTAATTTGTGCCATTCCTTACTGTGAAAAAATATGTCATGGTGTCAGAGTTGGAGCTTCTATTTATCTACTGGAAATTTAATATTGGCTTCCTAAACATGGCTGTCCTTACTCCCCACATACCCCCCTCTCCATTAATGTTACTGGGGAATTTGTTCAAATTGGGAGCAGTGTGTTTTCACTTGTATTTGGCTGCAATTGGAATAGAAGACACTTCCAAGAAATGAGAAGCTGCTATTCTGTTACATTGTGCTGGGATCCGCAGCTTTGAACACCCCAAAAGCATCAGTGGTCACTGTGAGATATTAAGTACCAAACTAAAATGGATCTTGGCCTGACCCAGTAGGGACAAAGATTTATAACATTTCCAAAACAGAAATAAAATAAAGATCTATTTTATTACTTAAGGGTAGTAATATCACTGATTAACTCTTCCTAAATGCCCAATATTGTTTTTGTCATACAAGATGATTGATCATATGAATCTCTAACTGAATACTTAATACATTTAATTATCACTTGAAATACAGCACTTGCCCTGTACTTCTGGTTTTGTTTATTTCCTAATGCAAAGCCATAGGTTCAACAGGGAGAGCCTTTGGCTTCCCCCCCTCTTGTATTACAGTACTGTTAAAAGCTGAACAATCTGAATATTGTTCAGTTCTGGTGATCATCCTGCAGGAAATCCAGCTATGTGGTCACGTAGAGTCAGCACCAACTTGATGACACATAATCAATCAATCCATGATCACGGTGTTGACAGCAATGTGTTGTCAGGAACTACAAGACGGCAGACTTGGCATTCAGTTGAAGTGCTGCCTCAGGTTTTATATATGCCTACAAAAGAGGAAGGCCCTCCACCCCTTGATGCTGCCTCAGTCATCTTGCAGATTTTGACCTCCTCAGAGAGGCTGTGATTAGTAGGAACAAGAACTCATGACCCATTTGCACAGATACCTCAGTGAAAATTCATTTAAACAGACCCATCATCAAAGCAAATCATCTATTGTTCTTAGTCACAATTCCATTTTTTCTTCCAGTTTCTACTGATTAACAATCCCTTCTTCTGACTCATGCATAGCCCATTAAAATTCTTAAAATATTTCTACCTCAAAAGTCTCATTTGGGAGTAAAAGGTTCATTTGGGAGGAAATTCTTGCATAGAGTTCCGTAAGGGATTACCGTGTAAGTATACTATTGAATGTACAGTTTTAACACCTGTAGTCACCTCAGACAGCCATCTTTTATATGTGTCCTTACTACAATAACCACTTACTTTTGGTAATGTGACAACAATTCAATCCATTCAGCCTTTGGAAAGACTGCCATGTATCATATGCTGTAAAATGAGATTACTAGTAACCCAATATTTTCTTTCAGAATTACTTATCTGAGCTGGGCAACCTGCAGAAGAATGGGGAAGTGATTCCAATATCTTCACAAGTTGCATACAATGAACTTCCCTCAACAGACATTCCCTGCCTCAGGTGAACATAACACCCTTTGTGCACAACAACAGAAATCTGACAAACTAAACATATGTAATGCACTCCAAAGGTGCTGGAATTACTGTTTCCAAAATAACTAGCCAACATGGCTGACAATGTTAGTTGGACTGTAGCATTTCCAAAACTGGTGGACAGCAGATTGAGAAACAATAGCCTAACCTACCTCCCAGGTAGGAGTAGAACTCCAGGTTGTGGGTAAAATGTTTGTATTTGGAAGAAAGGAAGAAACAAACCTGAAAGGAATCAAGGCAGCTTTTGGTAGAATTTATTTCTGACTTTGACATGGAGCTAGGGTTTGCCATGATGGAAAGGCTAGCAAGGGGTAGCATCTAGAATATCTTGAAGAACCGCAAAACACAGTGGGTTGGGCTGAATTAATACTTGAGGAGCCACTATGAAAATTTCAAAGTTCTAGGCTACACTGGAAAGTAAAAACTGAATGCTATAGCAAACTGTATACTTCTGTTTGATTATGGAAGTTATGGATATGCTCATATACTGTAGTCTTTAATAATTGAACTCAACCTGAGGGAGTCTTTACTTTGTACTTAGATAACAAATTGTGAGAGGCAGAGAAGACACCAAGGACAATTTCCACCCCTTAGAATTATAGAGCTGGAAGTGATCCTACTGCACACCATAGGATTCACTACACTAACTCTGACAGATGATCATCCAGATTCCAGTTGAAAATCTCCAACCTCTTTCTTCAGGTTTGGTTGTTTGGTGCTAAAAATGGGACACTAAACTATCATTGCTATCTCACTGTTTCTTTCTGAATAAAAGAGCTTCCTTATCTACAGTTGCTGGCCTTATTTTAACATTATTTTTTATTATTGGGTCCTTCAAGGCATGGCTTTCCTTAATCAGCGGCTACGAGAGCGAGGGCGGTTCTGCTGGCGCGCCAGGTAACCAGCTCCTCACTCGCGGCAAATGGCTGCTGTGGGGAAAGCCCCAAGTTCCCCTGAAGCGCTGACAAGGCCCCGTAAAGGATAAATGGCGGCAGGCGCCCCAGCCGGGAAACGCCTACTCGCCCAGCGCGAAATAAACAAACACGAAGATCGCAACCATCAGTAATTTAAATCGCCAATCCAAAATGCTAAAACACTAGAGAAATAGTCGCTAAAATCAAGAGAAAAAGGCACACCAGTCTGATCAAGACTGGATATGTGCAGATGGTGTGGGCGGGACCAAGCTGTGGAGGAAATTTTGAATGGCACTCAGTCGGTCTAATGATGGTGAAGAAAACCCAATCGGTGGAGTGTCGGAGCAGTGAGGAGGAAAATGCCATACCTGGTGTCTTCTCTGTGAAGATGACTTTGGATTCTGCTGTAAAGTTCTGGCCGGTTAAAATCATTTGCTGTCCACCGTATACAAGGCAGGTGTCCACATCTTGTCTTTCAACCATTGGAAGTTCATGAGCCGAACGTTGGGCTGTGAACAAAATACACACAGGAATTAAATTAAATCTTTTTTAAAAATTGGGAAATTTCAGAAGTACTCACGGGTTATATTTTATCAATATTGCCATCTCTTCACTGTCAAAGAACTTATCTGGAAGACTCATTTTTTTTCTTTTTACGACCCTGTAATCCCTTTTATCGGGGTGGAGTCAGGGCAATTGGATGGAGCTGAGTGTTTACTGGGCGGAGGCTCTTCCTTACACCTATGTGGAGTTTGCAGCATATATTTTCTCTTTGCATCCCGATGGAGAAATATCTGTTGCTGTCTAGGACTGAACTCTCAACCTTCCAAGTGGGAGGCAAGCATCTTCACCTCTAGGCCACCCTGCCACTCATCTGAGAGACTCAATTAAGGGCTTAAAAATAAAAGAGGAAATATAAACCTGTACTGAAATAATAATTAGGAACTGATTCCAGAATTTCAGCTCTACTGGCCTTACTCCTTGTCTCTAACAAACAAGAACTCAGAACTGGAATCAGCCCATGTTTCATTCCAAGACAATGGCCAAATATTCAATTATACATATGTTACAATCATGAAACCTAAAATCGCCACCTGCAGACTCAATTTCAATCAATAGGCCCAAATTCTTTACAGTGAGCTGAGACATAACTTATTCTGAGATGGAACAGGACAACTTTTCAATCAGCTAAGTAGCTAGAACCATGTTGGTGAACCTATGGCACCCATGCCAGAGGTGGCACACAGTGCCCTCTCTGTGGGCACGTGAGCCGTCACCCCAGTTCAGCTCTGCTGCGCATGCACGTGCCCCTCCCACCAGCCAGCTGGTCTCTGCCATCCATGTGCGGGGGGTGGGGTGGGGCGCATGCAGTGCGGGACACTGCAGGGGGTGCGCATACATACAAGACCATGCAGGGTGCATGTGGGGGGTGGGGCACGTATGTGTGGGGCTGAGGCATATGTGCAGGAGCTGCGCATGCATTGCATTTTGGGGGTTCGGACGCACATGTGCGCTTTGGGCACTCAGTCTGGAAAAGGTTAGCCATCACTGAGCTAGAACATACTTTATCTCGTATTTCACTGGGATAAGTGAAAGCAGAGGAATCTGAGACAGGGAGCTAAATTGCAGAAAAAGATGTTGCAGAAAGTCCAATGGCTTATCCTTGTAAGGCACCTTTGATCTGTATTTAAAAGGTGTGAAGCATTCTACATAGCACTTTTGCATTTAACCCCTTTTGCCTTTGCAATAAAATCTTTCAAAGGGAAAGAAAGAATTGGAAAAAGGTAGAGAGAGACTGAATTCACAGATTCAGACTAGCCAGGCAAACTTTGAGCTTCAAATCCCTTGTTACTTAAATTCACAGAACAACCAACAAAGACCCTTCAGTAACAACTTATCTAGAACAATCATTTGCCACAAGGAAAGACACCTTGCTCACAAAAGGTCCATCCATACAATAATAAAGATCCAGCTAGTTTCCTCGCTGGACTATTCCTTGTAGTAATGAAATTTTCAGAATTTCACCTATCATCAGATGGTGGGGTTTTTTTCTTTCACCATTGAAACAGCTGGAAAAAATCAAATATTTTCTTTGGGCTGTTCCTAATACCTCTCAAGCTGTTGTTTAGATTAAGTGATCTAGAAATTCAAGATCCGAATTCAAACTCCTTCGTTTTAATCTCATCCCTTCAATGAAGGTCTCTGGAGAATTTTGTTCTACATCTTAATAATCTCCTTAACTATCTACTTGTGCTTTGTCTTGATTCATGGATTGGAAACTAATTTGTGCAGCCCTTCTGCTTAAAGATGGGCATTTTATATCACTTCTGCTTGGAATGAACAATTGCCATGGTTGCAAAGAAAATATGCCACCAGCAAACATCCTTTTTAGAGATACCATCACTTGGCCTACAGTTTGTACATTGGTGCATAAAATCGATGACAAAGCCTTCACAATTTTTCCATTTGAAAGTTTAATCATGCCAAGTTTTTAGAGGAAGTGACAGCAGTAGCTTTCTAAATGATGAGCAGGAAACGAGAACTACACTACGGGCAGAGTAGATGTGCTAATCTCCCACTTTACAGTGGCTACTAGAGCAGGGGTCTCCAACCTTGGCAACTTTAAGGCTTGTGGACTTCAACTCCCAGAAGTCCACAAGTCTTAAAGTTGCCAAGGTTGGAGACCCCAGTACTAGAGAGTATGGAGAATAATGGAGAATATTGTCTAGATATTTTGAATGAACGAAATGCATAATTTCTGGATAAAACTATGGATTGGAATATAACTAACTGTTTTCAAACATTTCTTTAGGTATTGTACCAGTAAAAGAGAATATTTGCTTAACGCATTGTAAGCCGCCCTGAGTCTCCGGAGAAGGGCAGCATATAAATTAAAGCAAAATAAATAAATAAATAAAAAATTGAGGGGTCCTTGGTGCTTTCTCAATTTAACGGGCTTGCCCACTAGAATATAAACTGAGAGCAAACCCCACTCCTTACTAGCACCAATGATACCTAGTTTGGGTAATGAAACGTCTGGAAGTAAACAACCAAGCTCAGAGAGCACTAAGGACCGTTCATTTAGATAGTGTATATGGAAACTCTCAATCATCCAGGTCATAGTTGTCCCAAAGGTGCTTTTTTCCCCTCAAAAGGCAACTGTATTGTGCCTTTTGAAAGAGCTGTGGTGGTACCATGGTTAGAATGCAGTATTGTAGGCTAAATCTGCCAACTGCCAGCAGTTCGTTTCTCACCGGCTCAAGGTTGACTCAGCCTTCCATCCTTCCGAGGTCAGTAAAATGAGGACTGTTGAGGGCAATATGCTGACTCTGTAAACCACTTAAAGAGGAATGTAAAGCACTATGAAGCGGTATATAAATCTCAGTGCTATTACTATTACTATTTTCTTGTTTTTTTCCTTTGAAAATGTTTTGTTTCTCATCCAAGAAGCTTCTTCAGTTCTAATTAGAGCACCAGAACAACTAGACACAAGGACAGTTTTTTCCCAAACACCATCACTCTGCTAAACAAATAATTCCCTCAACACTGTCGAACTATTTACTAAATCTGCACTACTATTAATCTTCTCATCATTCCCATCACACATCTCCTTCCACTTATGACCATATGACTGTAACTTTGTTGCTTGTATCCTTACGATTGATATTGATATTGATATTGATTATTGATTTTTATTTGTACCCTATGACTATCATTAAGTGTTGTACCTTATGATTCTTGATGAACGTATCTTTTCTTTTATGTACACTGACAGCATACTCACCAAGACAAATTCCTTGTGTGTCCAATCACACTTGGCCAATAAAAAAATCTATTCTATTCTATTCTATTCTATTCTATTCTATTCTATTCTATTCTATTCTATTCTATTCTATTCTATTCTATTCTATTCTATTCTATTCTATTCTAACTGGTAGATAATTCTTTAAATATTCTTAGTTGGAAAAAGCATGCTAGAAAGGTCTTTGGAGTTAAAATGCATATAAGAACACTTATTTCAAGAGGTCACTATCAAGTGCATATCATAGACAAAAATCTGTATACTGTAAATATGAATTTCCATATATTTGAAAAACAAGTGGGAATTGTCTTTAAAGAGAACTTTTTTAAAAAACTGACACAGAATGAAACTGGTTTTATGTTCTAAGAATGGCTTCCATGTTTAATCTAAAAGCTGATATTCAAGCTTGAACGCACAAAACATAAAATAACAGCAGAATTAAGCTAGATCAGAACTGCCTTTTGACTACAGAGCCATTCTTAATATCTCAGACTGGTTGTTTTGCCTCTGCGCTGCTACCTCTTTAGGTACAGACAGCAAATTACACTGGGAGAAGAGATCTGGTGTTGGTTGTGTGGACTGTGATGCAGTCTAATGATCTCCAGTTATATTGGAGAACACTCATCTATACATATTTTTGACTGTGTTGATATGAGTTGCTCAACCCATCTGGAGGACATCATCTCTTTAGATTTCTGCCTGAACAGTTTTTGCTGGGAGCCTATTAAACTTGGTTGTACAATCACAAAAGGATTCCCAAACTTAAATTTGGAACAAAGGTTTATTGCATACATGAAACTCAGTACACTTTTATTACCAAATGCATATATATTAAATTTCAGAGAACTAGAAGAATATCTATTAATATTCAGTGGGCTGCACCCATTCCCTGGGTGATTAAAATTAACCTCAAATTATAGTTCAGAAGTGATCACAGTAATTTGTCAATGTGGGACATGTTTCTTCTTTTCTCTTTAACTTAGTGTGCTTCATTCTTCATTATCCACACAGCTGGCCAACAAACTGCCAGTAGTTTATGCCGAGATTACTTTCACAGAAGTTGCTTATTTCTTCCACATGGTATGTATGATTAATCATTCTTTGTAAACAGTAACAGTCCTGATGAGTTAATAATCGGATTTACCACTAAACAGAAGATTTATGGTTCTGAAAATGCAAGGTTAAATGATATATAAAAAAATAAATAAATCCAACCACAATATTCAAAAGTTTAAATGCTGTCTTGAGAATATTTTTTATAGAGCTAAAGAAAGTTCTGGAGAAAATTTTGGTGTAGTTCCAGTAATAATTAAGATCTAATTAAGAGCCTTGGTACTACAGTGGTTTAAAGCACCCTGTTATTAACACAGCTGCCTGCAATTTACTGCTGGTTCGAATCTCTCCAAGGCTCAAGGTTGACTCAGCCTTCCATCCTTTCTAAGGTAGGTTAAATGAGGACCCAGTTTGTGGGGGCAATAAGCTGACTTTGTATAAATATACAAAAGTATGAAGGCTATTGCTTAACGCACTGTAAGCCGCCCTGAGTCTTCGGAGAAGGGCGGCATATAAATCAAAATTAAAAAAAAAAAAAAAAAAAAAAATAGATCTATGCCACGATCAAAGTTTTAGGGTAAAGAAACAGAGATTGTAATGACAGTAATGCACATCCTCTTTCATTGTACTAATATTTTTGTTTAACTTCACTAATAAGAAAGAGATAGTTAAAAGGAGTGTAACTGACAAAGCAGGAACTTATGGTCAGCAGTAATTGAGTGCCTTCCAAGACTATTAAGAAGCTGGACAACCATTTGTCTGAAATGGTATAGGGTCTTCTGCTTAAGCAGGAAGTTGGACTAGAAGACCTCTAAGGTTCCTTCCAACTCTATTATTCTATATTCTATGTTCTACCATTCTTTCTGCATTCAATTTGAATACTTATGGTTTTCAGAAAATGGATTCACTTTATTTAGGATTTAAAATAAGATTCTTAACTTGCAAATATTCATATTCTTAGATTCAGGTTTGCTACAGAGATACTGTACAAGTACCTTGTTGGAAATATTTCAGTGAGATACCTTTTACTAGCTCAAGCTAGACAGAGATGGTCCAGTTATGGTCTAGTTTTCCTTGAAGGGGGAAATCCTTTACCCTGACTAGGTGGCTCAGTGGCGAAGACACTGAGCTTGTGGATCAGAAAGTTTGGCGGTTCAGCGGTTCGAATCCCTAGAACAGATCTCCTGCCAACTCTGTTAGTTACCCTGTTACCCTTTCCTAAAGAAACATTAGAAAAATGTAGAATTACAAGAGTAAGCTGCAATAATTCATTTATAATAATTCTCACTCTACTTGAAAGAAATCAACCTACAAGTGCTTTTCTTTGTGTGTCGTCTGACAGATATTGGTTAGGTGATGACTGTATAAAGAACATTTGTCACTGTGGAATTCCTTCTATAGGACTTACTAGATGCCTATATTGTTATCTTTTCAGAATTAGGCAAATGATTTCCCCCCTAGGCTTTTAAAACTATTTTAAGTTAATTTCTACCTTTAAAACCTAGCTGATCCAATATTGATGTGTATTCAAATGCATGTTGTTTGATCAAAATTATCCTATACCCTTATAAAAAACAAAAGTATACAAATAAATGCATACCTTATGTATGTGTGTGTGTGTATATGTGTGTACGTATACACACATATTCTTGGTATAAAACATACCAAGAAAATTATTAAAATAATATTATATTAAGTTTAATAAACTAAATCAGAATATTCTTATGGCTTTTGAAAGCTATACGAATATTCACAAGAAAGCAGCCTTATGACAACACACCAATGTATACTCAGAAGTCTTATCAATAAAATGACATTATTTTGACCAATGATATAATTGGTCTCATTCAATATTTCCCCACCTTTGCAACTTCCAGATGTGTTCACTCTCAGAATTCTCTGCAATGGCCATACTATCTGAAGGATTTTGAGAGTTAAGCCACATCTGCAAGTTTGAATGGCTTTCCACATATTCAGACAAGCATCGTTCTACTTGAAGTTTGTTTCAGTGGAGGTACTAAGAACTGAACCTGGAAGTTTCTATAGTCAAATATGCATTCTGCCATTGAGTTATGGTCCATTTTCAAAGTGCAGATCTCTCAGAGGTGCTACCAAAGCAATAACAATAGCACTTAGATTTATATACCGCTTCACAGTGCTTTACAGCCCTCTCTAAGTGTTTTACAGAGCCAGCATATTGTCCCCAACAATCTGGGTCCTCATTTTACCAACCTCGGAAGGATGGAAGGCTGAGTCAACCTTGAGCCAGTGAGATTCAAACTGCTGGCAGTCGGCAGAATTAGCTTGCAATACCGCATTCTAACCAGTGGCTCTTAGATGCTTATTTCATGGAGACGGATCAATAGAAAAGAAGAAGACATTTGACCCATTGGTAAAATTGCTTTATACCAAGTCATTATTTAGGCCAGTGGTTCTCAACCTGGGAGCCACAATGTTGTCACAGGGGGTCTGCGAAGGCTTGAAGAAATTTTATGATTTAAATCTTAAATCTCGGGGGTCCGTGGCCATGGTCCATAGCCACAAAAGTTATTTAAAGTGGATCCGTTATGAAGAAAAGTTTGAGAACTACTGATTTATGCTCTGCATGTAGGTCAATTCTCAGGGGCAGCAGGACTGAGGATGGACTGATGCAGTTAATGGTCAGCCAATGTCACTAATTTGTTGTGTCCATCAGCCCTGACTCAGCAGGGAAAGCAAACAATGGGCAATATACAAATAGAAATGAAAACAGAAAAAGCCAGCTTTAAACGTCTGTAATGCATAAAACATACTAATAATAAAATCATGAAAAAAGGACTTGTTGGCCCTGTTACACCTAACCACATTTTGGACAACAAATTTATTTATTTCTTCTTTTCTACACTGCCAAGGCAAAGAGAAACGCCTTATGTGAGTCATAGTTGCCCCTACCAATCAGGAGAGAGCAAACTTTCACTAACTTTCAGCTCACAGGAGGAAAAAAAATTACTTACCAAGATTTACTCCAAATAACCTATGCTCTGGCACATGAACAGCCATACAAGCATGCTACGTATACCCAAACAGCATTTTGGAGATATAAAAATAATATAGCAGAGTAGATAAAGACAGGACAAGGAAGTAGGTACTGTAAGAACAAAATGAAATTCGATTTAATATAATTTTAATTTATTTGCATTCCTGGTAGCTGACCTACAAACTTTTTTTTGAAATTTGTAAAAAGCTGAACTTTAGTAGGAAGTGGTAAACTATTAGGAACATAGAGATTTGCCTTAGATCAGGGTTAAGCAAGGACACAAATACTCCCATGGCCCATGGCCACTACTTTCAGCCTAATTCCAAACATTTTCCATGAGATAGCAACAGCTTAAGTCCTTGGTAACAAGTCCCTGTTCATTATCTGCAGTCTGCTTCTTGGGAGACAGAAAAAAGGGCCCAAAATAGGGAAAAAAATGGAAAGAAAGAAAGTATTAAGACAAAGAATGGATAGCCCCAGATATATATTTTTGACCCTGTTTGCAGCAATTTTCTCTTATATCATGCAGGATCTAATTAATTATTGTATTTCACGGTGATCAACAGTGACACTCCGAAGCTGAACAACAAATCCCATCATCCTTAGAAAACAGTCAATGGTAGTGAATATTGAAAGTTGTAGTTCAACAACATCTGAAGAATTTACAGGTCGTCTTTCCTGATTATATCAATTGGCAGCCCCAAGCATCAGAAAGGGATTTATCAGGTTATGTGTGCTTTGCTTCCCTCATACTAATTAAAAAATACAGCAAATATGCAAACAAATAAGATATCAGAGTGCATATTGGACAAATGGCTGAAAGAACACAAGCAGTTCAAGATAATAACACAGATTGGGCAACTTTGTAGTTGAATGGATAATAACAGCAGCAATAGCAATAATAATAAAAGTCATGAAGAGAAGGAAGAAGAGGCGGAAGTGAAAAAGAGTAAGATATCTAGATATGTTTGACTCCTGGTGATGAAATGAGTAAAAATCAGTAAATATCAGGTGAACCGGTAGTGGCGGAGGTGGGAGGTTCTGCCCACCTGCCCAGATGACATCAAAAACGCTCTGCGCATGCGCAGAAGTGCCGTGCACCCTCACGCTACCAAAAGCAAACTGGTAGTGCCGGGATTTGAATACCACTACTGGTAAATATGGTCTCTGATCTCCATCCACCTCTTCTCCTTTTATTTCCCTCAACCTAACCAAGCAAAATACCATATTTTTCAGACTATAAAACGCTCCAGACTATAAGATGCACCTAGCCTTTGGGGAGGAAAACATGAAAAAAAAATCTGCTCTGTCTCCCAGCAATTTACCGCCTTGCAGCAAACAGCAAACAGCCTGGTCAGCTCCAGCACAGCCTGATTTAGCACGAGCAGCTAATCAGCAGCTGGATCTGCCTCCCGGAATACCACTGATCAGCTGTTCCAGGCGGCGGGGATTGCCGCTGCTGCCTATCCCCACCGCCTGGAATGGGCTGAAAATGGGACACATGGAGGCCAAAAAAGGGGCGTGCAGAGGCCAAGAACAGGACACGCGGAGGCCGAAAATGGGACATGCGGAGGCAGCGATAGGTGGCAGCAGTGATGGGCGGTGATTCCCACAGCTTGGAATAGTTGATCGGTGGTATTCCGGGAGGAAGATCCAACCGCCAATCAGCTGCTCATGCTAAATCAGGCTGTGCTGAAGCTGACCAGGCTGTTTGGTGCAAGGGTGCAAGGAGGCAAATTGCTGGGAGGCAGAGGCCGAAGGGTGGGGGCCAGCGGTTGGCGGGGCTTCAGCAACATTCTCTCTATAAGATGCACACTTCCACCCATTTTTTGGGGGGGAGGGCGGGGGAAGTGCGTCTTATAGTCCAAAAATACGGTAAATGTTTCTTAGACAAAGTGGATGGGTTTCTGCTTGCTCACCATCCCACAAAGGAGTGTTTTCTCAGTGTTCAGGTTACATACCTGGATGATGATGTAAATCTCTGTTCTTTGTTGATAAAATCAGTTGAATGTGAGACTAATTGTTACTAATGCTTATAAGATTTATTAGCTCTCTTGGTTGCTATTCTGTCTTTCCAGGGGTACCTGATTCCAATATAGCAGGCAATATTTGTAAACCTATATTGCAGGACTATATATGTGTAAATATTTCTTTAAAATGATCTGATCTGTTAAACATTGTTGTGAGGAAACTGACTTTATGCTTTTGGTTTGGGAGTGCAGTCATCCTGGGTGAACTTTTTAAAAATCTAATATTCTAAGAACCAGAAAAATAAAAGCAAATAGTAAGAACTCAGGAGGCCTGATGGTATATTAATCTCTTCCAATATTTCCAAATTTGGTGTTGGCCTGAAATTGCCACGCTCAACCAGCAGGAATAGTCACTGCCACGCTGGGTGGAGAATGATTTTATTGTAATAGTAATAGCCCATAGACTTATAAATTGCTTTATAGTGCTTTACAGCCCTCTCTAAGCGGTTTACAGCATCAGCCTATTGCCCACAACAATCTGGGTCCTCATTATACTGACCTTGGAAAGATGGAAGGCTGAGATAACCTTGAGACAATCATGATCGAACTCCTGGCTGTGGGCAGAATTAGCCTGGAATACTGCATTCTAACCAATTCAAAAAAAAAAAATTGTAGGGCAAGTTTGGGAAGACCAGACCAGACTAATGTATATTTGAAAAGGGGTTATATGTGATAATTATATTGGCATAGACTGATTTAGGATGGGTGAATATGCTCTTTTGGTCCCTGGTAAATTCCTAGGGCTTAGGAATCAGTAAAATTTAGACTTACAATTTCACATGCTCCTTCTCTTCCCCTCAGGGGCTGGCACTTCATATAGCTATTACAGTTTAAGAGCTCTGTACATAATACCATCGAGTTATCTAGTTGGGGTGTTTATTTTCAATAGCAACAGCCACCAACATGCTAGACGATTTCTGCTAACGAAGCATTCACTATTACCATATATTACTAACCTTCTCTCTTTTTTACAGTCTTAAAAACTACTGATTCATAATCGCATAGGCTAGATGGATGGCTTATCATTTCTAGAGAATAGTTAAAATTACTGTAGATGAGATATAAGCAGGTCAGTAAAAAATAAGAATGGGTTCTTTCATTCCCTGTTTCAAAGGGCAGTTATCTGTTCCAGCATATTTAAATCCAGACGTTTTAATCAAAATATTTGAACATTAAATTGGCAGGTCTGTTTTGAAGCAATGGTGGTTTTATCTAATTTTTGAAATGGTAGGCGGTACTAAGTGTTTCCATCTTTCTCACAGCAGCCTCCCCAAATAGGCTCAAAACGGTGTAAGATTTTTCTCAAATACTGCTGCTTTGATATAACACTTCTTGACTGAGCACGCAATTATGAAATATTGCAAATTTATATGGTCAATTTAGGAAATGCTACCAAGGAAAATCAATGTCTATGGAGATTCCAATGTTTCAGGGCATTTTTTTTTCCTTCTGAAAAAAAGAAAAAGAAAAGAAAAGCAACAGTTTGGGCCATCCTGGTTTCTTTTATTTCAGTCTCTTTTTTTTCCCATTGGGGAAGGACAAACACTAACTTAATTTCAGATGGCAAATTACCAGTTGTCCCACCACAGATCTTTGGTGCGAGAAAAACCCAAATTCTCTCCCAGAAAGGGATCATAGTAAATTATAGTATTTCACATCTTTAAATGAGATAAAGCAATAGTTAATAAATAATTCACATAAAACCAATGCTATCTATGTGAACTTCTATGTCACAGCTTTTAGCATGGAACTATCACACAATTACCCCACCATGTATTGAATGTGAACTACGCCGTCCATTGGCTAGGCGGAAACGCAGGGGTGAAATCCAGCAGGTTCTAACAGGTTCTGGAGAACTGGTAGCGGAAATTTTGAGTAGTTTGGAGAACCGGCAAATACCACCTCTGGCTGGCCCCAGAGTGGGGAGGGAATGAGGATTTTGCAATATCCTTCCCCCAGGAGGGGAGGGAATGGAGATTTTACAGTATCCTTCCCCTGGAGTGGGGTGGGAATGGAGATTTTGCAGTATCCTTCCCCTGCCATGCCCACCAAGTCACGCCCACAGAACCGGTAGGGAAAAATTTTGGATTTCACCCCTGTGGAAACCTCTCTTCTCTAATAAATAAAAGCAAAAAAAAGGATGACTGGAGTCATTCTTGGAACTCAATTTCCTCTTGAATCTAAGCTCTAAAGATGGATTTTCATAGAAACATAGAATCATAGGGCTGGAAGGAGTCTTGAGGGCTCTTCTAGTCCAACCCATTTCCCAAGGCAGAAGTCCTTATACCATCCCAGACAAATGGTTATCCAATATTTTCTTGAAAATCTCCAGCAATGGAATGTCCACAACTCTGGGAGGCAAGCTGTCCTATTGATGAATCATTCCCACTGTCAGCAAATTCTTCCTTATTTCCTGTTCCCTGTGACATCCCTTCAAATATTGATGTATTGACAGCCCTTGAAATATTGGAAGACTGCTATCATGTCTCCCCTGAGCCTTCTCTTTAGTAGGCTATTCAGTTGTTAGGGGAGGAACAGGATTATAAATCAGTCATGAGACTCCAAGAACCTATAATGCTTCAATGAAGTGGTCCTTATTTGTCCACAGCTGCCTCTATTTGTTTGAATGAGTCACACTGGTTATGTAGCAGCACTATCAAAACCAGCACCTACTCCAACTATTGAAAGTGGGGACAGAAGTGCCATTCCTATGGAATAACCATACTATATAAAACAGACTCCAAAGTGGATTCTGGCTTCTATTTCTCTGCTTATCTTAGATTAGAATGGATGTCTTCTCATCTAAATGCAGGAGAGGTAAAAGGAGAAGGGATTGTAATTTTGAAAGTAACGTTCAGAAATTAAAACTACAGTAATGGCCAAAATTATGGAAACATTTTGGGAAAAGTGTATTTTCTAAAACTAGCTAATAGCACTACTTTTTTTGGGGGGGGGGAACTGTACTATAAAATTATATATCAATGGAAAGATAATTTAATCAAGAATGTAATGCAAAAACTTTTATGAAGGATTTGCTATTAGAATAGCAGTTGCAGTATAAAGAAGAAAAGTGAAATGTAGAAAAAACGAGATATACAAAAATTATCACATCAGTTAATACTTAGTTGGGTAATCTTTAGCATGAATTATGGCCTTACAACATCTTCCCATGGAGTGAACCAAGTCTTTTAGTTCTGCAGCTGTTATAATGTGAAACCAAGATTGAATGATTGCTTCTATTATCTGGGTTTTATTGCTGGGTCGCTTCTAATTAACAAATTTCTTTAGTCGGCTCCATAGATTTTTAATTGGGTTAAGGTCTGGGTTATTCCCAGGCCATTCCAACAATGGAATATGTTTGTCTTGAAACTCCAAACAAAAGTGGTGTTATTAGCCATCAAACCTCAAAAATACACTTTTCCCAAAAGATTTCCATAATTTTGGTCACTACTGTGGAGGTTCCTAACAGGAATGTAAGAAGATTCTTTCTGTACCAGGACAACATCCAAAAAACTTATAATCTTATATCCAGCAATAGTTAACTAGATGCTTCTATGATAGCTACAATATGGGAGCAACAGGCCTTCCCATGCTTTTTCTCCCTCTTCCCACCCTCAATCTGCACCCATTATTCAAAGATAATCGCTCAACTTTTTACAACCTGCCATTTCCCACAAGTTATGGCTTTAACTCCCAGAACTGCAGGCAAGCATAAAAAGCATCAGAATAGAGACAAGACTAGACTGTTTCATATTTTAAGCAGAAATTCCAACAATAGGTGTGACAGTTGTTGTTGGCTGTGGATGATACATGGCCCACAGAATATGAGCTATGGCTCCCATGATGGCAATCACTCTAGGATTAAGCTCAAGATAACTTTGCAATCTATATCAGGCTTTTCCTTCCTACTGTTTAAAGTGCGAACTCAAGAATTAGGAACTCAGGAGCCCAATGAAAGCTTCAAGGTGTTTAGAACTCCCATAGAATATACAGTAGGTAGTCATTGACTTATGAACACAACCGAGACCAGAATTTCCATTGCTAAGCACGGCAGTTGTTAAGGGAGTCACACCCAATTTTATAACCATTTTTGCCATGATAGTTAAGTGAATCACTGGAGTTATTAAACAAACCATGCAGTCATTAAGCAAATCTTGGTTTCCCCATTGAATTTGCTTGCCAGAAGCTAGCCGGGAAAGTCGCATGACCCCAGGATGCTGCAACCATTATAAATACTGTATATATGCCTGTTACCAAGAGCCCAAATTTTGATTATATGACCTTGGGGATGCTATGACAATCGTAAGTGGGAGGAGTGGTTGTAAATCACTTTTTTCAGTGCCTTTGAATGGTTACTAACGAATTGGTTGTAAGTTGAGGACTACTTGTATGGAGCTAAACTTATATGAACTCAGATTAATTTAATTTAAAACCAAGATTCTAGTTCATAAAATTAGAAAGGCACACTGTAGAAAAAATATAAATGATTTTGGGAAAAGAATTGATTCTTTAATCAAGATGTACTTTTATTTCTGCGTTATTAGAAAACCAGGCTACCAATTTTTTAAAACATTTTTCACTTACCACCACTATTGTGTGAATTAAAAAAAAACATTTATTATGTAAATATGTACTGTAAATAGATCTCAAAGGAATTGAATTAATACACTTCTGCACTTTGCTCATCTATCCATATTTTTTTCCCTAGAATAACAATGTATTTTTGTTCCTGCTATAATAATTTTCCTCCTATGCAAACAACATTCATTTATGGAAAATACTTCCATTTGCATCTGTATGTTGATTTTCATAGTAAACAATGCACCTAAGCTTGCTTGAGAGAGAGGCTTAATGGAAGAGTTATTGAAGCAACATGAATGTAATTTGAGGAAGGAAGGAAGGAAGGAAGGAAGGAAGGAAGGAAGGAAGGAAGGAAGGAAGGAAGGAAGGAAGGAAGGAAGGAAGGTAGGTCATTGGTTTTGAGCAAAGTTACTGAAAATGGACAGCCTTCGTAATGCCCTGCCTGAAAACAACAGGCTGATGAATCTACTAAGAATCCTCAGAATAGTTGGTTGTTGCTCTTTAACTAGACTTCTGTTGCCAATCTCCCAGTTGGCTTTCTTTGTTGCAGGAAAGCCGCAGAAGGTTTGCCAAAATGAAAACATTCTTTCCACTGCCCTTGCAAATGTGCCACATATCATAAATGCAGGCTATCTCAATTTTATGGGAAACTTGGAGAAGAGGGGGGGGGAGAAAAATTAAAAAGGGGAACTTCCAAGGGGGTTGTTGTTTCAAAAAAACTGACTTAATCCAATTTCATCCAAATTAAGAAATGCCTTTGAAAGTAAATAGAGAGTTGTCAACATTAATCCCGTAAAACTTGAGAGGGGAATTTTAAAAACAGGTAACTTTGCTCTGATAATATTTATAGCACCGAATATCTGCAGAAGGAAAAGATAAGACCTAAAAGTCAGGCTAGTTCAGACCACATGGTTATTAAATGCACCATTCCCTTCCCACCGTGGTTACCAGATACTGTGCTCCCAGCATGTCATTCAAAGATTCAGGTGTGGTCCTGAGTAGAAATTAGGCAGTTCTGATTTACCCTAATTGATAGCAGCTTTCCAGGGTTTCAGACTAAAGACTTTCTTAGGGGTGTCTGAGATGTTTTTGTAATCCTCCCTCATTGTTCGACTCAAGCAATGTTTCCCTTTTTGTTGCGTTGGCAACAAATCTTCTCCCTTTTCATCAAGGGTCATCATCTTTTACTCTCGACAAATCATTGAGTTCTGTCAGCATGCCAATGCTTCCATCTTGTTCAAACATTGCATCTTATCTTTCAGCTACTCAAGGAAAATGATTTCTTTCCCCTCCATATTGCTGCCAGATTTCTGAGAAAATTTACACAGAGAAATTCCTTTGGAGACATCATTCATCACAAGTATCCAGCCACAGGTAGACCAGCCCCATCTGTCTTAAATCAATACCACCTGATTTAAAAGCAGAATGCTAAACAAAATCTAATTTGGACAAAACTTGATTGATAGGTCAAGGTTGTAAACTAGAGTGGGAAGTTGGAAAAAGCTCACAGAACATGGCAAGGGTGAACAAATTCCATACCGAGACTATGAGGTGAACATGGATATTGTCATGTAATTGCTACGAGTTAATCTCAGATCAAGAGAGTGTTTACTTTTTGCTTCCCATACAGGCAGCTTCTTAGTACATTACTTTATAATCACCCTGATTTTATAATCCTCACCCTTTCAATTATGAAGGAGCACATCCCTCAAGACCCATGATGGGGAATACGACATCTCTACTCAAGTCGGTTCTTATTTCTCTGCAGCTGCTGATCTCCTTGGAGCATTTTAGATGCCTTGTGGCTAGCAACCACCAACTCAAGGGACTACAGTTAGCGGGAGCAACCGATGAGCTAACTAATAACGCTGCTATTTTAGTGAGTTTTCTCCTGGGATTGACGTCTACAACTCCAATCCCTGAGTGGTTTGCTAGTAATGAGAATCCCTGTTTGTAAAGATACAACTGTATAAATCTTTACATACTGATGTGGGAAATTGGAGAGCTCTACCTCTTTTTCAATTCCAGAGATAATAAATGCCTTTTGACCTTACAATCATGTTCACATGACCCCCATCCCCATTCATCAAGTATAAGGAATGACAGTTTTAATAAACTATTTTAATGGGGGTCTGCCACTCAAATTAGAATAGAATAGCTTAACTCCCTCTTCTTTGTGGAAGCCCCTCAGATATTGGAAGACTGCTATCATGTCTCCCCTAGTCCTTCTTTTACTTAAACTAGACATACCCAGTTCCTGCAACCATTCTTCATATGTTTTAGCCTCCAGTCTTCTAATCATCTCTAGCCAGCTTGCTGTTCATTAAATCTACTTACAGCAATGCTGTAAGTAAGAAACATCATCAATACTAAGAGTAAGGAGAAAATGTGCACATTTGGTGAATAATTTTAAAATGTGGATTAAGTGATAGTCTGAAGAGATGTGTTTATACATCTCGGAAGAGGGATTATAAAGTTGTAATTATCTGCTGAAGAGAAAGTGGGAAGTCATCTTTTATAACATTTCCTCTTTCTTTCCCTTAGGCTTTTCTTTTGCTTTATGTAAAATTCTTACTAAATATAAATAATTTTTTAAAAAGAATGCCAGTCAAAGCACCAAGATGCATACTGATACTATTAAACTATGAGTCCAAGAATTGCCCAAATGGGTACAAGTTTGTAAATTAGAGTATATGTTGTATGTGTGTGTTTTAAGAAATGGTTAAATTCTTCATACAATTTACAATCAGCAGGCAGATTAACTAAAGGAAATCTCCATGGAAAGAGGCAATCCAACTTTGATACCACATGCAAAACATAAGCAGTAACACATTGCCACCAACACACTTGTAGATCGATTTATCAGGATGCAACAGAAATAGAACACAAAAGTATATGGATCTTGTCCTCATCCAAGAAAGCAAACCCCAACAATTGATAATCAAACTTTTTCAGATGATTCAATTGCAAACCTAACACCATTTTAGCAAGGTGCAACTCCAATACAAATGTGTCTTAGAGAAAGCATTTTGCTGTTATAAAAAACCACAGAGTAGATCTCTCAAAGCCTCCTTCCTCAGGTGGTTTATTGTTACACTAATATGTAGTGTATTGTACACTAATATCAGTCATACAATAAAAGATGTAAAAATGATTCGCTAAACTATGAAATCCCCAAACCACTGAGAAAGCTCAAGTTACTAACAAAAATACACTACAGGATGAGAAAAGATGGTCACGAGGGTAAGTTCTCCAAAAATGACTAAGCCTCCTTTCAGGTGCTAGAATGAGGCTATGCCACAGGTCTCGACTCATCAAATGGTGAGGACCTGTAAATGTTTTTATCATTGTCCTATCTCAAAAGAAGATAAACTGGCATATTTAAGAGGAGGCTCACCTGCCAGAAAGCCCAGGACATTGTCCACATAGAAAACATGACAGGAGAGTACAATATACTTCCTGTATTGTTTAGATAGTACATGTTTAGTGCAGGACTGGGCTTCAAAAATTTTAGCTAGGGGTTCTCTGCCCGGTTGCTGGGTGGCCATGGCCATGGTGGCCGTGGCCTAGTCGGCCTCCTGCACCATGGCAGGGTGGGTGTTTTTGCCCTCCCCGGGCTCTAGAGGCCTTTCTCGAGACTCTGGGAGGGCGAAAATGGCCTCCCTAGGCTCCAGAGGCCCTCTGGAGGCCAGACACAGGCCCATTTCCAGTCTTCCCAAACTTCCGGTAGGCCCGTTTTTCACCCTCCCTGAGCCTCCGTATGTGCCCTGCGCTTACCTGTATCTAAAACGGGCTGCATGAGGACTCCTGGGAAGGGGGGTGGGGTGGGCAGCCAGGAGTGGGATTTGGGGGTTCTCCGAACTGCACAGAATCTTAGCTAGAGGTTCTCCCAAACCCCTGCGAACCCCAGCAGCCCACCCCTGATTTAGTGGAAATCCCTCTTCCCAACTCCCACCCCTTTTTTTCCTCTTGAATTGTGGCTGATTCTAAAGTCTCTTGGAATGCTGCTTGGAATTATAAGACGAATTCACAGTGAGAATTAGAAAACTCCCATTTTGTTTTTTTAGTATCAGGCAATCTTAAGAGCCACGTGCACAAAATCATACTGAGCTATCTATTCTGGAAGAATGCTGCTACATTTAGGCCTTCTTTTATAAGTCGACAAGTTTGCAACATCTCTCTGTTAACGGTGGGATAGGAAGTTTATCTACAAGTTCACAAGACAGTCCCAGATAAATAAGGATGCATAGCACGGGATCAAAGCCCAAACCCTTAGATTGCTTAATTAAGGATTAAAAGACAGGAAGTAAAGAAGGTGGCGTTTTGCCTTTGGCAAGCATGTTCTCCAGATTTACATGCAGCCTCTGAATGAAGAACAAGTTGCGTTCCCTATCTCTGTCTTTAACCCGACTTTGTATTTAAATCAGAACTTGTACGTACAAACGGACTGCCTGTTACTACAGATAGCAGATGGAATTTTCCCCTCCTCGAACAGAGAAAGTGCTGAAGCTATGCAATGCTTTCAGGAACTGATGAAACGGTGCATTTGTAACATACAGCCTGTTTTCATTGATTATCAGCAATTCCTGTAAATATTGTGTGGCTTTCAACGCTTCATTGACTCAAGAAAGAAGAAAGCAATCTGCCATTTTTAACAATAGGTAGCCTGTTTGCATCTACAGATTGTCCCTAAATCAGATGGTTTTAAATCCTGGACTGCCTGTATTTCAGTCCTGTAAAACAGTGGCCCAAAACCTTTTGGGCACCAGGAACCAGAGGTGAAATGCTACTGATTCGCTCCTGTTCGAGTGAACCGGCAGTGATAAAAACTACCGGTTTGGGCGAATAGGTAGTAAAAGAATGCTTTAAAAAAGTAAAAAAAAAAAAAAAAAGGTTCTGACGATCACACGGCACAGCTGTGATCGTCTGAACTTTTTTTTTTACTTTTTAAAAGCATTTTTTACTACCTATTCACCCAAACCGGTAGTAAAAAAAATCCTTTAAAAAAAGTTTTTTAAAAAGTTGGCCACGCCCACCCAGTCACGTCACCCACCAAGCCACGTCCACCAAGCCACGCCCACAGAACCATTAGCAACAAATTTTACATTTCACCACTGCCAGGAACCAATTCTGTAAAGGGTGGTTTTTCCATGGACTGAGCGGGGGAGGGGGGGAGGAGATATTGTTTTACATGCTGCCTTAGATGCAATGCACGCATGGATGGGGCTTCGGATGGGGCTTGCGTAGCCCAGTTCCTAGCAGGTTGCAGACCAGTGCCAGGCTGCAGTCCGGGGTTTGGGGACCTCTGTTGTAAAGTTATGGATTTCAGAAACAATGTTACTGAAAATAATAAAATTATCAGAAAATTATGACTTACAGCATTCAATGGGGTTGGATGCAACTTGCAAAGAAACTATCCGACCACTAGATTCAGGGATGTGCACGCGGAACACCAATCGCACACGAGTATTCTTTCGGCCAATATCTGTTTCTCCTTTCCGTAATTCAATGTCTGCATTCCTCAGCTTGAGAATTCCTGCGCAGTCAATGCTATGAAACAAACAAATAAGTGAATAATCCTTGTCTAGTGACATCAGTACTTTTACACACATACCCCATTGCATTTGCAAACTAAGCACTCCCCACTCCTGAATTAATGTCAGTTTTTGTTTCTCTGATTATGATTACAGATTTAATAGTCCAGGTATGCTTGGCTTCTTTCTATGGAATCTCAACAAGGGGCTGGCTGATTCTCTACCTTCCCTGAGGGAAAATGGACCACTGTAGCTCTGCAAGAGTATGGATTTAAGCTTACCTCTGTTAGCTTACAACCCTGGCAATCAAACAAGGTTCCAAAGCATGTCAATGCAAGTAATTCCAACTGGTTTATTCATGGAAATTCTTTATATAATCCTAATCTGGAAATCAGTTGATACCAATGGACCATTCCGATAGTGCTGGCTGATTCAAACATCCCTAAGTCTACAACTCTCCATTATTCTAGGGCAGTGTTTCTCAAACTTGGTAGCTTGAAGATGGGTGGACTTCAACTCCCAGAATCCCCAAGCCAGCAGCACTGGCTGGAGGATTCTGGGAGTTGAAGTCCACCCATCTTCAAGCTTCCAAGGTTGAGAAACACTGTTCTAGGGAATATATTGCAGTGAGTTTTCAGTCTTTTTCTTCAATATTTTTCTTAGCAATGTCATTATCCCTCATGGAACAATGATTCACTGCAGTCTTGATATTTTCTAAATTTAGTTTTCTTACTATAGGCATTTTGTTTCTAGACCAGGGGTGTCAAACTCACGTAGTCACGGCGTCGTCACGTGACATATCGGGACTTTTCCCCCCTTCGCTAAACTGGGTGTGGACATGGCCAGCATGTGACACATCTGGCCCGCAGACCAGGAGTTTGACAGCCCTGTTCTAGACCATCAAGAACCTATAGTTCAACCCTGAGCTACATAGATTCTCCAAATTTGCAAACACTTCAGCAAGTAGCATTACTGTAGCTATACTGTTGCTTCCATCCCTCCCTCCCTCCCTCCATCCATCCAAAAGTGAATGCTCAGTATAAGACATTAGGGGGGCAGATCTGGCCTGTGGGGTGCTTAGATCTGGCCCGCGGGGCCACCCTGGAAACATCGAAGGACCAGCCCGCAGTCCCTCTGCCAGCGAAAACAGAGCTCGGGAGGGCCGCATGCAGCCCTCCCAAGCTCTATTTTCACTGGCAGAGGGTTGCAGGAGGCCATCACAGCCCAAAACAGAGCTTGGGAGCCCATTTACACTGGCAGAGCCCTCAGGTTCCACAGGCACCCCCGACACGAGTGCCGTTGAGCTGGCCACGCCCAACCTAGCCACGCCCACCCAGGCCCCCAAGGTCAAGCACAACCCTGATGCGGCCCTCAATGAAATTGAGTTTGACATCCCTGTACTAGACCATTTGATGCTCGTCTCAGTTCAAAACTTACAAGGGAAAGAAGTCAATTCAAATGCTAACTCATGTTGGGAAGAGGCTGATTAATTGAAATGTCTCCTTCTCCCAAGGACTGGCAAATCAGAAAGTTCTCCTGGTGCAGAAATCAGAGTATCTGATGATCAGGGATTTGCACTAAAAGGACTCTCCAGTTATGGGCCTTGAGATGGAGTTTCCCCCCAAAAAAATGAAATTATTTTTTCAAAACTGGTGAGTTATGTGTCTATTCTGCTAACAAGATCTCCAGTAGAAAATGATCTTTCCCCTAATGGGCAACCTCTGTTAAGGGATTGAAGATGATCCTTTCTGCACTCACTTGAATTATTCTACTACTGAACTGCAGTACATGTATATACCATGGAAAAGCAAAGAGGGCTTACACTTGAAAGTTTTCTCTACAAATTAAATACAGGCATCTTTTACATTAATCGTGTTAAGTTCTCCTCTGTTGCTATCTTACAACATTTTGTAATATAGAACCTTACGTTGCTTTCATGTTGTTTTTTGGCTCCAGAGGGATTTCCAGCACTTTGGTGTTGCCAATGATTTTCTCAAAGCTGGTGGTAGTGACTGTTTTCCCTGTGATGCGATGGACTTGGTAAAAAGCATGTGGTTTAAGAATCCTCTCATCTGCTGTTCCAATGAAGATCTGAAGGCCCAAGGGCTTGTGGTCCACATAACCATGAAGCTGGCAAGAGAACAAACCATTTACACAATTATCTCAACGACAAATAGAGCAAGAATTGAAATGTCTTAGCAATATCAGATAAAGAACACAAAAGCTTATAACAGCTCATCTTATTCCCTGCGTGGCTAAGAATCACCTCAAAATAAACAGGCAGGAAATTTTTATAATTAAGAAAGATGGTTCTTTTCCTTCCCTTCAGGCTAAAATCGTTTTGCATACAAAAGACCATGGATAAATTAACTAATGAAGAATACTGAGCAAATAATATTATTATCTCTTGCGGCTTTGTTTGGCAAGACTGAAATATGACTATTCCCGATTTATTTTCCAAAAATGAGATGAGTGATAGTTCCAATAGGAACTGTTTTGAAGTTTCCAACCTTATGCTACTTGGTAAAATGTTTGCTCTTAGCATCTTTGCAGTCTTCATAATTGGGATGTAACCAGGGGTGGGATTCAAAAATTTTAGCAAGGGGTTCTCTGCCCGGTTGATGGGTGGGTGTGGCCATGGTGGACATGGCTAGTTGGCCTCCTGCACCACCACAAGGGGGGGGCTTTTTGCCCTTCCCGGGCTCCGGAGGCTTTTTCAGCCTCTGGGATGGCGAAAACAGCCTTCCATGCTCCGGAGGCCCTCTGGAGGCTGGAAACAGGCCCATTTCCGGCCTTCCCGAACTTCTGGTAGGTGTTTTTCACCATCCCCGAACCTCCGTGCACGCCCTGCACTGCATCCGAAATGGGCCACGTGGGGATTCCTGGGAGGGGAAGGGCGGAGTGGCTGGGGCCAGCCAAGAGTGGGATTTGGGGGTTCTCCGAACTGCACAGAATCTTAGCTAGAGGTTCTCCTGAACCCCTGCGAACCCCCAGCAGCCTACCACTGGATGTAATTTATTAAACTGCACAGAATCATCAACCATTTTTAAAATGTCTTTCAAAATAAAAATGATTTGGCTAGATTCTATAAGCTCACTTAGACACCTCTGCACTATATGTGTATATGATTGGGGGGGGAATGCGGGGGGGGGGGGGAGGGAGAGAGTGAAGCCATTGTATCAAAGGGGAAAAGAAAGTAGCTATAACTTCCCTATTATGAGAAAAAGATCCTTGCATGTACACAGAATTATTATGACTGTTAAACATAAGTGTCTAGGCATTGGTAAAAGTGAAAGCATCAGTGAAATTAGAAAGAGAGAGAAAAGCTACAATAATTAGTCAGTTAATGGCTACAATTCATTAATCAAAGACATTTTGCTCACCTAAAAATGAAACCAAAATCAGTCAGATTATAACCATTATAGATCTTGATTAGCATTTCCAGTCTTCATTGTGGGCTCTTTGTCATGACCACATTATTGAATATGCCTCCAGAACTCAGCTCAGCAGAAAAGCAATTTTTTAAATTTATATTTTAAAACCACACAGTAGCTGAAGCTCTCAGGGTAATTACAGTAAAGCACACTAAAAATACAATTTGAATTAAAAAAATATACAATAGGATGCAAAATAAAAATATCAGATAAACTGGACTGATTATTAAGACATGTTAACAGTGTTCCAGAATAATATTATTCTATGCTGCAGAATTCCGGGAGTTGAAGTCCACACATCTTAAAGTCGCCAAGTTTGAGAAAACCTATGTTATAAGATAAGATAGCCTTTGTTGTCGCTTTTTTCTGTGAACACACTGGCACACATTAAAAATGAAATTCTTAATGTTATATGGAGAGATTCTGGCTAAGGCCCCTACAAAAGCCAGATTCTCTACCTCCCTTGCAGCCCAAGCCAAAATGGCCACAGAAGGCACTATCCAGTGACCAGAGAGAAGAGGGCAGCATGGTGAAATGGCCAAATGCAGTGCCAGATTGCACCATCACCCACGTCGTCAGTGAGGCATCACAAAATGTACAAATGACAAAACTTGAGTCAAGACAAAAGGCAAAACACCTTAAAACTCAACTGCTCAAATCATGTACATAAGCTGTCTATGGCTAGGGATGAGATAAAAGTTGCATCGGAGGATATATAGGGACTAGGGAAACTTGCCACTGCCATCTTGCTGCAGTCAGCTTACCGTGAGACAACTAGCTGAGGCCAACTCTTTAGAATAGAATAGAATAGAATAGAATAGAATAGAATAGAATAGAATAGAATAGAATAGAATAGAATAGAATAGAATAGAATAGAATAGAATAGAATAGAATAGAATAGAATAGAATAGAATAGAATAACAGAGTTGGAAGGGACTTTGGAGATCTTCTAGTCTAATCCCTGCTTAGGCAGGAAACACTATACATTTCAGATCTAATCTCTGATTAATTGTTCTATTATTATTATTATTATTATTATTATTATTATTATTATTATTAGTTGTTGTTGTTGTTGTTGTTGTTTGATTTATATGCCGCCCTTCTCCGGAGACTCAGGGTGGCTTACAATGCTTTTTAAGCAATAGCCTTCATACTTTTTGTATATACCTGCTTAGTAGGGCTTTTGCCCCCCTCCCCCAAGTGGTGTTCTATTTTATACAAAGTCAGCTTATTGCCCCCACAAACCGGGTCCTCATTTTACCTACCTCGGAAGGATGGAAGGCTGAGTCAACCTTGAGCATGGTGAGAATTGAACTCGCAGTAATTGTAGGCAGTTGGCAGCTAAATACTACTTTTAACAGTAGTTTAGACCACTGCACCACCAGGCTCTTGTTCTAACTGTCAGGAAATTTCTCCTTAGTTCTAACTTGCTTCTCTCCTTGATTAGTTTCCACCCATTCTTGTCCTACCCTCAGATGTTTTGGAGAATAGCTTGACTCCCTCTTCTTTGTGGCAACCCCTGAGATATTGGAACACTGCTATCATGTCTCCCCTAGTCCTTCTTTTCATTAAGCTAGACATACCCAATTCCTGCAACCATTCTTCATATGTTTTAGCCTCCAATCCCCTTTGTTGCTCTTCCCTGCACTCTTTCTAGGGTCCCAACATCTTTTTTACGTCATGGCACAGGACAACTCACCGCAGGTCAATCCATGTGGGACAATTCAACACAATAAATGTTATCCGCCACTGTTTCTTTAACATTATTTCCATTTTTGTCAGTGCAAATAATGCCGAAGAAATAGTAGCATATAATATTTATTGCATTAAGTTATCCTTAATGCAATAAATTGTCCCCACAGCGAGTTGGCCTCAGCGCGTTGTCCCATTCCGTGAGTAGAGCCATATTTACAAGCCTTAAATCAGAATTAAAATATTCCGAAATATCACTGCACAAAGACATTGGAAAGAACCACTATATGAAGCAGAAGTTGAATTCTCATAAACAAATGCTGGGTTGTTCCCTGAAATAGAATAGAATAGAATAGAATAGAATAGAATAGAATAGAATAGAATAGAATAGAATAGAATAGAATAGAATAGAATAGGATAGGATAGGATAGGATAGGATAGGATAGGATAGGATAGGATAGGATAGAATTGAATTGAATTGAATTGAATTGAATTGAACTGAACTGAATTGAATTGAATTGAATTCTTTATTGGCCAAGTGTGATTGGACACACAAGGAATTTGTCTTTGGTGCATATTGAATCTCTCCATTGTTTTTCTGAGGAAAACAATAACAACAGTAAAACACTTCAAGACAGGACATCTAGAATCTTTCTTATAATGCAAGGAAAAACTTCAAAGCTAACTTTGAAGGCTTAATTTGCAAAGGTAAGGCATTAGCCAAAGGTTTTGGAAGTTTACATTTCCAGTTTACAGAACATTTCCTGCTTTTCAATAGCTGGAAATAATCTAGCAGAAAAAGAAATAATCTGTAATTATGATTAGATCAAAACCAAGGAAGTTTGTATGTGTGTGTGTGTGTGTGTGTGTGTGTGTGTAATTTATCATGTGGGTGTACAATATATAAATACACCACACAGAGACCATACCTATGTCGAGAGAAGAGATGCTTATATTAGTACATAAAATAAACAAGTAAATGAAGTTTGTGCATAGAAAAAGTAGTCGCAGCTTAGAATGCAAGAAAATAAGACTGCAGTAAAAAGGAGTTAAAGATAGCATTACAGTTGGCGAAACCTAGTCACAAATCAGGCCCCATAACACCCCGTTCAATCATAGTTTTTTGTCTTGCTTTTTCCTTCCAGAGAATTCAAAAACAGACTTGGAGTGGCGATGGACGTGCCAAGCACCCAACAGTACATATTTCAAAACTTAGATAATGTATTCAATTTAGCGACGTCAAATTATGGAGACCCAGCAAAGAATATACCTCTTGCTTTCTGAGGTAGGCTCCATTCAAAACTACACATACACACAAAGGCAACTCAGGCCGATGCATGAAACCTAAAATATATTTCAAGCATTATGGTGTTCCAATACTTTACATAAATCAGTTGATCTGTAGAAAATGCTTGTCCAACAATAATAGGCACGATGGCTCAGCAGTTAGAGATGCTGAGCTTGTTAGCTAGAAAGCTGACATCCTGGATTCGAGACCCGAGCGCCATGTGATGGGGTGAGCTCCTGTTACTTGTCCTAGCTCCTGTCTATCTAGCAGTTCCTAAGCATGCAAGTAGATAAATAGGTACCACATATGTGGGATAATAACAGCATTCCATACGCCTCAGTGTTTATGTAGACTATGGAAGTGTCTTCAGACAATTCTATCAACTAAGAAATAGAGATGAGCACCGTTCCCTAGAATTGGACATGACTGGAAAGGGGAAACCTTTACTTTTACCTTTAGTATGCAACACCTCTGCCTAACTATTTGGATCTCAATGCTCAGTAAAGTCTAGTGTATCCTGACGTCTGTGTCAGATTCCAAAATTATTGCTTTCTCTCTCCCTTGGCCTTGATCTATACTTAGCAGAAGCCACCTTTCCACAAAGTCCCTGATATGACACTACTCTGATGCAGCTGATCTCGTGGATAACCCAACCATTGTTATTCAACAACCTCTCACTGCTGCTTTTCAGTACACTATGTTGGTTTGACAACATAGAACAGACTGACAGGAGACCTTTTTCGAAGACTTCCCATTAAAATATGAAGCCAGCCCTGCAAAACAAGATTACATAGAGCTGTCAAGTCATTTTACGTTGAGTGCAATGACTTTTGCTGTTGATCTACTGTGAAATGCAGTCACACGTTGCATGTTCTGTAGAAAAGGTTTGAGAGGATGCACAAATAACTTGTGCTTCCTGTCTCTCCCAGGTTTTGAGAAATGACAGGAAATGCTCGCACCCATCCTTTGCGTGAAGCTCAGAAACAGAGGAAGAGGAAGCACAGGTCAATCACAGAAAAAGGTACACCATTATGGACCTAAATATTGTCTCTCTCCAAGTACAATCCCGGTACAGGAAAAGTACAATCCCCTTTGGGAGAAGCTGAAGTTGTCTAGGAGTGGTGTCTCTTATTTAAAATGTCACTTTCAGGTTGAGTGAATTTGCAAGATGGGCAACCTTAAAAGCCATTGTGACAAACAAAAACTCAAACCTACCCAAACAAACAATACAACAGAACATTAGGAAGAAATTTAACCTTTCCTTAATGTGAACCTATGATCCTGGGAAAGCAGAGTTGAAATCTATTCTTAAAGCTGCAAAACAGCTACAACTTCTTGAAAGCTTGGCATAGTTGTGTAGAGACTGTCCCAAGATTTCTAGGCCTGCAGCCGGGCAGTGATGTGTCTCGTGTGTGCATAGCCTTTCCCAGAAGATCACAGGACAACCTCAAAACAGTCGCACCAAGCTTCTGAGCAGTTGTGGCTACTTCAGAAGCGGATATAGAGCAAAGTACCTCATGGAATGATTTACACAGCCCTAATAAATATATACATATCTTTGATCTACCTGGCTAACTGTATCCTTAAGGTAGTGTAAATCACATTTAACATCTCCTTTCTCTCAGGAATTCAGAATCACACGTTCAGTCCCACCTCTTGCTGATGTTACTAATCTTCTAATTGCTTCCCTCAGAATTTCTTTCCACAAAGACCTGAATGACAGAGGTGTGTGGGAAGGGGGCAAATGCTATGCTAGCAGACACATCAAAAGTTAGAAAGCCACTTCCTAGTCTTGAAAGTACAGAGGCCATACAAAACCTAACGTTGTCTGACCAAGAACGGAGACCTTCTCAGCTCTGAAGGGAGTTAAAACATAGGGACTGCCTTTTGATATATTTTCTATCTTCCTTGAAATACTTTTTTCCCCTTTAAACTCTCTAAAAACTCTTTCAAGCCACATCCGCAGTAACAGCCATACTGTGGCCATTGCCTCTTTGGAAAACCTAAAGTCCCATGAGCCAAAATGAAGGTTTACAAACAATATATTGTAGATTTTGAGGTTGGGAACGGCCTGTAGTTTAGAACTTCCTAATTTGCCAAAAAAACTATTATTAACAGCTTGACTTAAGGAACTCCAAGGTGCAACAAAAAAATCCCCAAAAATTTTTGGATTTTTAGTTTTTCATCAAATGATTATCTACCATCAGAAATTTAAAAAGGAAATGACAACATACATCCCAAATCACCTCCCCCAAATGAAATGGAGGACTCCATAAAATACATGTTTGGATTAAAAACTGTTTCCTACTGTTTTGACGCTGATGGTGACAGGCCGAAACAAAACTTTATCAAATGTATTTAAACAAACAAGTTTTTCAAATGTTCATGGCAATCTTTCTCTATGCAAATATTTATGTATCCTGTATGCGGTGTATTTTTGGAGGAAGTAAAAGGAGCCCTGGGTTTATTTAAAAAGTGAGCTGAGCATAAAAACGCTCAGTAAAGAATAACAGCAGCTTTTGAATTGGATTTCATTACGTGAAGCATAACAGAGCCAGAATTCCTGTGCAGACTCCAGACCAGAGAATATCTCTTTCATTATTAACACTCACAATTACAAATCAAGCCATTCTATATTTCTCACATCACTGAAAATTGAAAGCAGATGATCTACCGCATAGCCAACCATCTAGCTGAAAGGGAACTTGATGGTCTAAGACACGGTAAATTTGTTTTCAATTACTTGGTCCACATTTAAAAAAAAAAAAATCTTGATTAAACTGTACAAAGCAGAGCAGGGCAAGGAGATCAGAGCACAGAAACATCAAGCTAATAGCATCTATGGCTTTTTTTTTTTAAAAAAATTCTTTTTCTTTGTTCTCTATTTTAACAGTCAGCAGGAGGTATCTCTGCCTAGATTAATCCACCACCACCATCACTACCTACCCCCTTCCCCAGAAAAAGACCACATGCAATTTCTAGATTGGCTGGCAGCATTCCACAGTCTGCTTAATGAAGAAGAACCCACGAGACATGCAGTCTTTGGAACCCATTTTGCTTTCACAAATCTAGCATTAAATATTCAAAAGCTAACCCGCCCACCCACCTACCCCGAAAAAAAAAATTATATCCTTTGTATGAATTTAAGAAAGACAAGGGGACAAGCCTGCAGGTTTTATTTGTGCAAATAACTTCATTAACTTGGTACACAGTTCTTACACATGTGCTAACAGACTGGATTCACCCACAAAAATGTGGATTTCGTCATTAAACCAGCATAAGAGTTTGTGGTTTATGATTCATAAAATCTCTTTTGGCTTGTCCCGGACCAAGCTCTCTTTTATGATAAATAATTTTTTTATAAAATATTTAAAACGGTCTTTCAATTCAGAATGATTAAAAAAAATACATGTGATGTTCCTACTAAAAACCTTCCTAGGCTCTGTCCAAAGAGGAACTCTGGGAGCATCTATTTGAGGGAACCCCCAGCTTTGGATTCTCCTCAAGGGAGAGAGAGTGAAATGACGACTTTAAGATCTCCATGTCTAAGAGCTTCCTGAAAATCATTATTTTCAGATTGCAGAGTTGACTTTGAAGCCTGCCATGAGAAGTGTCTCAAAGCAGTACACAACATGATAGCAATATTCTAGTATTTGAGGGGCTGCCACAAAGAAGAGGGAGTCAACCTATTCTCCAAAGCACCGGAGGGCAGGACAAAAAACAATGGTTGGAAACTAATCAAGGAGAGAAGCAACCTGGAATTAAGGAAAAACTTCCTAACAGTGAGAACAATTAACCAGTGGAACAACTTGCCTCATAGTAAAATTACAATGCACAACTATGAAGATCTGAAGCAAAACCTACAATAATTTCTAGGCAGCTATTTAAAAATATCTAAAACAACATAAATTGCAAAATGTCTTCCTAGCTAACAAAGATGATACAAGGAGAGAACCAATCTTGAACTAAGGAGAAACTTCCTAACAGTGAGGACAATTAACCAGTGGAGCAGCTTGTCTTCAGAAGTTGTGGATGCTTCATCACTGGAGGTTTTTAGGAAGAGACTAGACAGTCACTTACAGTATCTGAAATGGTATAGGTTTTCCTGCTTGAGCAGGGAGCTGGACTAGAAGACCTCCAAGGTCCCTTCCAGCTCTATTCTCTAAACATTAAAGATTATGCAAGGACAGCTGTGCACAGATGAATGTTGATGAATTAAAGCAATCCTTAAAAAAATAAATAAAGGTGGACTAAGTCTTACTGCCAGAAACCTACTAAACTACAAGGTTGTGAGAAGAGCCTGAGTAGCATAGGAGGCTAATGCCTCCTACTAAGGCAGCATTTAACATCCAGCTGCCTGCAATTACTGCGAGTTCAATTCTCACCAGGCTCAAGGTCGACTCAGCCTTCCATCCTTTCTAAGGTGGGTAAAATGAGGACCCGGTTTATGGGGGCAATAAGCTGACTTTGTATAAAAATATACAAAAGTATGAAGGCTATTGCTTAACGCCTTGTAAGCCGCCCTGAGTCTCCGGAGAAGGGCGGCATATAAAAATAAATAAAAATAAAAAAATAAAAATAAAAATAAAAAAGAATGCCATGAACTGATCTTGATTATTAGCTAACAAACAGAAGTATCCATATATTTTTCTTGGGAAGAAGTGGAAATTTCCTGACAGTGAGAACAATTAAGCAGTGGAATGGCCTGACTTCAGAAGTTGTGGGTACTCCATCACTGGAGGCTTTTAAGAAGGGCATCCATTTATTTAGGATGGTATAAGGACTTTGAGTAGGGGGCTGGACTAGAAGACCTCCAGGGTCCCTTCCAACGTGGTTATTTTGGTTGGTCATTGCCTTCTTCCAGGGCTTTTTGACTTCTCATTCTAGGTTAGAGCTTTGGAATTTTCTTGTAGTCTTTCAACAAAGTACTACCTAAGTCCAATCTACCTTTGCTTTTTTGAGAACAGCCAAATGATGCCATTTTTTTAAAAAAATTGATTTATATGCCGCCCTTCTCCGGAGACTCAGGGCGGCTTACAGTGCGTTAAGCAATAGCCTTCATACTTTTGTATATTTTTATACAAAGTCAGCTTATTGCCCCCACAACTGGGTCCTCAATTTACCTACCTTAGAAAGGATGGAAGGCTGAGTCAACCTTGAGCCTGGGGAAATTCGATCTTACTTTAATTGCAGACAGCTGGTGTTAAATTATAGTGCTTAGTCTGTTGAGCTATCATTTGCCAAGATAGCAAGAGTTAAACACACACACACACACACACATCATGTTTTTGCTGAAACAAAATTTGGCTAAGGGAAGAAGGAAAGCAGACATTTAAATCAGGACTGGGTTTTGGGCAACAAATGGCTCAGAAATTCCTGAAAACCTAGGCAAAACTTTCCTGTCAGTTTGAAAGTAATCTTCATCTTTGGGACTTTCAAAATTAATTACTCACAGAATTACTGGCATACCTTGGAGATATTGCAGATTCAGTTCCAGACCACCACAATAAGGTGAATATTGCAATAAACCAAGCCACACATTTTTTTGGACTTCCCAGTTCATAAAAAAATTGTGCTTACACTGTACAGTAGTCTATTCAGTGTGCAATAACATGATATCTAAAATCAATCTATACTGTATCTACCGTGATTTAAAAATATGTCATTGCTAAATATTACTAATCATCATCTGAAACTCCAGCAGGCTTTTTTTTTTTTTTTTTTTGATGGAGGGTCTTGTAAAAAACGCAGTATCTGCAAAGTGCAATAAAATGAGATATATCTGTATTTCTAGTAGTTCTGGAAAAGGCTCTGTAACATTTGCGTGAGATAAGTAGATAGGTAACTACCTAGCTAGCTAGTTAGGTAGGTAAGTGGGTTGATGGATGAATGAAGACAGACAGACAGAGACAAACAGACAGATAGTTGTTATTAAGTCCTCTTCCCTCCCTATCTGTCTTTCCCCTCCTCCCTACTTTTATCTGTCTTTTATCCCATTTTGCCACTTTTTTTTTTTGTAATATATGCTAATCTTTAATACAGGTAGTTCTCAACTTACGATCACACTTGAGCCCAAAATTTATGTTGCTAAGTGAGACATTGGTTAAGTGAGTTTTGCTCCATTTTACAAACTTTCTCCCCCAGCTTTTCATTGAATCATTGCAGACGTTAAGTTAGTAACACGGTTGTTAAGTGAATCTGGCTTCCCCATTAACTGTGCTTATCAAAAGATCACAAAAGCGGATCACATGACCCCAGGACAGTGCAACCATCATAAATATGAACCAGTTGCCAAGCGTCTGAATTTTATTCACATGAACACTCTGGATGCTGCAACGGTCATAAATGTGAAAAACGGTTATAAGTCACTTTTTTCAGTGCCGTTGCAACTTTGAACGGTCACTAAATGAACTGTTGTTAGCCAAAGATTATCTGTATATAAACATCAAGTTCTACTATTGTTTTTCTAAACTGAGCGGTGTGTATACTTAGTCTAACCTGGATGAGTTGACTGGGAATGTGTTAGGTGCAAACTACTCTGAACTGAAAATTACCACTATGGTATTGTAACAAAGGTTACCTGCCTCCAGCTATAGTACCTGCAAACACCAAGTCATAGAATGGCCTGTAATCATTTAAATGTTTATCTTTGTTTGTGCTTCACAGGAGGAAAAAAATTGCCCTCCAATATTTCAACAGCTTTTTCTATGATAGTTGCTTTTCTCAAGAATGTAATGGTGCTTAATAACTAGATATTAAAAAGTAGCTCAGATTATGATTGCTATTCAATTGTTATTTATTTCTCTTTGTTCGTAAGTTATCCTTACGTAGAGTTCACAAAAATACACAGTGAATTTAAATACTTCTCTGCAAATTAAAAACATTAGCAAAGTTAACTTGGTTTTTTTTTCTTCTCTCAATTGCAAATAGAAAGATTTTGCTTGCTTTTCTAGATAGCAGGATCAGATAAGTGACAGCGCCCGCTCAATCTTTGCTAATCTGAAAGGGTTATGCAGGGTAAGATTCAATTAGTACAAATTTAAGAAACAGATAGGCTGGTAAAATAGCCTGAGACATGAGAATAACCTTGGAAAAAAGCAAACAACTTTTTAAAAATTTTTATTTATACATTTTTTTTTCTTAAATATACATAGGTGCTTAATGAACAGTGTATTGTCTGAGTTATTTTAGGTTTCCAAAAAAAATAATAATAATTCTGAGAAGGCAAACTATTTTTATTGAAAATACTTTTGTTTTATTTTGTCCTTGATTTTTGCTCCTGGGCACAAAAAGGATTCATAATCAAGAATTAAGGACAGTAGTGGAAAAGAAAAAAAGAGAAAAGGACAGAAACGAGAAAGACAAACAGGGATCCCGAAGAGGATCTCGTCTCTCATATTAGGTGAGCAATTCAAAACAATCCTCCCCCAAAAGTGTATATATAGAGAGCAGACTGAAGAAAAAAAAACCAATGTATTTGAGTCACCTTTACCAAAAAGGGAAAGAGCAGCCAGACATGATGTGTACCTTTCCATATTCTATTTTGGAGTTTTCTTTCTTTCTTTTGGTAGAAATGGACTCTTTTCTTTTGCCTACCACCGGAATATTAACAGGGCCAGACTTGGTCTCTGGCCCAAGGAAATGCTAGGTACTCAGGCAGATAAATAAATAACATCATTCTGAAAACAAGGAGGCTTGTATTGCAGAAATTGGCTTATTAAAATATGTGCATGATTAAATTTCAGTTACCAGCTCACCTATCTCAAAGAAGCCTAAACCGATAAAAATCCGAATGTTCCATTTCTATTTATTATTAATATTGGTTTGTCTCAGTATCAGACAGGTGTTTAGACTGGATTTGGCAATTTTGTCCACCTATCAAGTCTTTTCCAAGGACCCGGGATAGGCAGATGTTAAGGTTTGATGGTGTTAAAGGTATTGTTGCAGGATGTAAGCTGTTACGAGTAAAGCTGCCTTCTGCAATTGACTGATGGTGATTTGTCAATGCCGCGATGGGTGTTCAACTGGTGCGCCAGTGATTTGGGATTGCAAAAGATGCCTATTAATATTGGTACTATCTTTGCTTTCTTTTGCCACAGTTTTGCAACTGTGAACCCATAGCTCTGCTTTTACTTTCTGAGACTGCTGATGGACAGCTACCTTTATTTTTGGAAATGGAAACAGAAGAATGGAATCTATCACTTTGATTTAAAAGCGGACAGCTTCCCATTGTTGTTGCTGTTTTCCTTTTAATTAAAAGTGCCTCTTTTTCAAGTGGGGGAAGGAACAAAAGTGTCCAATTGAAAATCCCCAAAACAGACACTGGCAGGCAAAATGATTTGATTGTATAGGTGAAAATTTCATGAGGGAGAACATCAGTTCTAAATTAATTCCTGGTGGAGCCTTTTATAGTTTTAAGGGAAGCAATTTTAGCATCCAATGAGAGCATGTGTGTCTGTTGTCAGCTTTTTCAGAAATGGTGTGGTGATTCAGAAACGCATTTGTCAACTTTTAGTTAAAAAAAAAATATAGGAAAAGAGAGTCCCTGCTGCCTACACTTAATTAAAGGCAAATACAAACCAAATGAAAACTAACTTCCTCCAACCTTTTCTCTTTTCCTGCTGTGCACAAGAAGATAAGAAAACTCTTGAAAGAGAGTTTTCCTTCCCTGGTGCAAAAAAACCAGAAATGCCTAAGACTTTTAAGACACAACTGCCAGGGGCTAATAGTAATAAAATAATCACTACTTTTACGGTTAATTCAAGTTTTATTCTAAAATTGCCCAAGTACCACTGTAATATACAGTGCAGTGGGCTTCATATTGCAAAATGAAGCCCAGTAGATAAAGTCATTGACAATTTATTATATAAATTACAAGTCTGAATTGGTTGCCATGTTCTCCTAAACACTTTCTTATACTCTCTTGATGTATAACTTCTGAACATTCCTAAATACAGTAACATTTTCTCTGAAACAAAATTAATAAATTGTATCTTTCAATTATACTGTTTTTATTTGTTTCCTAGTACAATTTGATAGCTTATTAGTAACTTTGACTATCACTAAGTGTTGTATCTTTTTTATTCCTGATGAATGAATTTTATTCTCCTTATGTACACTGAGAGCATATACACCTAAGACAAATTCCTTGTGTGTCCAATCACACTTGGCCAATAAAGCTATTGTATTGTATTGTATTGTATTGTATTGTATTGTATTGTATTGTATTGTATTGTATTGTATTGTATTGTATTGTATTGTATTGTATTCTATTCTATTCTATTCTATTCTATTCTATTCTATTCTATTCTATTCTATTCTATTCTTTCTACTCCATTCTATTCTATTCTATTCTTTCTACTCCATTCTATTCTGAGTAGAGTAGAGTGGAGTGGAGTGGAACGGAATGGAACGGAACGGAACAGAACAGGAGCCGGAAAGGCCCTTAGAGGTCTTCTAGTCCAGCCCCCTGCTTAGGCAGGAGACCCTATATCATTTCAGATAAGTGACTGTCTAGACTCTTCTTAAAAAACCTCCAGTGATGGAGCACCCATGATTTCTGGAGGCAAGCTGTTCCACTGGTTAATCGTCCTCACTGTTAGGAAGTTTCCCCTTACTTCCAGGTTGCTTCTCTCCTTGATTAGTTTCCATCCATCGTTTGTTGTCCTGCCCTCTGGTGCTTTAGAGAATAATTTGTCTCTTCTTTGTGGCAGTCCCTCAAATATTGGAATACTGCTATCATAAAGCATATTGACGTTGCTCTATGGAGCTTGACTTTTTATATATACCCTGTCTATGTGGTTCCATGCAAATATTTCTTCTTCTCTCTCTCTCTCTCTCTCTCTCTCTCTCTCTCTCTCTCTCTCTCTCTCTCTCTGTGTGTGTGTGTGTGTGTGTGTGTGTGTAAACTGAATGTTGTGAGGGTGACTAATTCTAATTTTGTCAAGAATTTTGACAATCCCATTGTTATAGCTCCTAATGCTGCAGTAAGTAAGTATCAGAACTGCCATACTGAGCTCTGGCCTTGCTTTGCTAGAAGCCAGACTGCCATAGACTATAAAAGGAGGGTGCTGTGGGAAACAGAAACCAGTAATTGTGCCATCTCAAGACATTGGCTCACCATCCCAAGACCAGGGGCTGGGAAGAGGAATGGAATGGAATGGGCCTCCATCCAGCCTGCCATTGCAGGGACTGTTACCAAAATAACTTCTTTCAATGTAACTGGACAATAGGGAAACAACAGGGAGGAGAAATGTAAAAGGGAAAGTTAACTGGGGAAACTTCTCATGCAAAACTTTAGTTCTGGCTTTTGCTGTACTGTAACCACTTGGCTTTAGTAAAACTATGCCTTTTGCACAAATGGAGTCGAGAGTCTTTCTAGCCTAGGAGCCTAAATTCAGGCAGGTATGACAGTAAGAGGAAAAGTTCTGCCCTTTTACACCATAACCTTTGTAATTCAGACCTGGCATTTTACAATCTTTTCAAGTTTCATGTATTTTTCATGCCAAGCCCTAACACTTCTTCTGTTGTTGTTCTACAGCACGAGTGTCAAACTCGCCATGTTGCCGTCATGTGACATTTCGTGATGTTTTTTCCCTCTGTGGAGCTGGGGTGGGCGTGGCCTGGATGTGACACATCTGGACTGTGGGCCGCCAGTTTGACATCCCTGCTCTACAGTGATTTCTATACCAGACGTGTCTAGATTGTCTTAATTCTCCAGGTATAAACCATAAACCAGCATGGGAGAATAATCTCCTGCAGAAAAACAATGTAACATATGTATCAGAGAAACTGTAATTTCTCATAATAAAATATTGTAACTATTTAACTTATATTAGGGACCATAGCTGTCAGAAACACACATGGATACATAGACATTTGAACATAACACATTCTGCATTCTTAATTTATTCTATCTTTTTAAGGAATTTGGATTTTTTGAGCAGAGGGAAAGGAAAAATATAGACAATTGTGGAATCTAAAGTCACAGAAACACAGAGTCTCTCTTTGGCTTGCATGAATTTTCACTGGTACAAAAAACTGTGATTAATTTGGTAGCAATTCTGACCCGAAACCGATCGGCCACAATCAGATTTCTTACAGGGAAGAAAAGTCAAAAGGGCAAGTTAAGTTTTATAAGCGTTCTTCTATGAATTGTGTTAACCATACATTCCAAATTATTGAAACCAATGGGAATTACACCTGAACATAGTCTACCAAGAGAAAAGATGCTACTAGTGCCAAGCAAAAAAAGGACAAAATTTGGAGTGATGAAAGCAACAGAAAAAAGACAAAGAGACAAAGAGAAAGCGAGCCTTTTCTACTTCTTACCACTTCCTTCCTCTTGTTATTTTAATACACATATACCAATACACTTTGCTCTGCACCAGACTAGTGAGGTCCATGCAAATTGTATGAAAACAGTCTGCAAAAATGTTGGCTTCATGTCAAGCCAGCATTTTTCAGGTGCTATGGCTTCAGTTGGCCAAGGATCTATCTACAAAGAATAATAGTAGGTAAGGAGGTAGACACCCAGCCAGCCAGACATGTGTATGTTATCCCAGCAACTGTTAAGGAACAGCAATTTGGGAAGAGGATAGTTTTCAAGTGTGTTTATATACATGTAGGCATGCATATACTGCAAACATCACTTTAACTTTTTCAGAACAATGTTCTGATTCATTTTTTTTTTTTTTCAGAAAAACTTTCTTCTGTATTCTGTCCATTTTGCTCTAAGCACAATTTCAGATCCTGGTAAATTAAGATGAAATTTTATATCCTAGATAATTAACATGATATTTTAGATCCTGGGTAATTTACATAACAAAAGGTATATATGGAGGGTAGCCTGCCTGCTAATATATTCTGTGACATCTGGCAAGCTCCATGCCCCATGGTTTTGTTATTTTAAAAAAAGATTCTTTTAATTAAAATGTTATAGGGAAGCTAGCATGTTGAGAGGGAAAGCACCAGTCCAGGGCTGCTATTCAGCAGGTTCTGACAAGTTCTGGAGAACCGGTAGCAGAAATTTTGAGTAGTTCGGAGAACCAGCAAATACCACCTCTAGCTGGCCCCAGAGTGGGGTGGGAATGGAGATTTTTTTTTTTAATTTGATTTATATGCCGCCCTTCTCCGGAGACTCAGGGCGGCTTACAATGTGCTAAGCAATAGCCTTCATCCTTTCGTATATTTATACAAAGTCAGTTTATTGCCCCCACAACTGGGTCCTCAATTTACCTACCTTAGAAAGGATGGAAGGCTGAGTCAACCTTGAGCCTGGCGAGTTTCGAACCTGCAGTAAATTTTGCAGTATCCTTCCCCTGCCATGCCCACCATGCCACACCATGCCCACCAAGCCACGCCCACAGAATCGGTAGTAAAAAAAATTCAATTTCACCACTGCACCAGTCTAAACTTAATTAATGTTCTTGATAATGTCTTTGAGTTCCATCAACATCCCAGAAACATCCCTGCCTTGCTGGCTGGACCCTAGTGCTTTTCCACCCTCAAATATATGTGTCAACTTCAAAATGGCATTTTTACTTTCGCTACATTTCTTAGTTGCCACTCGTTGGGGGGAGGGGGGAGTTAGGATGGACTGGAATGCAGTGCCCTAATCCGCTAAAACAAAACACCGACCAGAAGCAGCGGGAAAACCAAGGTCATGGCAGCAAACATCTGCTGAGACCGAGGGGGAAGCAACTGCTGGACTGATTGGTTAACATGGCCTGGGACACTTGTGGGAGTGGGAAGTTTCTATTCTTTTTATTAATCTGAAGCGCGGGAAATACTTAGAGCTAGTTTTACCTTTCTAAGTGCTGATATGATGTACTCAATAAAAGGTCTTTCAAGCCCGAATGGAGCTTCCGAATCTTGATTGAATTGGGTTCATTGCTTGGAACTATGACAAATATGACTATCCTCAGCATGGGCATCATTTAGTGAGACTGTCCAATGGTCTACTGAAGGGGCATCAAATTCAATTTCATTGAGGGCCACATTAGGGTTGTGTTTGACCTTGGTGAGCCAGGGTGGGCATGGCCAGCTCAACGTCACTCGTGTTGGGGGCACCTGTGGTGGCCCGAGCACTCCACCAGCAAAAACAGGCTCCCAAGCTCTATTTTTGGCTGCCTCTGTTTTCTTGCAACCTTCTGCCAGTGAAAATGGAGCATGGGAGGGCTGCCCATGGCCCCTGTGAGCTCAATTTTCAGCTGCAACTGCATCCTGCAACGCTCTGCCAGCGAAAACGGAGCTCAGGAAGGGCAGAGGAACCATGGGTCAGTCCTTTGCTGTTTCCAGGGTGGCCCCACAGGCCAGATCAAAGCACCCCATGGACCGGAAGCGGCCCCTGGGCCCTGAGTTTGACACCCCTGGTCTACTGTAACAAGTTTGGTGACCCTTGATCAAGATAGGTATTTGTAATAATAAGCAAAATAAACACCCATTCAAAATGGACCCCATGAACAAACACATCCAGGTAGCTCCTCTGACATTGATTTGCCAAAGATTCCTTCCTTTTTCTTTTTTTTTTCTCCAATTTCCAGATCTTTAATCCTTGGATTTCCAAATAGTCTCCCCTCCACTGCTAACATGATCCCAATACTGTTTACTTTTGTGGGGATCGAGGCAAGGCAAGCTAGCTGTTGCCATGTACCAAGATTTTAGGACTAAATGGGCATTTTATGACCAAGTGGCAGAGAAGTCTTTGGAGGAAAGGGATTTTTGTCTGAAACACAGATCATCTCTCATTGCTTCTGAAAGAAATATTCTGGCTAATGCCAAGTCAAGCAGAAATGTAAAAACCCCAGTTTGGGGGACTCCAAACTTCTTCTGAATTTATTATAGGAACAGGCAATGCCATGAACTTTGGATTTCATGGATGACTGCCAAACCCCTTTCCATGGGGTTTCCTCTACAGGGCTGAAGGGTAAAACAGTGGTGGGCACTGCTTACCTCCGTGACCTTACCCAGCTACTTTCTAAAGTCATTTGCCAAGATCCTTCCTCAAGATTCCTTTGCATCTTCAATCTTTGAGCAGGACATCCCAACTGAAGAATGCCTTTTTCTGAGCAGTTACTTTGCACCAAAGCAGTGGAGAACCGAGCTGAGCCTCTTTGTTCTTCCAGCATCTTAGAGCTGGAGAAGCTTCTTGGATGAGAAGTGAAATGTCCTCAAAGAAAAACCAGAAAGTCTAGTTGCCTCTTGAAAAAAAACATTTTTGAGACAACCATGACCTAGATGACTGAGAATCTCCATAGACATCCAGCATCTTAAGTGTTGCTGCTAAAAAAACAGCTCCCTGTTATTAAGGTTTTATATGTTTGTGTTGTTGTAGTATCATTTTTGTTGCTGCAAACTGCAGGTCTTCTATGCAAACCATGGACTACTCCCATGCAAACTGTTCCCTGAAGTTTCAGTCAAAAGATAATCTGCACCTGTTTACCTTTTGTGCTATGTGGCTTTTTAATGGAAAAGAAAAACAAATGAAGGAAACCAAGAGTGTTACAAGTAAAATATAAATTCCCCCTCGCCCCAGTTTTATTAAAAGATAAAATTCCACTAAATCTGCAGGGTGAATGCATGATATAGAAGTCTGGTAATTACCTCGAAGAAGGGCATTACAGAAGTGTTTCGAAATAGTTTTCAGTAAAAGTAGACTTGAAATGTCTTTTTTTTTAAAAATGCAGAAAAATAATTGTGGCTAAAAATTTGTGGCTATCATTTCACTTCATTTCATTCTCTTCATTTCCCATCCGCTGTGGCTATTTTGCTCCAAAAATAAAAACCACCATTACCAAAAGCTCTACTTCTTCCTTAAAAACATTGGCTGGTGCATTATTAGATACAGTTGCAGCTGACAGTAGATACAGTTGGTTTAATGAGGTAGAATCTCATTAAACAGTGGAAGCTTTGGACTTTCATCCATAGTGCCTCTATTACAGTAAAGGCATTAATAGTTAATGTTTAAGAGTATAAAACCACATTTTATCAGCGGATGTAAAACAACTCTCAGATATAATTAATCGGATACCCAAAGAAAAGTGACAAGCAGGACATGATAGGGTAAACTGATTCTCATTTCCTTAAGCTTCAGCTCTGAATTTATATTTGTAGCTATCATGAGTAACAAAATGTGTGAAAAACTCCCCAAATTATATATACAGTTTATTTCCTGTACTTATGTACAATCTTACAGCAACTCTTCAACTGTTCAATTCTACTCATTTTTTGAGAAGACACACCCACAGAGGATGGGGCTGTCTCCTCAAAAAAGTTCATGAATAGTATTGAATCACCACATTGATTATGGTCTTTCTTTTCTCTGAACCTAAATCCAGATCTCAGTTTGATTGCTCTATTCAATGATGGGAAAACCAGTATCACATACACAAGCTGAATAACAATTATTAGCAAGGAATTCAACATTTAAAAAACAAAACAAAACTAAGATCATGGCATCCAGTGCCATCACTTCCTGGCAAATATAAGAGCAAGAAATGGAAGCAGTGACAGATTTTTATTTTCTCTGGTTCCAAGTTCACCCCAGATGGCGACTGCAGCCATGAAATTAAAAGACATCTGTTCCTTGGGAGGGAAGCTATGGCAAATCTAGACAATGTATTAAAAAAAGCAGAGAATCTCCTTGTGGACAAAGCTCTGTGTAGTCAAAGATATTGTTTTTCCAGTAATAATGTATGGCTCTGAGAGTTGGACCGTAAGGAAGGCTGAGCACTTAAGAATTGATGCTTTCCAATTGTGGTATTGGATAAAACTCTTGAAAGTCTCTTGGACTGCAAGGAGATCCAATCAGTCACTCCTAAAGGAAATCAACCCTGACTGCCCTTTGGAAGGACAGATACTAAAGCTGAAGCTCAAATACTTTGGCCACCAAATGAGAAGAGAGAGCTCCTTGGAAAAGACCCCGATGCTGGGAAAAATTGAAGGCAACAGGAGAAGGGGCTGGCAGACGATGAGATGATTAGATCGTGTCACTAATGCAATGATCAAAAATTTGGGTAAAGTCTGGGAGACAGTGGAGGACAGTGGGGAGGCTGGCGTACTGTGATCTATGGGGTTGCAAAGAATCAGACACAACTTAGCAACTGAACAGCAACAAATGGGCGGGGGAATAATCATTTCTCAAACAATCAATCCTCAATTATCATCAGAAAGGAGCAGTTTGAATCCTCACTCAAGTCTTCTTGCATTTTTTTTTTTTAACCACAGTTGGCCGAATTCAACTTTACTAAGAGACAAGGATATATTTATCACATCCTCTCTGAATTGAGCATCAGTGCCAACCACGAAGGAACAAATTTTCATGTCAACACCAGCCTTTGCCCCTCCCCCCTCTGCCAATAGAGGCAGTTATTGCAAGCCTGGGCTCTTGAACAAGACGTTAAACATACAAAAGCCCATGTCCTTGCTGAATGCCTCTCATCCCGCCAGAGGCTTGTCATTTTAACAGACAGACAATTGTTCTGGTGTTCTAGAAGCACTTTACACATGCACACCCTTTAGTGGAGAGTGCCAAACTCCTGAGACCAACATGCAATGAAGAGGAAGTGGCATCAGTTAGCATAACCACAAGATAAAGCTTTGGGGGATATCAGATCCAGTGGAGTACAGCACTCTTTTCAAGCAGAGAGAGAACGAGAGAGATTTTGTTAAAAAATGAATAGTTATTTTTCAACTCTTCACTCGGTGTAGCAGCTGTACCCACCTTCAAACTCTTTCTTGAATAATGCTAGTATGGGGGCATGTACTTCAACCCAGAGAAGATCAAATTTCTGAGCTAGAATTTATTAATAGATTCTTCTCTGTTTGTTTAGGATTTAGAAGCCCAAACAGGTTATTTAATTGGAAGTTCCATCCTATGTTTTTGGTCATTGTGCACACGGCAACCTCAGCTCAAGTGTTGCAGAAAAAAAGTAGCAGAGGTTTAGGAGATTTCTAGAACCAATGACAGTGTCTTGGATTATTAGAAAAGATTTATAAACTTTTTTTTTTTAAGTGGTTCCTCAGTTAAATGAAAAGCAGAACTTGCAGCTGCTAAATGTTCACTCAAGTCACTTGACAAGTGCAGAGTCTCAGGACCAGGAATACAATATGAGCAGGATTCCTGATTTTCCTGGTTTTTCCAAATAAATTTTTACTTCTCTGTAGTGCTCTGTGTGATTTCAGCCAATATATGATTCCAAGGCTAAGGAATATTCAAAACAAATAAGGATTTCATATTGCGCCTAACATTCTCTACCTTGCCACAACCTCAGGTCATGTTGAATGTTTATACAATCTGCTTGGCTAAGGAAAATACGGGATAATAAACAAATGTACCAAGATAGCTGGGCTCACTTATTGCAGAATGTGGTTGTATAACAACCACACACAACTAATCTGAAAACCATAGGTTTTTTAAAAATGTATTTATTTGTCATATTTGTTTAGCCGCCCATCTCTCATGAAATTGTAGGACTTTGCTAATCAAGGAGAGAAGCAACTTAGAACCAAAGAGAAATTTCCTGGCAGTTAGAACAATTAATCAGTGGAACAACTTGCCTCCAGAAGTTGTGAATGCTCCAACATTGGAAGTTTTTAAGAAGAGATTGGATAACCATTTGTATGAAATGGTGTAAGGTCTCCTGCTTAAGCAGGGGGTTGGACTAGAAGACCTCCAAGGTCCCTTCCAACTCTCTATTCTAATTCTAATTCTAATTCTAATTCTAATTCTAATTCTAATTCTAATTCTAATTCTAATTCTAATTCTAATTCTACATCAAATTACCGTATTTTTCGGAGTGTAAGATGCACCTTTTTCACCCTAAAAGGGGGTGAAAATTTAGGTGCGTCTTATACACCGAATAAGACCCCACCCACCTACTGGCCCCCACCCTTTGGCCTCTGCCTCCCAGCAATTTACCTCCTTGCAGCAAGCAGCAAGAAGAAACAGACCATTTCAGCTTCAGCACAGCCTAATTAGCACAAGTTGCACAGAGCTGCTAAAAGGCAGGAGTGGCTCCTCAGGAGGAGGTCTCCTCGAGAGTAAGGCTTGGGGCCAATTGGCCACTCCCTTAGCCTATTTAAGGAGAAACGCCGACTGAAGCAATTTGCAGGGAACAACTTCGTTCACATACCTTCATGTCTTGTCTTGCTTATCTTATCAGCTTTCTGCAAATTGCTTCTGGGCATTCTGCCAACCATAGTAAGCTTTCAGTTATTATTCTTTGAATTCTTGGCGGCTGTTAATGCAATTAATTAACAGCTGTTGTTGTAAAAGACTGGTTTATTCAGTAAACTAAGGTTTGAACAGACTTTGTGTGTGCTGCGTTCTTTGGGGTCCGTAGCTGGGGCAGAACAGTAAATCCTCCTACACAGGGGCATGATACTTCATCGGTACATCTCTTTCTCCACGAGCTGAAGGAAAACTGGATTGTACTATATATACACCATTCTGATCATTTCAGTGGTGGGTTGCCCCCAGTTCGGACCGGTTCGCAAGAACCGGTAGTAAAACTGGCGGAAGGCTCCACCCACTGACCCGGACATCATCATAAGTGATCTGCGCATGCGCAGAAGAGGGTGCAGGTGGGGAGGGGGGGCGTGATGCAAACCGGTAGTAAAGGTAAGTAGAACCCAGCCCTGGATCATTTCCTCCAAAAAAACATGGAAGCCATAGTTTAAAAGGGACGTTGAGGATTCTATTATAGATGAGTCACAATCACTGGATTCTATGCAGAGAGCAAGTCATCCACTTTATACTCCCACAACTTGGGTAGGAAGACATTGGACAATTCATCTGTACAGGAAGTTCTCAACTTACAACCACAACTGAGCCCCAAATTCCTGTTGCTAAGCGAGACAATTGTTAAGTCAGTTTTGCCCCATTTTACAACCTTTTCTTGCCACAATTATTAAGCGAATCACTGCAGTTGTTAAGTTAGTAACAGGGCTGTTAAGTGAATCTGGCTTCCCCACTGACTTTGCTCATCAAAAAGTTGCAAAAGGGGATCACATAACTGTGGGACACTGCAACCGTCATAAATGTGAACCACTTGCCAAGCATTCAGATTTTGAGCAGTCGTAAGTGTGGGAAAATAGTCATAAATCACTTTTTGCAATGTCGTTTGAATGGTCAATTAAATGAATGGTTGTAAGTTGAGGATGAACGGTATTATCTATCCATATGAGATCTTGGTTAGTACCAACTGGTTTTACCATCCATCAGCTACAGACCAAGAAGAAAGCTCTGTGGAGGACCCAAGGAGATGCCTTCTTCAAAGACTCATGGTTGGGTAATCAATGTACAGAACATAGTACAGAACACTTTTAAGGCAAGACACCAGAGGTGAGTTTCAGCAGGTTCTGGAGAACCGGTAGTGGAAATCTTAATTAGTTCGGAGAACCGGTAGTAAAAATTCTGACTTGCCCGGCCCCCATCTATTCTCTGTCTCCCACATCCAAGGTGATCGGGAGGAAATGGGGATTTTGCAGTAACCTTCCCCTGGAGATTTTGCAGTATCCTTTCTCTGCCACGCCCACCAAGCCACGCCCACCAAGCCATGCCATGCCCACCAAGCCACACCCACAGAACCGGTAGTAAAAAAATTTGAAACCCACCACTGCAAGACACTATGTATAAATCCATGTTGTTGAGCCATAATGTATGTTCCCCTTCCTTTAAAAAAAACACCAACCAGATTTGTAGGGGTGAAGGACAGGATATTTCCTAAAACAGATTATTTCAGCCTTGCCCATTTTAAACAAAGCAAGAATATATGAAGCTTATATAAGCAGTGGTGGGATTCTACCAGTTTGGACCAGTTCGGGCGAACCGGTAGCTCCGACGATCAGCTGGGAGCGAACCAGTTCTCCCTGACTATCAGATGGCTGCCCGCCCACGCTATTTTCCTACCTTTATTTTCTTAGCTGATTCATGCGGCAGAGCCAATTGCCACACGAATCAGCTGTGTTACTCCTCCGAAGAAACCCGGAAGTGCGCTAACCACCGAACCGGTTGTTAAACCGGGAGGATCCCACCACTGTATATAAGGCAGGGGATATATTAGTCAGGGGTGTTATATGTGGAAGACTTAGGACCTCCTTATCATTTCTCAACAGCTTCTTCTTTTTTCTTCTTTAGAATTAAGGAGGTGGCAGGAATGGCGTAGGCTTTAAATGTAGAGATGTTGGCTGGGTTCCTATAACAATCTAACCTCTAAAACTGGGTTAACAAACCAAATTAACCCAGCTTTAGAACTGAAATGTTGCAGAAACTCAGCCATTAGTTTGCATTGTAGTATGGCTTAATAGTATGGCCTGATTTACAGAAAATTAGCAGCTGGGATCCTACTATTTTCTGCATCCCATTTTAGTCTGGTTTGGTTTGTGGTTCAAACCGAAGCAGTGGGTACTTAGAGAGCACATTGAGGCCCACTGGCCCACACACCACACTTTGTCAAACCAGCAGTAGAAAATAACACCTCCCTTTCAATTAAAACTTTCTTACTAGACCACAAAGAGCTAATCTACTCATCTTCTCTTCTCTGGACATTTTTTAGCTTATTTGATTAGGGCTGGCATCAAGATGAGCTAAAACATCTGTATTGCTTCAGCTCTTACGATGCTATACAGGTAGTCCTTGACTTATGGCCACAATTGAGCCTAAGATTTCTGTTGTTAACCAAAAGTGAATTTTGCCCTACTTTATGACCTTTCTTGCCATTGTTGTTAAGTGAATCACTGCAGTTGTTAAGTTAGTAATACGGTTAAGTGACTCTGGCTCGCAAAAAGGGATCACAAAAGTTCGCAAAAGGGGATCACATGACCCCGGGACATTGCAACGGTCATAAATATGAGTCAGTTGCCAAGCCTCTGGATTTTGAACACATGACCACGAGGATGCTGCAATGGTCATAAGTGTGAAAAATGGTCATCAGTCACTTTTTTGGTGCCATTGTAACTTTGAATGGTCACTAAATGAACTGTTGTGAAGTCGAGGACTACCTGTAGAACCAGAATACTCCATCAAAAAAGAAGAAAATCTTGCTTGCAGTAAAGCATTCATGCATTGGATAGAGGGTGAGACTAGATGATCTCCCAGTTCTCTTCCATCCCTTCCATTTTATGACAGTATGATAGACTTTAATATGGATCAACCAGATACATATACCAGAATATCAGAATGGAAAACAAAAGAACCAGAATTCCCTTGGAGTAGTTTTTCTCAAAAGGAAATCTAAAGTTTCATCTCTATTAAGTACATTTGCCTCTTCAGCACTACAAAAAGAAAATCAACAGATTTAATGTTTCTCCTTTGGATCCTGGCGATAACACATTATTTAGTGCAGAGACCTCAAATTTTAATTCCATCTATCACTTAGACTAAACTTGATTTATCCAGCAAGTTGGCCTTCATTTACACAATTGTAATAAAGGCAAGAGAATATTTTAAAACAGGGAGGTATCCAATTATCATCTGACTACAATCTCCATCATCCCCTCCCACTGTTCATACTGGCTAAGCTGCTCAGATAGCAAAGTCTAAGTGCTCTCTAGGGACATGTTTATCCAGACACACTTTTGGACACACAATTCGACTTGTCTATTGACACAAGTTTTAATGGGTGTGTACTGTTTATTTCTTTTTGGTTGATGGGGATTTTATTTGCCTGTTTTCAAGGTTTAATTCAACTTTTGTTTTTATAATTATGTTCGATCATTAATAGCAGCCTCCTCTGCTCACTTTGGTGGAAAAGACGGATACAAATTTAATAAGTGGGGAGGGAAGACGCTTTCTACCCTTGTTTTTAAAACTGCCCCATGGTATCAGTGACCTTAGTCTAAATCAGCAAAAACTTCTCCAACTCATTCACCTTTCTCTTATGAATTCATGAACCCAATTAGCCTAGGCCGCTGTATCTTTATAACAGCATAAAGTTTACAACATGCCATCAAACACCTCGTTAAACCAAGTGCCAACTGTGGCAAACCTCAGTTGACCTCCTTCTTCTCTTTCTCGCAATTGTAACCATGTCAATGAAGAGATCTTATATTGGGCGTCACATGACAAAGATATTGCCAAAGAAAGAAGCAGTATGGCCAATAAACATCAAACTGGCTGCTTGATTTATGGTACCCACTGTAGAAAAGGCAAGACGGTGCTTCAGTCCACATGTCTCTAGCAGAATTATTTAATCAGAATAGAGCAGGAAGGGACCTTGGAGGTCTTCTAGTCCAACCCCCTGCTCAGGCAGGAAATCCTATACCATATCAGACCAGTGGCTGTCCAGTCTCCTCTTAAAAACCTCCAGTGATGAAGTCCTCACAACTTCTGAAGGCAAGATGTTCCACTGGTTAATTGTTCTCACTGGTTAGTAAGTTTCTCCTGATTTCCAAGTTGGTTGTCTCCTTGATTAGTTTCCATCCATTGTTTCTTGTCTTGTCTTCAGTGCTTTGGAGAATAGGTTGACCCCCTCCTCTTTGTGGCAGCCTCTCAGATATTGGAACACTGCTATCATGTCCCCCCTACTTCTTCTTTTCTCTAGACTAGCCAAACCCAATTCCTGCAACCGTTCATCACATGTTTTAATCTCCAGGCCTTTAATCATCTTAATTGCTCTTCTCTGCACTTTTTCCAAAATCTCCACATCTTTTTTGTAACGTGGTGACCAAAACTGGATACAGTATTCCAGGTGTGGTCTTACTAAGGTTTTATACATTCATCTGATACTTCACATGATTTTAGAATATTTAAAATATTTACAGTACAGTGCAAACCATCCCAGAAAAGGAAATTCTTCCAAATTTACTTCCATACTCAACTATACCAGAACCAAAGTTATTTTTTGCAAAACTTTCTATACCAAATTTCAAAATGGCTCAAATGTTAGTGTTAAGGGCCAATTTAGGATGTTAGGTGGTATCTCTTTAGCCTTATCAATTGAAAGTTGATTCAGCTGATACATTTACAGCATGTTCTTTTCTCTAGCCCTAGGAAATGCCCCCTTTTTGTCCTCCGTCCCAAAGGACTACAAAATGTCCTTTACATGAGAACAAAAGCCTTATTTATCTGTGTACAAGATCACATCTTTTGGAACTGAGCTTTTAAGCTGTATGAGAAGGCAGAAGAGAACAATTTACCAGTAGTTGTATTTTTGCTCCTCTTTCGCTTCCAGAGGAGGAAAAATACAACTCAATCTCTTTAGCATGAGAGGACAGCAGAAAAGAAGATCTGTTGGCTTGAGTAAGTTGGCAACTCCTGTTTTCAAAAGAATAGTTCTCTGTTTTTCCAGACCTGATAGAGCAGTGTTGTTCAACCTTGGCAACATTTTTGGAGAGCCAGTTTGGTCTAGTGCAGGGGTCCCCAACTCCCAGGCCATGGGCTGGCACCAGGCCATGACATGCCAGAAACCAGACCATACAAACAACCCAGCCCCGCGCTTGCATCCCACCCCCGCGCATGTGTGCATGGTCCCCCACATGTGCCCTGCCCCCATACATGCTTGCATACACCCCCCCGCATGTGCCCCGCCCCCCACACATGCGCAGCAGAGACCCGAAGACCATCTGGCTGGTGGGAGGCATGAGCACATGTACAGCGGAGCTGAACTGGGGTGACAGCTCACATCTCCACAGAGAGGGCCATAGGTTCGCCATCATGGCCCTATATCAAATAGCTGTCCAGTCTTTTCTTCAAAGCCTCCATTGATGGGAGTACTCACAACTTCTGGAGGCAAGCCATCCCTCTGATTATTTGTTCTCACAGTTCGTCTTAATTCCAGGTTGGATCTGTCTTTAAGGATCTTCCACCCATTACTTCTTATCTTGCCACCAGGTGCTTTGGAGAATAGGCTGACCCCTTCTTCTCTATGGCAGCCTCTCAAGCACTGGAAGACTGCTTTCGTATTATCCCTAGTCCTTCTCTTCATTAGACTAGGGATGTATAACTACTTTATAGACCCAGGAAAAGGCCTGGCTTCTTTAAGGAGTAGCTGATAGACAGGAAGAATTGTACTGATGCTGGATCAAAGCATGCTGGACCCTTGCCTTTTGGGGAGCCAAATACCCCACAGCACTGTAAAATACCCCCCCATAAAACACAACGTACCTGAATCACAGGATGTCCCCCTGTTGGTGCTTTGACTGCCCCTCGGCTCCCTTCCGTCTCGTAATGAGCACGATGGTGGGGTTTGGGTTGCACCTCAATCTGTAATTCATAGGAGCCCGAATGGCTGGATAGAGGCCACTCAAGAGGTGGAAGAGATTGAACAGGAATGCTGGGGAGAAGAAAGTTTGGATTTAAGTTAGGAAAGAGAAGAAGTTTAGTTCAACGTATAGATAACAAGAACAGGATGAACAATAATGACTCAAACAATCATAGTTTTTTTTTTTTTTTTCAAAATACAAGAGGGCTGGATCGACCACTGGTTGGCAGGAGATGGAGAACAATTAAAAACACCTTTGCTTAACTCGTATCAGTGGGATGGATTCTTTGCCTCACAATTTACTAATGATCACTAACTAGGAGCCAAATAAGAACCAGTGGCAATTAATTCAAGAAGGATCAATGATAATGAACAGATTGACTCAAACCCCCGCTGGCTATTCACAAGGTCCTGAAGGAACTTAAAAGAGCATTTTCAGTAGCCATTCAATCTTCGTGTGCAAATACTAATGAATCAGATATTTGGAATGTAATGAAAAGTAGAAAAAGTTTAGCTTCCTCCTTGTCAAGGAGGAGGAACAAATTACGCTGGTTTCTACACTGCAGTGATTTGTTCTCCTCAAATATTATGCACTTTGATTTACGAGGGGAACATGCATTTGTGCTGTTATCTCCAACAGAAGAATATCTAGGGAAGCTTAGGAGAAAAAGTAGAACAGGAGAGTTCTTCCCTCATTAAAAGAAATCCTCCTCTATTGTACGCAATCTGTCTCACAGATATACACGTATCTATGAGACAAATTCTACATAACTCCATAAATAGCAATAGCATTTAGATTTATATACTGCTTTTACAGTGCCCACTGTAAGTGGTTTACAGAGTCAGCCTATTGCCCCCAACAATTTGGGCCCTCGTTTTACCTACCTTCGAAGGATGGAAGGCTGAGTCAACCTTGAGCCTGATGAGATTCGAACTGCCAAATTGCAGGCAGCTGGCAGTCAGCAGAAGTAGCCTGCAGTACTGCACTCTAACTACTGTGCCACTGTGGCTCATAAATAAATGTGCAAGACTTGCTACTTACCTGCAGATTGGTATCGCAGGCATCAGCTGCTTCGGCCAAGATGGCGGCACTAAAAGGATTGAATCTGGCGGTGGGTTCCTTCGATTCTCCTGCTCACAGGATCCAATGTATTCGATGGGCTGAAGTACATGGCATGGCATACTGGCTTTGTGGGAAACCAATGGCGAAGGATCCGGAGTGGTCCTCCATATTTTTGTGGGAACTCCGCAGGAAGGGTCAGTGGTGAGATTGTTCATGGCATCCATGAGACTAGATGAGGTGGACAACTGGGTGTAAGTAACTGTCGCTCCGTCTTCTCTCAGGGAGACGTGGGGAGAGGCCTGTGGAGAAGGGGTCCTCGACTGCCGTGGAGAAGAGTGTGGATGCTGACTCCCGTAGAGCTCAGTGCAAGAGTACCTCCGTTTTGCCCCTGGTGATGACGACCTTGAGTTGGGACGTGATGATGGTGAACGTGGCCCCAAGCAGGTATCCTCCACGACAGTTGCTTGTGGGGACATTATTGGCGAGGTTCTAGGGGAATAATGAGCATGGGTGTTTTGAAACTGTGGACACAGGTCATCACTAGGGCCATTATTTGGTGAAACGCATGGTGAAGTATAAGGAGAGAAATTTGTCTCTGAAATGAAGCTTGCAGAGGAGCCGCTGCTAGGAGGGCTCAGGCACAGCGGTTCTCGGTAGCTCTCAAAGCCAGGGACCGGCAGAGTAAACCTTGGGCTAGCGGTAGCTGAGCTGGACTGATGCTCTACCAATAGATCTGTGTCTCTGCTGCTGAAGGCCCCCCCTGAGTGAATCAGTTCATAAGATGGTGTTATCTCAATCCTAGGGCTCAAAGTAGGGGGACCTGCAGCCTTGAGAGGGTCCAAGTAGCATTTTGACCCTATGCTATCTGGCTGTCCATATCTGCCCATGTGATCTGCCGAAAGGCTAGACAAAGCGAAGGGGTACGGCTTGAGGCCATAATCCGAGACATCATCATGAGGGTAAGTAACTCCAGTGGGTGGGCTGATGATTTTATGTGAAGGAGTCGGTTCTTCTGGAAAAAGAAGGGTCGCTTTTAAGACTAGACATACCACTGCAGAAGCTGAGCAATCTTGGGTTAACAAGAAGGCATTAGCGATAGCGCTTTAGGAAAAGATTACATTATACACAGACCCCGATTGCATGCATAAGGTAGCAGGTCAGCCTTCTCAGAGGGGAAGGCCCACTGGGCACTCTCCGAGTAAGAGCCAGAGAATAAAAAGAAATGTGCCCCCACTTCAGTGGTAGGTTGTCCCAGGTTCAGTAGTAAAACCGGTGGGATGCTCCGCCCACCTGCCACGACATCATCACCGGTGATCTGCGCATGTGCAAAAGAGCATGCACGCGCTCCCGTTGTGAACCGGTAGTAAAGGTAAGTAGAACCCACCCCGCCCCACTTATACCCAGGGTATTGCACTGGCCTTGAAATATTTTGTCCCCCCAATCCAGTATTTCACTATTAGCTGCCTTCTGATCATGCTTTGCTATGACCACTGGCAATGGCACACTTGGTGTGGATCAGAGAGCAAGCAGTAGCTGCAGGATACAGGCTGGCCCAATCACACCATCACCAGCCTACTCTGTTCTACCTTTGACATGGCACCAATTGCCAAACAGCCAATTGGTGCATTGGCAGCAAGGATGAAACTCCACACTCACTGCTAACCCTCCGGATAGCTTTTTCAGGAAATGCACCCATGAGAGCCTGTTTCCAACCTCACCCCTGGTATGCCATTGACCACTGTTTAATTGGGTACCAATCTTCAGCCCTCTGGCAGTCCTGTGTTTTACTCTCTGGCTCATCTGATTGTTGTCTATCTGGGCACAACAGACAAGATCCTATCTGGGCACGATAGACAAGATCCTAGCTGCAAATCTCCCAGAATGTAACACAATGTTGAAATGTCCCTCCTACTTCATTTGTAAAAAAAAAAAAAAAAAAAAAAAAGGAAAATGGTATGATACACCTATGGATAAACATACATGCTTACTTCATCATTTTCTAGCATTCTGGTTGTCATATAGCATTAGAAAATCAGTAGATCAACGCTACTGCTACCAGCACTCAATCACATCTAGCTTCAGGTGTTTACGACAAATGCTACCTGTACATGATTTCTAAATGCGAAAGAAGCGGGACCAAACTCAACTCATACAGTAGTGCTTTCCATCACATGAGAGCGATGCAAGAGAAGTAAGTCCCTTTGCTATGTGTCAGGCAAAAGTGTCAAGAGCAAAGTCACCAAGCATATCTTCAGGAGGGCTTGCTCTTCCAATCTTAACTGGACAGTTCATACTATGAAAGACATTCCTCAGCTACTTGCCACTCATTGCTAATTTAATATTGCTTATTCATTAATGTAATTACATACATATATGCCCATTATAGAGAGTGACGCGGTGGCTCAGTGGCTAAGACGCTAGAAAGGTCGGCAGTTCAACAGTTCGAATCCCTAGTGCCGTGTAACAAGGTGAGTCCCGTTACTTGTCCCAGCTTCTGCCAACCTAGCAGTTCGAAAGCACGTAAAAAATGCAAGTAGAAAAATAGGGACCACCTCTGGTGGGAAGGTAACAGCGTTCCATGAGCCTTTGGCATTTAGTCATGCTGGCCACATGACCACGGAAACATCTTCGGACAGCACTGGCTCTTCAGCTTTAAAATGGAGATGAGCACCGACCCCTAAAGTCGGGAACGACTAGCACATATGTGTGAGGGGAACCTTTACCTTTACCTTATACCCATCATACTATTCCCTTGTAATAGTCCACATGCTACCCATTATCTTTCTACTAGTATTTGCACATCACAAAATTTCTCCATTCATTTTTAGCACTCATTTTACGAAGGTACAGTTAGCCCTAGACTTACAACAGTTTACTTAGTGACCGTTTGAAGTTACAATGGCACTGAAGAAAGTGATTTATGACCATTTTGCACACTTATGGCTGTTGCAGCACCCCCATGGTCATGTGATTTACATTTGGATGCTTGACAACTGATTCACATTTATGACGGTTGCAGTATCCCGGAATCACATGATCACCTCTTGTGACCTTCTGACAAGCAAAGTCAATGGGGAAATAAGATTCACTTAACAACATTACTAATTTAATACCTGCAGTGATTCACTTAACAAATGTGGAAAGAAAAGTCGTAAAAATGGGACAAACTCACTTAACAAATCGTCCACTTAGCAACATAAATTTTGGGCTCAACTGTGGTCGTAACTCGGGGACTACCTGTACTGAGATTTGCTATTTGCTCTTAGCCCAACCTACCCTACCGAGTTGTACTTGTGGGAAACAAATTAAGAGAAGGGAGATGCCACCTTGAACTCCCAAAGGAAAGATGCTGTGGTGGATTGCTACCGGTTCGTCCCGGATCGGGCGAATCGGTAGCGGCGGTGGCGGCAGGAGGCGCCACCCACCCGCTCGGACGCTTCTGCGCATGCTCACGAACTGGTAGCAACCGGTTTTGAAACCCTCCCCTGGAAAGTTGGTATATATCAAGCTAATAAATAAAATGGATAAAAATCTCAAATAGGGTTACATTAAAGTTTACATTTATTTTTAAACTACCTACTATTTTTAAGGGTATTCCCTAATGAAGGATTATTATTCAGAAGAACGCAAGAATAAAACACTGTAACTTAGCAACTCCTTTGTTTTCTTCATTAAATTTTACAGCTGCCTCAATCCTTAGGGACTTTCAATTTATTGTTCTACTATAGATGTTGATTTTTTTTTTCTTGCAGACCAATAGAGCTAATTTTGTTTTTGCCCATTAAAAAAAAAAACAACCCGCTGATCAGAACGCCTGTTCAGATACGACCCTTTGCAACAAAATTATATCTATATTGTCTATTGTGTTTCTATTGTATTTTTAAAAATGTTATTAGAATTCAGATTAATTTTTTAAAACTGAGAATTTATAAAAAAAAAGTAAGGGCCGTTATCTTTTGCAAACCAAAGGAACGTTTTAAAAAATTTCTCCTGAAAAATAAAAAAATCTAGAAAAACTATTTTTCATGCAAAATGTACTTCTTTAAAAATGAGGGCAATATGTGCCTTTAGGTGTCTGAAATACTCAGCTGAATAAAACCTTTGGCAGATACATAGCAGCCAAACCAAAGAACAGGTATGTGTAATGAAGCTTACAATTTGCACAGTTCCATATATAATTTTAAGCAATGGGTGGTTTCTTTCAACTGGGCAGCAGTAGAATTTATCTAACTAGTCCCTGATAATATAATGCATCCATGCAATTTTTAAAAAATATGTCTTAGATCTTATATTTTTCCAATTACATTATTCATACGACAGCAGTAAAAGAGTCTAATGTGATATCAGAAAACTGATGAAATGTCACTACAACATTCTTAAGACCTTATTGAATACTACTTTCAAATTAGAGTCAGGATATTGATTATCTAAATCTCTAAGCAGCTTTCATCATTGGTTGGAGGGCTGGAGCCTTGGTGGCGCAGCAGACTAAAGTGCTGTTTTTTATTTTATTGATTTGATTTGATTTGATTTATATACCGCCCTACTCCCGAAGGACTCAGGGCGGTGAACAGGCACAAGATAAAACACATAGAGTACAAAAATTTAAGAGCAGAAGTAAAATCGAATTAAATCAATTTAGCCCAAGACAAATTTAAAATCCCAGGCTAAGAACAAATTAAAATTTACATTAAAATTTACATTAAAATTTTAATGTAAGTAGCACTTAGCTGCCAGCTGCCTACAATTACTGCAAGTTCAAATCCTACCAGGCTCAAGGTTGACTCAGCTTTCCATCCTTCCGAGGTAGGTAAAATGAGGACCCGGATTGTGGGGGCAATAAGCTGACTTTGTATAAAATATACAAAAGTATGAAGGCTATTGCTTAATGCATTGTAAACCGCCCTGAGTCTCCGGAGAAGGGTGGCATATAAATCAAACCAATCAATCAATCAATCAATCAATCAATCAATCAATCAATCAATCAATAAGAGATCTATACGTTTTCCATCCTTATGGTTCCATAGAAAGTACCAAATTAAGAGACACTGTCTGGCTTCATACGTCACACTAAGCCATAAGGTTGCTTTTTTGACTTTAGATCGCCATAGGATGCAGGCACTTTAGCCTATTCAATGAAGAGTAGTTAAAACAAAGTATAACTTAACATGATAGCTGTATTAAAATATATACAGATAGTCTTTGACCAGGGGTGATATTTGCTTACCTTCGCTACCAGTTCACAAATTTGAGCATTCACACCTCCTCCATGCATGGGCAGAGACTTCTGCGCATGCGCAGAGGGTCAAAAACGGGATGTGATGACGTCCGAGTGGGTGGGCGGAGCCTCCCGCCACCGGCGCTACCAGTTCACGCGATCCGGATAGAGCCGGCTGAATTTCACCACTGGTCCTTGACTTACAACCATTAATTTAGATGTTACAACAGCACCCAGACTTACAACCAGTACTTGCACTTATGATCACTGCAGTGTCCCACATTCACACAATCCAAGTTATCAGTTGTGATAGCCATTTGCAACCTTTCCAATTGGCTTCTGAAAAGTAAAATCAATGGAGGAGGGAGACTGGGTTTGCTTAATGCTTAAAAATTCAATGACTCGTTTTAACAATCACGATAAAGAAGGTTGTAAAATCAAAGATCAAATTCTGGCGAGAAGTCATACCGAAAATCCCAAATATATTCGTATTTTAAATCAATCCTATTTTTAAACTCACTTGTGACACAGACTCACGCTTGTCCTGTTTTCACTGATTTTCCGGCTTGTGGCAAAACATGCTCAAGATCTTAGCAACTGAGACATGAAAGATCTATAAACGGCCACGAATAATCCATTTTACAATTTAGCTGAGGGGTGATTGGTCTCTCTCACACACACTTTGGATTGCGATTAAGTGGAGGTTGCCATGGTTTGACAGCTTAGCCTACTTTGATTGTGCACGGCATTGCTTCAATCCCTAGTATCTACGCTTTCGAAAGGATTCAAGCCATGAATCCAGGACCGCAATGGTTATATTATCATACTAGACCAGGGGTGAAATCCAGCAGGTTCTGGCGAACCGGTAGCGGAAATTTTGAGCAGTTTGGAGAATCGGCAGATACCACCTCTGGCTGGCCCCAGAGTGGGTGGGAATGGAGATTTTGCAATATCTTTCCCCCAGGAGTGGGGAGAGAATGTATATGATTGTTTCTCGGTCAGATTATGTTTTCCCCTTTCCCCTTTATACTATATTTTTAAAAAATCTGATAACTTTTGATTCCTTGGAGCTGAGTTTTCAAGGGTGATGATCTGGGACTCCTTTGCAAAGCCCACTTGGTGCTTCACAAGTTATTATTTTGACACCTTAGTTGCTTATTTTCCTGCGCAGGAAAATTAATTTTAACGGACAACTAAGTGAAATCATCACACACCTTTTTTTCATATTGTACGAACAGAAGATCAGAATACGATCTTTATAACTCCAGGAAAACTTTGCATGGATGCAAAATATAATGCCACCAATTTTTGCATGAACTTGACTCCCTGCAAGGGACACCAGTGCATCTGTCTGAAATGCTGAATTCAGCCTACAAAAGAACACCATAAACTCCTTCGGTTCCAGTGGTGGGTTGCTCCTGGTTTAGCCCGGTTCGGCCAAGCCGGTAGCGGTGACGATGTGACGTCACCGAACCGGTTATCTGTGACTGGGAGCTGGACCCTCCCGCCCGCCCCCGCTTTATTCCTACCATTATGTCATGGTTTTTAGCCCAGCTGATAGGCGCAGCAGAGTGGATTGCCACACCTCAGCTGGCCAGAAACCTAACACACATGCGCGGAGTTCAAGTTTGGCACGTGTGCGAGCAAAGCGAGTGTGCGAAGAGAACCGGTAGTAACACCAGTTGGAACCCACCACTGTTGGGTTCCACTGGGCTATCTTGGCTCAGCTTAGAGTGAGAAGGAAGGTGATATTCACTGAGCCGCCACATCTCCCAGCTCTTAGGGGTAGGGGGTGTTTGGGGGGGGCGGAGATACATCCCCAAAGCTTGCCACTGTCTAAGCTGGTATGCCGCAATGCATATGTTTTGTGACATCATAGTCCAGGGGTGTCAAACTCGAGTTCATTGAGGGCCACATTAGGATTGTGTTTGATTTGGGGGGGGGACTGGGGGGGCATGGCTGGGGGGATGTGGCCAGCGCGATGTCACTCATGTTAGGGGCGCCTGTGGTGGCCCGAGCGCTCTAAAACAGCCTCCTGCAACGCTCTGCCAGCGAAAACAGAGCTTGGGAGGGCTGCATGCTCTGTTTTTGCTGGCAGAGGGTTGCAGGAGGCCATTGCAGCCAAAAACGGAGCTCCCGACCCGTTTTCGCTGGCAGAGGTACCATGGGCCGGTCCTTCACTGTTTCCAGGGTGGTCTTATGGGCCAGATCTAAGCACCCCGTGGTCCGGATCTGGCCCCCAGGCCTTGAGTTTGACACCCCTGTCATAGTCTGTAGTCACGGAAACATCCGTGATGGTATATTGCCAGCCCAGTTGTTGAATAGACAAAGCATGAGGCTAGTACAAAACCTGCAGTTCCTGCTTTCAATATTAAGTAATCCAATTTGGTCTAATATAAATCTTCCAATCCAGACTCCATGGCCACCAAAACCGGGAGCCTGTAATTAATAAACCCAGCTGCTAATCATGCCAGCTTAGACGTAGCTTCATGCAGACTACCGTCGTTGTGCTGGAATGCCTCTGCTGAAAAGACAGGAAGACCGGCCAACATCTTATTGAACACAGAGGAATAAGTGTGGGGCTTTATTTTTTTTTTTTTTGTTTATTCCATCCTGACTAAAATGGCAATGTCAGATTGTGCCAGTTAGCATGCAACAAATTAGCGTGCAGCTGGACGTACTTCAGCCATGGTTTTGTCTAATTCATCATGTAGGTACCGTGTAGGACTAATTGAAAGCAGTCTCCATTGCAAACCACTAAAGAAAGCTCATGGCTAACACTTCCATTCTCTAACAATCCAGACTTCAATTTATTTATTGAAATATTTATTGGGTTTAATATAAACCTAGGCTTGTTCTGATTCTCTTACTGGTTGTCTTAGGACCACAACTAAGTCCAAAATTATCTGTTGATAAGGGAGACATTTGTTAAGCGAGTTTTGCCCCATCTTACGACCTTTCCTGCCATGAAATGAATCTCTGCAGTTGTTAAGTTAGTAACAAGGTTGTTAAGTGAATCAGGCTACCCCGTTGACAAGCCAAAGAAACCAGCCTGAAGATGACGAGTGGGACCACGTCGAAACGTCGCCAAGATACTCTCAATCTTACACGGGAAAAGACCCAAATACACCAAAACTTGCATACCTCTACCCGTGAAAATCTACGAAAACATATATAAATATAAAGATAGATAGATGATAAATAGATAGATAGATAGATAGATAGATAGATAGATAGATAGATAGATAGATAGATAGATAGATATGGATGTGGGCATGGGCATGGGCATGGGCATGGGCTTAGACATAGACATAGACATAGACATAGACATAGACATAGACATAGACATAGACCAAAAACATTAATTTTGGGCATGCAGTTTTGATCCAACTCAACATACCTTCATGCTCCTGCATAACTCTCATTATCTCTCTATATTTATGACTGTAACTTTTATTTTGAGGCAAAAGGTTTCACATTTCTTGTTCCAAAGCTGCTTTTTTTCAAGAGGCAACTGGACTTTCTGTTTTTTTTTTCTTTGAAGATGTTTTGTTTCACATCCAAGAAGCTTCTTAGCGCTGAGGAAGCTTCTTGGATGAGAAGCGAAACGACTTCAAAGAAAAACCAGAAAATCCAGTTGCCTCTTGAAAAAAAGCAGCTTTGGGACAACCCAAAGTGGTCCCATCACTTGTGATAGGAGGGGAGGTTCTTACTCCCTCAGAAAGGATCCACAATCTGGGTGTCCTCCTGGATTCACGGCTATCTTTAGAAGACCATTTGATGGCCGTGACCAGGGGGGCCTTCGCACAAGTACGCCTGGTGCGCCAGTTGCACCCTTTCCTAGACTGGGATGCCCTTGCCATGGTCACTCACGCCCTTGTTACGTCTCGGTTGGACTACTATAACGCCCCCTACATGGGGCTGCCCTTGGGATGCACCCGGAGGCTACAGCTAGTCCAGAATGCGCGGGTTGTTACAGGGGCTTCTCGTTACTCCCGTGTGACACCTCTCTTGCGTGAGCTGCACTGGCTACTGGTGGTCCTCCGGGTCTGTTTCAAGGTGCTGGTGCTCACCTATAAAGCCCTACATGGCTTAGGCCCGGGGTACTTGCAGGATCATTTCCTGCCATCCTCCCATCGTCCTGTGCGCTCCCATAGAGTGGGCCGTCAAGGTGCTGTCAACCAGACAATGTCGGCTGGCGGCCCCTCGGGGGAGAGCATTCTCTGTGGGAGCGCCAACCCTCTGGAATGGGCTGCCCACTGGCCTTAGATCAGCCCCTGACATCCTCTCCTTCCACCGCGAATTGAAGACGTGGCTCTTTCATCAAATGGGCTGATCCGTAGGGATGATTTTAAATAATTTTAATCAATTTTTAATTAGATTTTTAATGTTTATGTAATTTTTGTTCTGTTCTTTGTAAGCTGCCCTGAGTCCTTCGGGAGAAGGGCAGCATATAAATTACATACATACATACATACATACATACATACATACATACATACATACATACATAAATAAATAAATAAAATAAATAAAACCATGACCTGGATGGCTGAGACTCTCCATAGACATTTCACATTTCTTAAAGAAAAGTATTCATCAGGATTCTGCTTTGCATGCTTGAAAATAAAATCAGACAAAGCTCCAAAGTGGCTCCCCATATGGTCCCTTTTTTTATATGTTAAGACCAGAAACTGAGGTACAACTCTGAGAAGTCTAAAAGTGATGGAATTGTGTAATTCTCCTTTTCCGCAAACAAACATGTCCCCTACCTGGACCTGCATTGTGCTGAGAAATTATTTCATGAAGAAAATTCCCTTTACCCCTTGGGAGATGAAAATATTGTTTATAGCAGCTGTGTGGATAGAGCCAATATTATAATTCAGGGTATTCTCCAGAAAACAGACTAATTTGAATCATCACCAAGGACTCCACTGCTCAACCTTGAGCTACAAATATTCTCTTCTACCAGCTTTGTAGCCTTCCCAATACACATTTCCCCAGCACCAACACTAGACTTTCTGATAACAGGTTAAGAACCTTTTAGAAAACTCATTTCTACAAAGTTTTCTTAAACCTAACGGATACTATTAATTGATTAAACATTATTTCCTGAAATTTCACTGGTTGCCGCTGTTATTAGCTGTTTCTATCTGCCGATTGCTACTTTTTTCTTGCTTATACATTTTCCTTTGACACTGCCTTTTTAATAGATGCTCACAAACCACCCGGCTGAGTGATATTGATGGAGGGTTCAGAAATATATCACAATAATGCTTAACAGAATCAAAGGAATAACAAGAGTTGGAAGGGACCTTGGAGGTCTTCTAATCCAACTCCCATTTCAGACAAATGGTTGTCAAATCTCTTCTTAAAAACTTCCTGCATTGGAGTATTTTGGAAGCAAGTTATTCCACTGATTAATTGTTCTCACTGTTAGTAAGTTTCTCCTTATTTCCAAGTTGGTTGTCTCCTTGATTAGTTTCCGCCCATTGTTTCTTGTCTTGTCTTCAGGTGCTTTGGAGAATAGCTTGACTCCCCTCTTCCTTGTGGCAACCCCTGAAATATTGGAACACTGCTATAATGTACCCCTTAGTCCTTCTTTTCTCTAAACTAGCTAAACCCAATTCCTGCAACCGTTCTTCATATGTTTTAGTCTCCAGGCCTTTAATCATCTTAGTTGTTCTTCTCTGCACTTTTTCCAAAGTCTCCACATCTTTTTGCAAACTGGAAGAACTCTCCGAAAAAAAGTCCAGGACTCAAAGTTTCCTTCCACTTTGATAGCTTCTCCTTGCAATTCCCCTCCCCTCTCATCCCAGCTCTTTCGTAACAAAGTCAAGAAAGTCTTGAGAAGCAGAGGAAGGGGATGCTGAAACAAGCCAAGAAGGCAGGGCCCTCCTCTGGCACATGGTTTTTCTTGCTATCTTGGGAATAGTTAAAAATGCCAGTTCCCTGGGCTTGAGAGTAAGCTCAACTGAGCATGTCCATCTGAGAACTGTGCGTTCCATACTCAGGCCTATGATCCATAGCTAACTCAGACTTCTTCCCTATAGGAAGCCACTGGGAGAGGTTGACTAAGGTCTCATTAGCATGTTGATGATAGTCCTATGCAGCCATTGCAGGCTGAATTGAGGAATGAAATCCTGACATAGTGCCAAGAGGTTATTTTGGACTGAAGGGGTTAAACAAGCTTAAATGAAATCTCTGTGACAAACACTGTGGCTTTGTTCCAGATCCAGTAATAGTTCTGGAACAGGAAGAGGATAGGATTTCTGGGAATGAGAACTTGGGAATTCTCCTTGATTTACAGCTCCTGCTAGAACAGTGATTAGGAATTGGTAGCCTTTGCTCAGCTAAGCTGGTAACCAATTTCGGACCTTCCTGGAGCAAGAAGACCTAACAATAATAACTGACAGGTTTAGACTACTGCAAAGCCTTCTGCATGGGCCTGCCAGAAAATGCAGTTGGCACAACATGGTAGAGATCTGCTACTGTAATACATCACTAAATTTCCTGAGTTTTTATTTTAATTCAAAGTCCTGCTTTCAAAGCTCCGCAATCTGCATGGTTTGGTTATTCACGGAACTATAGGTAGTCCTTGATTTGCAACCAGAATTGAGACTGGAACTTTTGTTGCTAAGCAAGATGGTTGTTAAGTGGGTTGTGCCAGATTTTATTATCTTTTTTTTTTTTGGCTATGGTCATTAAGCAAATCACTGCAGCTGCTGAGTAAATCACATGGCCGTTAAGCAAATTTGGTTTTTCCCACTGACTTTGCTTGTTGTAAGCCAGATGGAAAGGTTACAAACGATGATCACATGTAGTCCTCGAACAGTGATGGTGAATCTTTTCAACACTGAGTGCCGAAAAGGTCGCGGGGAAACATCGCGTGCGCTCGCTCATCGGGGCCACGCTCCGGAAAAGCCAAACTTCCGGGTTCTAGCGCACATGGATGCCCATCAGCTGGCTGGCGCATGCGTGCAGGCCAGTTTTTGGCACTGCCACACGAAGGGATCATGCTCCGGAAAAGCTGAACTTCTGGGTTCTGGCACGCATGAACACCTGACAATCAGCTGGCCGGCGTGTATGCGCACCGGTTTTTGGCACTGCTGTGCATGCAAAGGACAGGTGATTGTTGTGCCTGCATGCACACCAGAAATCCGGAAGACAAACAGGCAAGGCCGCACGTGCCAGGCGACATGGCTTCGGGTGCCACTTTGGGCACGCATGCCATAGGTTCACCATCACGGTCCTAGGATGCAACTGTCATAAATACATACCGGTTGCCAAGGGCCCACATTTGGACCACATGGCTGTGGAAATGCTGCAATGGTCATAAGTGCAAGGACTGGATCATTTTCAGCACCATTGAAACTTTGAACAGTAGTTAAACAAATGGTCATAAGTCGAGGACCATCTGTATTTCCTCCAAATGGTTTCTGCCCATACTGTGCAAGCATCAAGGAACAGATGCTGAAAGTCCTAACTATGCTAGAGATAAATTGTGCAGCCAGACATAGTTCTTCTCTGATATGGACATGATGTTGTTTAATTACCTGCCCTCAAGGTCATCCTGACACCATCTCTTTTGGCTTTCTCCAAAGCTGTCAAGCCTCTTTTGTTTAGATAGGACTTTTTAATTATAACATGTGAAGTTTGGATTTTTGTTTTGTTTTGTATGAGATTGGGCAACGGTTTTGCTTTTATGGTTTATTGAAGTTTGAGTAATGTCAATTTGGGGTAACTAAGGATTTCATATGATGATGTTATGATCTTGAGTTGTAAACCACTCTGAGTCTTAAAAGTTGGCCAGTATAAAAATAAGTATAACAAACATATATTTCCTGGTGGGCTTTTGAATGTATTAAATTCCTCCAATGAAAATTCAGAGGATTTTTGGTAATATCAGATAACAGAAAATTTTTGACAAAGCCAGATCAGCAAGGAGCCCAATTCATGTTTAATTGTTTCAGGCTTAAATATGTGTATATATAAACTAGTTCTAAAGGCTCAACACAAATTTACTGCTTCCTCTTGATTTTGGAATTTCTTTGGGACACAGTTTTGAGAATGTTTACAGGAAAGAAGAGAAAGTTTGGGATCCTGACCCAGGGCTAAAATTGCATTTCTGGTGAACATCCAAAACTAATTTCAGTTCCAATGAAGCTAACATAATTGAGAAAACAGTCATCGTCCACAATTTCCAGGCACACTTCGACATGTGGACTAAAGGTTTTTTGTTTTTGTTAAATCCATCTCTTTGTAAACATGCTTTAATCTTGGAACATTAAAGATCACTGATGTACAAAGGATTACTTACAGACCCATAATGGTGTCTTCTGAAAGCAAGGAATGTCCTCCAGATTATATGTTTTGTTGTGATCTCTCTTACACTAATGATTTCCATCTCAGAAATACACAAAATTAATATTCATGGCATTCAGGCACTCAGCATAAGGAAAACAGTCTCTGGAAGTGCTTTCCAAGTCTGTTCAGTGGCATCCTTTACTCTCCATTCACAGAGGATGAAAAGTTATAATGATAATTTCATCCTTCCTCCAAACTGAAGCCAAGATACATTCCTCTCCTGCTTTATCCTCACATCAACTTCAAAATCTCAGTTGGGATAAAGGAAAGTGATTGCCCCAAACACTCTGCAACCTTGGTGATTTAAGCAGAAGTTTGAACTAAGATTTTTCCGGTCATGTCTGCACAATGCCACATAGTGCCATATACATCTTGCTGATGTGAACTAACTAATTTGGGACAATATCCTTTAAGAATGAATCAACATCAACCCTGCAGGTTTTCTAAAGCCTTTGCATGTTTTCTCAAAGTTGAGTTCTACTGGGGAGAGGGGACTTGCAGTAAAAGTACAATGATCTTGATTGCAATCTAAAATAGATACTATGGAAGGGACGCGATGGCTCAGTGGCTAAGACGCTGAATTTGTCCATCAGAAAGGTCAGCAGTTCAGCGGTTCGAATCCCTAGTGCCGCATAACGGGGTGATCTCCCATTACTTGTCCTAGCTTCTGCCAACCTAGCAGTTCGAAAGCATGTAAAAAATGCAAGCAGAAAAATAGGGACCACTTTGGTGGGAAAGTAACAGCGTTCCATGCACCTTCGGCATTTAGTCATGCAGGCCACATGACCACAGAGATGTCTCTGGACAGCGCTGGCTCTTCAGCTTAGAAACAGAGATGAGCACCGCCCCCTAGAGTCGGAAACAACTAGCACACATATGCAGGGGAACCTTTACCTATGGAAGGCAGACCATCCAATCAATTTGTGAAAGAAGAGAGTTTAAGTAAACACCTTTCTGCTACACCAACTTCCCATCTATGCTTTGATTGTTGAAGTGAGCTTGATCCTTGAAAGATATTATTTCAAAATATCATAAAAATTAAATATTTTAAAAATATTATACTAAGTAGACTTGCCTTAGTAGCAATTTTATTCCCCTACTAGGACTAGGTGCAATTCACACAATACATTACATTACAGGGGATAGGCATACCTATAAGGTACCAGTAAGTCCTTTGTCCAATAATGAAAGTATTGTGATAACATCAATAATCTCATTCAGTTCAATGCTGCTGCATTGGGTCCTATAAGCACAAACACACACACACACACACACACACACACACCACCTTATCTCGAAAAGCATATGGTAGCTACAAAAAGCCCAAACTGTATCCTTATAAACTCATGAAATAGGTTAAGCACAATGTGTATCTTCACCAGATCCATCCAATGGGTTTCAGAATGCTTTGGTTCAAAACATTGAACCAAGTGTAATCACCCTAATCATGATACTTAAACTTTTACTCTCTGGGAGGGTTAATCAGCTTGAGATAGTAAAGCACCATAACCGGCCATGATTTATTTATTTTTTTCCAATACAACACTCTACAAGACTTCTTTTAACTATAAGATGCTGGAAAAGCCAGCATTTAGATTCCCACATAATACTCTTCCATGTCGAGCAAAAATCTGGATAACCACTGTATGATGTCTCAAAGATACAGAAAAATTCTAACCCAGGAAGTTTTAACCCAAGATCCATGATAAGCTTCAAAGAATCCAGGAACTTGAATGAGAAAAAAATACAACTTCATTTTCACCAACTTCTGAAATTTCATAGAGAAGGGGCCACCGCATTCAAAAGGATCAATAACAGAAAAAGGTTAAGAAATCCTGCTTTGTAGAGACTAAGAAAAATGACCTTGTGGAGATATGCAGGAATTGTTTCCTAGGCAAAAGGGGCTGAAGGATTTTTTATTCCTAAATAAAAGGAATGAAATAACATTCAGAAGTGGCTCAGATGCCGATTTACCGAAGTACAAGGAAGAAGAGGTAAAACACAAACAGACTTACAAGATTCAGCTATTATAGCCAATCTCAGTAAAAGTAGTTTTAGTCTTCCTGTGGATTTGATTTCCTGGTCTGATCTACCTAGCGGGGCTGACAAGCTAACTCTTTTTTATTGTTTCATGACTGTCACAATCATAGTTCAGATCTGAGAAACTTACGTTAACTGCAAAGTATGACAGTTTAGCATTATTCTGTGGATCACATCATTGAGTTCTCTTTATATCACATGAGGAAATTGATACCCCCATAAAGATAGGCAAAAGAGATTTCCATCATGATCTAATGCATGCATTTTACGTTTCATTGGTTCAGTTAAGCTTATTTCTATTAAGGGTATTTAAGTTTGCAGCCCTACTTTTGCTTTTGGTTTAAAACAACCACTAAAATACAACTTATAAAATAACTTATAAAATAATTTATAAAATACAAGTTATAAAATACAATAAGAACATCAGTGACTCCCCCCCCCTCTGTACACCTAGGAATCAAAGATAACCTCAGATTTTCCAAAGTTTGGTAATAAACCAGCAGGCTGGGTTTATTGTTTAACTGAATATGCATTAAAGCTGTAAAAATATTGACTGTGTTGATTTCTCTAGACCCACCACCGGAAATGTAAATTAGCAACTACTGTTGAATTATTTCACAGGAAAAGATATTCTCTGTCACAGTTTTGGCACTGTAAGATTATATCACTTTACACATTCTAAGTTATGTTCACAATTGTCATTTGTTCAAAAGGTGTGACATAAAAGCAACTGTAGTAGGTCTACCCCCAAGTACAATCACTCTTGCTTATATTCCCTCTTGGCCATATTCAGAAAAAATAAAATCAGCAAATCTTTGTTCATTCTATAATAATATATTCATTCACAAGAATGTTGGACTGCTAAAACTCTGTAGAGATTCTCAGACATCCAGGTCATGGTTGTCCCAAAGATGCTTTTTCGGGAGGCAACTGGACTTTCTTGTTTTTTCTTTTGATGTGTGACAATGTTTGACTGCCTTCATTGCAGTTGTGTATCTAAACCTTCTTTGGATATATCCAGGGGTAAAATGCTCCCGGTTCGGACCGGATTGGGTGATCCGGTAACGATTGTGGCTGGTGGTTCAAAGAACCGGCAGCGATTGTGGTGTGAGACTCTGCCCATCCACCCGGATGTTTTTTACCCTCTGCGCATGAACAGGTTTTGTGCATGCACAGAGGGTCTGCGCACGCATGTGACACAGTGCGTGCACTTCCGAACCGGTAAGGAAGGTAAGTGGATTTCACCCCTGGATATATCCCATCTACAGGAAGACTTTCATGTAGTGCCAGTCTCATTTACAAAGTCTGTCCCCAGCAGTAAAATCATTCAAAAAAGTATGACAGACCCAGCCTGGCACTTTTGAGCTATTTGGTCATGATTGCTGAGAATTTTGATTGATTGATTAGTCCAATTTATATGCCGCCCTTCTCCGTAGACTCAGGGTAGCTTATAATGCATTATAGCAATAGCCTGCATACTTTTATGTATATACCTGCTTATTAGGGCTTTCGCCCCCCCCCGCAAGCGGTGTTGTTCTATACAAAGTTGGCTTATTGCCCCCACAATCTGGGTCCTCAATTTACCTATCTTGAAAGGATGGAAGGCTGAGTCAACCTTGAGCCTGGTGAGATTCGAACTTGCACTAATTGCAGGCAGCTGGCAGCTAAGTGCTAGCACTTAACAGCACTTTAATCCACTGCACCACCGAGGCTTGATCGTTGCTGTTCTCTTGCAATCAGATAGAATAGAATAGAATAGAATAGAATAGAATAGAATAGAATAGAATAGAATAGAATAGAATAGAATAGAATAGAATAGAATTCTTTATCGGCCAAGTATGATTGGACACAGAAGGAATTTTTCTTTGGTGCATATGCTCTCAGTGTACATAAAAAGACAACAAACACTCATCAAGAATTACAAGGCACAACAGCCAGTGATAGTCCTATGGTACAATAAGCAATCAAATCATACTAGGAAACAATCAATATCAATATAAATTGCAAGGATACAAGCAACAAAGTTACAGTCATGCAGTCATAAGTGGGAGGAGATGGGCAACAGGAACAATGAGAAGACCAATAGCAATAGTAATGCAGCTTTAGTGAATAGTTTGACAGTGTTGAGGGAATTATTTGTTTAGCAGAGTGATGGCGTTTGGGGGGGGGAATTGTTCTTGTATCTAGTTGTCTTGGTGTGCAGTGCTCTGTAGCATCGTTTTGAGGGTAGGAGTTGAAACAATTTATGTCCAGGATTAAAGAAAAGTGGGGTGGGAGAGAGAGATTACATGCAGTTATTGATTATATTCCATCCCAACAGGGCAAAACAAGCAGTATGTTGGTAAATAAGAAAATGCAAACTGTTTAAAACTTGTTGTGGTCCGCCGGTGACCTGTGGAACTGGCAGCAGAGTCAGACAGTGAGGAGGTTGGGAAGGAACATGGGCCAGTCCTGGAGTCTGGGGAAGGCTCGGATGAGGACTCTGCATCGGAGGCAAAGAAAGGGCCATCTGGGAGGTAAGTGCTGCCTCCAGCGCCTCCAGAGTCGGACCTCAGCGAGGCAGAGAGACAGGGGGAGCCTGTTCTCAGTACGCGCATGTGCAGAGTTGCCAGAAGGCAAGAACAGTTAAAACAAAAGGGACGACTCAGGAGTAGGGCTTGGAGATGATTGGCCCCTCCCATAAGATTTAAAGGAGGAGCAAAGGCACGTGGGCCTTTGCAGGAAGTAACGTTGTTAATTCTGTTCAGTTTAAAGTCTGAAGCTCTGTTTGATTCTGGACTCTGTGTGGCTTTGCCAATTAGGTCTTTGGCAGCGTTTCAAGGGAGATAAGTGGGTGATTATCAGCCTTATCCCGAAGGATTCTTTACAACTATTTGGGACTCATCTGTGAATGAACAGAATTCACAGCTGTTGCAATAAAAGGTTTTTGGGACTACTCGTGTGTTTTACTGAAGCCTAGGTCAGAACAAAACTATGTGATCACAACAATGTCACCAATATTAAGAAGTCACAATAGCAAGAAAAGGCTTTAATTTGCATTTATATAATGGCTCAGAAGCATGCAGAAGGGAATGCTTTGCAGGTTTCCACATGTCTGTTTTTGATTATATCTGAATTACAAACAGTTGTTCTTTTTCAAACAGTATCATGGCTTGCAATGCAAAACTCCCGGGATCCAAGTCAATTGCTCTCTCTTTCTAGGTCAAAGCAGCCCTTCAACTCACTGAAAAGAGTGAGGAATGCACTGTGCACCTTTATTTGCAACTATATTTTTGCAATCTCTTTCTTTATGAATCTGCCTCTTCCATCTCTGATTTGGGGAGGGGGGGAGATCCTCTTTGTTGCTTCACAGTTGCATATAACAAGCAGGCAGGACCAAATCCTGAGTCACAGGCTGACCTAAGATTTTACACATTACAGATTAAGAGCCTTGGTGGTGCAACAGACTAAAGCACTGTTAAGTAGCACCAGCTACCTGCAATTACTGCAAGTTCAAATCTCATCAGGCTCAAGGTTGACTCAGCCTTCCATCCTTTCGAGGTAGGTAAAATGAGGACCCGGTTTGTGGGGGCAATAAGCTGACTTTGTATAAAAAAGAACATCGCTTGGGGGGGGGCAAAAGTCCTACTAAGCAGGTATATACAAAAGTATGAAGGCTATTGCTTAACGCATTGTAAGCCGCCCTGAGTCTCTGGAAAAGGGCGGCATATAAATCAAACCAATAAATAAATAAATAAACAGAGTTGGAAGGGGCCTTGTAGGTCACCTAGTCCAACCCCCTGCCCAAGCAGGAGACCCTACACCATTTCTGACAAATGGCAGCCCAATCTCTTCTTGAAAGTCTCAAGCTGTTCCACTGGTTGATTGTTCTCACTACTTAGTATTAGCAACAGTAGCAAATAGTAACAAACAAAACAAAACATAAAAACATTATCATTCCATATAATTATAGACAGTGTATCAGTTGGTGGCATTTTTGTGCTTCTCTTCTCTTCAATTTATCACTAAACATGCTAGCTTATTTCCAAAAGTTTCAACATCCATTTATATCATAATTATTTCCAATTCTTATTCTCTATCCAATGGTAAAATAAATCCCATATCAAATAATATTGTCTATCTTCCTGCTCTCTTATTTCAAATGTCAGTTTACTCATTTCAGCACATTCCATCATTTTCTTAATAATTTCTTCATCATTAGGTAACTTTTCTCCTTTCCAATTTTTAGCAAATACAATTCTAGCTGCTGTCAAGAGATTCACAATTAAATAGTAGCAAATAGTTCTTAAATTTTATTTTTTTTAAAAAAAAAATCTTAATAGCAGAGCTTAAGAAGTGAACCCCCCTCCAAAAAGAAAAAGATTATTGAGTCTGAGTGATGGTTTTGGGTTTTTTTTAACTGAGACATCCCAGCTCTTGCTTCATTTCTTGGTAGATGTGGTTAATGTTGGATGGCAGTAGAGACTTCAAAACAATTTGCTATAGGATTTGTTATGTTAACATGGTACAGAAAACCCTGCCAAAAGAAAACTGACCACACTCAAACAACGACCGAGAAACCATACTGTCCATTTTGATGACTAATTAAGAGGCAAACTCACATCAGGAAGTGTGCTGTTGTTTTCCACATCATCTGCAATTTCCGACGCATATTAAAACATGCCCCCAGGATTTTTCACAGATCGTGTTTGCCAAATATCTATGTACTATGAAATAAGGAACATCCCAGTATCCTGACTTTTAGATATTCCCAATGTGTAACAAAGGTGTGTGATGCATGAATAAATAAATAGGTATGATATTTTTACGGGGACATAAAGCAGGTATATTTTATCACATCCAAAGACACACACTTTGAAAACATGAGCAATGCAATCACTGCCCTGAGGCTGGTAGAAATAGTGTGATGTTCCACGGCACCTTACAAATACTACACGAATTTACAATTGTTGTATTCTGGCTTTCAGTCAAGGCTTTCAAAGACTTGTTTGTCTTCTGTTACTCAACCTACTGATTTTAGCAAGCTTGACCAGAGCCATTGTCCAATATTAATTTCAGAGTTGTTTCTGGCCCTACCCTCTGGATCTGTGCTTTGCATTAGGACAAACAAACAATTACGAGTGCAATGAAGTTTTGATGCTGTCAGATAAAACAGAAAGTCATGAAAAGAAAAAAGCTGTTATCTACATGACCCAGAAATGACAAAGAGGAATCTTTGGTGTGCTAAGATATGATACTATTGGTACTATATTTTTTTACTTTCTTGATGGCTCCCTTTCTGCTATTGCTTGTTAGATTTGCCCATCCTGTAAAAAAAAAATCAGCAATCAGAGTTTCTAATTATCCATCCCTCTAGAGATAAACAGAAAGATAGAGGCTGACTTTCAACCCAATCTGATGGAAGAAAGATAAACTTTCCTTAACTGCAGATGATCCCAGTTAACCTCAGCAAACATTGTAAAGTTTCCCTGCTGCCCTCTTTAGGGTTAATTGCAAAAAAACCACTTTTTCCTGTACAGGCCAAGCCAGGCCAAGCCAACTCTTGATCAGATAGATAAGAATTTCCAACCCAAGTGCTAAAGAAACTTCTGATCCCGGCCACCCAATGACACCAGTTAACAATAGTTAACAGTATTCCTTGGTCCTTGGGACCATGCATCCTTCACAACACATATACACCCATCCATCCATTCCAAACACACCCCTAGGTTCTCTTGAAAAAAGCATCTATCAAGCTTGAAGGTGTGTCGATAGTCATAAATGCACACGACGACTAACAATAGGAGGAATAATCCAAAGTCACAAACCTGCTACTGGCTGCGAATAGTCATAATCAAATAAAATCGAGAAGTCCAGCTCTTCTTGAGGACTGAGATTCGGATTCGGATCGTCGTCCCCTTGCTGGGAGTTCGGATCCGAATCGTTTGGACTGGAAGCCATCTCTTAACGCCTAAGGATGATCTCTTTACAATTCTAATTGGGGAGGAGGGAGAGGGGGGAAAGAGGCCAAAAAAAAAAAAAAAACACGGGAGAGGCAACTCTGCCCTCCCCTTCGCAAGCAATCGCAAGAGTTAATGATAATCCCCGCTCGTCTGAACCATGCAACTCGCAAAAAAAGAAATGAACTGAAATGAAATGCACGCTTCCTTTAAACTTCTGGGGGAGGGGAGAGGGGGGGGAATCCCCTAGGTCCTAGGAGGTCGTTTGCCCTGGGAATCTCCCTCCGCCACCCCGCGTGGCAAGAAGAGGCGTGTTTGCACGCGCAAAACGCTGCTCCCGCGGAAAGTGGGGAGCGCTCGCTACTACTTCTGCAGCTCCCTGGCCCTGCACGGCTGCAGCTTCGCTCCCCGAGCGTCTGAAGCCCGTTCGAGGCGCGGCGAGGCGACTTCCTGTTCGCGGGGAGCCACCTGGGGCGAGAGAAGGCGGCGCTGCCTCCGGGAGGGGAGGGCAGGAGCGGCGGCTCTGCCACCGCGTCGGTCTCCCGCAGGCTGATCGCTGCCCGGTCCGCTTCTCTTCAAAGCGGGAGAAAGTGGAAGCTGCGGGGGGGGGAGGGGGGAGAAGAGGGGAGAGATGAAAAGGTTGGCCAAAGAACACGCGCGGCCCTGAGAACGTGGGAATGCGGGTCTGTGTGTGTCTCTCCGCACGTTACGCTTGCCTGCGTCGTGGCCTGGGTTGTGCTCACCTTAAGGTTCTGTAGAGATTCTCAGGCATCCGGGTCATGGTTGTCCCAAAGCTTTTTTTTTTTTTTTTTTTTCCCCCAGGAAGCAACTGGACTTTCTTGGTGGTTGTTTTTTTTTTTCTTTGAAGACGTTTCGCTTCTCATCCAAGAAGCTTCTTCCACTCTGACAGGAGAGTGGGGCATGGAAGGATTTAATATTCCTTGCAGACAGCTGGTCATCTGCATCAGTGGTGGGTTTCAAACATTTTTTACTACCGGTTCTGTGGGTGTGGCTTGGTGGGTGTGGCATGGCATGGTGGGCGTGGCAGGGGAAGGATAGTGTAAAATCTCCATTCCCTCCCCAATCCAGGGGAAGGTTACTACAAAATCCCCATTCCCTCCCGATCAACTGGGACTTGGGAGGCAGAGAATAGATGGGGGCGGGGCCAGGCAGAATTTTTACTACCGGTTTTCCGAACTACTCAAAATTTCTGCTACAGGTTCTCCAGAACTGGTCAAAACCTGCTGAAACCCACCTCTGATCTGCATCCTTTTAGAGGGTCGTTGAAGCACTTGGAGGTTTATCTGTGTCCTCAGGGTTCCCTGAAGTAGTGCTCCTACTCGGATTAGATTAGGATGCAGATGACCAGCTGTCTGCAAGGAATATAAATCCTTCCGTGCTCCAGTATCCTGTCAGAGCTGAAGAAGCGTCTTGGATGGGAAGCGAAACGCCTTCAAAGAAAAAGAAAATAAACCAAGAAAGTCCAGTTGCCTCCTGAAAAAGCACCTTTGGGATATATAACTCTTAAGGTTGTTTGAGGGCGCCCGACATGCTGAACCAATGCCTAACCTCGTTTTTTCCCTGGAGAGAGAAAGGCGGGGAATCCCACGAGAGTCTTTTCACTTCGCTGCAGAAATTCACCAGGCGGGGAAAAGCGGAGGGAGGGAAGTAAACTTTCCGCCGGATGCGTTTCTTCCTACTGTCAAAAGAAGCATGGAAGTAGGACTGGGGAAAAACTGATGCTTAAATCATGCAGACACATATCAATGCAAATAAATACATGTGCGTTCCCTTGAATGGGTCAAGGGAAGGGGGAAGAAACAGAAGGTCTTAGGGTAGTGGTGAAATCCAATTTTTTTTACTACCGGTTCTGTGGCATGGCTTGGCTTGGTGGGCGTTGCAGGGGAAGGGTACTGCAAAATCCCCATTTCCTCCCCACTCCTGGGGAAAGGATATTGCAAAATCTCAATTCCCACCCCACTCTGGGGCCAGCCAGAGGTGGTATTTGCCAGTTCTCCGAACTGCTCAAAATTTCCGCTACCGGTTCTCCAGAATCTGTCAGAACCTGCTGGATTTCACCCATCTTAGGGATGGATTTTGCGAGGGATATGAGGCTATATAAATGGTGTGGACTGTCATTGTAAAATTCGGTGAAATATGGTGTCTATGAGAAAGAAAAACAGACGGGTAATTTTTTTTTTTACTTGATGGTTATATAATCGACACCATAATGGAAGACAATATATGTTATAATATGATGGATGTTATTGCATATCTGTTTATATATTACTGCATATTTGTTAATGTATATATGACTATAATGACGATGATGATGTTTGTACGTTCGCATGTTAACATCTTAGACATGTAGAGAGCACACTGTTCAATATGGAAAGAAAATTTATGATATAAAACAATAAAAAATATCAATGGGAGCAGTAAACGGCGTGCCTCTTCTACATTCCCAAAGGATTTGGATGTTAATATTTTTTAAAAAGGAAAACATTGTTAAAAACAAAGGGGTCATTTGTTGATTTGATTTCTCTCAGACCTTTCGAGATAACCTATATGTCAATTATGAATGTATGATGAGTTGCATAAGTGCCATCACTGCCTCCTGTACCGTTTATTATTTCATTAAGGCGTTTTGTGTATTTTACTTATTCAAATATTGATGATTTAATATACCGTAAACTGCTACCCTGTGGGAAAACATACAAAAGGCACCTTTTGAAATGTGTAAAACTTAGATGAAAGATTAATCAGTTTTTCATCCTGATCAAACTTATTTTTTTTTAAAAAAATCTATCCTCAAGTGTCCCTCCTAAGATGTGACATCGCCTTTTGCCTCTCGATAAGATGTAGCTACTGATGTACTGACTATTAAATACATGAAAAACAAGTGCAGCATATCTGCATAAGAACGTTTAACTATTGCCTTTCACTAACATAAACTGGTAAAATTTACATAAAGCTTTGTATACAAAGTTAACAGCATGTAACTGAAAACAGGTACAGAAGTGCTAGAAAGAAACCAGAGGGGGGAAAAAAACCTTTGTTGCACAGGTGTTTTGTCAGTACATTGCAAAATTTTGAACATGTGACCACATTTTACATTTTTTCCCAGCTTTCAGGAAAACTATCCCGTAGTGAACAATTGATTCTGTTAATTATGATGTTTGCTTAATGACTGTGATATTTGCTTAATGACCTCCACAAAAAAAGGTCATCAAATTGGATTGGTCATTGTGGGTGACCTATTTTACAAGGATCACTTGGGAGCCACAGTGGTGCAGTGGTTAGAGTGCAGTACTGCAGAGTACTTTTGTTGACTGCCGGCTGCCTGCAATTTGGCAGTTCGAATCTCACCAGGCTTAAGGTTGACTCAGCCTTCCATCCTTCTGAGGTGGGTAAAATGAGGACCCAGATTGTTGGGGGCAATAAACTGACTCTGTAAACCGCTTAGAGAGGGCTGTAAAGCACAGTGAAGCGGTATATAAGTCTAAGTGTTATTGTTAGTGCTATCACAATTTAGGACCATTATAACTGGAAGTTAGGAACTAGCTATAAATCATATGATGTTAGTGATGTTAACATCCTACCTTTATCTCTATCCCATCCCATCTGATATATGCAATTTTCTGAATCTGTGTAACATATAAGTTATATATTATATTCCTCAGAGTCTTCAGATAATCAATGTCATTTGCAAAAGCTAAATTCAGATTACTAAACCAGATCTTGCATACAAAGACATGTGCTACGTGCCTCTTCCCCAATCTGGCAACTTCCAAACTTGTTGAGATTGTAACATGCCACCACAGAATTGCAGTCCCAACTGGTTGCAAAAAAGATATAGGTAGTCTTCGACTACGACTATGGTAACAGCAGGACTGGAACTTGTATTGCTAAGCAATGCAGTCATTAAGGGAGCTACACCCAATTTCATGTCTTTTTTTGCTTGTTGTTGTTGTTAGTTGCGAAGTTGTGTCTGACCCATCACAACCCCATGGACAACATTCCTCCAGGCCTTCCTGTCCTCTACCATCCTCTGGGGTCCATTTAAGCTTAGGTTGACTGCTTCAGTGACTCCATCCAGCCACCTCATTCTCTGTCGTCCCCTTCTTCTTTTGCCCTCAATCTTTCCCAGCATTAGGCTCTTCTCCAGCGAGTCCTTCCTTCTCATTAGGTGGCCAAAGTATTTGAGTTTCATCTTCAGGATCTGGCCTTCTAAAGAGCAGTCAGGGTTGATCTCCTCTAGGACTGACCAGTTTGATCGCCTTGCAGTCCAAGGGACTCGCAGGAGTCTTCTCCAACACCATAGTTCAAAGGCCTCAATTCTTTAGCGCTCAGCCTTTCTTATGATCCAACTTTCACCTTTTTTTTGCTACAGTGGTTAAATTTATTTTATTTTATTTATTAATTTAATTTGTATACCGCCCTTCTCCCAGAAGGGACTCAGGGCGGTGAACAGCCAAAATTAAAAAACATACAAATACAAAAGTTAAGATAATTAAAAAGAATTAAATCACTAGCTTCCCAATTTAAAACCCCCAAATCCATAAAATTTAAAATCCCAATTAAAAACCATTTAGGCTAGGCCGGCTTGATGAAATAAAAACGTCTTCAGGGCTTTACGGAAGGTACGGAGGTCTGGGATAAATGAATCTTGCTTCCATTACTGACTTTGCTTGTTGGAAGCCCCCTGGGAAAATCATAAAAGGTGATCCCATGATCCCAGGAAGTTGCAACTGTTGTAAAAACATGCTGGATGCCAAGCACCTGAATTTTGATTTCATGACCATGGGGATGCTGTAACTGACAGTGAGAAGTGTGAGAAGTCACTTTTTTTGCTGTTCTAACTTTGAATGGTCATGAAATGAATAGTTGTAAGTCAAGGACTGCCTGTAACCAAATCTGAATTAATTATAGAATATCTTGGACAGACTGTGGCTCATCTCAAACAAGGCCAAGGCAAGTCTATCGTCAGGGTTCCAAGTAATAGATCCATATCAAGCATATCATATTGGCACAGATCTGGTGAAAACCGACTCCGAAGACTTCCACAGTTTTCACCTAATTAAAAGTTTTCCCACTTTCTCAAAACTATCGGTCACATGGTCCAATCACGGTGCGGTTTGGCTGCCAGGTGACACTCTGCCTTCCTCCGACCAGGTGTGAGAATGTCCTTGGGTCCCAAGAGAAACTATTTTGTTTTGGCTACAGAATCCCAACTATCTCAAATCCCCCCCCTCCCTATCCCTCAGCTCCAGTGTGGCAACACTGAAGCTGTCAAAAATGGCTTCGGTCAGGTCAGCTTCAGGGTTGACGCTATTAGTATAACTTTGGAAGTAAAAAGGCATTCAAAACCTAAGTCGTTTATATCGATAGAAGTGTGTCTTTTCTCGCTTCGCAAAGCATTCTCGGGTCCCAAAGCTGCAGTGAACAGTAACCCAGCCCTATAATTTGAATCACATTTGCAGATGGCTTCTCAAACATCAGGATCATAAAAATGACATGGAACAAAGTACAGCAAGCGAAGCCAACATTTATGGTGCTTTCCAGTACTTACGTAAAACGCCAGTGATACACTTCTGGGCTTATTGTTTTACACACACACATGCACTTTAACAGCCCAGACTAAGATGTCTACCCTCTAGATTAGCTAGTTGCATATCCTCAGCGCTGCCAAAACAAGCATTACAGAAGGGATTCTGGATATCATCCATCTGAGCAGTGCTTCAGCAGCAAACCAGACAGGCTTTAAATCACCCATCTTTAGCTGTCTCTTCTTCTGTTTACTTTTCTTTCCCAAGCCTCTATTTTATTATGTCTTTACCAAATAAGAGAGTTGGAAGGGACCTTGGAGGCCTTCTAGTCCAGCCCCTTGCTCAAGCAGGGGATCCTATACCATTTCAGAAAGTCCAGTCTCTTCAAAAGAGGTGATGGAGCACCCACAACTTCCGAAGGCTAGCCGTTCCACTGGTTAATTGTCCTCACTGCTAGGAAGTTTCTCCAAAATGCAAAATCAGCATTTTGCATCATCATCAATTTGGACTGCAGTGGAGTAATATAATTCGGACTGCAATGAATTAATATAATGTTAATGGATTAATATCATCAGTGGATTAATATAATTATCCACTGAAAATTAATGGAATATGCCAGCTATATGAAATAGAAATCCATCACACCTTCACAATACAATGAGCAGGTTGACAAGTGCCCTTCTGGGGGAATTCATCGAAACTTCAAATGGTTACTAAGAGAGGGCTCATTGAGGATTATAGCTGCAAGTCTTGAAGGCCACTAGAGGGCAGGAAAGAGATGCAGAAAGCTCTCAAGGCTTTCTGCCACCTAGCGGTTTCCTGGAAATTTGCAACTGAGTTTTGCTACACAACTGAAGTCAACATTCCATCCAGGATTTAAAATCACCTAGCTGTATGGCTGGATCTATAGCTACATATGAGCCCTTATTAAGAGTTAGAATCAAGCATCCTTTTATTTACTTGTAAAGTGTAATGTATGGCTGTGAAAGTTGGACCATAAGAAAGGCTGAGTGCCAAAGAATTGAGGCTTTTGAACTATGCTGCTGCAGAAGACTCCTGCGAGTCCCTTGGACTGCAAGGCGATCAAACCGGTCAGTCCTAGAGGAGATCAACCCTGACTGCACTTTAGAAGGCCAGATCCTGAGGATGAAACTCAAATACTTTGGCCACCTAATAAGAAGGAAGGACTCACTGGAGAAGAGCCTAATGCTAGGAAAGATTGAGGGCAAAAGAAGAATGGGACGACAGAGAACGAGGTGGCTGGATGGAGTCACTGAAGTAGTAGGTGTGAGCTTAAATGGACCCCAGAGGATGGTAGAGGACAGGAAGGCCTGGAGGAATGTTGTCCATGGGGTCGCAATGGGTCAAACATGATTTCACGACTAACAACAACAGAAAGTGACTTACCCTAACCCACACTCCCTGGTTAGTGACAGATGCCTCAGAAGTCATCTCAACTTCACTGGTTGAGATATAGTTGGAGACTTTGAAGGTGTAATGATTAGTGGGAAAGACCTTGGGAGATGGAGGAGTTGAGGAGAGATGCTGCCTAGGGAGTGTTCCGATAATAGACTGCATAGCCTAGAGCTGCATAATGAGTGGTGAAAAGGGCTCAGAAGTCTCTCCCACACAATCCTGTAAAGGAGACAGTGGGAGATTTATACTTTCAGACTTACAAGATTCTGCTAATTCGATATATGAAAGAAGGTTTATATTTGAATAGATGAGTGGATGCAGCCCCCCCCCCTTCCCCAATGAGATACAATCAGATTCACAATCAGGTTTCCATCTCCTTGGAAATATGTCCGCTTGCACTTTGCTGCAAATAGGTGTCCCTTCACACTTGAGCTGATCACACAGAGTAGGAACATGTAGCTGACAGGATCAATTTGCACACACAAATGGAGCTCCTTTGGGCATGCCTTGTGAATGCCTCAGAAAAGGATTCCCTTTGGCCAAGCAACTTCATGTGAGGGATATTGCTAATTCCGATCCATTTTTAAGCTGAATCCGGACCACCGAGAAAATGTATGAGAAATATTGTATCCAAGGTTCATGGAACTAGCTCTGGAACCAAATAATTAGATATTCTTTCTTTTCACAGTGTCTTCCGGTAGTGCTAGTTGGGAATTCTGGGACCTGTCAGGGAATTCTGGGAAAACCTTCAAGTTAGGGAAGGCTATAGGAACAGGTCAGGGAGAACGAAGTTGAATTAACATTATCATTGTTGCTACCAGTAACAACAGTTTCCCACTAAAAGGTAAGTGTTTTATAAAAAGTAAAAATAAAATATGAATACAGATCCCTTAAAAACATATTTAATTTTGGGGTCAGTCTGAGTCAGAGATATTGCTCCCAGTTTGAAATATAATGTGGTTTTGGTAAGAAAAGCCAATGGAAAAATTGCTCATAATCTCCATGTTCCATTAAAACTGCTGAAGGCAGGCCTTGAAAACCAATGGAATGTACATATCATAATAAAAAGTGTATAGGAAGCCAAATATTGGAAAAGGCTTCCTAAGATATTATTATCCCAGGCTTTTTTTCTCCACAGAGGTGAATGATGACATTATTTTAGTGGAGCAACTGAGTTTGCTCAACATAAGTTTACATCTAGTCGGTTTTGAATAGGATTTTTTGCTAAAACGTAAACACAGAATTTGCTGTTAGATATGTCAGAAAGGGATCTGATGATAAGGTTCGCTTGAGTATACATGCATGCTAAATAAATGACATATTTTGTAACTTTATTCCTATGCATTTTCTTTCTTTTTACCATGTACCAGAAAAACAGAACAGAAAAAAGAAAAAAATAGCAGCCAAGTCTTACACCGTAGCATATTAAAAATTACAAACTGAATCTATTATAAACTTGGGTTAATTTAAAAACTACTGAAATGGGGTGAAAGTCATGAGTTAATTTCTACTGAAAACAAGCAGTTTTAATTTAAGATTGGATTCAGCCTTAAACTTGGTTATAGCTACAGTATATTAGGTTGTATGGTCCAAAGTCTACTTTATCAGAAATATTCATGGCTCTTTTTCTCTGCAATATATTAACAAGAATAATTCATTTTAAAGATAAAGGCTAAATATGCTAAATATACATACATACATACATACATACATACATACATACATACATACATACATAACTGGCACATGCATACATAATGCCCTAGGTACTGATAATATTTTACATGAAATCTCACTGTGTAAAATATGTTCATTAATTAGAAAAGCATTTCTATTTGTCTAGTGTTTTGGTGCTAGCAGAATTGCAAATTAATTTGCTAAATTATAATAACACAGACCTTAAACATGAGTTTATTAAAGGTCGCTTCCATTTATTTTATTTTATCCCGGCCACAATCCAGGAAACACAATCTATTATTTAATTTCATCGGGTATAGCTTCATTCAGAGTTTAAACAATTTTATCAAGAGCAAAGACACAACTTCAGAATAGTTGGAACAAGATGCTCTCTAATGTGCTGAACTGCTTTCTGGAATGACTCTTACCAGATTTTTGTCTTAATTATGCCTTCCTGTACTATGATCTTTAATACCCAGATTTCAAGCATCAGGAATAAAGTTTCATAAACTGACTAGATTTCATGGAAGTATTTTCATATATTTTGTTATTCTGAGGCAACTTCTAGGACATCAACAACCCTTAAGTTTGGCAGTGATGCCACCCAGTAAATTGAACAATGAATTTGTGAGACCCTCACATACAAATAAATTTAACCATTTCACTGGGGTTAGGACTAGCCAAGAAGTAAATTTACCACTTTTAATAATAAACACGTAATCTCTGTATGCATGTGTGTATGTCTGTGTGTCTGTCTATGTTAAAATTCTGGAACCACAACTACCCACTGAGGATTTTAAAATGTGCAAACACCTCCTGCAAAAACCCCTGGAGATCCCAGTCTACAGTGTAAGAACTCTCAGCTAATCCCCAATTAATCCTATTGCTTGTTAATATGTCAAACTAAGTAAACACCTTCCAATCAGTGGTGGGCAGTGGTGGGTTGCCCCCGGTTCGCACCGGTTCTATAGAACCAGTAGTAAAACCGGTGGGAGGCTCCGCCCACTGACCCTGATGTCATGAAATGCTTCTGCGCATGCGTGGGAGCGAAGCGAGCGCGTGCAAGTGGCCCCGTTGTGAACCGGTAGTAAAGGTAAGTAAGTAAGAACCCATCCCTGATGGTGGGTTGCCCCCGGTTCAGCCGGTTCGCATGAACCGGTAGTAAAACTGGCGGGAGGCCCCACCCAGCGCCCCAGATGTCGTCATCAGCGATCTGCCCATGCGATCCCATTGCGAACCAGTAGTAAAGGTAAGTAGAACCCCCCCCCCGGCTTCCAATCATATCATACAAATCAAGTCACAAAATTAGGACACTTTACAGGGGCCATGGCAGTGTAGTATGGTTGTTTGGATAGTTTGATTTCTAGAAAATAATGGTTACGGTTATATATTTGACCTGAAAAATAAAATAAAATAATTGCCCACTGAATACGAGCATGTCATGAAAAAAGCAATGTCATAATCATTGTCCCTGGATTACTGGAATAAATTTAATTGGTTAAATTTAACAAAATATATAGCAATAGCCCTCCCTAAGCTGTTTACAGTGTCAGCGTATTGCCCCCAACAATCTGGGTCCCCATGTTACTGACCTCGGAAGGATGGAAAGCTGAGTAAACCTTGAGCCAATCAGGATCGAACTGCTGACAGTCGGCAGAGTTAGCCCGCAATACTGCATTTTTCAAATATATGAATTATATATGTAAATCACTAATAACAGTAATTTGTTAAACTTGTGTGCTGCCCAACTCTCCACAACCCTGGGTGGCTTACAACAATCAAAACCAATAAAAGATTAAAAGATTAAAGATAAAAGTTGGCAAGAGCAATGAAGCAAGAGGGTCCCACTCTCCCTTGCCAGAGGCCTGGGTGAAGAGCCAGCTCTTCCCAACTGTAATAATAATGTCTTAATATTTAAGCATCAAGATCCCACGATTGATATTGTTGTAATTATCAACCCCTCTAAATTAAGATAAAGTCTCTTTTCAAGCAGGCATAGCTCCTGCTGATATTTTGACACTTCTACACAGTTTTTGTTGGCACCAGTTCAGAAGTGGCTTCCCACTGCCTGCTTCCACAGTGTTTTCCAATTTCCCATCTAACCACCCTGGGAATGCCTGATGGTCTCCCATCCAAGAGTAACCAGGTTCTCAGGGCCTGCCTATCATTAATAGTCCTTTTGGATATTGAACCAAGCCATGTGGTGAACTGGATGAAACCTCAATGTATGTTCAGCCCCACTTCTCCAGAGTGGTTTCCAACCCTGTCCGACTGCATCAATGTATGTAGCTGGCTGTTGTCTCAAGAAGGAATCCCCCACCCATTCCCTTACCCGGTGATGCACACACGGGAGCCACATGCTATGAAGATGAGTAACCAACAAGGTTTGTCCAGGACTGAGTCTGCATGAGAATTATTAGTTCCATCTCTCTGCTTAGACAGAGAGTCCTCTTGGCATGTCCCTAAAATGTATTCATTGTGACAAAATCCTGCGGAAGTGCTCTTTATATCAGGGTTTCTCAATCTTAGCAATTTTAAGATAGGTGGGCTTTAATTGAAGTCCACACATCTTAAAGTTGCTAAGATTAAGAAACGCTGCTCTAAGGGACCAGGGTTTTTTTTCCTTGTCATTGTTTAATGATCTATCTTCATCCTTCCAGAGATAAAAATGCTTGAAGCGGTTTTTGAAAGCTTAAGCCGAGTGGTCAGCTGTTCTCCCATTAGAACATTAAAAAATCTTGCTTCTTACACTTCCATTTGAATCAATACTACGGGAACCTCTCCGGAAATGTATATCGGAGCTTCATTTTCTTTTTTTAATTTTCTTTTTTATTATTTATATATAAGTATATCGAACACAGTGTGTCCTTCCTGGCGATTTATCCACCATAAAAACCAAAGTGAAAAACAAATAACATATATTATACTACTTACACAGTGCTAGTTTTGTACGATTATTTTTGACCAGCTTATTCATTCTAGTACATTTCTCATTCTGGGTCTACGTAGCCTAGTTGTTTCGTCTTGTTTCGTGTTCCGACTCCCACTTTATGTTTCCAGCCATTGATAAAATCTGTTCCATGTGTCATAATATTCTGTCTCTCCTTTGTTTTTTAATTCTAACATTAATCTATCCATTTCTGCGCATATTAATATCTTCCTTATTATCTCCTTTTCTAAGGGGGTGTTTTCAGTTTTCCATTGCTGAGCATATACCATTCTCACTGCCATCAGGATGTGTAGTATTAGGTATATTGATCCTTTACTATAGCCATCTGTTATAATACCTAATAGAAATAGTTCTGGTTTAAATTCTATATGTTGTCCAACAATTTTTTCTAGCCACATCTTAATTTCTTTGCTTTTTTACAAGTCCACCACGTGTGGCAGTATGTACCTGATGATTGTTTACATTTCCAACATTTTGGGGATGTGTTGCTAAACATTTTAGCCAATCTTGCCAGGGGAAGATGCCACCTGTTTTATAAAGATTCTCTTTATATGATGTGGCCAATGTCAGGGAGCTTCTATTAGCACAGAATACTGCTGAGTACTATTGAGCTGGACAATATATCATACCAGTATTTAGACTTTTTCACTCCCAAACAATATCCAGGTTCAAGATCTTCTTTAAGAGAGTCTTCTCTATGGGCCCTAAATAAATAAGCTACAACAGGTGATTTATTGGTGAAGATTTTTCTTCTCCCTGCAGTGACATATCGGTTGTAAAATACTTCCTATGAGAGGCATGCCAGGTGTCTAACCTAGATTTTAACTTTTTTTAGCTGGACAAATCTCTTTTAGCCCACTTATTTCCTGCATTGTATTCTTGCTGGATTTTGTTATAAGCTTTTTTTTTGTTTTTTTGTCATAAGATGTACCATGAACTATTATGAGCCACTCAGTCTTATGAAGTGAGTGACATACAATGTAAAATAAATGCATAAGCATAATATTCTTATTTATTACATTTATTATTATGCATTTTTTTAAAAAAATATTCTTTCTTTTAGAATTTGTTATCTCAAACATATGAAATTTTCCTGCTTCCCAGGATGCTATGCTCTCAAGGGATCTTAAACATGAGCACCATATAAACAGAGGTTGGATACTCTTGAAAAAGGGGTAGACTTATTTAAAAACTAGGACTAGCAAACTTCGATAGAGCTGTAGTCCTGTGCTACAGAGACAAATGTAGTTTCCCCCAGCCAACATTGCTAGTTTGATAATGTAAATGGGGCATTTTGTCTACCCAAGATATGTGGACTTCAACTCCCAGAATTCCCCAGCCACTAGCTGAGATTGGAAAATTACATCTACATTTGACCAATTTCATGGGCTATTTCTGGGAGCTACAAGCCATGGCTCTTGCTGCCAGTATTGACTGCCTAACCATAATATTTGCATCTCCAAGGCTTGTGATCATTCAAGATTAGTTATGCAGTCTTACTGATGATCCTAACAGATGAAGCATATTTATTAAATTTATATGTCACCCATCTTGCTATTCAGAAGTTGTACAGAATACCCCAAATGCTCCACATAACGTATGACCTTTTAGTTGAAGAATTTGACAAGTTGCTAGATCACCATTACGGTGCAATCCCTTGTCAACATAGGTCCCATCAGACCTAAAGAAGAATAAGTGATGACTGTTTTGTTCACTGAAAGGTAGCCCTTCAAGGAGAAACCAAGCTGGGAGATTCCACTTTGCCAGCCTCATTACTGAAGAGATCTTGGCAGCAATAATGCACAGCTAATTTGGCCAATGTAGAATAGAATAGAATAGAATAGAATAGAATAGAATAGAATAGAATAGAATAGAATAGAATAGAATAGAATAGAATAGAATAGAATAGAATAGAATAGAATTCTTTATTGGCCAAGTATGATTGGACACACAAGGAATTTGTCTTGGTGCATACACTCTCAGTGTACATAAAAGATACATTTGTCAAAAATCATAAGGTACAACACTTAATTATAGTCATAGTAGTCATACTGAAGAGATCTTGGCAGCAATAATGCACAGCTAATTTGGCCAATGTATTCATTCATGGGATGCTGACATAATGAGGTAGAATGGGAAAGCAGAGCTGCTCTGATTAATTAATTATAGGGTGATTTTCCTCCCCGTCCAGCTATAGCAAGAATCTTTGAAGCTTCTTCGACTGTTGAAATAAGCCACAAAATTCTCTGCTGTAGTTCCCTTTTCAAATTATCTGCTCTGAAATGGGGATCATTTCTGAAATGTAAAATAAGGTGGGCCTAGCCATGAACAGATATCCCTGGAATCCTCACACATGCAAATAGCTAAGGCCAAAGAAGCAGGATTACCCTATTTCTCTGCTCCATGTCCATTAATCCTGGGTTATTATTATCTCTGCATTCAAAATCATTTCACTAAGCCCATTATGAAAAATGAGCATAACACACAATCTGGTTGTGCCATCGCCCAAATCCAGCCAGTGGGACTCACAGTTAATAATTTAGAATTGTGTGTGAACCCAGCCAACTTCAACACACTGCTAAACTCTAGGCTTAGTTCACACACATTAGACTAAAATGTTAGCAGCTCAGTGTGTTGTGCCAGCTGGGTTTAATTAGCTATTAGTGTACTGGGCAAGCAACAGTACCGGTAATATGGTTGATCTCATTTGAGTTTTGCGGTGATATGAAAATCCAATCATTACAGCTTAGCAACAGCAATCAGTTTTGCTGCTAAATAAAACACGATCAAGTACTACACTCTGCAATCTGGAGTACTACAACCCCTGCAACACTTAGAAGTTGCTACTCCAATTAAAATGCTATGTAAAACCAGCAATTCAGGTTTTGATGTATACTCTGCTGATGGTTCAGGGAGTAAGAGAGTTACAAGAACAGTTGCGATGGCTGAAAAAAACCAGGAGTACAATTGTATACTTGATGATTCAGAAGGTAATCTTGGAGTAGTATTCAATGGATATGGGGCCATTTAATGATATACAGACCACTACCCTACTGAAATTATTCTTTAACTGTCAGTGTGAGTAAATTTCAAAGAAAAATTCAGTCCCAATTCCATTTCCTGAGCCTCAAAGGCACACTGGTATTTACCTCAGCTGCAATCCTTCACCCGCACAAGATAATCAATATTAGTGAGTCCTAAAATACTCCTGCAAGAAAATTGGGGGAGGGGGGAACATGTGAAGGAGCAAAATGCAGTTCCTCCCCACCCCCATTGAAAAGTCTCAGGGCAGCCTGATCACAGCAATGCTAACCAGTACTGCCCATTAATATGAAACCGTGTTTTCCATTAAACCATTAGCCTTCCACCAAGCAAATCTTCCCACCTCTGGAACTCATGCTTTAGGTTTAAAGAAGACCTGTGATGAGCTCGATGGGATTAGTTAACACTGCCTGCAGTCTGGAGTTCGATCCTGAAGGACTCAGGCTTGGCTCAGCCTTCCATCCTTCAGAGGTCGGATTTATCTATCTATCTATCTATCTATCTATCTATCTATCTATCTATCTATCTATCTATCTATCTATCTATCATCTATCTATCTATCTATCTATCTATCTATCTATCTATCTATCTATCTATTTATTTATTTATTTATTTATTTATTTATTTATTTATTTATTTATTTATTTATAAATCCTTCTCCCTGAGGACTCAGGGCGGTAAACAGCCAAGTAAAAGCATAAACTACAAACATTAAAATACAATTAAAAAGATATATATAAATTTGGTCCCATGATTAAAAACAATAACAAACAATTAAAAACATTTTAAAAAGTGTTAAGCCAGCCCGGCTTGCTGGAAAAAGAAGGTTTTAAGGACAGGGTGGAAGGCACCCAGGTTTTGGATTCTCCTTATCTCTGGGGGCAGCTGATTCCAGAGGGTAGGTGCCCCCACAGAGAAGGCCCTCCCACATTAATGAGGACCCAGATGGCTGGGGACAGTATGCTGATACTGTTAAAGCACCCAGACAGTGGTTTGGGGGCAGTATTAAAGTCTAAGTGCTATTACTCTTGCTAGTTCTCCGGTCGGATCGCATCAAGCTAGCCTGACTAGGTGTCTCAGTGGCTAAGACATTGAGCTTGTCGATCAGAAAGGTCGGCAGTTCGAATCCCTATTACAGGTCTCCTGCGTGAGCAGGGGGTTGGACTAGATGACCTCTAAGATGATCAACTCTGTTACTGTTAACCCAGGCAGGTCTGATGTCTGTTCGGCCACTCGGGGGGTGGGGGTGGGGGTGGGGGTGAGCTCGCCTATTTCGCCTTACCAGATCCTCCTCAATCCATCTCTGCGCCTCCACCACCCACATCCTATCACCCGCCAGCTTCTCTCGCCAAGCTCGTGGCCAGCTCGGAAAAGAGAACACAGGACAAGCAATTGCTGAGAGGGGGGGGGAGGTCCCCTCCAGTAAGGAGGGCACGCGTGGGGGTGGGGGCAGGTGTGAAATCCCGAGAGACACTTTCCAGCCGGCCGGGTGTCGGAACACTTCACTGGAGCCTTTTTCTCCAACGCGATCAGAAAATCACGCTTGCTCGCTCGCTCTCACACCCAAAGCAAAAACGCGCGCCTGCAATCCTTTCCCCGCCACTCCCAACCAGCTTCACCTTAACTGCACTCTCCGCGCTCCTCCTCCTCCTCCTCCTCCGCAGTTTCTCATCCCCGGACGCGCTGGACTCGACCGCCTTTCAAGCAGAGGAAGAGGCTGAGTCATGAGCTGCGGGCCCCGGGGTCCCGGGCCCGAAAGGGAGAGCCAGTGGGGGGGAAGGCTTTACTCTGTGTTAGCGAGCAGCCCGACTCCCGGGAAGAGTCGGTGCCGTTCAGGAGGAAGGCGCCCTCCCCCAAGGGTCCTCGTCGGACGCTGCCTTCCCACCAAGTGGCTTGGAACGACTTGCCACCAAAAGTTGCGGATGCTCCAACCCTGGAAGATTTTTAAGTAGAGGCTAGACAACCGTTTGTCTGAAATTGTATAAGGTGTCCTGCCTGAGCAGGGGGTTGGTCTAGAAGACCTTCAAGGTCCCTTCCGACTCTGTTATTCTTGAACCAACCCACTATCTGGCTTTGAACGACGCCTATAACAATTGCAAAGGGGCTCTCACCAAATTACCCCTCCCCCCATCCCCATTCCCTTATGCAGTGTTTCTCAACCTTGGAAGCTTGAAGATGGGTGGACTTCAACTCCCAGAATCCCCCAGCCAGCGCTGCTGGCTGGGGGATTCTGGGAGTTGAAGTCCACCCATCTTCAAGCTTCCAAGGTTGAGAAACACTGCCTTATTGCAAGGGGAATGCTAGCCAGTGCCAATGCCGACGTTCAACCTTCGACTGGTTAGGGCCTTGAGAGTGAACCCTGCCAACCGTATCTTAGTCCATCCACCAGCACGTTGGGCAAGCCACGGGGGTGGTTGGGGGCAGCCAAGGGCAGCTTTAAACCATTTGCTACCGATCGATCTCCAGGAAATTCCCTATAATCTCTCCAGATTGGAAAGACTGCTGTTGGTTCAGCTCCAGCCGGGATCTTAACTCCCCGAAATGGAGAGAGAGAGAGAGACACCCCCCCTCCCCAACTACAAAATGATTCTGAGCCGGGCACCTGAAGCTGCCTAATTCTCTCAACGCGCAGCCTCGAGCGTCCAATTCAAGGAAAGCGAAGGCCCAGGAAAGCGAAGGCAACGTGGAGGAGCCATCCACGTTGATCTCGACCGAGAACTCCTCCCCTTCGCCCTTCTTAACCCTTCCTTCACTTCGAGGACCGGGACACGCAGGGACGGGGCTCACGGCACCAAACCTGGAGGGAAAGGTTGGGGAGAATATTTACTTGGCCCCACCCGCTTCTCCCTTGGTCTTTGTAGGATTTGTGCTCCAGGGCTAAATTCCACTGAAGAAGTCCTATCTGAGGGGGGGAAACCACAATATTGAAATATGATATTCAGAGATCATATTTAATACATTCCTACCTTTCACTGATTCATACATTCCTACCTTTCACTAATACAGTCATACCTTTTGCCTTCTGTCGCCTTTAAGGAAAGGTAGCGGATCTATCCGATGTCAAAAGTTGAAGCACATTTTGGATGGCCCCTCTCCAATATCTGGCTCTTGGGGTAATTGCTCCAATTTTCACCCCATTCCCATTCCCGCTGGAATTCCCAGTCCTTCCCCCCCACCACTTCCCGCCACCCTCGACGAGCCCTAATCTGAATCCTTGATGTTGCTGCTCTACCTCAATCATCCCAGATCGGATCTGCTGGAAATCCAATCGCACGATCCCAATAAAGGAACTGGGAAATATGTCAGTTATAAGGCTGCCTTTAGAAAGAACGATTCTTCTGCCGTTCTGAGAAACTTACCAAAGGGCCATTGGTGTGTGCGGCTGAAGATGCCTGGCAAGGTTAGGCAGGAACTAAAAATTATTGGTGAGTAGATGGCCGAGAAGCAACCTAAAGGCGGAGAGCTCTACTGTAGGCATACTTGGAAATAAAGCCCGGAAAACATGGAGGGGAGGGGGGGTGGACTTTTGAGGAACTTCGCGCTCCGAGGGATGCGTTTGGTACAAGTAGCGCGCTAAAACTGCGCGATTTATTTAAAATAGAGTAGGGTAGAGTAGGGTAAGGCAAGAGAAGAGAAGAGAAGGGAAGGGAAGGGTAGGGAAGGGTAGGGTAGGGTAGGGTAGGGTAGGGTAGAGTAGGATAGGAATAAGAATAAGAATAAGAATAAGAATAGAATAGAAATAAGAATAGAATAGAAATAGGAATAGGAATAGGAATAGGAATAGGAATAGGAATAGGAATAGGAATAGAATAGAATAGAATAGAATAGAATAGAATAGAATAGAATAGAATAGAATAGAATTTCTTTATTGGCCAAATGTGATTAGACACACAAGGAATTTGTCTCCGGTGTATAAGCTCACAGTGTACACACATATAAGAACAAAGTAATAGGTCATAGTTCATAAATCATAGTTAACATTTCTCAGCAACCTTGGCTCAAATCGGGCGCTCTGAGAATGGAGTCCAAGCACGAGTTCAGCCCTGACGCGTATATTCGAGATTTCAGGAGAATGGCTTCTTCCCACACTAATCTCCCCCCCCTCCTCGCCTTAAAAGAAGCCCCGACTTCTTAAATCGGTTCTTTGAATCGAGAATTCAATGCAAACCACACGACTGGTTTAATCAAACCCCCGAAAGTCTGCGGTTCCGGGAAAGGGGTTTGTCCCGGAGGAAAACGTCTCTTCGGAGGGATTGAAGAAGGAAATGATCCCGAACGGAAGGGAGCAAACAGGCGAACCCACGCCGGGGATCCCCTTTAACTTCTCTTCCCCGTTACAAAGGCGTCCCCGTCCCCCCCGGGGCGCGTGGGCGCCTACTCACCCGGGTGAAAATACTTCTTTTATTCCCGCTCTCCCGCCTTTCCACGGAATTCCCTTCCTATAATCCCCCAATCCTCTCCACGACCACCTCAGCTAAAACAGGATCGAGAAAGGCGGCCGGTGGGGGATGCCAGGAGTCCCTCGTGGGCTTTTTCCAAGCGGGAGACGCGCGCAGACTGTTGCAAGTGGGTTGAGAGAGAGAGAGAAAGGGAGAGCGCAAAAGAGCAGGGAGGGAAGGAGTAGAGCTCACCCACCCGTGTTCCCAATTTACTCAGGCACAGCGAAAGCGGACAACAGGGGGTCGCGCGGAAGGAGGGATCCGCACAATTAACGGGGGAGAAAAAGAAGAAGAAGGAGAAGAAGAAATGCGAGGACTCTACCTTGATCCACAGACCTCATGATGTGGTGATAATGGACCAGCCGGCACGCGGTTCCTCTCTGCATTTGGATTTTTTTGGGAAAAAGGAAAAGCTACTCGGGGAGAGAAAAAGACGCCGAGGACGGGCGAAAGGGCGAGCTGACGGAGGTCTCCTTCATTCAGACCATGGTCGTCCCGCGCCCATCCGCCGCCTCTCGCTCGTCCCGCGTGGAAAGGATCCGCGCCGCGCGTGGGGGTCCTGCGGCCCGGAGGGCGCTGCTGCTGGATTTGCGTGCTCCGAGAGGTGGGTCACCCGAGAGGGAAAAGCCACTTCCTTCCCTGCTCTGAGTGTTTATAGTCTTGAATGCTGTAAAATAACGGGATTCCCTCACTGTTTCCTCCTGTTTATGCCCAGTACCATGGAAACCCCTGGATCGCCTCCATCGCCTGAACTGAGGGCTTTCCTGCAAACTTCCACACTCCGGAATCCATGACGTCTCCTTGCACCGGAGCCAAAAGGCGGCCCTGTGGCTTCCCTCTCTCTCTCTCTCTCTCACACACACACTCTCTCTCCCGCTCTCCTCTTTCTCTGGGCTGCGACACAAGCAGCCGATTGTTGAGCTGCGCCAAGGGGGGGAAGAAAAGCAGGACCAAAAAAAAATAATAAATAAAAGCCTGGAGAAGATGATGGATGCATGGACGGGCAGATTGAGAATAACGGATCTTACCTTTAGAACAATACCAAAACAAATAAATTAACATACACACACACACAAACACACACACACCAGGAGTGACAGACCACCAGAGCTGAGATTTAGCCAAAATTCCTCTTCATGGCTTGATTTCTTATAATCTCTGTCTCTCATCACCTTCAGTTCTTCTCATTTCCTCCCCCCCCCCAACCTGTCTTACCCTCAGAGCAACCTTGCAAGGGAGGCTGAATTGGAAGAACAGTGACCAATGTATATTTATTTATTTATTATTTATTTATTAGTTTGATTTATATGCCACCCTTCTCCGGAGACTCAGGGCGGCTTACAATGCATTAAGGAATAGCCTTCATACTTTTGTATATACCTGCTTAGTAGGGCTTTTGCCCCCCCCCCCCTAAGCAGTGTTCTATTTTATACAAAGTCAGCTTATTGCCCCCACAAACCGGGTCCTCATTTTACCTACCTCGAAAGGATGGAAGGCTGAGTCAACCTTGAGCCTGGTGAGATTTGAACTCGCAGTAATTGCAGGCAACTGGCAGCTAAGTGCTACTTTAACAGCAGTTTTTAGTCCGCTGCACCACCAAGGCTCTATACAGGGAAATATTCCCTAATGAGCAAGTATATGAAACTGGATCTTAATGGTAATAATGCAAGAATGTCTTTTTTCTACCTGGTTTGAATTAATGTGAAAAACCAAAGGATGTGTGCATCCAGTTTTGGTCACCACACTATAGAAAAGATGTTGGGACTCTAGAAAATGTGCAGAAAATAGCAACCAGGTTGATTAGGGGTCTGGAGACTAAAACATATGAAGAACGGTTGCAGGAACTGGGCCTAGCTAGTCTAGTGAAGAGAAGGACCAGGGGAGACATGATAGCAGTGTTCCAATATTTGAGGGGCGGCCACAGAGAGGAAGGGGTCAAGCTATTTTCTAAAGCACCTGAAGGCCAGACAAGGAATAATGGATGGAGTCTGAACAAGGAGAGATTCAACCTGGAAATGAGGAGGAACTTTCTGACAGTGAGAGCAATTAACCAATGGAACTGGAATGGGAGCTTCACCACTTGAGACTTTCAAGAAAAGATTGGACAGTAATTTGTCAGAAATGATATTTGGTCTCCTGCTTGAGCAGAGGTTGGACTGGATGACCTATTGGGTCCCCTCCAACTCTCTTAATCTAATCTAATCTAATCTAATCTAATCTAATCTAATCTAATCTAATCTAATCTAAATCTTGGTGCCTTTACATGAGAAAGAGGCCCACTGAGTTCAGTGGGAGTCTCTCCCAAAGTCTAGGCTAGGGCATAAACACGTTGTTCGCTTTGACCTATTAAATAGGGCTAAAATGGAATTAACTGAGATCTAAGACATGGAGAATTTCTGACTGGTTTGGGATGGAAAGCAAAAAAAATATTGCAGAGAATTTTGAAGGAGAAAGGGGTAAATAGAAATCTATCGCTACTAAATATTATCAGGAGCTGAGATGTTAATTTTTGGGATCTAATGGCATTGATATCAGATATTCAGCCAATATCTATCAGTGGGACAAGCAGAAGCTTGGGGTTGTCCTGAGAAATCTGCTTAGTTGGCCACATGGAATGGGGGAGCAGCCATAATCTTGGATCAGATCATGCCCAAATGGTCTCCATGATATATGGAGAGTTGAGAAAGCTAAAGAGGGCTAAGAAATACTCACAGTACTACAGGGGAAGATCACCCCTATAGCATCTATTAAAGCTTACCTTATGGCTCTAAGGCAGAGGTCTTCAAACTTGGCAGTTTTTAAGATTTGTGGACTTCAACTCCCAGAATTCTCCAGCCAGCTATACTGGGAGTTGAAGTCCACAAGTCTTAAAGCTTAAAGTCTTAAAGCTGCCAAGTTTGAAGACCTCTGCTCTAAGGGATGGTAAAACATGTTTCTTCACCCTTCTTCATTCAGCAGCTCTGTTTTGGATGACCCATTCCAACAATTGTATGCACCACATGGAGTTGAACAAAGTAAAAGCAGAATATAAATCTAATGATTAAGTCACTCAGATTTGCTCTACATTAGACACCAGTTTTGAAGTCAAGACTTGACATGACAAGAACATGATGACAGCCTGAAGGGAAGTCTTCAGAAGAACCTTTTGATTCAGTAACAGATGCTCCTTGGCTACAGTTGTCATCTAATCACCAAGCAGGAGTTAGGAATCCAAGAGAAGCCCTATTGTTAACATCACTCATGCACTGGGAATTTCTACCCCATCCAAATGTATAGTTGGTCCTCTTAGTCTTGGTAGGTTTGAGTTGGAGTCAGATCCTTCCCAGCCAAGTCTACACAGCCTCTATCATTTGTCTTTACTGCATTTTATGTACATGTAATTAAATGAAAATCAAATGTTGTTTTTGCCCAGTTCTAATTTCTTCACCCTGGTCCCATGTGCTTTCTGAGAGCACATCTGGGAATAACACTTAAAATTTAGAATAGAATAGAATAGAATAGAATAGAATAGAATAGAATAGAATAGAATAGAATAGAATAGAATAGAATAGAATAGAATAGAATAGAATAGAATAGAATAACAGAGTTTTAAGGGACCTTGGAGGTCTTCTAGTCCAACCCCATGCTTAGGCAGGAAACCCTACACCACTTCAGACAAATGGTTATCCAACATCTTCTTAAAAATTTCAAAGATAGCCTGTATTTTCTGGTCCCTGGAAGAATGAAATTCTCAAACAGATATAGCAGGACATTCATATTAAGAGAATTTCTATGTAATGCGTTAATATAATTGTATGAATGTGCATACAGTTCTTTTGCTACATTTATTGAGGATTTATATTCTCAATATAAAGTATTGAGATTACTTGATGTTGATGAATTGACTTAGTGAACCATAATGGTTGCTTATGGAATCTGATATAAGAATGGAATGAGAGACTTATGGCCATCTCCAAACATTTAATTTTAAAAAATCAGGATGGGTAGGAATCATTAAACCGAGTTGCAGCTGCTGTGTTTAAATAATATTATGCAGAAGAAATGAATAATATGGCTTGAAACCACTTGTAATACACATGAAGATAATGCAATATTTAGAGTATTAGAGAAAGCTGGAAGGGTCCTATTGAGATAACCCTGTTCCTGGTGACCTTGGACCACACACAGCCTTAAGCTATTTTACAGACTTGTTGTAATGATAAGTTGGAAAGGAGAGAATTTGGTACACTACTGTCAGCTGTCAGAGTAAGAGATGATTTAGGTTAAATAAAACTAGATTTTTGGACTCAACTTTGAACCTGACCCTTTGCGATACCTTGGAACTGCTAGTCTCTATCTGAATTACCGCCAGGATGAGTGTTAACTGTGGATGCTCTGGGCCATCTCAAAAACTGCCATTCAATACACAAACTGCTGTTAGGGTCAGAGGTGGCCATGGGAATAAGCAGAGGCTGAGTCATCTTCTGTTCATGAACTTGGACTCCAGTTCAACAATACAGCTGGCTGGCATAAAACAAGACCTTTCCATCTTCCCTCTCCTCCGTTTTTGAATTGCATCTCTGGAATTTCTGTTCCTGGATTTGTTATGGTAAGGTTTGTATAGTAGCAACTGAGAGCAAGAGAGGGAAACACATTCCCCCACCCCCTTCTGCCCTGTCACTCTTGGAAACACTTAGGAGAAAATATACTGGTGCCTTGGGGCACATGTTACATAACACAATTTCTTTGGAACCTGCTCCAAGCAGCCAGTGTGTGCTCAACTGGAAAAGAAAGTGGGACATGAACCTTCAATGAGCAAGATATGAAAGACAGAAAGACTTCTGTCCCAAAGGGAGAACTAAGAGCTGTCTTTTCAACCTGCCCTTGACGTTACAGCTGTTGCTTCCTAAAAGATGAATGTTGAAGATTACTTAGTTATATCTTTTTTTACATGGTAGACTTTTCCTCACAACTGAGCTGAAGTAGTAGATACATACCCTTGACGTAGCTCAAAACAATGCCAACATAAGATGTGCCATCACATTGCCACACCCAGCTCTTAACTCTATAGTGTCTGTTCCGAGTAATTGTCCAAAGGCATTGTTCTGATTTGTGAGTGTTCTCACACTTGCTATAGGCAAAGGTAGGTTCTGCTTTGGCTTTCAAGATCCATCAGAGGTGTCGCTAGAGAAGGAATGAGAGGTGCATCTGCCTTCTGGATTCTACCTGCACACTTCTACGTTGGTTTGTTTATACCTCGTCTCACAGTTTATTTGGGCATTTCCCAAGTTGAAGTGATGACCACCATCTTGATTCCCTATAAATCCCAATGCCAAAAGATCTAATTCACATTCATTTGAAGAAATAGGGCTTATTTATTTAATTTTTATCCCGACTTTATCACTTTAAAAATAACTGAAGGTGGCAAACAGACATAATACTCCTTCCGCCTCCTATTTCCCTCACCTATGAGGTGAGTGGGTTGAGAGTGACTAGCCCAGAGTTGTCCAGCCGGCTTTCATGCCTGAAGCAGGACTAGAACTCACAATCTCCTGGTTTTTAGGTGTAGGAAGTTAGCACCCACCCCTCTCCTAGAAGAATTAAATATTTTAGGAAATATTGAAAGGGGCAGAATATTATGTTTCCCTGAATGAGAAATGGAGAAACACGTTTTAAAGACAAAACAGCTTTCTGCCTCCCCACACCTTTGTCAATGGGCCATTAAGGCCTCAGCCAAGTTCACTCATTTCCCCCACCTTTGTCAATGGACCATCATCTGCAACACAATAGGACCCATCTAGCAACAGAAACTCACCACATTGCACCTGGGAAGATTTCATCAGCCAGCAAGGCTAGCTAAGACCCCCACCCCCTGGGAGTCTGACAACCAATCAGGATACTCTTCCTGTGCCCCAGGAAGTTCAAAGCACAGAGAGGGCATAAAAGCAAGCCACACTCAGCATCTTGGCCCTTTTCTGTTCAGGAACTCAAACCATGTGATCCTGTCCACCATTAAACCATCTTTCCAAGCAATCTCCATGTTTCCAGTCTCTTTTTCCCCACTTGGAACTGAACCGAGATGGATATTTCTTCCAACATAGGCCTGCCCCTTCACCACTATTGGAGACTGGCTTAAATTTACTAGTCCTTGAATAAACTCCAATTAGCTGGAATTACACAAAATCACCCAATGAAAAACCGGCATTCCTGATTTTGAAATGATCAGGGGCTACTTTTTCCTTAAAGAAATGAAATAACTTCATGAGTTCATTGTGCTTTAAGTCACCAGTTAGGGGAAGCCTTCATTGGATGATTTCCAATTGGTCCCATCCCGAATTAAAATACAGAGTTAGGAAGGTCATTAAAACAACCTTATTCTGAAGCCACAGTAGAATGCTACCTTTAGCGCCAGTCAAAATGGTAACAGCCTTTTCAATTCTCTAGAACAGGGGTGTCAAACCTGGGGCCCAGATGTGGCCTCCAGGGTACTTAGATCTGGCCCGTGGGGCTGTCCTGAAAACAGTGAAGGAATGGCCCGTGGTGCTTCTGCCAGTGAAAGCAGGCTCCCGACCTCCGTTTTTGGCTGCCGCGGCCTCCTGAACTCCATTTTCACTGGCAGATTTCCATTTGCAGCCCTCCTGAGCTCCATTTTCACTGGCAGAGGATTTTAGGAGGCTGCGGCGGCTGAAAATGGAGCTCGGGAGCCTGCTTTTGCTGGCAGAGGACTCAGGCCACCACAGGCGCCCCCGCACAGGAGTGACGTCAAGCTGGCCACGGCCACCTGGTCACCCCCCCACCCCCCCAAGGTTAAACACAACCCTGATGCAGCCCTCTATTAAATCGAGTTTGACACCCCTGTTCTAGAGCTTTGGATGTTAAGCACAAGTGAAATGGATACAACAGCCACACCCTAGTCCAAATTCATTGAACCAAAGTGGCTTCTATGTATTAAGGAGGTGTTTCATACTGTTCTACACAGGTAAAAAAATATTTTACTTGCAAAAACAGTTGGTCTCCATATTTCCGCACAAAAGTCAGATGGGATTTCTCTGGTCTAGTTTGTGCCATTTCTGAATTATATTTATGTGAAAGCAGGAGAGTAACTGAATGTAAGTTCCAGGTCAGGTACACCGACTAATTTAATCCCAGGTCTGTTCAGAATTCACAATTGAAATCACTGCTTTTGGAGAAAAGCTCTGTAGAAATAAATCAGTCACAAGGAACACTAGAAACAATATACGTAATTCAGCCCCACATTAATGTGCACCATTAAATGTAATTATAAACACAATATTCTGAATTCAGAGCACAGTCTTTCCTTTTTTACTTCTTTTAGAAAGATATGGGCCAGCATTTGTCAGTATTCTCATCCAAAGCAATTAGCAAAATATCAAAACGGTATAAAACAAGATTTTTGCAGAGCTCAGTCTGACAATACGTTTTGTTAAAGAAATATATGCATATAAATCATTTTTATAAAAGCATCTCCTTTGTCTCTATTAAAGATGTCATTTTGTTTTAAAAAAAGAACTATTCTCATGAGGATGGATGCTAATTAGAGGTGTGAGCGGAGGTATAGAGAGGAAATCCTGAAATTCTACTGAAGTGAATGGAAAATGTATACTGAATACTATTGATTTCCGTGAGATGGAAGATGTCATCTATTACAAGACAATCTCTTGCAGAGATTGTTGCAGAAGTATTTCCTTACCATATTCCTCAGAGCCTTCAACCAATCACAGAGCTTCTAATGTACTTGAAAAGTTTTCAAAATTCATGGAGATGTTCAGAAATCTTAAAAGTAGCCCATGTTGAACTGTATAGCATCGTCAAACTTTAGAAAGTTTCGACCATAGGAAATGTTTTAAGACATCTTGTATTATATCATAAAACATCATGGAATATTTTATAAAATTTGCTGAATTTCAATTCTACAAGAATCATGGATCCCTGGTTTTGGATGAATTCTGTAAGTTATCCCATTTGAGGTACTGTACCTTCATTCAAAACATTTTGTCCTACAAAGCATCAAGTTTCTCCAAGTTAAAGGTTACAGCAGGGGTGAAATCTACTTACCTTCCTTACCGGTTCAGAAGCTCACGCGCCACGCACAGACATTCTACACATGCGCAGAAGGTAAAAAACACCTGGGAAGTAATGACACCTGGGTGGGTGGGCGGAGCTTTGCTCTGCCATCGCTACCGGATCGCCGAAGCACTGGCCAAGATCACTACCGGACCAGACCGGGAGATCCGGTCTGATCCAGGAGCATTTCACCCCTGGGTTACAGACATTATAGTTTTATATATATATATTTCCTGAAGTAATCAATCTGATTTTTCATTGTAATCGAGATGTGACACTATTAATTGATAAATTATTACCATGATTCAAGAATGCTCCAAAGGGTTTGAGTTACATACAAATAAAACAAGTGTGTTATATTTTTCAGGATATCTGAACTAGCCTTTTATGATCATACAGACCTGGTTTAAAACATACCTTTGAAACTGAAGTGCATAATAAAGCAACATTAAAGAGATATCTGAAGCTGATTTACCCAGGGTCATTTTGCATATCACGTTAAGCCACGATGTGGTTTATTTTGTTTTGGTTGTTACAAAAATTAGGGAATTACAAAGAAGCAAGAAAAATAAATAAATAAAAATTCCGCACAGTTAGACTTGAGCGTTCAGTCATGTCATGGCCAGTCTAAAATAAAATTTGGCTTGTACCCATTTTTGTGACTTCACTTGGCCCCATAAAGATATTGGCAAATTTTTAGACTTGGTCTAGACAGCTGTGCTTCACCTCAGCTGGATTGCAGAGGCCACATGATTCTCCTGGTGGAGGCTGCTTCACTTCTCAAGGCCTTGTCCTAGGCCAGGAATGTCAAATTCGATTTCATTGAGGGCCTTATCAGGGTTGTGTTTGACCTGGGGGGGGGGCTGGGGAGGCGTGGTCAGCTCAACATCACTCGTGTCAGGGGTGCCTGTGGTAACCCAAGTGCTCTGCCAGTGAAAACGGAGCGTGCGGCCCTCCTGAGCTCCATTTACACTGGCAGAGGGTTGCAGAAGGCCCTTGTAGCAAAAACGCAGCTCACTCAAGCTCCATTTTCGCTGGCAGAGGCACTGTGGGCCGGTCCTTTGCTGTTTGCAGGGCGGCCCCAAGGACCCCTTTCCTAGGCAATCCTTGCAGGAGATGATGGATACCCTTCCAGTACTAACCAGGCAGAATTACTAGCTCAGAGTCTTGCAAAGAAAAGTAATGCAGGTAGTCCTTGACTTATGACCATAATTGAGCTTGCAATTTTAGTTGTAAGTTGTGACAGTCATTTAGCGGGTTACCGTGTGAGGCGCCCAATTTTACAAGTTTTTTGCATCAGTTGTTAAGTGAGCGCGGTGATTGTAAAGCGAACCCTGAGGTCTTAAAAGTGAATGCTGCGGTTGTTATGTGAACCCATTGTCTACTATGAGGCATTTTTTGTCAGAAATGCAAAGAAAATCTCGGTTGGTGGCAAAAATGTTGTAAATTGTGGCTATCTGACCTGGGGATTCTGCAAATGGCCATAAATATGCCCTAAATGTGGTCATGTGACCCTGGGAGAGAGCGGCCATTGTGATTTTGAATCTGGGTGATAAGTCCCTTTTCTGAGATCCATTATAACTTTGAATATCACTAAGCAACCGGTTGTAACTTGAGAACTACCTGTAGTGCACCTGTAGAAATGGCTGGTGAGAGACCTGTTGCATCCAAGAGGGGCTTTGCATGACCCTTCAATGAAGCCAAGACCCTTTCAAAGCTTTGAAGTGCTCTAACAACAATAGGTTTTGAGTATTGTTTTTCTTTGGGGCTCAATGTGCAATTGCTTTTTCTACATCCATAGGTTGCACCACTGCTTATTTCAACTCTTAGGAGTGTATCAAAAGCAGAACTAGTTTACTCCCATGGGGTTAGAGAAAAAGTGTATATTTCATAATTTTTCAGGACATGATTTCCCACTGAAGGAGCTAGTTTGGGTATAGTGGTTAAGGCACCAGGCTAGAAACTGAGAAAGCCTGAGTTCTAATCCTGCCTTAGGCACAAAACCAACTGGGTGCCCTTGGGCTAGTCCCTCTAAGAAGGGGACAATGGCAAACCACTTACCAAGAAGACTGTAGGGACTTGTCCAGGCAGTCGTCAGCAATCAAGACTGACCTGGAGACACATAAACAAAAAAAAAAAATCCCAATGAGCTATACACACAGATACACAGAGGCATACTTTATTCCCATATTACATTAGCCAATAAATTCTTAGATTAGATTAGATTAGATTAGATTAGATTAGATTAGATTAGATTAGATTAGAATTCTTTATTGGCCAAGTGTGATTGGACACACAAGGAATTTGTCTTTGGTGCACATGCTCTCAGTGTACATAAGGAGAATAAAATACATTCATTGAGAATAAAAAGATACAACACTTAGTGATAGTCATAGAGTACAAATAATCGAATCATACTAGGAAACAATCAATACAGCAACAAGTTACAGTCATACAGTCATAAGTGGGAAGAGATAGGAACGATGAGAAGATTAATAATAATAGTAATGCAGACTTAGTGAATACGGTAGTTTGACAGTGTTGAGGGAATTATTTGTTTAGCAGAGTGATGGCTATATATATTTATATATTTGAGGTTTAGTGTGTTGTCTCCAAAGGTTAAACCATAGTCTATGGCATACTGTATTGTGCAAATGCATCCAAACAGAGGCTTAACAAAATGTGCGAGCTCAAAATTTCTGGCATATCATTTCTGGAGGCAGATATCTATAGGGTTTGCATGGTTTAAAAAACAGCACATATACAGTATGCTGCTCAATCTATATTAAATGTTCAGGAATGTGAAGAACGCTGAAACAGAGGGACTGACATTTTCAAGTGCAGCCCCTAAGAAGTGGCATTTTTTGAATTTGTAAATCAATACGGTATATATTTTTTTAAAAGTAGTTGAGCAGATAGATTTACCTGCCAGGTACATACTGTATGGTAGGAGATACCAAAGGAAAGACCTGACCAGAACAGTATAGGAACTCCTGCTTTTCTTGAGAGACAGAGGGTTTCCTAAATCAACATATTTCTCCAAAGAAAGGGAGAATTTGGGCTCTGCAGGTGGAAAGATCTTCCCCCGCATTCCTGCATTACAACAGGGAGAATCCTTTTTCCGTCCGTGGCTAAGATACTTCATTTGGCCCTCCTCAGCCAGTCCGGTTCTAAAAATACATTGTTTTTTCTTTAAATAGCCCCCAAATCCATCTGCTCCTGCTGCTACACATGAGAGAACTTTCCTAAAATATCTCTTTTCCACCAGCGTTTTTTTTTTTCCAAGTTTGAAAAATGCTGAATCCTCTTACTCCTGCTATTCCCATCCAAGTCCAGAAGGGACGGTCAGCCGCAAAGGCTGCCTTCCGAATGATCTAAACTTCCCCAAATCCAGCTGCTTGTCAAAGGCTTGGAGAGAAGGATAGCCAACCCCATCTGCTCCCCAACTGCTGACTTACATTTTCCTGGTGGGACCATTTCTGGGACTGGCTTTGCTACAGGAGACCCGAGAGTGACCATGGATTGGGGAGGAAGCGAGTTCATGTGTTATATAACTTCCTGGAATTCCCAAAGAGAAGGAGTTTCCCTAGAAACCAGAAGAGTTTTCTATATAGTTATATATTTCAGTTCCTTTCAGTGGAAGACCAGATGCCTCCCCCAATTTTTTCCTTTCTTTATTTAGTAACAGGAACATGGTTTTTATTTCATTTAGTAAGAAGAGAAGTCTCCTTATTCCTAATTCCTTCCTATGTTCTCCTTGACACCATTTCTCCCAGTTGTTGAATTCTCTTGACTTCCATCTGGGTTGAATCTTTTGTTCCTCTTACCACTAAATGGGCAGGGATTGAGATAAGATTGCTTCTTCTGGTCATATATTCCTCAGTAGGGTTAGGCTTGTTAAGGGAAACTCACTGAGTCAGATGTTCTCTCCCTAGAGCAACAGTCACCAACTGGTGGTCCACGAGAAAATTTTGGTGGTCTGCAGAAAAATTATTTGCATTTTTTATATTGCAGTAAATCAGGGGTCCTCAAACTATGTCCCCTGGGATAGATACGTGCAATGAACGTTTGTGTTGCTGCAGAGAGTCTCCCCCTTAGGGGTCTTTTTGTATGGGTCGGAGGGGGGCAGAAATTCCAACTTGGGGTCTGCTTTGGCCTCCTTGTGCGGGGCTTTGGGTGAAGGCTGGAGGGAAATGCCACTGGTGGAGAAGAGCCAGAGGACCTTGTTCCAATGGGACTGCATCATGGCCTGGAACTGGTTGACCATCTCAGCCCGCTCAGCCTCCAGGTGCCGGTATCTGGCCTTGCACTCCTGCAGGTCTTCCCTCTGCTTGGAAAGCCTATGCTCGTAGTCCTCAGTGAGGTGCTTCTACTGAGCCGCCTCCTCGGTCAGATCCAATTTGAACTGATCCAATGCTTGTCCAATCTTTTCTTGAAAACCTCCAGCGATGGAGCACCCACAACATTAGGAAGCAAGCTGTCTCATTGATTAATTGTTCTCACTATCAGGAAATTTCTCCTTGATTCAGGTTGGATCTCCTTTTAATGAGTTTCCACCCATTGCTTCCTACCCTCAGGTGCTTTGTAGAATAAGTCAATCCCCTCTTCCCTGTGACAGCCCTTAAGTACGAGGAGACAGCTATCATGTCACCTTTCTCTTCGTTAGGCTAGACCAGGGGTCTGCAACCTTAAACACTCAAAGAGCCATTTGGACCCGTTTCCCACAGAAAAGAAAACACCGGGAGCCACAAAACCTTTCCCATGCCTGACTATTTCTTGAGTGGCCACAAAACTACCATATGTAGTTGAATTAAACATTTTGTTTTCTTCTGAAATGTTTCTTTTCTTGGATTTATCCATGGTTGGCCTACTGGGGGTTGAAAAGCTCAGTAAATCGTGTACTGGCGATGTCACACATTGGCAATTATGATGCATATTTTGAGTGACAGGGAGCTGCAGCAGAGGGGTGAAAGAGCCACATGTGGCTCCAGAGCCGCAGGTTGCTGACTCCTGGACTAGACATACATCTCTAAACCTTCTCTTCATTAGGCTAGACGTACATAGTTCCCTTAAGTGTTCGTCATACAATTTAGCCTCCAGATCTTCATTTAGTGAACTCAGAATCAGAAAATAACCACTTTTCTCCTCCCCTCTCCCCCCCCCGTCCAAATGATCAAGGGCAAGGTCTCACAGGAAGATCTGCTGTCCAGATTTTACAAAATGGGAGTTGTGTAACAGCAGTTCTATACTTTTCATGAATATATAAAAATATTTTTTGCATTGTGGCTAGAACTCTGGAAGGCATCTAAATGAGCTAATTCTTAAATGCTGGATCATTTTCCATCCATAAAATATGCACACACAGAAAGTATTCATTCAAATGTATGAGACATTGCAGAATGTGGGTACAGTACACTTCAAAAATTATTTATTTATTTATCAAATTTGGAGACCGCCCATCTTCCTCACCATGCAGTCTCCAAATTATGGTTGCCGAATGCATTGCATTGCATGAAATTATAGGGGCAAGCAAATCAAGCTACAGACATCATTCAGGAGAAAAAAAAGTCAAATCAATTATACTAGAGGAGGCTAAATATGCCAAACTCTCCTGCCAAATTAATTTGGAAGTCATTCCTTCACAAATTCTGAATAAAATTGGATGCTTTTTCCACTTATATTTGCGAAGTTTGTAACATGAAGTCGCTGAAAGTAAAAAGAAAAACCTTGCAGGAATGGTAGGATTCATAACTTTTCTCCATGTGCATCACATGATAAAACAAGATTTTAGGAAGACTTAAGAATTATTATTTTAAAACTAAGCTGCCTATTATCTTAGTAATAAAGCACCACCTGCATGCCACTTTACAGTATTCTGAAAACCAAGTTTTAACTATTGTAACAGTATTACTTATAGTGTTACTGTACTGAACTAGAATGTTACTATTACTGTAAATAATTTTGTAAATGCTACCAGATCTGGAACACAAAAAATCAGATGACCACTAGATGGCAGGAATGCTTTTCATTGTTCCTTTGCTGCCATCTAAGGTTTGTCTGGAGCAGTGTTTCTCAACCTTGGAAGCTTGAAGATGGATAGACTTCAACTACCAGAATCCCCCAGCCAGTGCTGCTGGCTGGGGGATTCTGGGAGTTGAAGTCCATCCATCTTCAAGCTACCAAGGTTGAGAAACACTGCTCTAGAGTTTTGCAGCCCTATAAAACTCTGTGTCAACTTGCAAAGCTTTCAAGTTGCCATGAGCAGGAGGGAGGGAGAACTGAAGTGAATTCCATATATTTTTCTGACCGCAATCAGAAGGAGGGTGTTAGGTTTCACAGCCAGCCAAAGTGGTTAATTGGAGAATGTGATTTATGACATGGCCAGGGGGGAGGGGAGAGACAGAGTCATAGGGGAACGTAAATCTACGTGGGATCAGTCCTGACTGCATCCGAGTATTGCCGGAATGGTGCTCCTAATAAATCACTATATTTCCTTTGAAGTTTGGATCATGGCTCATGAATTAATTAGGGCATCTTTCGGAAACTTGACACTCTTTCTTTTTTGAATATGTCATTTTAATTAATAAGCAGATAGCCAGTTTCCTACTGTGGTTAAGGCATCAGGCTAGAAACCAGGAGAAGTGAGTTCTAGTGACCTAGGACCAGCCATGTTCTTCCAACACTAGGTAAGGGTAAGGCACTTCAAGATAAACTTGCCAAGAAAACTGCAGGAACTTGTCCAGACAGTGTCAGAGAATCGGATATGACTGAGTGAAAGAAAAACAAGCTAACAAACTTTCTTTTCTGAGTAATTCTCTTGGGCTGTTTTAAAACTTGTTCTGAAGATAACTTAGAGATAGTTAATAAACAATTTTCAAAAGTGATTGGAAAGTAAGGTTTACAAACTTAGCATCCTTTAAAAAGCTCTGCTGAGGCTGCTAGCAAGATGGCTGTTGTCTGATAGCACTGTTCTTCACTGCCCTGCAATCTCCTCATGACAAGCAGCCATCCAGAGTACTTGTGGACAATCCCGCTTCCTTCCCTTATCTGAAGAGGTTGTGAGGGATCAGTCTACTCACTGGTTCCTTGATCTTTGCCACAGTTGTCCACCATACCACCCTAGGAAGTTTGTTTCTGATTGTATTCCCTTATTTTGAGCACTAAGGAGAAAATGATCACATACAGAAAAGTATGAATATTTGGGGCTTTCATTCACTTGTATAGATGCTTTTCTCACATACACACTGTAGCATCACCTATATTTTAAGCACAGTCTTATAGATCCCTCCCTGTAAGTAAACCAGCATACAACTAAGATTCATAACAAAATTTCTAACAAAAAAATAACAAAATCTCTCTCTCTCTTTCTCCCTCTCCCTTTCTCCCTCTCTCCCCCTCTCTCCCTCTCCTCCTTCTCTTTCCCTCTCTCCCCCTCTCTCCCCCTCTTTCTCTCTCTCCCTCTCCCCCTCTCTCTTTGTGTATATGTCTGGTGTGTATGATGTGTGTGTGTGTCTGTTTGCAGTACACACACATATACATTCTTTTGAGCTAAATTGCAATAAACTTGATCGGCATGATTTGAAATGGTTGTGGCTGTTTCATAGGAAAGATTACCAAATCAGATAATTTGCCACTCAGTATCACTAACTGTCAGATGAACGGCAGTTTTCCAAACTCTAAAGCAGAGTTGACTTTTCCGTGTTCTCTGCTACACGATCCTTCTAATTGGAAAGAGCAAGGCTTGGACCAGAAACCTTCTGTATGCAAAACTTATTTTCTCCCCCTGAGCTATGGTTTCTCTCCAATAGGAGCCAAATAGCATCACTACATGGTTTAAGGTCATGGGTGCTAGCTGACCGTTCTTGATCTAATATATTGGCTCGGTGGCAGGATGCAAAGAGATGTTTAGGGAAGCAGAACAAAGGCTCCAAATGGCCACCTTGGTCTGTAAGCCCTTGAGAAGATCAACCTTTAAGGTTTCCTGAGGATGTGCCCCAAAGTTCCACAACAGCTCTTTTGAGCTTATCATAACAGCCAACTCAGTTTTTTACTTGCAAAAGCATTCCAGTCTCACGGCAACAATACTTAGTTTTGACAAAAGACTCTGGTTCTTCCAAAATAAATAGACAGACTCTGCCGCTGAAAGCAGATCTTGAACCAGATCCACAAGAATGGAAGCACCAAGCAAAATGTATATAATAAATCTTATTTGATAAAGAGAATATCTTGAACAGATGTGTTTAGTCCCTTATTATCTACATCTTTACTAGACACGGAGCTATTTCAGCTGGATTTTCTGAACAGGAACACAGTGTTTAATGGAACTTTTCACTCAGAATGAAATCCATGAGAATACATTTGTAGGATCTGGAGGTGGGGTTGACTCCAAAGCTGAACCGAACCCCTGTAGAACTTTAAAGTTTGATAATATTTCAAAAATTTCCAATCGGAGGCATGCTTTTGCACAATTTAGATCTTTCTGATTAATGTTTAATAAATAATGTTTACACTCAGGACCTTTTGAAAATTCTAAAACCTGGATGCTCATTTGAGCTCTGCATTTGGGCCCTTTTTATTAAACGGTGTGGTGGCCTAGTGATGTAGATGTTCCCACTCGGAAGTTTGAGAATTCAATGCTAGGTAGTGGCAGATGTTTCTCTCCTAGGGTGCAAAGAAAAAAAATATCTGCTGCAAACTCTGCATAGGTGTCAGGAAGGGCATCTGCCCAGTAAATGCTTAGCTCAGTCCAGTTGTCCCAACTTCACATTGAATAGGAACAGATAAGAAGAGAGGTTTTTTTTTTATTTGTGCCCTTCTTATTTCACCCTGTATCACTGTATTCCCATCCACTTCCTCCATGCTTACACACTTTAGGGAATTGCCTTTCCTAAAAAATAGGCAGGTTTTATGTAGATTATCATATTGGTGGTTTGATTCCAACTATGTATTCTGGCTCATTCAGTTAGAAGACTTGTCAAGAAGGTCAGACTTCAAATGTGCCTATTATCAACATCAACATCATCATCATCATCATCATCACCACCACCACCACCACCACCACCACATATTTTTGGAAGATATTTATCTTAAAAATATTGTAAGTTAAAGATGTACCCATTATTATGAATAAAATGACCCCTGATTTATTTAGCCTAATATTCTGTGTTCCAAGGGCAGGCAATTTTCTAATCTCCAGGTGTTATATGGTATCTTCATTGGCTGTGAAAGTATCTAGAGAAATGTTTCTCAACTTAAGATCTGTGGCCTTCAATTTCCAGAATTCCCCAGCCAGTATTGCAGGAATTTTTTTAAAATGAAATTTTCTTCCTGAAAATCATTTAAACTATTGACTGCATTCCAAGGAATAAGGGCGATTAAACGTGAATTAGCCCTTGATTTTAAAAAGTTAAAATGTGACAACTCTTTAAATTAATGACCTCATTTAATATAATTAGTTTTCTATTGAGGAAAGTCTTTATAAGACAATCTATCTTATTAGAAGCTATCTCCAGATATTTCGAATTGCAAATCATAGACAATAGAGTACAATGCTAGTCCTTATAAAAATATCCAAAATCATTAGAAGGTACCAGACCTGATGGCCAGTGGTGGGTTTCAAAATTTTTTACAACCGATTCTGTGGGCATGGCATGCTGGGCGTGGCTTGGTGGGCATGGCAGGGGAAGGATACTGTAAAATCTCCATTCCCTCCCCAATCCAGGGGAAGGTTACTGCAAAATCCCCATTTCCTCCTGATAAGCTGGGACTTGGGAGGCAGAGAATAGATGGAGGCGGGGCCAGTCAGAATTTTTACTACCGATTCTCCGAACTACTCAAAATTTCCACTACCGGGTCTCCAGAACTGGTCAGAACCTGCTGAAACCCACCTCTGCTGATGGCCCATATTATGCAAATCTTGCGGTATCTTAAAAATTGGCTCAATTATTATGGCATAAGTTTTCATGAACTTCAGCCCACTTTAACAGATGCACTAAAGCAGGGGTGTCAAACTGGATTTCTTCGAGGGCCAGATCAGTGTTGTAGTTTTTCTCTGTGCCCCGTTTTGGTCAGCAGAGTGCTGCAGGAGGCTGTCCAGGCTGAAAATGGGGCGCGGGTGCCATTTTGGCTGCCAGAGGCACCATAGGCCAGTCCTTTGCTATTTCCAGGCTGGCCCTACAGGCCCGATTTAAGCACTCAGCGGACCAGATCCAACCCGCGGGCTTTGAGTTTGACACCCCTGCACTAAAGTGTGTGTGTGTGTGTGTGTGTGTGTGTAAAATCTAAAATTACACACAAACACACACACACACACACCACAGAAAGGTTTTTTTTTGCTTTTTGTTTTGCTGTGGATTAGCTCTAACAAATAAACTAGCTACTTTTGTAAAAGTTATCTAAACAAATTAACCCATGGCCCCAAGTGAAGTAAAATGAGGATAATTTATTTATTTATTTATTTATTTTGTCGCATTTCTATGCCGCCCAACTCCCAAGAGACTCTGGGCGGCTTACAACAGAGAATAAAACAATGCAACAATATCCTATACAAAAGTTAAAAGAAAACATTAAAACATTAAAACATTAAAACATTAAAACACATACACTCCAATTTGTGGCCGGGTCTCGCAAAATCACTATAACGAGATCAACGGCCCCAGGCCTGCCGGAAGAGCCAGGTCTTCACCGCTTTCCGGAAGGCCAATAGAGTGCGGATTTCAGGAGGTAATTGGTTCCAGAGAGCCGGGGCAGCCACAGAGAAGGCCCTCCCCTGCGGGTCCGCCAGCCAACATTGTTTAGCTGACAGGACCCGGAGGAGACCGACTCTGTGGGATCTTACCGGTCGCTGGGAGCTATGTGGTAGAAGGTGGTCTACCACATAGACCATTCATGGTTTTACATATAGAACTGTTAATTTTATTTATCTATTTTTGGCAGGAAGTCTGAAGCTGCAATCCTGCAGTTTTATCTTTTTACTTGTTCAGACCTTTAAAAAAAAAATTCCAAGTTTTGAGAAAAGAATGAAAAAATTAATTTTGTTTGTTTGTTTGTTTAAACAAAGGAACTGCTGTTGCAAGAATGTAGCGCAGGGAAAAAGCATCCAACTTTAAATCTCAGCACAATTTGCTATTCATTACTGCGGCCAGTGGCCGCACCCTGCCACTAATGTTCAATTTTACACATTTAATAAACTCCTTACTTGGAAGAAAGCTGCCAACCAACCCATGTGACCTGTAAATTCTTGTGGACACCATTAGAATACCTGTGATTATAAAAGAAAATTCTGGAAAATAAATATTTATTCAAACGAGTATTAAATACAATAACAACCACGCAAGACGTTCACAACCTGAGCCACTTAATAGTCTGCAAGTTTAACCCCCCCCCTCCCCACCTCTATTAATGAAAACATTCTCTCTGGTGCTATATTTCTTTCAGCACTTCAGATTTAGCTGCATTCTGTCTCAATGGCCAAACATGCTAAGTTACTTAAGGATGGAAAAGCCTTCATGGTGTAATTATTGATCCTTGGGATGCTAAGTTGACTTGACAAGTCAGTTCATGATGCAGCCCAGATTCTAATATGAGTATGTTCTTTGCTGTAAAAAAATAAATAAAACCAACTATCTCAGCACCAGGCCAAATTTTGTCTAGCCCTGTGTTGACAAACCTATGGCACGCGTGCCAGAGGTGGCCCGCAGAGCCCTCTTCGTGGGCACACACACCGTCACTAGTTGGTCTTTGCATGCACATGCACAGGTGTTCTGGTTAGGGCACTCAGTGCCAAAAAGGTTCACCATCACTGGTCTAGCCTGTTTAAGAGGTACCTTGCAATGACCTTTGATTCAGGCATATTGAACTCTTATTAGATATTAACACCTGATGTTTCCTTCAAGCTTTGGTACTACTGAATGCTTTGTCCTGGAAAAAGAAAGGAAGGAAGGAAGGAAGGAAGGAAGGAAGGAAGGAAGGAAGGAAGGAAGGAAGGAAGGAAGGAAGGAAGGAAGGAAGGAAGGTGCTTTTTTTTCAAGAGGCAGCTGGACTTTCTGGTTTTTCTTTGAAGTCATTTCGCTTCTTCAGCTCTTGGATGAGAAGCGAAATGCCTTCAAAGAAAAACCAGAAAGTCAAGTTGCCTCTTGAAAAAAAGCATCTTTGGGATAACCATGACATGGATGACTAAGAATTTCCATAGAGGGAGAAAGAGAGAAAAAGAAAGAAAGAAAGAAAGAAAGAAAGAAAGAAAGAAAGAAAGAAAGAAAGAAAGAAAGAAAGAAAGAAAGAAAGAAAGAAAGAAAGAAAGAAGGAAAGAAAGAAAGAAGCTTTTTTTCAAGCAGCAGCTGGACTTTCTGCTTTTTCTTTGAAGTCATTTTGCTTCTCATCCAAGAAGCTTCTTCAGCTCTTGGATGAGAAGCAAAACATCTTCAAAGAAAAACCAGAAAGTCCAGCTGCCTCTTGAAAAAAAAACACTTTTGGGACAACCATGACCTGGATGATTAAGAATTTCCATAGAGAAAGGAAGGAAGGAAGGAAGGAAGGAAGGAAGGAAGGAAGGAAGGAAGGAAGGAAGGAAGGAAAAGGAGGGGACCTGTGTTGCAAAATCATCAGCAGGAGGAATCTTGAAACTCAGAAGAGCATAAATCACTTAGTGAATAGCACAAAGAGTGAATACAACAATAAACTGTTGTATCTGCCTGTGGCAACAGCCCTGGTACAACATAATTAAAAAAGACACAGAGTCCTTATTGTTGACCAACTAGAAGAACTCCTAATGAACAGCATTGTCCCAATGAACAGCATTGTTACATAGGAAGAAAGAGCCAATGCGATGAAAGGACTTTGGTCCATCATAACGGTAATGACTTCATTCTGCTTCCAACCAACATTAGATTTTTAGGTCTGGCTACAACTTTGCCTGTGAAAAGAGAGAAGAAGTCTTCTATAGAGTCCTAAACTATTAATTGGGCATACTGTATATCCCATCTGGGCTTCAAGAATTTCAGAGACCCTCCCGATAGCTAAAAGTTTCTGTATTTCCTTACTACCATCTTGGATTTTAACAGGTTAGCTATAGTATGGCTACTGTAGACCATCCTCTCCAGAGAGAGTTAGGAAAATTAAAGTAGTTTGATTTCCCTACTATATTAAGCCATGGTGTGCTTATCATGGTTTCTTAAGTAGCCACAGCACATCATACTAAGCCAACCTCAAAACAAAGGACCCAAAGCCCACAAACAAATCCAAACAGTATGGCTTAGTACAATCATGTGAACCAAGCCAATGAGTTTAATGAATGTTTAATTTAACTTCTTTTCTAATCAACTTTTTCCCTCAGTTTTAGTTTAGTTTATTGTCATTGCACATGGTACAATGAAATTAAATGCCGTCTTCAGTGTACATTATAACTATAAAAATAAAAATACAAACATACATCCTTTACATTCTATATAATTGAAATTGAAAACCCGATATTGCACTATACCATAGAATTCAATACGGTTATTGCCCTGAGATAGAAGCTGTTTTTCAGCCTATTTGTCCTTCTTTTTATTGCCCTGTACCATCTGTCAGATGGTAATAGTTCAAAAAAAGGGTGCCCAGGATGAGATGAATCTTTAATAATGTTTGAACTTTCTTAAGGCAGCGGGAGCTATAAAGCTCTTCCAAAGAGGGGAGAGGGTAACCAATGATCCTCTGGGCAATGACGTTAACCCTCTGGAGTGCTGTCCTATCTGCCACTGTGCAATTGGCAAACCATACACAGATGATATAAACACAGATGGTATAAAGTAAACAGTCTGATGCCATTCGAGAAGTATTGGCTACAGTTTGACCCCCTGCTCCTATTCCTACAATTTTAGAAGCTGTAGTCCAAGTTATCTGGAGCAGGGGACTCCAACCTTGGTAATTTTAAGAATTGTGGACTTCAACTCCCAGAGTTCCTCAGCCAGCTTTGAAGTCCACAACTCTTAAAATTGCCAAGGTTGGAGACCCCTGATCTGGAGGACACCTGATTGTTGCAAATGATGAACAAATGGGCTAGTAGTTTCTGTCCCATGTCTCAGGCAGAGGTTTTTTCTCTCTCTCTCTTTCTCTTTCTCTCCCTCCCTCCCTCCCTCCCTCTCTCTCTCCCTCCCTCCCTCCCTCCCTCCCCCCTTCTCTCTAAGAAAAGATAGGTTTTAGATGCAGTGTATGTGCTAATTCTAAAACACAGTCTTTCTTCCACCAAACTATACTGCTCAAAAAAATAAAGGGAACACAAGCAGAAGACATCCGAGATCTGAATGCATGAAACAGCCTTATTAAATACTTTGTTCTTTACATACAGTAGTTTATACACTGCTCAAACAACTAAAGGGAACACAAAACTACTGTATGTAACAAACAAAGTATTTAATAAGGCTATTTCATTCATTCAGATCTCGGATGTCTTCTGCTTGTGTTCCCTTTATTTTTTTGAGCAGTGTACAAGTAGCCCTTGACTTACAATCACAACTGGGAGCAGAATTTCCATTGCTAAGCAAGACAGTTGTTAGGTGAGTTGTACTTGATTTTATGACCTTTCTGCCATGGTCACTAAGCAAATCATTGCAGTTACATGAATCACACAGTCATTAAACGAATCTGACTATTCACTTTACTTGTCAAAAGCCCTCTAGGAAGGTTGCAAATGACAACAATGGATACTGCAACCATTGTTAATACATGCTGGAATCTCAAGTGCCCAGATTTTGATCTCATGAGCCTGGGGATGCTGCAATATTTGTAAGTGCAAGGACCATTTGTAGTCTCTTTTTTTCCCCAGCGCTGTTTTCATTTGGAATGGTTGCTAAAAAATGGCTGTAAGTCAAGGACTACCTGCATTTCATTTTAATAGTTCTTTTAAAAAGTTGCCTACATCCACATAAAGGGGTCAACTAGACCAGGGGTCTCAAACCTTAAAAACTTTGGACCTGTTTCCCACAGAAAAGAAAACACCAGGAGCCACAAAACCCTTCTGGTGCCTGACTATTTCTTGAGCGGCCACAAAATTAGCATATGTAGTTGAATTAAATGTTTTGTTTTCTTCTGAAACTTTTCTTTTCTTGGATTTATCCATGGTTGGCCTACTGGGGGTTGAAAAGCTCAATAAATCATGTACCAGTGGGTGTTGCACATTGGCAGTTGTGACGCATATTTTGAGTGACAGGGAGCTCCAGCAGAGAGGTGAAAGAGTCACATGTGGCTCCAGAGCTGCAGGTTGCTGACCCCTGAACTATAAACTAGTTTCTAGCTGACCTTAACTGATCTTGGAAGCTAAGGAGGGTCACCCCTGGTTCATATCGGATAGAAAAATGTCTGGAAGTTTCAGATCTATTGGCTAGATTGAGAAGTAGAAAAACAATACTCTGGAAAAGGCAATAAGACCCATTTCTGTAATACTGCCAAGAAAACTGCATGGAAGTAGTTATCAGAAATCAAGCTTCACTTGGGGGAATTACCTTTTATCCATGTAGCTTTTACATCTTTCTTATTTCATGCTCCTTTATATGGCTGCTACACATTGGACTGGTTATCATCTCTGTAATTTCCCTAGTCAAATCCACCATCTAATTATTTCCTTTTGAATTGGGATTACTTTTACATATCTTTTTAAATATTAAGAATTGCAAGCTTTTTGTCTGCTGCATGTGGTTAAAATAGAAGCGTAATAATTGCTGCTAAGGTAAATCTCCTTTGAGTCTTCTTTTTAAAAACGTTGTAAGCTATAAGTCTTTTAAATAAATTAGTGATAGTCGATATGGTCAGAGTCTCAATTGGGAAATGAAACTCCCATACAGACACTATCTATGGGATGAGGCAAGATAGTTAAGGAGTTAGGAGCACAAGTGGTATTTTCATCTGTATTTCCAATGATAGGTCAACATTCAATGAGGGAACAAAGAACTTTAGAAATGAACCGCTGGCTTAAGAGTTGGTGCCACCAAGAGAACTTTGGAGTTCTAGACCATGGTCTGCATTACCTACATGAAGGGCTTCTAGCAAGGGATGGGCTACACTTCACAAGAACCAGGAAGAGTGACTCAACTTATCAGAAGGGCTTTAAATTAAAATTGAGGGGAAAGGATGACCAATCCTTAGGACAGGGGTGTCAAACTCAAGGCCCGGGGCTGGATCTGGCCCATGGGGTGCTTAGATCTGGCCCATGGGGCTGCCCTGAAAACAGAGAAGGACTGGCCCGCAGTGCCTCTGCCAGCGAAAACAGAGCTCAAGAGGGCCATTTGTGGCTCTCCTGAGCTCCCTTTTCTCTGGCAGAGGGTTGTAGGAGGCCAGTGCAGCCGAAAATGGAACTCAGAAGCCCGTTTTCGCTGGCAGATTGCTCAGGCACCACAGGTGCCCCCCCAACATGAGTGACAGTATGCTGGCTATGCCCACCATGGCCCCCCGAGGTCAAACGCAACTCTGATGCAGCCCTCAATGAAATCGAGTTTGACACTCCTGCCTTAGGATCTTTTGGGACCTAATCCCAAGATTAAACCTTGAGACATTGAGACAACCTGTTAGATTGTGGGAGATTGAAGAGACAGAGACAGATCTTCAACTTCAACTCTTTATTGCAACAAGCAATAACCCAGCAACTGTCTGTCTGACAGCTTGCCCTTTTACAGGGAGCTGTTAGATGGCTTAGCCAATCGGAATAAACTATTTTTCCCACCTAAATGGTGGACTTGAGTGAAGCCTATATTCTTCGGCTTCACTCTTTCATTTGAGTATTCAACACAACCAGTCAAGCGCTTAAGTGGGGAATGATGGGAAGGAAGGAAAACTCATAAAAAATAAAGTTACATCTTTTCTTTTTTTCCAATTATGCCTGCTTTTTCATTGGCAGATCCTGGAAATGCACCTGTGCCTAGATGCAAAGGAAGGCCACCACTTTTAAGAGGAATACAGAAAAGACATTTGGGACATACGACATGTTGCCCAAGGACAAGAAGGGTTGCATCTATTGAAACGCCCTTAAAACTCTTCAAGGTACAAAAATCCTGTTTTGCTTTCCTTTGGGCCTTAGTCTTGCTTGACATTGTGACACACAGATCTAGAGCTGCAACCTACTGCGTTGTGAATGTTAGTGACCCTTTAATGTTTTAAAATCCAAGTGCAACACAGGGAAGCTGATTCATGTTCGCTGTGTCAAGAATTCCATGGATGTCCCAGTATGTAAAAAGATCCAAAAGTGTTAGTCATCCAGCTAGCACAGCTTCAGAATGCGGCAATTCTTTAGGCTCCTCTCGGTCAGAAAGGAAGTGTTGTTGAAGAGAACAGAGGTCCTTCTAAAAGTGGCCTTTTCATCCACAAGTTTCAAGTTTACCGATGATGTAAAAACTTGAACTGCTCTCTGCATGAAGTACTTTGCTTCATAATGGACTGAGCCTCGGATGACAGCATTTCAGTGACATTATTCAACTGGAGAAAAGGTGGCATATTTGGGGAATAATATCACCAGCAATTCATGGAAGATTCGCTTCAGCTTTCGGCATTTGAGAGTTACGTCTCAGTTTTTTTGGGGGGGGGGAATATAAGACATTACCTTTCTCAAAATATAAGCAGAAACGGTTAATTTAGAGTATTAGCACAGCATGCTAAATTAAAGCAGGCATCCTTTTCCTATGTATTCTTTTTTTCTACACCCATCCAACTAAAACAGGCAGAACACTGGCCTAATTTATGCATCTTTAGCTTCCATGACATCAGTAGGAGCCAAGTGGGAAGGAAAAGAAGGATTCAGAAGGTCCAGCAATTCTAAAACATCTAAAAACTAAAAGGTTATTTGAAGAAACCTGTAAGGGAGGCCTTGGAGTCATAAACCATATCATCAATGAGATGGGCAGGAAAGAAAATGAGAATGAATGATGGTGAGGACAGACAGAAAACATGAATGGTTAATTCATGGGCAGGCAGCATGACCATCAGTTAGTTGGACTGGGGCAGATGAGAGTTGAAAGCACCACATTGCCTAACCTAGGCGTCTGCAACCTTAAACACTCAAAGAGCCATTTGGACCTGTTTCCCACAGAAAAGAAAACACCGGGAGCCACAAAACCCTTCCCGTGCCTGACTATTTCTTGAGCAGCCACAAAACTAGCATGTAGTTGAATTAAATGCTGGTGTTGACCTATAAAGCCCTACATGGCTTAGGACCAGGATATTTGGCGGACCACCTACAGCCAGCAACAACATCCCATCGCCCGGTTCGCGCCCATAGAGAGGGCCTACTCAGGGTGCCGTCGGCTAGACAGTGGCGGCTGGCGGCCCCCAGGGGTAGAGCCTTCTCGGTTGGGGCGCCCACCCTCTGGAATCAACTCCCCTTGGAGCTCCGACTAGCGCCTAACCTTCGCACCTTCCGCCGGGAATTAAAAACTTGGCTTTTCAAATCCCTTGACCTGGTCTAATGACGAGGTTTTAAGGGTTTTAATGGGTTAATTTTAAATTTTTTAGATTTTAGTCTTTATTTTTATTGTGGCTTGTGTTTTATTGTTGTGAGCCGCCCTGAGTCCATTGTGAGATAGGGCGGCATATAAGCCGAATAAAATAATAAATAAATAAATAAATAAATAAATAAATAAATAAATAAATAAATAAATAAATAAATAAATAAATAAATAAATAATTTATCCATGGTTAGCCTACTGGGGGTTGAAAAGCTCAATAAATCGCGTGCCAGTGGGTATCGCACATTGGCGGTTGTGATGCATATTTTGAGTGACAGGGAGCCACAGCAGAGGGGTGAAAGAGCCACATGCGGCTCCAGAGCTGCAGATTGCTGACCCCCTGGAAACCCAAATAGATGAAAAAGAGCTGTATGATGCTTTCTGTATGTTCTATAATGAAAGAGAAGAAGAAAAGTAAAAGAGTGGGCAGAAGGGAAAGAAAGAAGATGATATTTTGTCTTGTTCACCATATTTGGACAAGCCATATTTGGCTAGCTCACCTTGGGATAATGCTATTCACAACCTATATGATGGGGCATGATGCGGAAATGCTGCTAATTGACTAAACAGTTTATGGAATTGGAGCATCTTATAAATCTACATTTTTCCTATCTAGGTAGCATATCATTACTGCTGAACTTAGAAACATAGAAAACTGTTGGCAGAAAAAGACCTAGCAGTAGTCCATTGTGTCTACATTTGGAGGCTTTTATTTTTATTTTATTTTTAAGTTATTAATTAATTAAAATTTAATATTTATAATTTTTTAAACACAGTTAATTTTCCAAATATTGTCAGCTAAGGCAGATCTTTTGCCTTCTCAAACCTCTGATGCCTATGATAAGAGAGAAGCCTTGTGAAACATGAAGGAGAGTATCAAAGTGTGAGCCAAAATCCAATTACCGTAATAAGGCAGTGTGTTTGTGGTCTTGGGAATACAAAAGGTTCTCTATTGACACAGCAACTCCCATATTTCCTTTTGGCCATGTGGGATAGGAATTCTGGGCATTATCATCCTATCGCATTGGGAGAGAATCAAATTGTGGGATGCTATATAAGTTTACAACATCTACATAGTTGTATGTTTAGTAAAAAGTGAAATAAGAAGCTGGTTTCAGGAAACCAGGGCCTGGTGGCTCAGCAGACTAATAGCATTGTGATTAACACCAGCTGTCTGCAATTACTGTAAGTTCGAATCTCACCAAGGCTCAAGGTTGACTCAGCCTTCCATCCTTTCTAAGGTAGGTTAATTGAGGACCCAGTTTGTGCGGGCAATAAGCTGACTTTGTATAAATATACAAAAGTATGAAGGCTATTGCTTAACGCACTGTAAGCCACCCTGAGTCTCCGGAGAAGGGCGGCAGATAAATAAAATTAAAAAAAAAAACAAAAAAACAGGGGACTGAAAATTTAGTTTCTTTTCATCTCATTGATAGTGGACTTTAAAAGAAACAAAAGCAAGGTGGTTATATTTGATGAGTTCAGCACTGTGCACAAGTCTGTAGGGAAACCAGTAACCTAGCAATGACTTCAGGTTGTAACAGGCTTTTCAATTAAAGATTATTCTGATCAATAAAGGGGAATATTTGTAGCTCAGGGTTGAAATGAGGAGTCCTTGGTGTTCTCTGAGCTTCCTTGTTTTCTTGCAGACATCTCAGTACCCTAACTAAGTAACATCATCAGTGTTACAGTAGTAAGGAGTACTGTTTGCTGTCATTCTGGTGTCTTGCCTGTCTGTGTGGATGGGGTTCGTCTTAGAGATTCTTTGGTCTAGACCAGTGATAGTGAACCTTTTTGCCATCATGTGCCAAAAGCGGGGGAGTGCAGGGGGTTGCGCGCACGCGTGCCCACACCCATAATTCAGTGCACCCCATCCCCCTGTACATGTGTGCATGACCCCCCCCCCCGTGTTCCCCCTGCTTTTAGCATGTGATGGCACGGTGGGCCTGGTAGGCACATTTTTCACTCTCCCCAGGCTCCAGAGGCTTTCTTGGAGCCTGGGGAGGGTTAAAACAGGCTTCCCCACCCCCTGGAAGTCCTCTGGAGGCCGGAAACAGCTCGTTTCCCAACTTCCAGTCGGCCCAGAAGGCCTGAAAATCAGCTGACCAGCATGCGCATGCATGCTGGAGTTGAAGTAGGTTTAGGTTTAGGTTTAGGTTTATTTGATTTGTATACCACCCTACTCCCGAAGGACTCAGGGCGGTGAACAGCCAAGCAATAAAATACATAAATACACAAAATTTAAAAACCAGATGAAATCAAATTAAATCATTTTGGCTCGGACAGATTAAAACACCCCAATAATTTAAAAACAGATTAAAATTTACATATTAAAAGAGGGAGGAGATTAGGCCAAGCCCGCTTGATGGAATAAAAAGGTCTTCACAGCGCGGCGGAAGGTGCGCAGATCCGGGATCCTCCGTATCTCTGGGGGGAGCTCATTCCAGACGGTAGGTGCCCCCACAGAGAAGGCTCTCCCCCTAGTAGAGCAACGCTCGCATGCCCACAGATATGGCTCCATGTGCCACCTGTGGCACGCATGCCATAGGTTTGCCATTACGGGTCTAGACATTAAAACATCTATAGACTGCAAAAAGAGACACTCAATGAGCCCAAAAGAGAAAAAAAACCCAGCACCTCTCCACCAGTAATTGCACTCAGATCAGCATCGATTAACTCCAAGATTAACTTCAGATGTCGAAGCTACTAGAAAGAATGCTGAGAAGAGCAACGAAGTTTATTAGGGGACTGAAGGTTAAAGCATAAGATGAAAGGGTTATGTCTAATCCAATGAAAAGAAGAACATTAAAGCGGCTAGGATTACCCTTGCACAATGGTGGAAACAGAGTAACCTACCATCAGAGGAAATAGTGGTTAGAAAAATTCTTGAATGCGCAGAAATGGATAAAATGACTATGGAAATAAAGGAAAGAGAAGATTCGGATTACTATAAAGTGTGGAATAAAATGTACGAGTGGCTAGAAAACAGAAACCAAAGTAAGAAATAGGAAACCTAATTCAACATTGATTAAATAAAAACCAAAGGCTACTATCTATTGTTAATGTTAAATTACTGACTATGTAAATAAGTATAATGTAAATATATGTATATAGTGTGGTTGTAAGAGTTATCAAAGTTGTTATAAAAGATAGAAAGTTAAAGTAGAAGAGTTGAATATAAAAGCAGAATATACATGCCAATGCAGAAGGCTGTAAAAATAGTATATATTGTTATGTTTGTCTTGTTTTTTATTGTTTTTTCAGGAGGTTGGACTCTCTTCAAACTCTATGATTCTATTCTGTTCAATCTAATTTCAGCCTGCCTGACTTGGTCATCCTGGGAGAACCTGCTCACAATCCCCTACTTTCATGAAGTAAGGGGATTTGAAGTAAGAGGTTTGCAGGCATGCCTTTAGTGGGGGGGGGGAACAAGACATTTGATATGCCCCCCCCCATTCTTTTGGCTTTCTGCAAGCTATTAAAAAACTAAATTATTTTGGAAGACCTTTAGGGATGAGTTGATGCCATCAGACTGTCTGGTTATTTTGTGATTATTTATATTCTTTTACCATGGATGTCTTATTGTATTTTATTGGTGTCAATGAAGAGCCAAGAGTCTTTTAGATTGTGGGCGTTCATATCTAATGCATAAATGAATTTAAAAAAGCATTTTGTGGGTCGGTCATCTTATTTGTTACCACAGTTTAATTTATAGCATAGATAATTTTGCTTTCTTCATGGCAAATAAATTTCTGGATATAGTTCAACCTATTTTGAGAACATATTTAAATGAAAAATCTGTTTCACATAGAAGGACAAATGAGAATGGCTGTTACCATCATCTTTAATGCACTAAATTCCTTTGCACAGATTGTTCTTGTTACTATTGCTTTGAAAATATCTACACAGGATAAAACTCCTTTCTGTACATATGTGCTATACGCAAACTTTAAAAAAATGAGAGAATTGAGGAACAATCTGGATACATACCGGTAATTTAATTCCAGGAAAATTCTTGTACCTACCCCGATTAATCATATGGTTGTCATGTCTACTGAGGTTTTGTGGGCTCTAATAACAAAATTCCCTATAAATCCGTAAACCTAGATCAATGGAGAAGGAAAGGCTAATGTTAACTAATATTTTAATTTAAACCTTCATCACGATTGTTGCAATGGCAACAGATTTTGGTTAACTTATTTCTTGTTCCCTGTAACAGTGTCTATAAAGGAAAAATTAATTTAAATTGAAAGTAAAATTATTTAAATACCATTCATAATTAGTCATCGTATATTTACTATTCTGTCCCACCACATATAAATTTAGGAGGGACAGAGAGATACAGAGAGAGGGGGCGAGAGAGAGAGACATAGAGAGATACAGAGGGAGAGGGAGGGGGGAGAGAAGGAGGGAGGGAGGGGGAGAGAGAGAGATGTCAAAAGGATTTTGTGGTTCCCGGTGTTTTTTTAACAACTGGTTCTCTGCCCTAATGACCGGCTGGGTAGGTGTGGCTAGGCGGGGGTCATGTGACCGGTGGAAGTGAGTGACATTGAGTTGGCCACGCCCACCCAAGTTTTGTGGCTCCTGGTGTTTTCTTTTCTGTGGGAAACAGGTCCAAATGGCTCTTTCAGTATTTAAAGTTGCAGACCCCTGCCTTAACCACTCCTAGTGTTTGCTTACTGTTGATAAGTAGTAGAATAAGATCATTTTTCAGGAATTAGACTGCATAGCAGTTGGCTTCCAGGTCCAATTCAAAGTTCTGGTTGTCATTTATAAAACCTTTATAGCTCTGATCCTTACTGCTGTTACGACCATCTGATTAAGGTAGAATACACCCATCCATTATGCACCCCCAGGTCAAAAAACCCCCATACTTGAGATGTGAAGAAACCAGCCTTCTGAGTCATTGCTCTTTTGCTCTGCCACAAGTTGCCTCCCTGCCTCCCCCCCCACCTCCCCGCAGTTAGGATGGTTTCTTCCTTGCTAACATTCCAAAAAGCAAGTTTGAGGGGGTCCTTGTTGCTCTCTGAGCTTGGCTGTTTTCTTGCAGAAAACTACTTTCACTACCCGAACTAGGTAACATCACCAGTCTGATTATTTCAGCCTTGAACTACAAATATTCTCCTTTATTGGCAACCAAGATTGTTGTTTTTTCCAAGAAGCCCTTGGTTAAAAAAAAATATATGTTACTTTACTGAAGGCAGTTACCTATAGCAGATATGATTAGTCTGAGAACGTAAAGCTTGGAAATTCTGGTTTGACTTGTTTTTAATGGTTTAATGGTTTTATTGCTTGGGCTTAAGCTGCCTGGAAGCTTTGATGCAGGAGGCACACAGTAGCACAGTAAATGAATAAGTAAAAATAAAGATATGATCTGTTTTCATAGTAAATCCATTATACAATGACAATCACATGATGGTAGATTGGGGACGTAATTACTGACCCTCCTCTTAGGCCCATGTTGCTTGTTCCGCCATACAAGCCACATTATGGAGGAAAAGACTCTGTAGGGCCGTGATGGTGAACCTGATGCTCATGCCCCCCAGCTGGTGTTTGGGCCTCCAATGCTCATGCGTGCAATTCAGGGGACCCAGCTGGTCTTTGGAGCTCTCCTGCGCAGATGGCGTTTGCACATGTGCATTGTGCATGCAAAAAACATGCGCGTGCACAGATGGTGCGGTTGCGCACGCAGCACACTGGGGGAGCCGCACAAAAGCCGCATGCTTGCGCAGGTGGTGTGGTTGCACGTGAAGCACACAGGGGCGCACGCACAAAAGCCGTGCACATGTGCAGATGGTGCAGTTGTGCATACAGTGCATGGGGCACACACATCTGCGCGGATGGCATGCATGTGCACAAATCGCACAAAGTGCATACCTATTTGGCACTCAGGGAGTAAAAGATTCGCCACCACTGGTGTACGGTATCTCTGTGATTGAACAGAGCAGTGTGTCAGCTTTGGACTGAACCTGGCCCCAGACATCTTTCTGTTCCTCAGTTGTCACAGAGAAGGGAAGGCGGGAAGGAGGTTGGAAAACATTACTAGACACAACAAAGGACTTTTCTCATGAGATCCAAGGTCGTCTCTACTGGCAACAGATAAGGTTGGGGAAGGAGTGCCTGAGGAGCCTGCCAATTAACCTAATTGGCCAACATGTGACACTTGGTGATGGGGTTATTTCCTAGTTTAATTATACTGAAACCACGGGAAAGATTTAGATTTGGTTTTCCATTGAAGCTATGCCGATAAGATGTATTCATTAAAGAAGACCTTTGAGAAAGAGCCAAGTCTCAGGGTTCTGACTTGCTTGGGTTCGTTAGTTGGAGCCTTGACACAGTATTTCTCAATCTTGTGAACTTTAAGATGTGTGGGCTTCAACTCTCAGAGTTCCCCCAGCTGGCATAGCTGACTGGGGAACTCTGGAAGTTGAAGTCTACACATCTTAAAGTTCACAAGATTGAGAAACATTTCCATAGGGCAGTGTTGGCAAACCTTTTCGGCACTGAAATGGAAAGAGCAGCCTCCCGGTGCACATGCGTGCGCCGGGAAGATGATTTTCCGGTTTCCGGCATGTGCATGCGTGCCGGCCACCTGAACTTCCGGTTTCTGGTGTGCATGTCCGCACAAAGACCAGCTGGCCAATGCATATGTGTGTGCCAGAAACTGGAAGATCATTTTCCTGGCACTCGCATGCATACTGGGCATCTGCTCTTCCGGCTCCCGGCGCTCCCATGCGTGTAAAGATCAGCTGGCCGGTGTGCCGGAACCTGGAAAAGCAACAGGTTTTGTTTTTAGACACTCACGTGCCTAGAAAAATGGCTTTGTGTGCCACTTCCAGCACACATGCCATAGGTTCGCCATCACAGCTATAGGGTATCTATGAGACTGTCATCATCTCGTACAACTGTATTAAGTAGTGCACCTCCATTCTCCTCATATTGCACAGGAGGTTTAATGTTGAAGTAGCACTGGAATGTGTATGAGATAAAGAAAAATTAGCCATCAGGTTCACAGTTGGCATCCAATTAGGACCATTCATAACAGCACCGTCTGCTGCTACCAAGGAATACTTCAAGACTCTATGGATTCATCCACAGAAGTGCTTTCCTGGACTTACCTCCCATCCTGCAGGCAGAAGGAAATCATGTTGGCATAAGCTGTGTTGTTCCCACAACAACTCGTCCTTCAGATGCATTTGAAACAGAGCCTGCTATACAGTTCCACTCAGCGGTGAAATGCACTTACTTTCGCTACCGGATTGGAAATGTGAGCACGCGCGCCTCTTCTGTGCAGGCGTAGAAGGTCAAAAATGGGACATAATGACATCCCGGCAGGTGGGCAGAACCTCCTGCCGCCAGCCCGACCAGTTCGCACGAGCCGGATAGATCCGGCTGGATTTCACTGCTGGTTCCACTGTATGACAACGGAAGGTAAGGGATTGGTAATTTTTCCTCAGATGAAATTCCAGTCTTGCCAAGGTTGCCAAATACAAGAAAAGCTGCCAGTAACTGCCACACAGAATGCGTATTGGGGCCTTGCTTGTACATCTGGAACCTCTATCCATCCATTTCCCTCCCATTTCTACACTAAATGATTGGTTGTAAACCTACTGTTCCTATCACCCATCTCCTCCCACTTATGACTGTATGACTGTAACCTTGTTGCTGGTAGCCTTAAGATTTATATTGACTGTTTCCCTATGACTATCATTAAGTGTTGTACCTTATGATTCTTAACGAATCTGTCTTTTCTTTTATGTACACCGAGAGCGTATGCACCAAGACGAATTCCTTGTCCAATCACACTAGTTTTCTAATGTTCTGACCCAGCTCCCCAAAGATGACAAGCCCTCTGAAGTTAACTCAAAGATTTCTTTATTAGGCATGCCGGCAGCCCCGGCAAAAAGTTTCTCTCTCGACGTAGGCTAAAGTCTGTCCGGCCAGAAGATGAATAGTTGTCTGCCACATCTATTCATCTCCTCTCCCTGCCTTTTATCCTGAGAGCTAGGGTAGAGCTTCGCTAACAGTGATGTGGCTCTTCCTTCCCAAGTATCGGCCCACTGATTTCCACCGCACTCCTCTTCTCTGCCTTCTGCGTAGCCACGTCAGGCACTGGACCCAGCTGTTCCTCTTCTTCCTCATCAGCCACCTCCAGACCTGGGGGCTGTTGACTCTCCATCTGAGGGCTGATGGATGGCCCAGGCTCAGGCTCCGCCTCTGACTCTCTCTCTGCCAGCTCCATTCCCTCTTCCCCCTCCGAGCTTTCAGGTTGCCTTGATGCTGATCCTGACTCCCACTCCTCCTCCTCTGATTCAGCTGCTGGAGGGACCAGCAGTCAACAGGCCACAACAAATAGGTCAATTATAAATGAACAGTTTGCCAAGCCAGAGTACATCATCATAAGGCTTCTCTGTCTCCATACATTTTAGATTGTCCTCATAAGAGGTCTTATGTTGGGTTACAATGAGATGGAAACAAGTTCACAAAGACACAACATCTATAAAGGGTTAGAAGAGTGTCTTTGTGACACAGCAAGCAGGGCATGTGGATGAGCCCTTAGTGAAATTAGTTTCAGATATCAGTCTTGTCAACTTCTATACGTGGAAAGAAATTCGTGTATTGGCTTCTTTATTACCATAGTCTTCTAGTGGTTCTGTTAAGATGTTTTTCCCCTTATGTGTCACTACAACTCCATTCGCAATCATTCAAATATGGTGTTTCCTGCAGAACAGCCTTAATTTATTATGAGGAGAATTAAAGATTTAAGGTGTAATTCAAATTCAAATTAAAATCTGGAATCTTAGCCCACCATGGGTGAGCTCCAAAAGCACTGACAACTCTGCAGTTTAAAAAAAAAAAAAAAGTTTTCTACAACCCACAGCCACATGAAAAATGAACTGCAATCCAACGGAAACCTATGACATTTTTAACATTATGCAATGTTTGTGTGAAAAACTATGGTAGAAATTCCCCATGTCTCTCCAAAACTATTTCTAGCTTTTAATTACATTTCAACCATTAATTCGGGACAGCTTTTTATAATAATGGCTTACTGCACAAAACTTATGTAACTCATTTACAAATGAGAAATTAGGAACATTTGGAGGAAAAGGACTTACTGTAATTATGAAATGTACGCCTTTGCTCTCAACACATTCAATTCTCCAATCTTCTCCTCAGACAACAGTTGCAACAGTTACAGGTATTCGGGGATAAGCAATGAGAATTAATTTGGGAAATGATCCTGCACTGGAAGGACGGATGAAATATTGAAAAACTGTGAACATTTGTTATAAGGAAGGGACAGCTGCTCAGTGGCACAACATATGGATTACATGAAAATGGTTTCATGTTCAGCCTGTGACACATTCAGGGCTTTGGCTAAAGAGCTGCTTGTCTCGCTGCCAGAGCAGACAGTGCTGATTGGACAGACCTATATGTAGACAGATTGATTTCTAACGTTAGCTCTGGAGGTGTCCCCTTCCTTTGGAACAAACAAACAAAAAAAAAACTGAACTAAGGAACTAAATTTGGTCCCATTTCTTCTGAAACAAATACCGTAGTATGGGAGATGGACATTTCTTGCTGGTTCTTCCCCCTTGCTTGTTGTTTCTTTCTTACTGTGTGGAATGGGATATTTCATTTTCTGCAATCGACCCAGTTTATTGCAATCTGGCAGTCATTTTAGTTTCCCTGAATGTTCTAGACTTTTGTCCATATGTGTGGGTTTTGTTTGGGTTTTTTTAGAGGAGGGGGATTAAATAGGATTTTCGAGCCGTTCTCTCTCAACCTCAGCAACTTTGTAAGAAGTTTGGATGTCAACTCCTAGAATTCTCCAGCCTTTAGGTCAGTGTTTCTCAACCTCAGCAACTTTAAGATGTGTAGACTTCAGTTCCCGGAATCCCCCAGGAAGTCAGGGGATTCTAGGAATTGAAGTCTGTGCATCCTAAAAAATTGCTGAAATGTAAAAATATTGTTTTAGGTCTGTGATGGCAAACCTATGGCACGTGTGCCACAGGTGGCACGCGGAGCCATATCTGTGGGCATGCAAGCGTTGCCCTAGTTCAGCTCCAGTGCGCATGCGCATGCAGCCCAGCTGATTTTCGGGCCTTCCGGGCCACCAGAAGTCAGAAAATGGCACGTTTCTGGCCTCTGGAAGGCCTCGAAGTGGGTGGGGAAGGCCATTTTTGCCTTCTTCAGGCTTCAAAAAAGCCTCTAGAACCTGAGGAGGGCAAAAAAATGGGCCTTCCTGGCCTACCAGAAGTTGGGAAATGGGTCGTTTCCTGCCTCTGGAGAGCCTTGGGGTAGGGGGACAGGCCGTTTTCGCCCTCCCCAGGCTCCAAGAAACCCTCTGGAGCCTGGGGATGGTGAAAAACGGGCCTACCGGACCCACCAGTAATCTTTTTACCGTTGCATTACAAAAGTGAGGCGAGCGGGGGGGAGCATTGAACCACACGCATACGTGGCATGGTGGGGCAGGGGGGCATTGAACTTTGGGTGTGGGCACACGAGTGCCCAAGCCCCCCCCCGCTCCCCGCACTTTTGGCGCGTGATGGCAAAAAGGTTAGCCATCACTGTTTTAGGGCTGCCGTTTCTAACTCTGCAACAAAAATGTCTGAATAAACAGGGCCTTGGTGTCCTGAATATTGTGGGAAATCATTTCAATCAACCTTGGCTACCACACCTAGGGCATCTTTCTTTCCCTCATGAAAACAAAAAATATCTGAATATAACAGAACTAATTTTATTGATGACTAATACAACAGATATGACTTTAATAGCTAACACTTTGAATGAATGAGGTTCATTATAAAGAGAAGCAAAACCAAAATCAATGCTTATTTATTGCAGTTTTAGACTTGTGAAAATCCTTTTATGATTGTTGAAACTTATGAACTCTCTTGCCTCTTTTAAAACATTTTTATCAGGTATCCTAAGTCTAGATCCCTTTTCCCATCACATACCTAGGTTTTGAGAGCCAGTTTTGTATATAGTCGCTTGGCAACCACTCAAAACTACGATGCTCCCCCCCCACAAAGCTCTTTATAACCCAGCTCTGATAACTATAAGGTAAAGGTAAAGGTTCCCCTCGCACATGTGCTAGTCGTTCCTGACTCTAGGGGGCAGTGCTCATCTCCGTTTCAAAGTTGAAGAGCCAGTGCTGTCCGAAGACATCTCCTTGGTCATGTGGCTGGCATGACTAAATGCCAAAGGTGCACAAAACGCTGTTACCTTCCCACCAAAGGTGGTCCCTATTTTTCTATTTGCATTTTTTACATGCTTTCGAACTGCTAGGTTGGCAAAAGCTGGGATAAGTAACGGGAGCTTACCCCGTTACGTGGCACTAGGGATTTGAACTGCTGAACTGGCAACCTTTCGATCAACAAGTTCAGCGTCTTAGCCACTGAGCCACCATGTCACCTGATAACTATACCAAGCTACTTATACATACAGTTCATTTTTTCTTCAAATAGCTCCTGGTAAGCTGTATGTCTTTCTTCACATTTTTACTAGCCCCTTGTGAAGGAGATGACATTGAGAAGTAGGCTACATTCATATATCGAGCTAAAATACAGCAGGTATGTTTTCACATGTAATATGGTGCCAGACATATTAGTATAGATCTTGACCTCAGGAACTTTAAGAGGTGTGTACAACTTCAACTCGCAGAATTCCCAGTGTTCTTTGGGAACAGGTTTTCCCAGTTTGATGGAAGTGTTTCATTTTTGCTAACCCGAGACCTTTTCACTACAGGTAGTCATTGATTTATGCCCACAAATGTGACTAGAATTTCCATTGCTAAGCAAGGCAGCTTTTAAGTGAATTCTGTCCAATTTTATGACCTCGTCTGTCATAATTGTTAAATGAATCACTGCAGTTTTAATTGAAACACACGATAGTTAAGCAAATCCAGCTTTCCCCCCATTGACTTTGGTTTTTGGAAGCTGGCTAGGATGCTGCAACTGTGACAAATATAAAGTGGTTGCGAAATATCCAAATTTTGATCATGGAACCATGGGGATGGTGCATTGGTTGTTAAGGGTGAAGACTGATTGGAAGTAACTTTTTCAATGCTGCTGTAACTTTGAGCAGCAAAAAACAAATGATTTTTTAGGTTGAGGATTGCCTATTCTGGAAAAAAAATATATTAAATTTGGAAAAAACCGTCTGTGCTAGATCCAAAACATTGTAGCAGCCCTTGAACTAAATATAGCTGCATTTATAATTTTGACTGAAGGACAGTTAGGTACTCTGGGACTAACTGGTTCTAGAAAACATACATTTGAGAAGATTCCCATAATACTCAGGTTCCACCTAGTGGGCAAATTGTGCAAACTTTGCACTCTAGAGAAATTTAGGAAGCAAGCAGCATGCTAACACGAAGACCAATCGACACCTGTATGGAAATGATAATGGATGGCCCTGGAACATAATTCCAACTCAACTGTTTTTCTTTTTTGTAATTGCTGCTGTCTACACGGGTTCCATCATCTTTGATCGTGATCTTTATACTTACAACTGTTTTCATTCCTTTTAAACAGAAAACCATGGATTGAAGACTTTCATTTTAGAATATTTGTTTTTAAAAAGGGGTTTCACATGTTTTGGTTTTAAAAGTGCATCTGTGCATAGATTCAATGCAGACTCTATTATGAGAATGTTTGTATTTTATTTCACACAAAATATCCTGGCTCACATTATTGTGTGACAGCCCGCATCTATCTATCTATCTATCTATCTATCTATCTATCTATCTATCTATCTATCTATCTATCTATCTATCTATCATCTATCTATCTATCTATCTATCTATCTATCTATCTATCTATCTATCATCTATCATCTATCTATCTATCTATCTATCTATCTATCTATCTATCTATCTATCTATCATCTATCATCATCATCTCTCTCTCTCTTTCTCATCTTTCTCATGACTATAATCAACCAATGTGATGTCTATGGAGATTCTCAGTCATCCAGGTCATGGTTGTCCCAAAGGTGCTTTTTCAAGAGGCAACTGGACTTTCTGCTTTTTCTTTGAAGATGCTTCGCTTCTCATCCAAGAAGCTTCTTCAGCTGAAAACTTTGAAGAAAAACCAGAAAATCCAGTTGCCTCTTGGAAAAACACCTTTGGGACAACCAGTGTGATGGTTGTGCTGAATTCATGATCGCTTCTCAATGCAGCAACAGAAACAAGATTTGACCAACACAATATCAATTCACAATGCCAAATAGGTATGAAGTTCCATAAAATTTATTGTTAACTTGTTTTCAACCATTCCCTTTTTAAAAGTTCTTACACATCTGCAACATGGAACTGCACATGACAATTACTCAATTTGCATGTATATTTCTCTTTGATCAAGAATATGCACATCTCAATTGACAAGAGGACAAGTACAAAACATAGGCATCACAAATAATTTGACATGGGGATTCATACCTCCAACACAGGAGAGGGAAAGAGTTTTCTGCTGTACATTTGAAAAGCTTAGAAATACATATTTAATTAGGTGATGGCAATCAACCGGATCACAATTAACAGAAAGTTTTGGAATACTCTCAAACACAAGTTTAAATGTTCCAAGGAAAATGAAACACAATCCACCCTTGGACAGTTCCATTTTAAATGCTCAGGCATGAGTTTTAATCCAACCTTAATCCTCAGTTTAGTTTTCTGTACCTAATTAGGCTATGCTGGATGTGTTACTCTTGCTGTATTTTGATCTCTGGAGGCTTATTTAATACCCTTCCTAATCTGCTCCAGAAATGGAATTATTGGGCAGACAATTTCCTCCCCTTGGATTTACATTAGTAAGTCATTATTGGCTTTAATATCTAATATATAGGTGGTCCTTGTTTAGTAACTACAAATGGGAACAACTCAGTTGTTAAGTGAAGCAGTTGCTAAGTGTAACTGCTACTGTGGGTATAAGATCATACCTACTTCAGTGTAAGATCTTACTTCAGCTTTCCTTATGCTTTACAGACCTGTGAAAATCTTAAATGTGAGGATTGGTTGTAAAGTTACTTTTCCATCGTCATAACTGTGAATGGTCACTAAATGAGGACCACCTATGTAAGGATCTACCTCTGGGATATTTCCTTATTGTATTACTCATGCATGATATGCACATTGCACAGTAGAAGTATAAAAATTATTGACTGGGAGACTGTACGTGGCATTCCTATCTGTGGTTGCAGAGTCCAACCCAGGATTTTTGGTATTTTATTTACTTTTTGGAACGGGGGAAGAGTTTAAATGAATTTTAATTTTATATTTTGGAGCATGGCCCTTGTCACATTGTGTAAAGCATTGTGTGGTCCTCAGGCAGAGGTTATGTATCTGAGTCCAAAGGACATTTGGCACTAGAGATGATGGCATCATTTGTCAAGAGGACAAAGCAAGTGGAAAAAGGAAGTCCCCACAAAGGCCCAAATGAAAGAATGACCTACAGATGAAAAGCCTTCCATAACTTAAGTGCCCAGAGAGCATGTCATCCAATAGTCTTCTAACCAGACCCAGCCTGAAAAAAACATGATCTGAAAGAATTGCCTTAGCATCAGCAAGTGACAACTAAATTTCCTAAGGAGGAAACTCCCTAGTCCCAGGAGTGGGAATCTATGGATCCTCAACTCATGAACAAATTATTGTGCCTAGCAATAGCAATAGCTTTTAGACTTACATGCCACTCCATAATGCTTTACAGCAGTCTCAAGTGGTTTACAGATTGAGCATATTGCCCCCAACAATCTGGGTCCTCATATTACTGACCTCAGAAGATTTGAAGGCTGAATCAACCTTGAGCCCCATCAGGATTGAACTCCAGACTGTGGGCAGAGTTAGCCTGCAATACTGCATTCTAACCACTGCACCACCAGGGCAACCTATACAATGGCCATGCCATCTATAGTTCAACCATGTCTGAAGGGAGAAGAGTTTACTCAACCTGATGCATTCAATCATGGATTTATCACCAATTGTTCTGGATCAAAATATACAGCCACATAGTCTTATTTCCAATGTGAAATCAACACCATTACAGAATGTGTGCAGTTATCAAAATGCCCCAGTGTTTAAACAGTTATAGTAGAAGTTTTGCTTCCTTGTTATCTTTATTTCTATTCTTGGAGGTCCTTTGTGCAGTGGAGATACCTAACCATCCAATGGATAATGGCCAATACCACTCAGAATTAACCTCATAATTCATTACACCAACTTTCCCCAATTCTGTGTTTTCTGGAGATTCCAAATTCCAACTCTTGCTATTCCAAGCTGATTTCCTACAGAAATGAAAGGTAGCTAATTGGAGGAAATTGTTCTACACAAACACCAAAGTTTCATATATAAAAAAATAAAAGTTACTGTTAAGGAAATGGTTACAGAAGGTAAAAGAAATGCAAGTTTTATACCCTTTCCCCAAATATATCCATGTCTATCCCCTCTCCAGCAGGTGAAAAAATAAAAAAGAAGCTATCTCACTTGTATTAATCAGCCATTTGCAGTCTCTTTCATTATACAGTATTAGCATAATAGCATTCTACTCTTGGATCCTTTAGTCATATAAAGGAAAGTGTCCTTTACAGCCCACTCGAATGCATACAATATTTTTACACACAAGTTTAAAAAGAGTTACTCCCAAGTGTATCCAGAATTTCAACTCTAATTTATCTGGGAATACACTAAAGATTCAGAAGTGAAAAAGAGCAGAGTACAGCAGGAAAGTGAGAAATTGTTAATAGATGATGAGAAAGCAGAAATTCTTAATTCCTATTTTGTGCCTGTCATCTGGGTTAGACGATATTGCTATTGGACTCAAAACTGGGTCAATGACCATGCTTAATACGGGCTCATTTCAGCTTGAGGGAAAGTTTCATGTGGCGTGCTATCACAAAACCCTGTGCTTTCAATATTTTTATCAGCTAATACTCTTCAGGAACGAAAAAAGCTTCATAATATCTAATCAGGTTTAAGCAATGAGCTGATGTGAAGAGGATGGATTTATCAGAGATTTAAATTCTGCACTTGGAAAAATTAAGTGAAAGATGCACGTATAGGATGGGGAAGACCTGACTAGACAGCAGTGAATGTGATAAGAGATGTACTTATTAACCAGAAATTAAACATGATATAACTGTGTGATACAGCTGCTACAAAGGCAAATCTTAGCTTGGGGTGCATTAATATGTATACACAGTCCAGATCATGACAGTATTTTTTCCATTCTACTTTACCTGGCCATACCCCACTTGAAATATTCTGTCCAACATGAAGCACCAGAGTTCAAAAGTTTTGCTCAACTCAAATTGAGTACAACATTTTAGCTGAGTGTAATCATCTTTCCATCTTAAATCTAAACTCTGATTACCCCAATGTTCAAGTCTTCGTGCAATCTGCTCTACAAGGAGAATTTTTCCTTTGTTACAGGATAGTGAAGAAAATGGAAAGGAAGATGAGGGCTCCTTGGGGCTCTCTGAGCTGGATTGTTTTCTTGCAGATGTTTCATTACCCAAACTATGTAACATCATCAGTAAGGAGTAAGGTTTGCTCTCATTTCTATTCTAGTGGCTTGCCCAGTCAATGTTGGTGGGAGTGCTTTTATCACTTTTTCTTGTTCAGAGTGAGGACACAACTGCACATTTATAGGTAAAAGGTTAAGGTTCCCCATGCACATATGTGCTAGTCGTTCCCGACTCTAGGGGGTGGTGCTCATCTCCATTTCAAAGCCGAAGAGCCAGTGCTGTCCGAAGACGTCTCGGTGGTCATGTGGCCAGCATGACTAAATGCCAAAGGTGCACGGAACACTGTTACCTTCCCACCAAAGGTGGTCCCTATTTTTCTACTTGCATTTTTTACGTGCTTTTGAACTGCTAGGTTGGCAGAAGTTGGGATAAGTAACGGGAGCTCACCCCATTACACGGCACTAGGGATTCGAACCGCTGAACTGCCGAATTTTTGATCAACAAGCTCAGCATCTTAGCCACTGAGTCACCGCATCCCTGCACATTTATAACTGCCTCTAAATACTTGGGGGAAAGTATAATGAAACCTGCATTCTGGGAGGAAAACAATGTAATGTGAATTGGGGAATGTGCACGGGAGAATTAGCATTAAAATTTTATTTTTAATAGGGATTCTTAATAAATATCCAAAAAGGCAGTGGGAAGGGGATTTATGCCCTATGGACAGAACAGATCAAGCCATACAGGTAACACCTCCTTCAAGTATTGTGCATCAGTCTGAATCTGGAAGTTCCATTGGCCAGAAAATGATGCTGCATCCAGGCAGTGTACAAAGCCTCTTCCAAGATGACAACGTGACTAAAGGTCTGTTGTTTTGTGAAGTAGCTTCAGAGCTGTGCTTTGCACAAATGTTTCTTCAATAACTCCTAAGGCCTTGCCCATCCCTAACTTCTGATCCTTTTTCTTACCTGTCAGTTATCTCATTCCCTTTATTCTCTTTGGTTCTGGCAGCCAAGCTTGTTTTAGCTGTTTTGCAGAAAATCTCAGAAAAGAGAGCTGGAGGTTGCAGAGGGGAAGGTGGTAAATTGTAGGGTGAAACCTGAGCTTCTGACTGTTCTTCTTTTCCTGGTAATGATCTTCCACTCTTACCTTCATCTTAATAAATGGGCAGTTTGTCCTTGCAGAACCAGGATAGGGGGTTACAATTTTCTTCTCCCCTCCCAAAAAACTTTTCAATAATTTTCTCTTTAGGAAAAAGACACATTCCCTTTAGAAAACCACTGCAACATGTTTTAACTGGAAAGAGTCGTCTGTGAATTCCTTTTCTGCAGAAAACTCAAGAAAAACCGTAGCCAATAGAAACCAGTAATTCTGATTTGCGTTGGACCACTTCAAAGAGGTCAACCCGGCTTGAGGTATGTACAGTGGCCTGTTAACTACATTGTTGTGTTGCTCAGATGAAAGCATTTCCCAAGGCACAGAAAATATTCACAATGAGAACCTGAACTCAAAAGATAAGTAGCAATAAAAATGAGGAAATTAAATAAGTTGACCCCCCAGAAAAAGGAAAATACATTTGAAAAAAAAAATAATCCGTCATCTCAACAGCTGACTCAGCATTTTCCAGACCCATCCCATGCAGACAGTTTTTTTCTTCCCAGTTACATGCATTTGTTTTCAGTTTGATAAATATAAAGTGACAAAACTGAATCGCTGATATAAGTTCTCTCTGCTTCGTTTGACTGTGAGGAGGGTCTTTTTGTGTGTGTTTTAACTGAATTATTCAGTCTTCCAGCACTGTTCCCCAGCCAGTGCAGATTGCTTATCCAACTGTCGGACATCGTTCGATGATGAATACACATTTATTGAGTCTGTAAGCACTGTGCAAAGAAGAAAAGTGAGTCCTTGCTCCTATGAGGTTAGTTTTGAATAACTTGGGGGAGAAAACCTTCGTCTCAGGTACTTTAGGACATAGAGAGGAAGACAGCTGACTAAGGTGATCACAGTCACCTTCCATAAGAACGATAAAGTTGCTATGAAGTAAACATCTGCAAGAAAGAACATATTTCTCTGTCACTCACTGTAACTAAGAAGGACATGTTTTCACGGTTAACTTTGTTTGCTTTTAATAAAAATACAGATTAAGAATTCAATTGCAATCCATCTACCCTGTTTCCCCCAAAATAAGACATCTCCTGATAATAAGCCCAATCGGGCTTTTGAGCACATGCGCTAAAATAAGCCTCCCCCCAAAAATAAGCCCTCCCCGAAAATATTTAAACACAGAGCTGGAAATCAGGTAAGACGGCAAGAGAACCCCCATCTTGTTCCACTCGCCCCAAAATAATAAGACCTCCCCGAAAATAAGGCCAAGGGGTTCAAAAAAATATAAGACAGGGTCTTATTTTCAGGGAAACACGGTATTTCAGTAGCAACTATAATAGAATTATGAACTCTGAATCAGAAATGTTAACAGGAAGCTGTTAATGGTACCAGTTTGTTGCTTAGCACGACTCCTGCTGTTTCGTGGCAATCCTATAGCAATGAGTTTTAATTTTACCTTTGGGGCCTATTTGTTTTCCTATTCCGAGCCTGCTGAGTACAGAGGAAAAAGAAATTAAGCATAGCAGTTCACATAGTTCCAGCAGGCCTCGTATTAATCCTCAGTGAAGGCTACCAGTTTTGAGCTACAAAAATCCAGATTAGGATTAGATGGCGAAAAAGAAAGAACAGAAAAGAAAAATTAAAGGAGAGAAAAATAAGTAAAGAAAAATAAGCAAAACAAAATAAGCAAAGCAAAGCATTGTCTCTTTGCTGCATTTTAGCAGCTTGCTGGATTTTTATAGCACAGTTCTGATAGCCTTGTGTCAATGTTAGTAGAATTTTGCCAACAAACTTTCAGAGACAGTGGATTTTTTTTACATTAAAAGGTAAAGGTTTCCTCTGTCCATTCTAGGGGCCAGTGCTCATCTCTGGTTTTTTAGCTGAGGGAATCAGCATTGTCTGAAGACTTTTCCATGGTCATGTGGCCAGTATGACTATATGCCGAAGCACACGGAACACTGTTACTTTCCCACTGAAGTGAAACCTATTTATCTATTCACATTTGCCTGCTTTTGAACTGCTAGGTGGGCAGGAGATGGCATAAGTAATGGGAACTCACCCCGTCACATGGCGCTTGGGTCTCGAACCTGGGCTGTCAGCTTTCCAGTGAGAAGCTCAGTATCTTTAACTGCTGAGTCACTGCCCTTCCCCCCTTCCCCTTTTCCTTCCTCCCCAGGTGGCAATTTTGGGGAGGAAGGAAATTCGGGGGAAGATGTGATGATTGGAAAGATCTTAACTATTTCCCATAGCTTTATTTGCACAGAATTATTCCATAAAATATTTTCTTGATAAACAATTTCTGGACATTTAAAAAGGTAGAACAGGTGAAACTGATTTTAAATTATAAGGGTAAAATAAATCTCTGACTTTTTAAAATAAGAGAGAGTTATATTTTGAAGTACAAATTTGCACATGAAACTTGGCATCCAGTGGGATGTTTTGGGCTACGGAATATTTTTTTTTAATAAACCTGCTTGTCAAGTTTTGCACAGAAGTGGAAGATAAAAATAGAAATTGGGGAAACTTAAGTAAAAATTCGGCATTCACAGTTTCACATTTGGGACCATTCCAACCGTCAATCAAGGACACCATATTGTCTTGCTGTAAATTCAGGACTGCTTTGCAAAGGAGCTGTAATGGTCTAAATGTTCTTTCTCTACTATCAAACCCTTCAATTACCTGATTTGTTCCATTTTCACTACATGACCCGACTAACAAGAGATGGAAAATAAGCCCCTAGTAAACACATATTACTTGATAGAAAGAGTATCAATTAGAGAAACTGTGGGGGATAGTTGAGTGATTTCCCATCTCTCTAATTTTAACACAGCTGTGAAGCTTTTATTTTCTAGAAGGCTTCTCAATCCAGCTTTTATAATCCCCCTCTCGAATTTCTAGTCCCTAAGCAAGTAGCCTAGACACATACTGGTTTGAAACCAAGATCTGCCTCTTATTGCTGATATTGATCTTCCATTCATGAGAGGTAATATTTCCTGATGTTTATATAAAGTTTGATCAAAAACCATTTCAGTTCTTTGGGTCCCTTGCAAAATAACTCATACCTAACTGCCTATACTTTACAATTTCAATAAAAATGTAACAGATAAAATGATCATCAATTTCCAGCTTCATTATTTAGCAGAAGATTGAGGTGTTCTTCCATTTTGCAAATAATTGAGGAAGTTTGAAGGAAGACAACACAAAAGATAGTTACCAATAAATTCATGTAAGAAGACCAGTGAGGCAATGTAGCATGACAGACTGAGTAATTCTGCCACTATCATGAGCCAATGCCACGTCTGAATGGTCAGTGCCACCATCAGCAGTTCAGTGAGGATCAAAGATGTGAAGGAAATTGCCACAATGTGGACGAATTCAGACTCAAAAAGCAGAAGTGCGCCATACATAATTATGCTGCCTGAAATGAGAGGAAATGAAAGGAGTTACAGCATCAACCAGAATGACAATTGTTGTCGACTATCTATAATGTACATGATTGGATTGAATGGAAAATAATGTCTCCAAATGATAATTGAACTGAACTATTTTGAAATAATCCAAAGCTTTGAAAGTTCAGACACACAAAAAGGATTTCTTTTTTGTGACAATACAATGTTTAGGATTTATACCTCATGAGCTGCCTATGAAGCAGTTGTGAAATTGGATCTCATCATTTTACCTCATCCGTCCTAAAACCCAGACTTGACATCAGGTAATCTCCATATTTTTGCCAAATTGAAGGAATATCTTTGTGGGCATTTGTTGAAGAGGTGGAAAAGACTACCAACCCCTGACTCAAGAGACAGATTGGAGTTCTTTTGTGGAAGCTTTCAAAAGTTTGTTCATCATTGGCAGAAGTGTTTAATGAATAGTTATGGAGTATAAAATTATATACTTCTCATTCAACCTGTGTACAATGACACTTGTTACCCTTCCTGTTGGACCCAAAACCAAGAATGACATGTAATTCTTCCAAATGAGTTTTAATTATTTCACACCTACAGACAACATCTTGCAAAACTAAACATTCTACTATCTTTACCTACAATATACTCTGTGAACTATAAGAGAGGAGCTATCTTCACCTTCTTTCTCTTACAAATCTCAAACTGAGTTGCCATTTACTCCTCTGGAATGTACCCCCTCCCTCCTGTGAACTTACCTCCTGATGAAATGAATCTGTAATTGCCAGCCAGCCCATAGACAAACCCCCCACATGATGGGGAGGGCCAAATTATAATTTTTATCTAAAACTTGCAGAACTGTATCTCGCCGCTGGAAATGGCTTTAGTACTTTGATCAATTCAGGAGAAACTGGCTTCCACAGTTCTGTTATTATACACAACCCACATAAAATAGAGTTCCAATAGTCCTTGCAGTCTTTTTTTCCCAACCTGGACTATTCTGGATGGCTAACTACCAAAATAGTTTCCTAAAGAGAAATGATTAGTGTGTATGGAAATATCTTATTTTTATCTAGTGAATCTGTTTATTCATGATTCATTCTACATTTGCAAATAAGTCTGCAAAACAATGAAGCCTATCCTATAAAAATGTTTACTGGCCTGTTTGGCAAAGAAATGCTAAAAAAACCCTCTGATTCTCTTGTAAAATCCTTATTGGAACAAGTTGCACAAGAGAATTGGTGGGTTCTCCATCATTAGATATGCTGAAACTGAGGCAAAACATACTATACATTTCTCAAGGATGTTCTAATTTGAAATTCCAAATAGAATTGGGAGCTGGAATTGGTGGTGGCCATGTTTTATTAGTAGCTGGTATAGGAACATGAAAATGTAAACAGGTAACAAGCATAAGGAAGAGTAAGAAACAAGAAACCAGTTTATCACACACAGAGGAAGAAAGAATGGAAAAAAAGACTACTGTATTTGAATCTAAGGAAAATATACTTTCAGGAATCAGTGCTTTCTCATATTTGTGTGCATATTTGTTGTTTTCTTCCAACAGTAACCCCTTCTACTTCAATCAGTGCTGCTTCAAAGCAAGGGCATTAGACTCTATGGCCTAAAAACCTCTTTCCAAATCTATAATTCTGTCAGCTGCATTATGTAGAAAAGACCAGGAAATCAACTTCCTCAAATGGCTAATATCATTTTTATTGAGTTTGGTTATAAAAGCACAGAATCTTGCAAGTCTGATTGTGCTGTGCCTTTTTTTCCTTCTTACTAGTTCACTGAATGAGGGAAGCATCTGCCTGAGCCACTTCTGAATGCTATCTCTTGTTCTAAACTTAGAAAAAATGTTTCAGTTCCTTTTGCCTAGGTTGGTTTCTGCATATCTCAATACAGGTAATCTTTCCTAAATTCTACACCTTTTCTCATGAAAGAAATGGAAACATTCCTTCCTATCCAACTTCACATGATATCATTCATAATTTTATGCACATCTCTGTAGTATATATGAAACTTTCTAGCTTAAGGCTCAGAGGGACTTGGAATTGATTTTAGCTATAATCCAAAGCATACATAAGCAACTAGACCCATTAACTTCAGCAGGAACTTACATTCACTGACACATAGACACTACACTGAAGGTAGCTGAGCATGTAAGGAGATAGGATGGGAAGATAAGAGTGATTTTGCATTCTGCTTCTGGCTGATCAAAGAATGGCTTCACAGTATCCTAGAGATTCAGATGCAGACACAAGTCATGACCTCAGCATGAGTAATCTATGTTGATGAGTAATCCGCAGCCTAATTTGAAAAGCAATTTGACCAGTGACTCAAGATTAAGCCATAAAATACAGATTCAGAGAATAACCTTTCCACCATCTGGGAAGAGCTCGGTTTGGGGCCATTCTTGGGCAAAAACTACTGGCCAAATTGCATGGTGTGATCCATCAAGGGGGTGAAGTCATTCGACCCACAGAATGTAATAGGAGAAGAGTCCTGGTTTAGAAATCTTTCCCACGATGTCTCATTTTTTCTGACTGACCAGAAGCCGTGTGTCCAAATGAAGGCTTTCATATTGTTTCCAGCATTGATACAGCCCTTGAAAATAATTTCTCTTGGAACGTTCTCTCACACATCTTTATTACCATCCCAACATGTTTATTTTCCTGATTTTGCTTCTCTAAAGTATCCAAAATAAGACAAGCAGTTGCCCTAGTGAATGAGGAGATATACTTGAAAACGAGTGGACAATGGATCTAAGCCATTACTATGGTATCTTGTAGCCAGATAACTTATTTCAAAATAAAGTCATTTCAATTCCTTCACTGAATTCAGTTATTTCTTGGGTTCTAGGCCATGTCATTCCTTTTTCTTCTGGTGATCAGCAGAAATGCCACTGATAAAAGGCAAATCCCTAGAAGGTGCAGCTTCAAGATGCTTACTATTCAATATGTTTGCTACCTGCTTACTATTCAATATGAATAGTAAGCAGGTAGCAAAGCTCTATGAACTACAGCTGTGTGAAGCTGCAGTACTTAGTAGAAAAATGGAGGAAGAACTTATACAACTGGAGCATGTAAACTGGATGAAACGGTTTTGGTATGGAGCATTTGACTTATGGATTGGAGGAACCCGAGACAAGTGACAATGATCTGTCCATGGAACACATGCGAGAAGAGATTGCAATGGTCTTCATCAGAACCACTTTAACATACCAGCACTTTCAAGGTGGAAATGTAGCAACAGAACCAAGAACCCTACTAATCGATGACAGCTTGATGGATTCCTCTCTGCTGCATCTAATTCCATCATTGCAGAAAAGGGAAGAATAGTTCTGGCAATGGTAGGCCTGAGATGACATAGACCAATTTCCTATGAAATTGTTGATCCTTGCTCTGTCTGTGTTCAAACTGACACCAGAGATAAATCTGCTCTTGGTCTGCATATCTCTGGCTTACCTCCAGGCCACTAGTTTTACCAGCCACTCTACAGGCTTTCTGGTGAGAAGGAAAGCAAGACTGCAGCCAAAGTCTGAGGAAATACGATCACTCAGCAGAAGCTAAACAGAACCCCTGGTGGTCAATGAGAACAAATTCAGAGCTCTCCAAAATTTGCCAGCTCTCTTTATAACTTGTGAAACTAAAAAATGGCTGAATTTCTTTTTTGACAGAGAATTATACGAAGCCAAACTTGGAGAACAGTTTATTTCAAATTTTCAGAAACACCCTGTTGAATAAAGGAAACCTCTTACCTTGATAGATACTTATTAAAACCCAGATCAAAAATGTCTTATAAGACAACGGTCTTCCCTAAAAATGAAAGGGCAGAAAAAATGAAAATGAAATCTGTCTCATATTTGTTAACCTCAAAGTCACATGCAGAAATTTGAAAGGAATACGAATGAAAGAAACTTCAAACCTTCAGGAGATCTTTGTAGAGCTCTGGATACAACATAGCCACTACTGCTTTGACATCTTTGTCCAGCACTAGAGAGAATACTGGAAACATGGTGTAGAGGGTAGAATATCTAAAAACAGGAACACAAGAAATTCCAGCTGAAGTTTACAGTCTACCATTTTAGTTTTCTTCGCAAATCCTCTCTTCATTTTCAAAAAGGTAGGACATGGAGACAAAAAGCAATGACAATGATTTCAATTTCAAAATTTATCTGTGCCAGAGGTTGTTAATTTTTTATACTCATTGGCAGGGGCCACATTTAACACATTTGCAGAGGACTAAGGAGTAATGATGCAAAGGAGGAAGACAGAATGGGGTATATACAAAGGTAGAACCCATTTTTTTCTCCACCTTTGGGCTTATTTTAGAAGGCTTACTGCTCTTTCTTTCTTTCTTTCTTTCTTTCTTTCTTTCTTTCTTTCTTTCTTTCTTTCTTTCTTTCTTCCTTCCTTCCTTCCTTCCTTCCTTCCTTCCTTTCTCTTCCCTCCCACCCTCCCACCCTCCCACCCTTCCTCCGAATTTGTATTACAACCACTATGTTTCCTATTTCAAAATAGTGGGCAATTATGCTCATACTTTATATATAAAATGCATGGCTAAACCTGTGCTGTCTAAGTAGGTGGCAGCTGGGTTCAGAAACTGGGTTGGGTCTGACTCAGTGGTGAAATCCAAATTTTTTTACTACTGGTTCTGTGGGCATGGCTTTGTGGGCATGGTGTGGCTTGGTGGGCGTGGCAGGGGAAGGATACTGCAAAATCAACATTCCCACCCCATTCCTGGGGGGAAGGATATTGCAAAATCTCTATTCCTACCCCACTCTGGGGTCAGCCAAAGGTGGTATTTGCTGGTTCTCCGAACTACTCAAAATTTCTGCTACCGGTTCTCCAGAACCTGCTGGATTTCACCCCTGATCTGACTAGCCTGGGAATGGGAGATCCCCCAGGGAATTGAGGACTGTAGGCTAGAAGGCTGGTAAAGAAAATCTTAGAAGTCAGTGGGAAGTCATTTCTGTGGTGTTGCTACAAAAACTATTGGATGAGTTTCTATGGCAACCAGAAATCAAGGTTAACTCTAGGGTATTGAAAGTATGTAAGTGTTTTACTATTAATCCTGCAAAATAACCCTGAATATTGTCTATGGAGATTCTTGGTCCTCCAGGCCATGGTTCTCCCAAAGGTGCTTTTTCCAAGAAGCAACTGAATTGTCTGGTTTTTCTTTGAAGACATTTTGCTTCTCATCCAAGATGCTTCTTCATCTCTGACTGGATGGTGTGGAATGGAGAGGATTTATATTTCTTTCAGACAACTGGTGATTTGCATTCTTTTAGAGAGACGTTGAGGAGCTTCTTGGAACTTCTGAAAGGTCTCCACACCCATTTGCACTACTCAGGTGACCCTGAGGACACAGATAAACCTCCAACTGGCCTCTAAAAGAATGCAAATGACCAGCTATCTGCAAGGAATAACCTTGAAATATTAAAATTTGAAGAGATGAAAGACTGCAGGTCTTAAGAAGCTATTTTATACAATCAGTGTCTTAATTCAACGAGGTCGGAGTGCTCTGCAGACTCCGTTGTCTTTCTCAGTTTATGTTACCAGATACTTTGAATTGGAAAAGATCAATTCCTGGGACTGTCTGAGTACAAATTAGATACTCTACTACTCAGCTACTAACTTTCCCCCACTGTTAATGTCTAAGCGCTGCTTGACCTCTAAAATAAACAGTTATAAAGAAAGACGTAATAAGTCTTATGTGCTACATAAATGTGGTGACCAGATATGCAAAAAAAATATGCACATGTACACATCAAGAGTTGGATCTGCTTGCGTTTTCTTGGCCAGATTATATTTTGAACAAAACCTCAAAGTATGCTGCTGAAATGGTCCAAAGATCCAGGACTTAATTTTATCCAAAACGCAACAGGACTCAGCCTCAAACCTTCCCTATGCTGCTGGGCTTTCACCCAAAAAAACAGTGATGTGGGGCACTGGCATTCATTTTATTTTCTTTCTGCAAAAGAGTCATATTATAAAAACATGGCTACACGATTTTGTTTACTTTTTTTTAAAAAAATCTGCACCCTGCTTTTTGTTTTCAGAAAAGACACCTCCCTTTCCCCCTCTCCCCTCCAACATGTTATATACCATTGCTTCTGGGATACAAAAGTTGCTTTAACAGCTAAAATTGGTCCTAATGGGATCCATGTGCTTTTTAATGGTTGCTGGATTAAAGTTGCTTTGAAACTGTGCATCTTCAAAGTGTCCTGCTTCATTCCGATAAGAGCAGCAGAGGCAGGAAGGAAGGAGCGCGACATTTTGGCCTGTGCTACACATTGCCATGACCGTTTTCAAACTCAGGAAGGCTTCAAACAAATCTCATTATACATTTTAACGATACCACAGGGAAGGGTTTGGCTCTTACCCAATGATGAGGAAGCCTTGATAGAGCGGAACAGAAGCAAAGTAAAACACCGAAGAGAAAACTGCCTATGGAATAAAAGGCAAGGAATTATTAGGCTTCAAAGCAAAAAGAAAACAAGAGTCAATGACAACTATCTCTTCAGCTTTCTCTTAACGGAAAGAGTTGGCGCTCCCTCATTTGTCAAGTAGGTGACAAGGCAAGTAGTGAAAATTAACACTCAGGACTCAGGAATGAGAAAAGACCACAGGTGGCTTCTCCACCCAGAAAGATTTGGAAATTTAGAAAAGGAGACATTGATGTTCATGGTAAATTAAATCCTAGTGAAAGCGTGTGTGTTTTTTTTTTAAAGGGTTCCAAAGGATATTATGCCTATTCAATAATTCAAAATTTTTTGAAAGTCATTATACAATCAAAACCAGAGATATTTCTGCTAGGGCTGATGGATAAAAATTTAGGAAAACTGCATGGTATTCTATTCCTATATATGATAATGACAGTAAGACTTTTATATCCCCAATAGTGGGAAGAGTTGACATTATCTACAATGCAAGAATGGTTGGCAAAGTTGATGGTGTTGGCTGAGATATTGAAACTGAGGGTCTCATTAGAGAAAAAGCATTGGGTAACTTTCATGCTAATTGGAAGTCCCTTTTGGACTTTTTTTTTGCACAAACAGAAAAAATGAAATGATATATGGATTTGGGGACTATTAATGTTCATAGATGATAAAAAATGGATGTGAATTACTTTTTATTTATATCTTCTGTAAAAGAAGTCTGAAATTATTCTTTCTTTTTTGCATTTCTGCTTCTTCCTATAATTTTTACTTTTTCTTCTTTTCTATCTTTTTTTCATTAGTTCTTATTAGTTTTTATCTTTTTACTTTAAAATTTAACAAAATTATTGTGTTCAAAAATGATTCCAAATCGGTGTAACTCACTGACAAACTGCTATCTGTTTTCCACACATGGAAGAGAAACCCTATCAGTTGAATGTGAGAAAGTAGGAATTTACAGACCAAAAGAAACAATGCTCAGTTCTTGTTTAATTGATTTCTCTTATTTTCTTTGCCATTTGGACAGAGCAAAGTAGAAATCCTATGTGGATTTTTTTTTTTAAAAGAAAAACCTCCTGTCTGGAGTCAAATGACCAGAGGACACTAAAGACAGTAAAGAAACATCACTGACCTGCATGGTACTGATGCACAAACTTCTGTGGATCACAAACTGGCTGAGAGCAGCAGATCTTTTGTAGCTGTTTCTTCCATGCACCATCAGTAGCCGTCCCAGGTGCTTAAACTGAGTGATGGAGAAATCTGCTGCAAGTGAGGCTTGTTTTCCTTCCTAGGAATACCGTGAAACAAAAATATCAATACCCTCCATCATTACAAAACCCAGAATTCTCCTGCCACAAAAGCAGGCATCGTTCTAGTTGTATACAGAAGCCTGTTCTCCTTAGATCAGCACATAAAGTCACTTGAATCAGGCATCTGACCGCGGTGAACATGGTATGTGCCTTTTGCACAGCTCCCTCACCTTTAAAACTGAGAAGTGAAGGAGTTCCAAAGAACGAGGATTTTTCTTTTTTACCAGTGTCTGGTTGATTTACAGTGCTATTCTATGCAGATTATTCACAGGTAAACTCATCTGTATTTAGTAGAGTTTACTGCAGTGTAATCCACATGCAGAATGTAGCCTTAGGATATCTGAGGCATTCACAAAATCATTTTCAGTTTTCTACTTGTGTTTTCCCAAAAATAAGACCCTGTCTTACATTTTTTGCCACCAAAAAAGGCACCAGGTCTTATTTTCGGGGGAGGGGATGTCATCAACTGACTCACTACACTTGAGTGTGTTGTCCCTGGTTTCCTTTTCGCTGTCAGAGGCCTTCAGGAATTTCTTCTGCAGACGGCAAGGCTAAAGGCATCTGCAATCGATAACAGAGCTCCAGATCGATCCAGAGCTCTGTTATCGGCTGCAGAGGCCTTCAGGAAAGCCTTGCTGGCGTTGCTACCTGCAGAAGAAATGGGCTGGCAAGGCAGGTGTCGGGGTGTGTGAGGCGTGGCTGAAACTGTCCAAAAGTAAGTAGTAGGACAGCTCCACCCCCCATCCCCAGCTTAATTTTTATCCGTGCATCCTGAAGTGGGCAGGATCTTAATTAGGGCTTATTTTGGGAGTAGGGCTTAATATTGGGCACACATGTAAAAATCAAGCTAGGACTTACTTTGGGGGTAGGTTGTATTTTCAGGGAAACATAGTACTTCTATTTATTGTTATTTATTTATAACACATTTTCTCTTTTTTTCTTGCAGGTAGTCTTTGATTTATGACCACAATTGGGACCAAAATTTCTGTTGATAAGCAAGATGGGGGTTGTGACTTGTGCCTAATTTTCACAATCTTTTTGGTCATGGTCCTTAAGTGAATCATTGCTGTTGTTGAAGTGAATCAAATGGACATTAAGTGAATCCAGTTTGATATTATGCCCATGTGATGCCATCACAACTCTCACTGCATGTTAAGGATGCCATGACTATCTCAAAATCATTTCTTAATACTTTTGGATAAGAGCAGTGGTGAAATGTAAATTTTGTTACTACCGGTTCCATGGGCGTGGCTTGGTGGGGGGGGTGTAATATGACTGAGTGGGCGTGGCCAACTTTTTTTTTTTTAACTTTTAAAACCATTTTTTGTACAACCTCTTCGGCTGAGAGGCTGTAAAAAAAATGCTTTTAAAGCCTCTGACAATCCCAGCTGACTTGCCTGATTGGCAGAGGCTTTTTTTCCTTTTAAAAACATTTTTTCTATAACCTCTTCGGCTGAAGAAGTTGTAGAAAAAATGCTTTTAAAAATTTTAAAAAAGCCTCTGATGATTGCGCGGCTCAGCCGGGCAATTGGGGGGGGGGCAGGAATTTTTGCTACCGGTTCTCTGAACCACCCGCTTCCATCGCTACCAGATCAGGCGATCCGGTCCGAACTGGGAGCATTTCACCCCTGGATAAGAGGGAAAACAATGCCCCGGTTAGGAATAAAATCAGACCAGAAAGGTATAGGATGACAGTTTAATCAAAAACATGTGTCTTAAATTGGGGCTAAAATCCTAAAAATTTGACACCCGCCAACACTGTGAGTGGGACCACATCACATCTGTAGGCTCAGGAAAAAAATATATATTTTTTTTACTTTTCCATTGCGTCATGTCTATTTTAAGGATTATACTTACATTTTTATGGTTTTCTCATATTAAAATAGGAATAAGCAATTATGGTCAAAGGAGGAAGGGTCTTTGATAAATAAAGAAAAAATTTGTCCAGAGAGCTTCCAAGGTTGTGTTCCATAAATCAGATGAAACTCTCATTGTGAGATTATGTCTATCCATTGAAATAAAGCATATCCCTCTCTCCTGAAATCCCTATCATTATGACTGTTGCATTCAAACTAAACATCATGCTTTGACTTACCTTTCCTTCAACACCAACACCACAGTCTGCCTCCTGAATCATACTGACATCATTTCCCCCGTCACCTGTAACACATAAGATCAAAAAAATTCAGGAAAATTTGGAGTGGCTTAGAATGCTAGCAATCAGATACGATCCGTAGCTATTCTACAGTATGTTTCCATTTTAAAAGACTTATCAAGGTAAAAAGAAAACAGAAGCCATGATGAGAAACATGGAGAATTATAAATGGAAAACTGTTCCAGAGTCAACATTGTAAATCTATGTGAGTGAGACAGCTGTAAAATAAGTGCTCTGTTTGGAACCACTCCTGGTATTAAAACCAACACTTTCAGTCTAATTGGGCATAAAGTACACTGTGTTGCTGCAAAGGGATAGTTCCAACATGGGAATGCTTCCAGGGCTGTTGTAGCATTTTTCTACAACCTTAGGGCAAGCCCAAGTGATGGGCATAGAGTCAAATTGGGCATATGGACATTCAAGTTTTACCTGCATGCATCTAGTGAATGAAACAGCTCATTACCGCAAGCTAATGAATTTCAACTAGCAGGTGAAATTTTAAAAAAAGAACTACACAGACACCTTCAGAGAGACAAAGAAACACAAAATTTCCCCCATGGAATGAGGTGGAGACATCTGAAACACATCTGGCTTAAATTCATAAGTTATCTGGAAGCCACACAGGGCAAATGGTGGAAGCACTGAATCATAAGAACATCCCATTTTTTGCCGTTTTCTTTATGGTTGAAAGCCAGTTCCAGTTCCCCTTGCTAGCCAAGGTTGGATCTGATTAGGTTTTACTTGGTCTGCTATAGCTAACCATAAAGAGACAAATCATTTTAGCTGTAGAATTCCTAGCTGGCAATGACGTCCTTTTGATTTTATTGTAACCCTTTGGTTACAATAATGGATTCCAGAGCTTCATTATACATGCAACATAAAATGAAAAGAACAGCAGGATGGATATTCTAATATCACTAGCAGTTTAGCATTTCTTTGGACAATTATTTCAGGTCATTCAATATAGATTTCACTGTCTCTTTTCACGTTTTAACTATGCTATGTTTTTTTTTTCAGTATAATGAGGTGTAAAGTAAGCAAGCGGAATAACTAAATAAAAGAGCAGAACACGTTTCATGGGGCCTATTTTTAAGGAAAGCAGAGATAATAAAACATGGTGGCTAAAATTCAAACCCACAAAGTCTGGGGGAAAAGAGTTAAGAGCTGCAGTTGTAGAAAATGCAATAAAATAAAATAAAATAAATCCACTATTTGATAGCCACTGAAGTTGGAACTGCAATTTCCAAGTGAAAATCCTCTTAAGAAAACTTTGCATGTATATAATAAGGGATTGAATTTAAAATGTGGTTTTCTTTCATTAAGAATAAATTATTCCTTAGGAAGAACTGTACCTTTTATCTAATCTGGAACCTATCTAAATTTAAATCCATGGAAATAAAGGTAAAGGTAAAGGTTCCCCTCGCACATATGGGCTAGTCATTCCCGACTCTAGGGGGCGGTGTTCATCTCTGTTTCAAAGCCGAAGAGCCAACGCTGTCCAAAGACATCTCCGTGGTCAAGTGGCCGGCATGACTAAATGCCAAAGATGCATGGAACGCTGTTACCTTCCCACCAAAGGTGGTCCCTATTTTTCTACTTGCATTTTTACATGCTTTCAAACTGCTAGGTTGGCAGAAGCTGGGACAAATAACGGGAGCTCACCCCATTACGCGGCACTAGGGATTCGAACCGCTGAACTGCCGACCTTTCAATCGACAAGCTCAGTGTCTTAGCCACTGAACCACTACATTCCTTAGTTCCATGGAAATAAACAGCATAAATAAGGGCTAACAATATTGCTGAATTTATGCCCCTCAAACACTCAATATGGGATGAAGAAGAGTTATCCCATCTCTCTGAGAACTGGAACTCTGGAGATTTAGGACAATGATAATATCTTGCTGCAAGAATGGCAAGGCTATTTAATCCAAGTACTGTAGTCCTCAAATTTCAACCATTGGTTTAATAACTATTCAAAGTTGCAATGGCACTGAAAAAGGTGCTTTACAACTGGTCCTTGAACTTATGACTGTTTTGGTTGTGATCATGTGATCAAAATTCAAGCCTGTCACAATTTACAATGGTTACAGAGTCCCGGGGTCATGTGATCATCATTTGTGACCTTCCCAGCCTGTTTCCAAGAAGCAAAGTCAATGGGGGAAACTGGATTTTCTTAATGAACGTAAGATTCACTTAACAACGGAGGATCCCGGACCTTCGCACCTTCCGTCGCGTGCTTAAAACGTTTTTATTTCATCAAGCTGGCCTGGCCTAAATCTTCTCCTTTTTTAAATTTAAATTTTAAACACAAATTTTAATCTGTTTAATTATGGGGCATTTTAAAATTCAGCCAAAATTATTTAATTCATTTTAATCTATTTTAAATTTTGTATCTCTGTGTTTTATCTTCTGGCTGTTCACCGCCCTGAGTCCTTCGGGAGAAGGGCGGTATAGAAATTTAATAAAATAAAATAAAATAATAATAAACAACTGCAGTGATTTGCTTAACAACTGTGGGAGAAATATCATAAAATAAGGCACAACCCACTTAACAACTGCCTTGCTTAACAACGGAAATTCTGGTCCCAACTGTGATTGTAAGTTGAGGACTACCAATAAACTCAATTGATTAAGAGTCATCAAATCACTGTCAACTCTTAGCAATCACACAGATTTTCTCCACGATAATTTCTTCCAAGAACACCAAAATGTCTGTGGTTATGATGGCATGGTTTAATTACTCTTCTGCAAGTGATCAGGAGGTTAGACTCAATGATCGTTTCTGATCTCTCTTTATTTTCTGCAAAATTATTACATTTGCATGGAAAGGGCTACCTCATAGCTACATCCATGGATTTGCTTTCCTTTCATTTCATGGGGTGCTGCAGTGGTGGGTTGCTACCAGTTCGCCCCGGTTTGGGTGAACTGGTAGCAGCGACGGTGAGAGGCTCCGCCCACCCACCTAGACGTCATCAAAAACACTCTGTGCATGCGCAGAAGCGCCACATGCTCCCAATAGCGAACCGATAACACCGGGATTTGAAACCCACTACTGGGGTGCTGCTTCAGAAACTCTCTAACCTTTATTAAAACTCCAGAAAAATGAAAACCCATAGATGTGTGATGTTTAAATCACAGCTTTTTCTCCGTTTCCATGCACTGAGGAACCAATATGTAGAAAAAGATGCTAAACTAGAGAATCCAACTGGAGAATCCCTACTATGAGAGATTGCAGGGAGGCTAGGAAATAAAGATAAGAAGAAACAACTGAAAAACTGAAGAATAATCCACAGATAGCTTAACCCAGGGGTGTCAAACTCAAGACCGGGGGGGGGGAGGGGGGGCAGGCAGATCTGGCCCGCAGGGTACTTAGATCTGGCCTGTGGGGCCACCCTGGAATCAGCGAAGGACCAGCCTGTCTGCTATGGTCTCCTGCAACCCTCTACCAGTGAAAACAGAGCTCAGGAGGGCCGCATGCCTGCCGGCCTGTTGCCTGTGCAAATTGAGCTGCGCATGTGCATGCATGTTCCAGCCAGCCCCTCATGTGACCCAATTCCAAATACCCCCCAGCCCGGTAGTGGGTTGCAGCCTGGGGGTTGGGGACCACTGATCTGTAGATACCCCAAGAATAACCTAAAAGATACCATACTGAAGTACGTCTAATCTTTGCTTCCTTGATGTCACCTGTGTGAAGCTTAACACCTACCTACTGCGCAGGTCAGCTTCCCAGTTCTCTCCTTGAGTAAGCGTACAATCTGAGCCTTTTGTGTTGGGGCACATCTACAGCAGATGACTGCTGGACACTGGCAAGCCAGTTCCATGAACTCGTACTCATAGTATTTCAAGCATACCTATTCCATGAAAAAAAAAAACAAAGAAACAAATAAAGGTAATGGGATGCAGATATTCTTTGCCGACCCCTGTCCCTTGTAAGAGCCTGATGTTCTAGATCAAGTGTTTCTTGGTCGTGGCAACTTTAAGATAAAGCTAAGAGTTCTAGGACAACTTCTTTTCAAGGTTGAAAAACATTTCCCTGGAGGAATTTGAAGGCCTTTCTGGCCAAAGTTGGCACCTGCTGCAGAAACAGGAGCCAGGAGCTCCAGTCCACCTCTCACCTCCAAGGAATCCCCAGAAATCACCAGCGCACAGTCATGCTTGCGGCGGAAAGCATTTAGCTCCAAATGTGCTTCTCCACGGTTGGTCACCTGGACAGGAGAGAACGGGTAGTTTAGTGTCAGCAAAGAATTCATTGTATGTCACATGGATGTCAAATCAGCCAGATGGTGTCTGGTGTCCTGATCCAAGCCCTGCCACTTCTGTACTTGCAGGTCTTATTTATTTAGTATATATGTAGGCTGCCCCAATCTGTCGTAATTCTGTGTGGGTGAGAAAATAAGACAATAGAAACAAGACTATACATAATCCCCAAAATAAAAAAAAAAGGTTAAGGTTAGGCAAAATGAAGAAGCCAATACAAGGGACCACCATCCACTCTTATTCATGGCTTTGAGAAAATCCAGCTTTTAAAAGTTTGTTTAAGTGGGGCCTGGAAGATACGAATCTTGGTGGATGAGGAATTGTGTTTCAGAGAGCAGGCACCATGACAAAAAAAAGGCCTGTTTTCTGGTTCCCATCACACAATCTATTGGACCTGGAGGATGTCAACCAGTGGTGGGTTCCAACCGGCTTTACTACCGGTTCTCTTCGTGCACGCCTATCAGCTGGGCTAAAAAAGAAGAAATAAAGGTAGGAATAACGTGGGGGCGGGCGGGAGGGCCCAGGTCCCAGACAAAGAGAACCGGTTCGGTGACGTCACATCGTCACCACTACCGGCTCGGCCGAACTGGGCCGAACTGGGAAGAACCCACCACTGATGTCAACCTACCACAGAATGCATGAGATGGGCAGAAACTACTGGTAATAGACTGACACTCAGATAGCAAAGCCTTATTCCATGAAGGGCTTTATAAGTAATATCCAGGACCTTGAATTGCACATAGGACCTTATGGTAACTATTATAGTTACAATGCAGAAGTGTTACCTGAACATATCACAGCATGCTCATAACTCTGGTGTATTATATTTCAAGTAATTACACTGCAATTGTCCAGACATAAGGTGACCAAAGCATGAATGACTGTCTTAAGGGCCTTCAACTTCAAGCACAACTGACACACTAAATTAATTTGGGTGAAAGTCCTCCTGACAACAGCTGTTGCCTGCTATTCAAGCAGAAGATATGAACTCTGAAAGATCTCCAGATTGTGACTAATCCTGAAAACGATAGTGCAGTCCAATTCAGGACCAAATATGGATGGAAGCAGTCCAGATTTTTTGGGGGGGGTGGGGGGGGAGAATCCAATTAATCACAACTGCCCAGTCTTGTCAGGATTGAGCCTAAGCCTGTTCAGCTCAGATTCACACAGCGCCTCCAGACACTGGGAGAAGATCTTGAGAAGCGTGAGATTCATAACTGCGTATCATCAGCACACTGATGAACTCACCCAGTGGCCTCAAATAGAAAGGGCAATTGCCCAAACCCTCTCCCCACCTCTCAACACTGACCAAAACCAATCACAGAGAAAGGAAGAGATCACTAGAACATCCTGATCCCCACTCCTAATACCTGGAGGATACCTGTTCTGACCTAGGCTTCCCAAGAGCATGAAGCAGATTTCTTGTCCCGACAAAAAACCCTTTTTATTAAGTTACTGTTAATTCTTCTCATTCACATCCAGCGAAGTCTTTCAAGGGTGAATTTAGTCACAGACCTTATCTGGCTTGTAGAGCTGCCAGACCGGTATCTTCAAAACTTGGCAAGGAGTCATGAACCAATTAAGCGAATTAATTGTCTCCTGCAAACTCCACTCCCCTTTCGCTCCTCTTTTATTCCCTCTGGGAGGGGCCATTCATCATCCACCTGTGGCCTTACTCCCAAATTGACCCTTGTTCTTTTGCTGTTCCCTTCGTCTAGCAACTCTGCGCATGTGCACATGGGAACAGGCTCCAGCTGTTTGTCTGCCTCACTGATGTCTGACTCTGAAGGCAGCTGATAACTGGCATACGGCCCTGGCTCCCTCTCTGTCTCCGATGCAGAGCCCTCATCAGAGCCTTCCCCAGACTTCAGACTGGCCCATGTTCCTCCCCAACCTCCTCACTGTCCAAATCTGCTGCCAGCTCTGCTGGCGGGCCACAACAATACCATGGTCAATGATACTGAAAGCTGCTGGATATCAAGAAGAACCGGGGTGGCTGCCCATAAATCCTGCATTTTGCTCCTCCCTAGCAAGGAATGAGTCACAGCCCCCCCCCCCCCAAAAAAAAGACCTACTGGGCAGCTAGTTGAGGATGTGATAAAGCTGGAGAAATAATTACATTTCACCGTTCTTATTGCTACCATGTAATCCCTAGGCTCTCATTCATCCTCAATTAGATTCAAAGACCCTTTGTCTTCTTCCAACAGCACTCTAGGCCTTTTTCTGGCATTTTGTCTCCTGAAGTTCCTCAGAAAAATCAAGAAACTCATTAGGATCGTTACACAGTGAAAGGCCACAGAGGAGCAATTTGATCCAAGGATTGTAGGCAGCAAAAAGTGACTCAAATGTTGCAGATTTTTGAATGCTTACAAACTTACATTAGTGTGGATCTTATCCAGAACATAGAAGAACGATTAGTGGCTCAAAGAAGTAAAAGAAAGCACTGATCAGTCTGGGGGGAAAACAGGACATATAAAGGTAGGAAGAGAATTGGGTTATGAATATGACACTATTCTCACCTAAACATTTTTCTGACATAATTCAGTGCATTCTTACTTGGTAAAGAAAGTATAAAGTATTCAAATCCAAAGAAGACAAGGACATTTCAGATTTGGCAGAGATATCTTTGGCATACCTGTATCAAGCAGAGGAGGTGTGTGCACAGTAATTCCAAAACAACTAGTTTCTTGCTTTTGGGGGTCTGTATACCACATATTTTTGCTGTATACAGCAAAAAAATAAATAAAAAATAACCAAATCTGGTTTTTGAATGGAACTATCAGTATCCAGGGGTACGTCTGCATAGCCCTCTCTTTTTATTCTTACACCCATGATCACACTTTGTGAAGAGATTGCTCCATCCCGGTCAACGCTATGAACTTGTGGCAATTTTAAGAGAGGATCTATTGAAAGAATTCTAGAAGACAAAGATCAGTAATTTCTAGTGCTCTTTAGGAAATTTAATGCCACTGTATTAAAAGAGCTGAAGTCAATAGCATAAGGAAGAACACACAATATAGTTCAGAAATGAAAGTGACTGTTAAACGCAGGGCTAAAGGACAGGCTGCATAAAGATCTGCATCTCTACTTTAATGACTCAGGATAGTCCTTTTGCCTGAGACAATTTAGCTTAAATGAACAAAGTGATATTCCATCTTTTATTGCACAGCCATGGTACAGAAACACAGTGGCCTTTCTTGGTTTGCCCAATGAAATCTTGGAGCCTGACATTTTGCAAAATGCCCTCAGAAAACATTTTCAAAGAGATGCAGGGTTCCTTTTACAGAACAACAAGGATGAGCAATAAATTAGTTCTTCAAGACAAGGCAGGAGAAAACAACATTCACACTGGTTTCAAATCTTCAGTGAAGGGCGGATTTGGAAAATAAGCCAAAGTGCTTTGCTGTAATATTTTTTTGGGGGGGGAGAGGAAGAGAACCATCAGAACAAGAATTAACCATTTTAACATTTTTGATTTGTTCATAAAATGCATTTCTGCCCAGCATTTTGTCTTGTTCAAGAACTTATTTCAGGAGCGATCCAAGCACCCTAATAAAATTGAGCCTGCAAGAAATTGGAGGAAACAAGAGCTCTTTTTCCACGTTGAAGTTCCATGTTCTAGGATCCATCGTATGCAATGATGTTTGCAGCAAAGTTAGGCTTATATCATATGCTCAGGCTGTAGTCTACAAGCACAGTGAAGCTGAATGTTATTTCCCCCCAATTCAAAATAAAGCTCTGTGGACAAGTGCTAAGTAAATTAAGTTTTATTTGTATTACTCACCAGTCTAAATATATGAATGTCCTGAGACCTGGTTACCAGATGTGCATTCTTAGCTGTACACGTGGCTGTTTCCAGTTTATCCCCTGTGAGCATCCATACCTAGAATAAAAAAAAAAATTCAAAACCTCACATGAATAGAAACAAAGAGCCAGTATAATGCAATGGTTTGCTTTGGACCAGACTCCCTGGAGACTCAGATTCAAGATCCCACTCAACCACAGGGCTCACTATGTGGATCACTTTTTCTCAAGTCAGCTTACAAGGCTGATGTTCTGGGGATAATATTAGAAGAAGCTCATATTTAAGCTGCATTCAACTCTAAAAGGAAAGCAGGTTGCATTAAATGTAGTAAATAAATAATGGTAAATAATAAAAAGGCACTTAATAAATGTTTAGCTTGTAGGAAAGTTAATATATATATTATATTTTAGATATTTAGAAGCCAATGTGGCACTGTGGTTAAGACCAGGATCCTGGAGACTCAGGTTTGTCTATTTTCAGCTATGGAAAATCATGGGGTGAAATCATTCTCTCTCAAATCAACCTACCCCACACCATTACTGTTGTGGGGAAAACACAGAAGAGGAAATACTAAGTATGCTGCCTTGGGGTCCTGGAGGAAAGTTATATAAATCTAACAAATCAATCAATAAAATTAGTAAAGATGACCCTATAAAAATACAAAAATCTCCGTTGTGTCAAGAGATTGATGACTTCCTGTGATTTCATGGACATACCCATTTCTTTTTCTTGGCACTAGAGTAGAACACCATTAGGAAAATTGGAGAAGACCCATCCTCCCTGACGTATCATGATTTTTTCCAACTACCCAACATCTAGGCACTGTAAAAATAAATAGAAGGAACTTGCACCTTTATACCAAGTAGATTATCTCTGTCTTCTGGATAATAGAGTTGGACAAACTAAGGACAAGGACAAATCTGAAAGTAAGTCCCATGATTTTTTATTTTTATTTTTATTTGATTTATATGCCGCCCTTCTCCGGAGACTCAGGGCGGCTTACAATGCGTTAAGCAATAGCCTTCATACTTTTGTATATTTATACAAAGTCAGCTTATTGCCCCCACAAACTGGGTCCTCAATGATAAAAGTATAAATGATAAAAGTATGTAGCTTCTACTACTTCAAGGGCTTCACCACACTTTGCAAGGTAAGAGCACTGAGTTAGGGACCAGTAGGGTGGAAGGATTAAGTGGTGAAATACTATCCATAGGGATCTCCCAGTATTAATTAGGTGGGGTCAAGTTGAGTCTGGACTGGATTTTAATTAAAATATAATTGAAATCCTACACCGAGAAGAGATTTAGGTATGATGGCCTCAATAGTCTTTTCAAATCCCATGATTCTTTAAAGTTTTATATAAATGCAATTGACAAAAGCAATTTTAGCAATTGCGTATTTGGAATAAATTACATGGAATTTAAAAGTAATTGTTAAAAAGCCTTTTTATATCATACTGGGATCTAAGAGATATATTTCGCAAAAACATGAGTCAACCTTGACCATTTTTGGAGATGGAAGCTGCAGCTAAGACAAATGGCACCAATAATGCAGTAATGGATGTTCTATAAAGGCAGCTTTAAACTGCTCCATGTGGCAGCTGTCTCAATGCAACAGGCTGTTTGTGTGAAGAAGATGCAGCAAGAAAGGTCTGTGGTGACATGGAGAAAATTGCCACATCCACACAATGAGTCATTGTACATCATGAGAAGACAGTAACCATGTGGACAACTTCATAGAGATTTTCACATAGCAACCAAAATATGCGCGCAAGTCTCTGATTAAACTTTTTAATAGTCAGTGGAATCCAACAAAATTGGCCTGCTTTGCATATTGCACAATTGTTGCTTTGTTGGGAAATACATCTTATGGAATGGGCACTAGTGATATATAATCATGTACATCTTATGGAATGGGCACGAGCAGTGGTGAAATTAAAAAAATTCCCCTACCGGTTCTGTGGGCGTGGCTTGTTGGGGGGAGGTCATGTGACTGGCTGGGCATGGCCAACTTGACATCACTCACATCGAGGGGCTCCTCACTGGCCCCTCCCCTCCGCCACTCCTTGTTGTGAATGGCAGGAAAATGGGGAGGGGAATATTCCTACCTACCATCCGTCCCTCAGTCTGTGCTGAGATTGAGGAATGGATGACAGGCAGGAAAATCCCCTTCCCCATTTTCCTGCCTTTCATAAAAATGGCTCCATTCCAGCTGCTCTCCCCCACCCCTGTCACCCTCCCTCCTGGGGACTACCTTAAAAGGGACAGGCTGCATCAGCTCCATTCTGAATGGAGGGAGAAAAGTTAGCATTCTCTCTGCTGCATTTAACATTGAATAACTTTTCTCCCTCCATTCACAACGGAGCTGCTGCTCCCTTTATGGTTCCCTCCTGGCCTCCTCCCTCCTGGGGACTACCTTAAAGGGACAGGCTGCAGCAGCTCAGTTCTGAATGGAGGGAGAAAAGTTAGCATTCTCTCTGCTGCACTTAACATTGAATTCTGTGGAATATTGAGCGGCTAGAAGAGGTGAGCGGTGACCAGCCGGGCATGGGTGGGGCCAATGAGGGGTGATTACTACTGGTTCGGCAAACTGATGCCAATAATTCCTAGCGGTTCACCCAAACTGGTCTGAACTGGTAGGATTTCATCCTTGGGCATGAGGTATATAATCATGTAACCTGCCATAAATTCTACTACACATTTTGTTTTGTATTGCCAGTTGTAAATTGCAAATTTATCTTTGATACTTATGATATTTCTATAGTATACTGCAATGTTTTTCAACCTTGGCTGCTTGAAGTGTGGACTTCAACTCCCAGAATTCCCCAGCCAATTTGAAGGAGCACTCATGTACCACCTGATGCCAAGTTTTTCAAGCAGTCATGCATTTTCCTGAGATTTCTAGTCTATTACGGAATATGAGAATTCACACTGGGAAGAGTTATAATTGATATGGGAAGGAACTGAACACTTTCAACAGGCAAAGCCAAGAGTTTGGGGAGCATTTCTGAGTAGCACAAGCATGGCCTTGGGTATTTCTCTACATCTTGGATATCGTATCCATTCTCCCTTTTTTCACAAAAGTTCAAGTCTTGGCTTTCATGGAAAATTGTAAAATAAGAATAAACTCCATGCTGCCATTCTTTCCCTTCAGACAGGAATCCAAAGTCCCATGGTTTCAGACAAGCATTCTATATATCATTAATACAATTGAGCGTGTCCAGAAATATTTCACAAGAAGAGTCCTCCACTCCTCTGCTTGTAACAAAATACCTTATGCCACCAGACTTGAAATTCTGGGTTTAGAAAATTTAGAACTACGCCACCTTCGGTATGACCTAAGCATAGCTTATAAAATCATCTGCTACAATGTCCTACCTGTCAATGACTATTTCAGCTTCAACCACAACAATACATGAGCACACAATAGATATAAACTTAAAGTGAACCGCTCCAGACTCGATTGCAGAAAATATGAATTCAGTAACAGAGTTGTTAATGCCTGGAATGCACTACCAGACTCTGTGGTCTCATCCCAAAACCCCCAAAACTTTAACCTAAGACTGTCTACTGTTGACCTCACCCTATTCCTAAGAGGTCTGTAAGGGGCATGCATAAGAGAACCAGCATGCCTACCATCCCTATCCTAATGTTCCCTTTAATTGTATTCATTTTATGTATTCAATTCATGCTTATATATATTATCTAATATGTACTTGACAAAGTAAAATAAATAAAAATAAAAATCACACATGGCTTCATGTTAGCCAATAGGAAGCACAATTCAGTACTTTCTTTATACTAAATACACACTGAAATTTGTACAAGATAGTCCAGTTTGCTTGGTAATGCTAACAATAATGAAATCAGCTGAACTATGTTACTCGGGATGAGACAGGTACTTTAGTTATAAGCTGATTTAAAAAGCTTGCTTTCCTGACATGGGGAAATACCAGCTATGGTGTGATTCCTAAGCCACCATTTTTTTCCCCAATACAAGTGCTCTCTGAATAGACAGACTCCCAACTCTCAGTCATTCTGGGAATCCACACAGCAGGTGGGTACTCATATATTAACAATGCCTACTATAAAAGTATACAGAAGTTAAAGGTCTTTCAGTTTGAGCTTAATTCTTTTTAAACTTCATGAAACATCCTTGTATTTTTCTTGGCTTGCTATTTTTTTCTTATGAGGTGTTCTTCTTTTACCTGCCAATCTAGCCTTCAGCCAATCTTTCCTGGAAGATTCCGATACTAATCAGATCTGACCAAGGTTAGTTTTTAAAAATCAGCCAAGGTCAGCTAGGTGCTGCCATCTATTTATATCACCAGATATAAAGAGAGATCAATCAAATAAAATGCATTCCCTTGGAAGTTTTAGTGGGCTGTCAATCCCTCTGCCTTTAGAAATATCTGGCTCTGAAATCGCATTCTTAATGGAACTGATGACAATTTCAGCTGCTCTTTGGTTATATTTAAACAGGTTATATTATATTATATATTTATATTGTTTTTATTTATATTTGCCTGACAGTAGTCCTGACACTGGTCTGAATACCCTGGAAAAGTGTGCAACAGGAAAGTCAGATAAGCTGCAGCATCCAGAGCAGTGGGAAGTCTTTGTAATGCCACCTTTGTCAAATCCCTGAATTTACTTAGAAGCAGAATGGAATATACTTCCTATTTCAATGGAACATCCTGCTCAGATAAATAATTTTGTTAATTGAAGGGGAAATGCTGTTCTTCTACCAAAAATCGTAGCAATACCAAACCAGAATTCTCAGATGTGACTCCATAAACAATGTAGGTACTTAACCGATACAGGTAGTCGTTAACTTACAACCACAACTGAGTCAAGAATTATGGTTGTGAGTCTTTCTATGGATATTAAGCAAAGCCATTGTCTGTAATGGGCATTTTTTGTTGGAAACTAAATGTAAATGCTGGTTTCTGGCAAAAAAAAAAAATGTGGTCATATGACTGTGGGAAGCAGTAAACAGCCACAAATTGGGGCCAGTTGCTGAATGCCCAAAATACAACTGATGTGACTGTGGGTGTAGTGTCAGCTGTCAGAACTTTGAATACGGTTTGTATCTTTTTTTTGGTTCTGTTGTAACATTGAATGATTGCTAAGTGACTGGTCGTAAGTCAAGGACTACCTGTAGTGCTTTATATACTGACAGCATTATTAAGGTGCTCCTAATGATGTGGAATAGGGAGGCGGTGGCTCAGTGGTTAAGATGCTGAGCTTGTTGATCGAAAGGTTGGTAGTTCAGCAGTTCGAATCCTAGTGCCGCATAACAGGGTGAGCTCCCGTTACTTGTCCCAGCTTCTGCCAACCTAGCAGTTTGAAAGCACGTAAAAAATGCAAGTAGAAAAATAGGGACCACCTTTGGTGGGAAGGTAACAGTGTTCCGTGCGCCTTTGGCAGCCACATGACCACGGAGATGTCTTTGGACAGTGTTGGCTCTTCAGCTTAGAAACGGAGATGAGCATCGCCCCCTAGAGCCGGGAACGACTAGCATGCATGTGCAGGGGTACCTTTACCTTTTAATGATGTGGAAATAATCCATTTCTGCTCATTATAATTCTGTCATGTTTATTCAGCCATAGACTAGTACACTGCGGGGGGAAAACAGTAAATCTTACACTTTTGATTTCTGAATCAATCATACCTTAATGCCAGCATTTTTCAGAGTTTCCAAAGTTGGCCTGACATCCACCTGTAGCTGATCTTCTACTCCAGTCAGGCACAGAAGCTCCATCTCCATCTCCAGACTCTCAATCACTGTGGCTACCTTCAGGGAGCGATCGTGGACACTTAATTTTGCTTGGACGTAGCGGGCCTAAGGAAGATCACGAGAGACACATCCCTTTACTACTTGCTCATTCACTAAGTGCTTAGCTCATATTAGAACAAAGTACCATGGATGAGGAAAAGCAGGGACAATTTCCCAAGAGCCAGCAGCAATGCCCCCACCTCTATTTTAAAAGCAGCCAGATCGTGCTTTTCAGTTTTGGCAGCAAAAAGCTAAAATTCAGCAGCATAATTTTTGGTTTCCTTTTTTAACCCTCAAGACAAAAATCAGGTGCATTAAGCCTTTTCAGGGTTTTAGGAGCTATCTTCTTGTCTTTCTTCACGTGCACAACAAAACTAAACAAAACTAAAAGCATGCATACAGACACATAAAAATTTTGGATCAACCATTCCTTCCCACAATGTCACTGTATCACCATGATGCCCCCTGGTGGCTCAGAGAAGATTAAATAAAACGCAGCTCCAGCAGGGGAAAAAGTATCCCTCTCATTTAAAAAACTGGGCAATTACTATTTTTTTTAAAAAAAAAACTAGGTGTGGAAGCAAATATATTCCTTCACTTGCAATTGCCAGCATGTTTATAGGGTAGGGAAGAGGAGGAAAAGAGCAGGAAACATATGGGTTGGGTAGCCTCTCCCTCTCTCTCTCTCTCTGTCTCTCTCTCTCTCTCTCTCTCTCTCTCTCTCTCTGTGTGTGTGTGTCTATATATTCCACTCCCTCCTAAAGCCAGATGGGAAGAGACTGGCCCACATTTCAAGAATCTTTATCTGTGAGAAGAACATGGGAGAATGGTGAGTCAACTGGCTGGCATCCACAAGTTTGATGTGGCCCTTGAGCTGCCAGCTGGCTGCCATTGATACATTAGGAGCACATCCAGAGCAGCCCTCATGTCATAAGTCATTTTTATTTTAGCCTTTGTCCTTCAACATCCTGGAATAAATTATATAGCATCATCAAGGGTGGTGGAGCAGAAGACAATGCAAGATATTCTTCCCCAACAGGTGCCCTCCATGCTGTGCAGCCACACATACTCTGACTGTGCTAGCTAGAATTGGTTGAAATTATATGGATTCCTTTCTCCTTGTCATGCAAGGTAGAATAGAATAAAGTAGAATCGAATCGAATCAAATCAAATTGAATAGAATCGGTTTATTGGCCAAGTATGATTGGACACACAAGGAATTTGTCTCCAGTGTATAAGCTCTCAGTGTACATACAGTATACATACAATAAAGTAATGTAATAATAAGATATCTAGAGGAAAAGGTAGTAGAAAAAATGAGAAGGATAATATTAATACAGCCATTCTACATGAGTAAATACCCTTAAATCTTCTTATGAAGATTTATTCGTGCCTTCTGTTTGCCCTATATCCTTCTTTGATATAAGTGTTATAAAGTATTTTGCACTACTCACTTAACCAGACCAGTTAAAGATCTAGGGACTGCATTTGCACAGCATGCCTAGATAGACTATTAACTTTGGTTAGGTGTTTTAATGGTTTAGTAAGTGTGTGGTGCAAATCCAACCGACTAGATTAGTTTATTCATGCTTTGTGTACCTATAATATCGGTTAACGTAAAAACCAAGTTAAGCATATTGTGTCAATATAAGCCATCTTAGTTATTCTACACTTGATGCCTTCCATGTGGATAGATTTTCTCCCAGAATTCTTGGCAATGGCTATATAGATAGAGGAATTATGGAAGATAAAGTTCTGTTCTGGAGGGCATCTAATATAGAAAAGACTACTCACAAGAGTTAAGATATAGAAATATAGAAAAGACTACTCACAAGAGGTAAGAAACAGTTCGTGAGGTTGGAATTGTAAAACAGCCACATCCAGAGGTGGGCTGCTGCCAGTTCAGACTGGTTTGGGAGAACTGGTAGTTGCAATCCCTGTCCCAGCACTATCCCGTCCTATATTGCCATGTTTTTGAAGCCACGTACATGGTCGGAAGGCGCGCTCGCACATTTTCGGTACTGGGTGAACCGGTTGTTACAACCGGCATCAGCCCACCACTGGCCACATCCAATGAAAATGATAAGATACAAGTGGTATATATTTTATACAGCCAACTCACTCATCCATTTTCCAAAATGTTCTAAAGGTAACCCTTCCAGTCTGGAAGTTGCCAATGCATGATGGACTGTGGCCAATTCCATCTTTCCCAAGAAAAGGAAACAGCAAGCATAGTAGTTTACGGTTTAACCTATTTAGGCACTGCCCTGCTTATTCCAGACATAAATGGGATATTCATTTTGAGCTCTATTTCATATTTAATTTGCTTACCTCAAAATCTTGATATTGCTCCTCAGACAGGGATTTCTTTGCTACTACAAGAACCCTTAATCCTTCTCTTGCCATGTTACCACACTATAAAGGAATACAGACATATTCTTATAAGCTAATCTGACATTGGAAATAAATATTAGCATAATAATTGTCCCTGTTTTTTTTTTCAGAGAGCATAATTTAAAAATTCCAAAATTATGGAATTGCATCATAATAGTAATACTATAGTTTTAATAAAACCATAAGTAATAAAATTGAAACTGTAGTTTTAAAAGTCATCTACAAAATAATGGTTACAGTTTTATATCAAAGGCTAGCAATCTTTTCAACCCAAAAATCTTGCAAGACTTTGACTATTTTACCTTAAAATGTTATTTGATTTTTGGTGAGAATGCTAAACTAAGGTGAAATCTCAAATAAAATCTGGATTTTTTAAAAAATGTAAAAACTTGGTTGAGCTTGCTAGAACCTCCTGTGATCTAGCAACCTTCTAAAATTTTAGCAAAAATATAATTAAATTCCAGATTAATTTTGGAGAAAAATCACACTATTACCAGATGCATGGATACCCACGTGTTTTACATAGTGTTTCAAGTCTTAGGTTTCTCCCATGCAGGACAATGTAAAATATTTTTCCTCATTTTTTTCTGGGACAGCTAAATGATGGAGATTTCCAAAAATTTTAGATTTTGCATGGAATTACTATTGCATAGGTAAATTGCAAAGACCATTCTAATAAAGATGGTCTACATAAGCAAGTTGCATGAAATATATCTGCAGATTCAAGATGTGTATATACACCTCACCATTATGCACACACGTTGCCCTACTTTTACTTTTCTTTACCATATCTATAAGTAGAACATACATCCCTCCTCTCCTCTCTCCTCTCCTCTCCTCTCCTCTCCTCTCCTCTCCTCTCTCTCCTCTCCTCTCCTCTTCTGTTTGCAGATGGTCTTTTCTTGCCTTCAAATGATTTGGTTACTACTCCCACTACCCCACAGTGGCCAGCCAGGCTAACAATGGAAGTTGTAGTACAACAGATAGCTGCCAGGTTAGGAAAGGCTGAGTTATATCATCAGGAGCATTCAAAGCATTTTCTGAATTCAATTTCATACTTCTAATGAGAATTTCATACTTGCAAATGTAAAAAAAAGTCACAGCATTGAGAATGCTGTTCTGTACCTCTTCCTCTAGCCAGTCATTGTACTGAACAATGCCTGCCATAACCACATCCGCCCCTTTCATGTAGAATGTTATTTCTCCTGTAGATTCATCCTGAAAGAGATAGAAAACAGGGAAGAGAAATAAATGAAATGACAAAAGGGGGAAAAAAAATCTCAGGCGCCCTGTTTTAATACAGATACTAAAGATACAGAAATCTATTCATAAAATATGCAATACATCAATTTAATGTCATTGTGTGTTATTCTAGAAATGCTTAACTTGAAGAACCATAAATCAGCAAAAGAAAATTGCTGTCTCCAAAGAATATAAGGTAGTGCAGTTCAGAAGAAGAAAAAATGGAAGAAAGGAAAAGTTTTATGTCATTTAAAAAACAATGTGGAATCTTAGCAAGCAAAAGTTAGCTTTCTATTATGAATTGCTATCTTCTTCCCTCCCCAATTTGCACAGTGTGTAGGAGTCAGTTTGATAGAGGGAGTCTCTTTTATAAAAAAGACTATCGTACCATCATTTTATTTTTAAAAAGAGGGAACATTGGGGAAAGGTTCTTATCCTTTCCTACCCACAAAGCATATAATGGTCCTTCTTTTGATCAGATCATCATTCTCATGCAATTAATTTTTAAAAAATAGATGTGCATATGTCATTTATGTATTACTTGTTTGTTTCTTAATATCTACATCTATTTGGTCTGGGTATTATCAGTTTCTAAGATACATTTAGCCTGAAAAACAGTTAATTAAATTGCAACTTTCTTCCATTATTTCCAAGTCTGTCATATAGAAGATGAAATAAATTTTCTGTTTCTCCAAAGAGTATGTCCTATAGTAACAGGTTAAGATTACAGGATATAAGATTTGTTCTAAATGCTTGAATTTTCTGAAGAGATAATTTTGGAAGTAGAAAAACTTTTATTGAAGATTATTGAAGATTAGCAGTTGTGTGACCACTTATGAAGAATGGTATAACTATGAACTTCTAATATCATTGGGGCGTGGACTAAATAGCCTTTGAACTCCTTACTAATTCAGTGTGTCTAAGAGCTAACACTAACAATCAAACAAAGTAATACATCTGTGTACGTCCACTAATAATTTATACTTGAAGCAAGTGCTCCAATGACTGAATGCTCCACCATAAAACAAATTCCAAACTCTCCACGTATATTAGCATATCAAGGAAATCAATTCTACCCTAGCCTTTTGCTTGACCTGTAAATTTTCTATGCGTTTGAACAAAATAAACAGAATTTGATGATGTAAGTTCTATCAAGAAGGGAGAATGGGTTGATGTTCTATCTAATGACAGGTGTTACTGGCTGAAGTCCCAGGCTGAGGTCAGGTTCCCACTGTTTTGCATGGAAAAAGGTCACTGCTATTTCCTCATTCCAGCCATTCTCTTGCAAAGGATAAAACATTACACTAATTCACATTTAGGGTTAAAATACACACATGTACATTATCTTCCCCTCCCCCCCAAAAAAAAATCCATTTGAAATTGGTGAGTATTAAATCACAGGATTAAGGCTGTAATCCTATACTCACCTAACTGGAATTAACTACACCGAATCCAAAGGGAATGTTGAGAGAGAGAAATTTATTAGTTGGTCTATAAATAAGAAATATGTATACTGTTCAGATTCTGTAGACTCCGCTTTTGAGCAGAAGTTCTACAGCTGGGCCGATCTTGTTTTCTTTCTCCCTCCCAAATGATTTTCAGCCACGAACACATTTTTCTTCTAAAATCTTTGGGATTCCCCCAGAGCCATTGTGGAGCAGTGATTAAGACGTTAGATAAGAACTGAAGACTCATTTCAAATCCATCCTTATCCATGGAAGCTGACTGTCAGTCAGCCAGATGAAAAAACAAACCCAGTTGAAGTTAATAGAAAAGACTTGATGCAAATCCAGGAAGATTATAGTATCTCAATAACATAAACAGAGTGAAAAGAGGATAACCAGCCAAAAAAAAAAAGTTCTGGAAACCTCTAAAAGGCTATAGAAACTAGAATGGGACAAAGTGCCAGAAATCTCATTTTTACAACCTCTGCTCACAATTAACTAATATTGTAATAACAGTTCCATAATTTTGAGAAAACGCAGGAGGTACCTAGTGTACGTTTTCAGGCTTAATCAAAAAAAAAAAAAATCTCTTCCTGACAAAACCAAGGAGGGAAAAAAAGAGAAAATTCTGGTCACTTTGCATTATTGCCCTTCCCATTATTCCCCCCAAATGGTAGATGCAGTCCCTAGATTCTCTTTGTTTGTTGGAAAGAAAAGAAATTAAATTTGGTGTTGAGACTTGGGCTTGTAGACATGCCTTCTGTAGAGATGGGAATGGCTGACCTCTCAACAGTATGTGATTTAACACTAAGACCAAATACAAAATTTCTCTCCTCCATTGATACTGTAGAGTACACCTGCTGAAGAACGCAAAAGATTTCTTTCATCAGATGAAGAAAGAGTTAAGTGGACTTCTCTCCCTTCTCCTCTGTTTTTTTTAATTTTTAAAAACATTTATATAAGCTTGATCAACAATCTTCTTTAGCACTGTAATATCTTGAGGCTGGAAATCAACACAAAGATAAACACCATAACCTTATTTATACCAGTGGCTTTTACATATGGCAGTGGCACATTATTTGTCATCTTTGACAAAAGGACATATGACAATGGAGTCATCTGTCAATGCAAACTTCCAATTTCAAATCCAAGGGTGCCAGGAAAAAAAAAAACACATTAAAATATTTCCAACACAAATTAAGATCAATGTTTGTGCATTACACGTTTAAACTGTTGAGATATGTTTTAATAACTTTTTGATAGGAAACTAACAAGAAAGTCCACTTCCTGCAGCGCAGAACTAGTTTTAAGAGCGTTTAGATCTTTTGTCCAATATAAATATCATATCAACTATCTCCTTGCATTAGTCATTTCCTCTCACCAAGTTCAGTAGGAGGTTAGCACATTCCCATGATATGGCACGATTACAAGTATAAATCTGCAGAAAGATTTGCCAGTTGTATTGTTTCTCAACCACATCTTTTTCCACCATAGTCTGATTTTGGGCCAAGGTTCAAAGGCCTTTCCCTCCCTCCCCCAACTCCCACTTGACACATGACAATAGCAGTTTCTGAGTTGCAAAAAAAAAACCAAAAAAAAAAATTATTCTCCATTCCAACTGCTCAGAAGAAGAGAGACTGGAAAGTTTTTGTGGTTGAACAAACAGCTACCTCCCTACCAATAAGAGGCAGCAACTGTCTTATTTTGCCCAGCTTGTTGGCTATAACAGGATCCCTGGAATCAGATACTATGAAAGCAGACAAATCTTTAACAGCCTCCTCTTAAGAAGAAGACGCTACAAAACTCAGAGAGAGGGAGATTGCTAATTGTTTTACCATTTGCAAGGCAGCTATTTCTAGAGAATCTAGAAAAGGTATTTGGCCTTTTTTTTTTAACTCGGCCACAAAGATTATAAGTAAAACAAACATGATCCAACATCTTATTACTAACAGTGCTTTTGTATTTGAGATTGCCCATCTTTTCCTCTTTCTATTTCTCTATATCACATATCAACATGTTATCTCTCAGTATTTTCATCCTCTTAAAACAAAAAACAGTCCCAATTGATGCATGCATATGTAGGAAATAGAGGGGATGCGGTGGCTTAGTGGCTAAGACGCTGAGCTGATTGAAAGGTCGGCAGTTCAGAGGTTCGAATCCCTAGTGCTGTGTAATGGGGTGAGATCCCATTACTTGACCCAGCTTCTGCCAACCTAGCAGTTTGAAAGCAAGTAAAAAAGGCAAGTAGGAAAATAGGGATCACTTTGGTGGAAGGTAACAGCGTTCTATGCACCTTTGGCATTTAGTCATGCCTGCCACATGACCACGGAAACGTCTTCGGACAGTGCTGGCTCATTGGCTTTGAAACGGAGATAAGTACCGCCTCCTAGAGTCAGGAACAACTAGCACATATGTGCGAGGGGAACCTTTACCTTGTACTATGTAGGAAATACATCGCAGTTATGAATTGAATAACAGGAGGTAGGAAGTGTAGGAAAATGAAGATTCAGAAATATCAGCTTCTCTGAACCTTCTCTATAAACTGAGAGTTTTCTTATGGCAGAAAAAAAATCAATAAGCATTTTCCCCACTGCTAGAAGACACAATAAGAATTAACTTGGAAAGAAATATAATCAAATTCAAAAGGATGGAGTTAGAAGGTAGTTCAGATTCTTCCAATGGGTCTCTAGAAAATTTGCAGTACTTTTGGAGATAAATTTTTGACTCCTAATTGATTATCAAGAACAGTAGTTTTAACCTGAGGAAAAGAAAGCAGCTTGGAAAAATAGGCAGATTTTTTTTGGGGGGGGTATGAGCTCCATTCTGTTCAAAACATTTTAGTATTAAGATTCCAGAGGAGTCTTATAGCAATCATTCCCAGCCATTATCTTTATGCAGATCACAATTCCATCAACAGTTTGTGAAGGGCACTATATAAACCAGGGATTAGGAAAAGAATGTCTCTATATATTATGGCACGTGTAACACACATGTCCATATGTTAATCCTATTTTTTTTTTTTAAAAAAAAGAGAGATGTGAATCATTTACAGGTAATTACATATTTTGCACCAGTCTCTGCTTTATAAAATATCCTAATAAAGAAATAATAACAACAATACATCTGGAGCAGCACTTGAATACCACTGGCGTTGACAAAATCTCCATCAGTCAATTGCAAAAGACAGCTTTACTTGGAACAGCTTACATCCTGTGACAATATCATTAATATAATTAAGCAGCAACATCTGCCTATCCCAGACCCTTGGGAAGGACTTGATAGGTGGTTAAAAATGCCAAAACCAGTCTAAACATTTAGCTGACTGTATAACCACCTACCCACAATAAATTGGTTCCTAAAACCCTGAAATCTCACCCCAATTTACAGAGAATGCTTCTCCCCGTGTGCTTATTCATCTTACCCGAACAATGATCCCCATTCGTTTACTTTCGTACGTGAAGGGGAAAATCTGCAGGATGGTATAGTTTAGAATGTGGCCACCAGGAGTCCTCAGCTGCACAGAAGCCTGGTCTCTTCCAACCAGTGTCAAGCCAACACTTTCTGTCCATTGCACCAGGGCCACCTAAGCACAAGAGAAGTCACAGGTCAGATAGACTGCTGAGCTAGTGGGTTCAGAGGTCAAGCGAATGCAACAGGAGGGAGGAGGGAAAAAGGCAAAGTGAAGAAGAAAGTGATTCGATTATTAACTGTACCATTTCCTCTCTTGGATTCCTCAGCCTTTGCCGTGGTTAGAAGTGACTTTCTAATTTGATAACACCTGGGACTAGCAGATGTGGTTTATATGGTTAGGGTTGGGAATATGACAGCAATTGAGAGAATGACGTATCCAGGAGCCTGAGGTTCCCAATCTTGCTCTCCTTTCATCCCATCCCTCTAGAACAGTGTTTCTCAATCTTGGCACTTCAAGATGTGTGAAGCCAAGCATGCTGACTGGGGAATTCTGGGAGTTGAAGTCCACGTATCTTGAAGTGACCAAGGTTGAGAAATACTGCTCGAGAATCTCAAAGGTAAATGACTGAGCAACTTCAGCACCCTGAAATGTACACTGAAACAAGAATAAATAAAGAATAAATAATGAATTAGCTTTTGTCCCAATGCTTTCCATTAGCTACATACAGTACAATCCTTGGAAAGTTAAATAATTTTTCTCTGGATAAATTTTAAAAAGTTCTTAACAACATTGTGGGGTTTGTTTTTTTTTTTGGTTGCCAACCTTTTTTTAAAAAAAATATTTTTTCCCCCATGATGAAGAAAGGAAAAGGAAAATACTCTGCCTTAACGTCAACCATGTTGCTAGGACAGGGGAAAATATAGAAAATACTGAGAAAATAACAATTTATGAATACAATGATTAATGAGTGTGAGGATCAATTTATCTTTCATTGTGAGTTCCAATGAATTACTCTGAAACTAACACGCCCAAATATTTCCTCTGCATCTCTTTGCCCAAATATTATCTAATAAGATATGGAATAGGAGATTAATTTCAGGCTATACTCCCATCAATGAACCTTCCTAGGCTGCAGCCATTATTAGCGTCCCATATAGCATGGGTGTCAAACTCACCATGCCACGTTGCCTTCACATGTTTTGCGATGTTTTCCCATGTGCAGAGCCTGCATGTGACGCATCTGGCCCACAGGCTGCCAGTTTGACATCCCTGTCATATAGCAAGCTTTTCTTGCGTCTTGTGCTTTAGCAATGTTATTTGACATACAGTCCTTAACTTACAACCATTCATTTAGTGACCATTTGAAGTTACAAGGCACTGAAAAAAAAAGTGACTTATGATTGTTTTTCACACTTAAGGCTGTTGCAACATCCCATGGTCACATGATAAAAATACAGACACTTGGCGAATGGCATGCATTTATGGCAGTTGTGGTGTCCTGATATCATGTGATCACCTTTAGCGACCTTCAGACAAGCAAAGTCAATGGAGAAGCCAGATTCGCTGACTGGGGAATTCTGGGAGTTGAAGTCCACGTATCTTGAAGTGACCAAGGTTGAGAAATACTGCTCGAGAATCTCAAAGGTAAATGACTGAGCAACAACCATGTTACTAACTTAACTGCTGTGATTCACTTAACAACTGTAGCAAGAAAGATTGAAAAATGGGGCAAAATTTATTTAACAACTGTCTGGCTTAGCAATGGAAAATTTGGGCTCAATTCTGGTAGTCAGTTGAGGACTACCTCTATGTAAATTGCACAAAGGAGCTGCAACCAAAAAAATGCAGCATGGATTGCTTCTTCCTCAGGGAAGCCAGTTTTCAAGACGCTCAATAATTTCTCATTAATTTCTACTCTTTTTTTCTTCCCCTCTCACATGTTTTAGTCAGCATTTTTCCACTAATGAGAGCAAACTTCTCATTGAGGTGAACTGGGGGTGGGGAATGTCTCACCTTTTAAGAAATTGGCACATTTAAAAATTTCCCTTGATGGTATCTGTCTTTTCTGTCAATCGTATTGCTTTGGCTACCTATCTTTATTCAAAATATGAGTTTGCTGTGAGTACGTGACAGTCATCATGAAAGGGTGCTGCTGGGTGAGGAGGAACTTAATAAAATCATTATTTGAGGAAGATGAGATTAAGCTTCTCGATTAGAGGACTTTTATGCAGGGATTTCTACCACATGCAAGAAAAAGTGGTAAGCCAAAAATCCAATCCTTGAGGTCAAATGGTTTGGGTTGACCAATCTCTCTCCTCCTTTGCCCTCAAACTGAAAAGAAGAAGGCACAGCTGGTATGCGGTTTAATGTGACTATGTGATAGTTACATATGTTATTCCAGGCATTAAGTGACGTGTTGTTAAAATGCTATTCTTAGCTGATGGATTAGTGAATCTAGATCTAATAAAAGGGAAAGGCACGTGGCTTTTAGGAACGGGGTAGCCGATTAACAATCTGGCATTGGTCTATGTAAGCCACAGCCTGCATTAAACCGAAAACTGCCTCTCTGTAGGGGCTTGCTTGCTTGCTTAGCTCTCACTTCATCTGTGCACCTGTAAACACTTCTCTTAAAAATGCAAAAGATCTCCAATGATCCTTCTATAAAGGAAATTCCTAGGATTACCGCAGGGTAATTCTGGTGATTACCACAGCATAAGATGGCAGTGGAGCAGTGATATGTTTTTGGGCTGAACGGCCATGGTTTAGTTTGATTTAGTTCTGACGTTTTACCCGATGTTGTGGCCGGCATCTTCAGAAGCACATAGAGAGGTACACCACAAGGCAACACACTCCGTCTCTGAAGACGCCAACCACAGCGTCTGATGAAACATCAGAACAAAAGCAAACTAGATCATGGCTGTTCATCCCAAAAGCTCATTGCTACTTTGATGCCAGCCATGAAATTCTATATCAATATGTAAGACAATAGTCTTGCTATAGCCCTCTAATTATTGGCTAGCATTCCTGTAACTTTCTAGCAATTGAACACTCCTTGCTCATGAACTCATCTGAATTTATTGGCCAACAAGGCTCTTGATTAATGCCACTTCAGACCTATGGAGATATATAAAGAGACCCTTCTTATTTTTTACTCAAAGTCTCATTTTGATGGCAGGATCCTTGTGAACAGCTGCTTGTAATGTAGTTGATAGACACATTTTTTTCACATTCTGGGAAGTGGTGAGGTGTTTTGCGGGGGGTTAAAGGCCACTTGGTCATGTCTTCTCCTGGGCAAGTTATCTGATCAGATTCTACCTCTTACTTAATTTCCCCTCGGTTACTGTAAGGCCTCAATCAGACAGAATGACGGAGCCCCAGAGGCTGTAACTGATCTCTCTATAAAGATGCTTTCAGGAGCTTTGGCCCAGGAATGCACACCGGAAACAAATGTAGGAAACCCAGCTTTGTGTTTCAGGAAATGAATGCTGTGCCAACTGGTAGAAATTATCCTTTTTCTTCAGAAAAAGGGGGGTTAGGGAGATGGACCTTCAAGGTTTTGTTCGAATTTCAACATTAACTGCTCTTCCTGACTTAACAATATTTTATTACTATAAAGTTTCAAAGGTAGATTTTTAGAAGTCTGTTAAAGCAACATTTCACTGATTTCCTACAGGGAATGGCTTAGCCATATCAAAATTCAGAAAAGTAACTTTAGCTTTTTTCTTTCTTTAAAAAAAAGAAAGAAGCCAACTTTTTAGGGGTGAAGACAATGGAAGACTTATATTGTCAATATTGTCAAAGAAATTATATTCTTCCAAGACAGGATTTTATCATGAAAGATTTAACTTTTAAAACAAAATAAAATTCTGGTATATTTGCTTGTGAGAGTCAGTTGGAGCAGTGGTTAAGGCATCAGCTTAAAAACCGGGAGACTGTGAGTTCTAGTTCCTCCTTGGACACAAAGCTGGCTGGATGACCTGGGGCCGCTAATTTCTTCTCAGCCCTAGGAAGGCACTTTTGAAAAATCTTACCAAGAAAACTAGACATGATTGAATGGAAATAAAAGAAAATTGTATGATTTGAGAAATCTTATTTATATAAACCAATTACATTGCCATGGATAAATTCCAGGCATTAATGTCATATGAAATTTAACAGCTGTACTTACATTATCCATCAAAATACCATTAACCATATTTGGAAAACAAAAGGGGGGGAAAAAGGCATATTAAGAAATAAAAAGACAATAACATTCTTTTGAGGACCATTTTACCTCATCAGGACTAGCAGCTTGGTACACCCTGCAAGAATCTTCATAATGCTTCTCAGCTTCAGCCTGATCTGTCACACCATTCGATTCGTAGACAGGAGTCACATTGTGGCAGAGCGCAATTGCTTTCACTGCCTCATGGACACGGCTGCTCAGGGTTTTTCGTACTTTGGTAGCCAGGCTGGGTGCTTTTAAAACAGGTGGTTCCTGCGACTGCTAGAAGAGAGGGGAAAAGAGGCTGATTGCAATTAATATCCTGAAATTAATACTCTCCTTATGAGTCTGGCCATTCTGAAGATCAAAACTGATGATAAAAATACATTGTAGGACAGAAAAAGTAATTAATTTATTTGCTTAGCCCACAAAGGCGATTAGAAAGAATTTATCTAGTGTACCATTTCCTCAAAATGTCCTGTTTCTATGGGATAAATGAACATATTGCACAAACAGTTTAAAAGTAAGCAGTTACAAAGTTAGGAGCACTCTTATGTGTTCCCACTGAGGTCAATGAGATTTAAACATACACAAGGTTTCCCCCCCTCATTTTTCAGTCTGTCTTTAAGGCAAAAAGTATTCTAAGGATGGCAACACACTCTATACAAATAAAAAAAAATTAAAGCACACTTAGAAACACAATTAATGGACATTTGGACAATTGTGCATGGTCAGCTACTTCTCAGCATATGGAATAAATTCATTATTCAGTGAAGTTTAACTTCATAGCAGCATTCACTTTCAAAATTAAGTGTTCAAGAGATAAATGGCCCCTTGAAATATTGTGCATCTGGAAGATACTTTTAGCAAGAATAATCTCTCTCTCTCAGCATTGTTGTCTTCATAACCTTAAGACATTTTGACCATAGTAATTGATATGAATATTTGAATACTGAATATTTGGAGTTGGGAGAAGGGGTTTGTGCATTTGGTGACTAGATCATAAATAATCTTATAGAAATGGGTGGCTGAGACAGAACAGTTAGGGATCCATGACTAATCTTACTGTTAATTATATAGTTTATTATATGGGGAATGTCTGGTGAGATAAATTGTCCTCACCAACACCAAAGATCCACCCTGTTGGATAACATTATAATGAAGGAAGCAAAAGAGTTGGCAATGTTATAGCACCACAGTAAATTAACCTCAGGGAGAGGAAGAAAATAAAAACAACATTTATCTCAAATAACTCCTTGTAAAATTACTTGTTACTGTTAATTACTGTTACTGTTATGCTGTGAAGGATAATACAACATGGTAGGAGCTCTCATCAATTGTTCTCCCATCTCAACATTATTCTAAGGAGCAGATCCTATAATTCTTTAGTCTAGATCAACCAAGTATTCCTAAGGACATGCTTCAGCTGGGAATTTGTTATCAATAACACTACTAAGATCATTGTCGTGTCCTACGAATTTCACCAATCAAAATTTAGAGGGGAGGGAAAATGGTTTTCCTTGTTGCTAATTTTACAGAAGTGGGTGTTGGATGCTAATCAATGTACATTGCCAAGACATCTATGTGTCTTGGCCACACCAGACAACTAAGCCTCACTCAGCATGACCAATCAGCCACATGACCAACTGATCATATAAGACCTATAAAAGCAGAAGAGAACTGAAACAAGACTTCACTTCAACTGAAAGTTCTACTGATGATGTTACCTATCCTGGTAACAAAACATTCAGAAACTAAGCAACAAATTCAAAAGAACAAACCACCACCACCATCTATGTAGTTCCTGGTCTATCCATTGTATGCCTCAATTTAGACAATCAACAACATCAAAAGGACAACTGTACAGGAATGTTTTTCATTGATCAAGAGAGGACAGATTACTTTTCATTGGTAGCATTAAGCTCCATAAAAATATAAATTTACAGGAAAGCAAACTTAGCAAAAGATGTTTAATGCATAGGATATGATGTTATAAACATAGAAAAGGAAAAAATAAACCCAAGTGGGCAGATATGAGGGTCGAAAGTTTTAATTTTTATTACTGTTTTCAAAGTCTGCACCAAATCTTCCAGGTAATTTCACAATTACTAAATTATGCTGGTCACAGGGGAATATATAACCATTGAGTTTCCTGTGCTGTTAACCTCTTGTGTCAAGAGGACAAAAGTTTCACTTCCAGGTCAAAGGGCATAGCATGGTACCAATAATTAGAGCAATGAATCAGAACTACAGTTTAAATGAATCATGGCCAGCAAATGCTTCCAATTACCAGAGATTCTAACCTTTCAATTATGTTTAAGCTTGCACTCATTGAGACATCCCTTACCACTGTTAGCTGCTTCTTTCATCTTATTAAATGAAACTATATTAATTAAAGTTGATCTTGGCTACAGGTTGGAGCCAGGAAATAGAACAGTGATCTGCAGATCTACTTTTCCTGCTTCCAGTTAGGTTGTGATGGGGAGAAATTATCTAGGAGGCAGCCTATTTAAGGGTCCCTGATTGTGTATACAGAACCTGGATTAATATCATTTACCCATACGAGGTCATTGTCAGATTATGCTGAGGCCAGTAACCTTTTTCAGGATATTGCATGGCCACTGCCCAGTGGCTGAAATCTCACAAGATCAACACATTTTGTAAACTGTTGGACATCTATTTTTGTTAGTTTAAGTTTGGGGTTTCCAAAGATGTTTTGTGGTATTGCTGCAGGTGTGTCAACCTCTGGGTTGTGCTGAAGGCAGGGTGGGGTGGGCGAGAAGGAGGCAAGACCAGAAGATGTGATCCTGTTCCACCTTTGAAGCAAATTTATTATAGAGTTTGAAGAGCTTTAAAATCTTCACTTTAAAAAAAAACACAAGCTTTTCCTGCCCCGAATTGTACCTCTCCTATTACTCTGATTTGTGGAAAGAAGGTGTATAAAAACAAAGCTAGTGTTAAGTGTTATTTGCTTCCCATCTTCTACATCTATTTAAAAACAGGAGCTAAAATGTCTCTAGCCAGAAAAGATAAATCACTATTTCTGTCTTTATTGGAGAAGCAAATGAATAACATGATTTTTTAAGACATTCAGCTAAAGGTCTGGGTTAATTCCATTATTTCTCTAATATTAAATTTTTGTTATTGCAAGAATCATGCAGCATGGAGAAAATGTGTCCTACTATTAAAGAGTCAGTTTGTCTAGTGCTTAAGGCACCAGGCTAGAAACCAGGAGACTGAGTTCTAGTCCCATCTTGGGCCAGTTCTTATCTCTCAGTCCTTAGAAGGAGTTTGTTTGTTTGTTTGTTCAACTTATATAATGGAAAACCACTTCCAAAAAACTCTGCCAAGAAAACTGAAGGAACTTGTCCAGACAGTTGGCAGGAGTCAAAACTGATTTGAAGGCAAAAGAAAAAAAGAAAAAAAGCCCTGTTATAAGACACTATGCAATCATTACCATTCTAATTTTTTTCCCCCTTCTCAACAGATTTTCTATGGAAATGAAAACTGGAAAAAGTAGTATGGAGAGAAAACCAGGAATAGGTTTTACAAATGAAGGAAATGCTACTCAATTTCAAAACAGTGTGCCATGTAGCACTAAATGCTGTGTTTAACAAAAAGTTTAATTTTTCAGGATTTATTGTAGTATATGCCACAAGCGGGAGATTCATGGCCCTCCGGAGGTTGCTGGATTCTTTGGCTTAGCTGATTTTTCATCTTCCATACAGAAACAGTACGAAAACATCATTTCCTGATGCCAGAATTATGGTTCAGCAACATCTTTTAATTCTATCATTCCTTAACTCTGACATAGCCTCATAATTTTGCTTACCTGTGTATATATGCTAAAGATATGGCTCTGAACTTCATCTATGGAGTCAAACCCATAAGCCATTGTTCCAAGATGGACACGTTTGAAAACCATCTCATTCTGTGTTAGAGTCCCTAGAATAGGAAAATTACATATTATGGCACAGAAAGAGCAAATTAAACACCAAGAAACATTTCTAAGTCTCTAACACCAGAACTGCTTTAACCTAAAGACCATGCATTACCAAGAAAAGCATCCCGAGAGATATCAAAATATTGTTACAGATTGTAATCTTTAAAGTTAAAATAAATCAGAAAATTAATAAATACATTAAAGTATTAGACATTTTTAAAATATTAATTAAGTATAACTAGAATTAAATTTGCTTGTTCTACTTCATCCAGCCACTGCTATTTAAAGAGTAATGCCCAGCATACCATTCAAAACTGAAAGTACTATCAAGTTGTCATGTATCTCATATCCATTTTGTACATTCAGAAAAAGGCACTAAGATCTTTCGCAACACAACAAATAATTGCAACAGAACCTTGATTCTGTGTCCTGCAAAAAATTATATATGAAAATACCTGTCTTATCAGTAAGCAAGTAGGATATTCTGCCTAGTTGCTCTGGGATTGTGCTAGATCGAACTACTGTGCCAGGAATTTTAGAATCCCTCCGGATCATCCAACTGTAGACAATTTTTCCCATGTCAAGATTCACTCGTAAACTACATAAAAGAAAGAGAAGATGAGGAAGAAGCAACAATAGGTTGTTATTAGGAGTTTACTCAAAACATGACTTAAAATTTGGTATGAAGGGTGTTTGAAGAGGTTTGGTCCCTTGCAATTTACCCCAATTTGGTTCCATCTGTATACCGTATTTTTCAGAGTATAAGACGCACCTTTCCCCCCCCAAAAAAGAGGGTGAAAATCTGGGTGCGTCTTATACTCTGAATGTAGCCCCGCCCGGCTTCTCAAACGGAGATTTCAGAGGCTGTAAAAAGCATCAGAAAAGGAGCTTCAGAAAAGAAGCCCCCAAACAGAGCTTCAGAAAAAAAGCCCCCAAACAGAGCTCTGTTTTGGAGGCTTTCAGAGGCAGAGGCTTTTCTGAAACAGAGTTTCAGAGGAAAAAAAAAAAAAAAAGCAAGGCACGGAGCTCACAACCAAGGAACCTGTTGCTAAAATTCACCTCTGGGAACAGCTGATTGGGGGTATTCCCAGAGGCCAATCTACCTGCCAATCAGCTTTTTTCTTATTTTCCTCACCAAAAACTAAGGTGCGTCTTATACTCCAGTGCGTCTTATACTCCGAAAAATACGGTATGTGGGATTGCAACTATCAATGGACAACACCATGATAAAAATTAGATAAGGTCTGAACCAGATGCTACTTTCTTACACGGGATTTATATAAACACATTCTCTCATTTCTGAAGCCACAGAGCAGTGTTCCTCCAAATGACATTTGCAACCCAGTACTTAGGATCGTATCAAATAAAAATCGCTTCAAGGTAACTGGTGGTCTGAAGCAGTTATTTGAACTCTGGCCATTATTAGCAAACAATGTAATAGGGAGTATGTTGTAATCCAGTTCAAAACTCATAGTTAAGCTACGTGATATTTGGGAAATTCATGACCTGGATCTCCAGCTGTTTTCAAACGTAACACCTAATGGGTTTTAACTAAGATTTGTTGGATAAGGCATAGTGTTCTGGTTCACCATTGTACTAAGCTCAAAGTAAACCACATTATCATTGGCATTCACTGTAGGAAACAAGGGAAGGCAAGTGACATCTAGTGATAGCACTATGCAGACTCTTCTGCACGCTGTGACACAAGTACAAAAAGAATGCATCATGACAATTTTTGTAATGGGTATCAAAATGATGAAGAATGGATGACTATGCATATTATGGCTTAGTATGAAGAATGGATCCAGCCTTTTTTTAAGAACAACAGTTCAGCATAGGGAGGAATTTTAGAGTTCCCCACATAGAGAATTGTCACTTGTTTTCTATGTTTAATATTTATACTTCCTATATTTAAAATGCTCTTTATCAATATGACTTACATCAAGCTAAAAATTGTAAATGAATTTCTTAAAAATAAGGAATACTTGTGATGATTCCCCAAACTAGAGCTGGGAAATCAAAGCACGCCAAATGCTAATGAACTCCATCATTTAACCAAGTCAGTCAGTCCAGGCAATGACACTGGTGGAAATGTTAGAGCAATAGAGGATCCCAAGTTCCTTAGCACTGCTCTAAATTTTCACAGCTCTACAGGCCTTTTTCAGGCTGCAAACTATAATTTATATACAGATGAATTATACACATAAATTAGTCAGTTCTTGCAAGCAGTTCTTGCTCGCTTTACTCTAAGTATAGGAAGGTTATTATTCACTTGTTACACACAGATTTGGAAACTGTGATTTATTTAAAGCACCAGATTTGTTTTGCTCCTAATGAGGAATGAAAGACTGATACTTCCTACCCACATGTCCCTAAGAGATTGCATAATCCTAAAACTCATCTAGCCCATTCATGCAGAATTCACAATGGCCTGAAACTGTAAAACCTATCAATAATTACATCATGCAAGAACTTCTAGCATGCTTGCTTTAGCCTTCAAGGAAGCACTTTTCACTTGAAAATAACAAGAGTAGTTACATAAAAAGCAACTAGGCTGATGTTAAGGATATGGAGTAAATCATTTATGGAAGTTTGAGTAAAGCTCAAATGAAGAAGAACCTCAAAAATACAGCTCTATTTTAAAGGAGTACAACAGAGATGGGTTTCAGCAGGTTCTGACCAATTCTGGAGAACCAATAGCAGAAATGTTGAGTAGTTCAGAGAACCGGTAAACACCACCTCTGACTGGCCCCACCCCTATCTATTCTCTGCCTCCCAAGTCCCAGCTGATCGGGAGGAAATGGGGATTTTGCAGTAACCTTCCCCTGGTGTGGGGAGGGAATGGAGATTTTACAGTATCCTTCCCCTGCCACACCCACCAAGCCACGCCCCTCAAGCCATGCCACGCCATCAAGCCACACCCACAGAACCCGTAGTAAAAAATTTTGAATTCCACCACTGGAGTACAACAAATACATTTATACCTGATAGGAATGATATTTGAGAACAGAAGAAGAAATCTGAGGATCTGAAGGTACCAGCGGCCAGCAAAGTGTTGGAGGGAGACCATGACAAGGGAGACCACCACCAAGGCCGCAAAGAGTATCTTGGTTAGACAGTTAACTTCCAAGTCAAAGAGACCAATCTTAAAAAGAGAAAATGATTGTTTGCATTAACAATTATTGCAACTGGAGCAGGTATCAAACTAAAATATGGTCACACACTACTCCAGGTTTTTTTTAAAAAAAGATATAGCACATCTTTCCCTAGTTCAGATTTTTAAAACAGGGCATCAACAGTTGACTTCCAATAAAAAGTAGGAGGGGATCTTGCATTGGCCAGGGATTGAACCCCTAAGGCAGGCCTGTCAAACTTGCAGCCTGCGGGCTGGATATGTCACATGCAGGCCACACCCACCCTGGCTCCGCAAAGGCAAAAAATGTCGCAATATGTCACGATCTGGCCCATGACATGATCAAGTTTGATACCCATGCTCTAAGGTTACTTTAAATTTTAAATGCTCCAATTCTACTCAGAAGGCATCAAACAAGGCAAGATTGATTCAGATGATCAATATTCTTCTAGGTATAGGGATCAGAAGATCAGGTGATCCTATAAATTAGTATTATTGTCTTAATAGTTATTCGTGGCTCCCTTTTTATTTTTGTGGTACATTGTTATTTCTACAGCTATATTGATATTTTTACCTCTGTATATCTGTATATTTATATTTGTAATGAGAGGTCCTTGGTACTTTCTGAGCTGGCTTGTTTTCTTGCAGATGTTTCATTACCATAACTAGGTAACATTATCAGTGATGGTTATATTTGTAACTGTGCTGTACTCAGATTTTTTTTTTTACTTCAAAAAGCTGTCCTCTGACTGTAATAAATATAAACTAAGCTAGCCCCTTCTCCTTGACACTGTTTTCTGTATGCAGACACACAGGTGATATTGATGTGGATGACCAAAGATCTGGTTTCTGTAATTCTCCTGTGGAAACCAGTTGACATGAAGTTACTGTCTGAGAACTCATACTTTACATTGTTCATCTAACATGCTTTATATGCACACCCGAGTGACACATGTCAGACGTGTGACAGATATGATCAGGCATCTAAAATGGACTACACAAGTTTGCATATTTATTGGCAAAGCTAGCTTTATAGACCAAGTAAAAGAGATGAGTGTCAACCCTGCTAAAGGCATCTTTTGCTGCTTCATGGTTGCCACAAGGCATAAGGGGGAAAGGGAGTGGGGAAAATAGATAGCCTGACTTGGCCGTCAAAACAAAAAGTTTTCCTGTGGGAACCAAGGTCATTTCAACAAATGGCTGAGAGAGGAAGAGTGGAGTAACCAAGTGAATGACCAACACCTCCATTAGACAATGTAACTGATGACCTGGGGGAAGGGTGGAACTTTCACTTTTAATTAGGTGAAAACCGCGGGAATTTTCAGAGTTGGTTTTTATCAGCTATGCCAATATGATGTATCCAATAAAGCTGTTCTTTGAGGAATCTACCTGCCTCGGAGTTCTACTTTTCATGGGTGCATTACTCAGAACGCTGACAACAACTTTATGTTGTCAGCAGCTCAGAGTCACCTGTGTGCAAGTAATGTGGTCATATAAATTTAAGGAATAAATAATTAATGAGGAAACATTTCCCTTACCTTACTGCGTGGATTTGAGGTATTCATGACACTGCGTAACTCTTGGCCTGTATAGAGAACAACTCCCACAACTGTTCCTAAAGGATTGAAGCAAAAACACCAGTCCTACACTCTGTTCGTATAAGTTCACATATATATAGTGCACTAGAACAGCCTTCCAGGGAAAGAGCTGGCTTTTTTCTCACTGGAGGTTTGAAATGATGCTGATGGTCACTTATCAGGGATAAGTGCACAGCCCGCCCCCTCCAACCCTGTTTTGGCCAGCAGGGTGCTTCAGGAGGCAGCCACCCCATCTCCCCCTGCTCCCCCGCTCCCCCCACCAGCCCACAGAGGAGAGCTACAATGCTGATCCGGCCCTCAAAGAAATCCAGTTTTTGACATCCCTGCTCTAGATATATTTGGGCTCCACAAAAGTGACACAAAAGTGCCACCAAGGAACCTAGGATGATAATTTGCACTGGTAATCAATTTATTCATGCATTTTAATTAATTTATAAACAGGTCTTAACCAATACAATTTACATGCATAGGTACAATAACTGGAGAATACCAATAGTGTTCAAAAACGAAACAATAAAACATACATTCTGTTGTTAAAATCAGCAGAGCAATCTTTTTTTTTGGGGGGGGGGGAGTAAATAATGATGCTTAGAGGCCAGGACATGAAAAGTGTTAGTGTCAAGAGAAAAGATGTACAGCTAAAACCAAAACTATACAAGATATAATTTTAATTTAAAATATAACTAAGGAGAGGTATCATGATTAATCCCAATACTATAAATTATGGTAAGTTTTCTTTGACATTAAAGATTCAGTGGCATTTTATACTACATAAACCTTTTGGGAGAATTTAAGAATTTTTACTCCAGTAAATTATATGTGTGTGTGTGTGTGTGTGTGTGTGTGTAGTTAATATTTCGGGTTTCTTCCCGTATAATTGTGGATATATCCCTAAAAGGGTAGAAGCGACGTTTTTTAGGGATATATCCACAATTACACGGGAAGAAACCCGAAATATTAACTATACACACATATATACCCGTGAAAACTTACATAGACATATATGTATGTATGTATGTATGTATGTATGTATGTATGTATGTATGTATGTATGTAGGTCTTTGGTTATTCGGGTCTTCTCCCACGTAAAATTGGAAGTGTCTTGGCGATGTTTTGACGAAGTCTCATTCGTCATCTTCAGGCTGGTGTTCTCGGCTTCGTGCCGAGAACGAAGCCAAGAACACCAGCCTGAAGATGACGAATGAGACTTCGTCGAAACGTCGCCAAGACACTTCCAATTTTACGTGGGAGAAGACCCGAATAACCAAAGACCTACATACAAACACCCGCGAAAACCTGAGAAATATATATATATATATATATATATATATATATATATATATATATATATATATATATATATATATATATATATATATATATATATATATATATATATATGCATACACTATAATAATCAAATCCAAAAATCATCTATAGAAGTTAGCATCCCTCAAACTGTTGTATTCAGATCTGTTGAAACGGCAGCTCTCAGGAATCATAGCCAATTGTTAGGCTGGCTGTGAATTTTGCCAGCTGCAAGGACAACACATCAGAGGGTGCCAGGTTTCAGGGAAGCTTCAGCAAAGAATGCAGGCAACACATGGCACAAAAGTTGTCTGATTACGGTAAATCACAGAACAAACAAATCACAGAAACCATCCTGGCATTACCCAACTCATTGTTTTAATCTCATTTCTTCTGAGGATTCTGTCTTTGACATGCCTCTCAGTCAGCTAAGTACCATGAACTTCCCTCCCTGAAAGCGGCACATCCATGCCTTAAGTGCTCAACAAGATGGAAAGCTTATAGAGAAAGAGGTGAGTATATTTAGCCATCTCAGGGGAGTGACAGCGGAATTGTTTCTTGAAATACGCTTCAGAGAAAAGCCTTTGATTTCTTCCAACTATAGCCTGATACATCTGCTCTTGCTTTTATCAGATGTTCTCCTTTGGAGTCGCAAATGGGGAACCCCATTTATTTGTGGATCTTTTATCCCGGCTTCCCTTTAAAAGTCTCCCTGACACCCTTTCTGTAACTGATTTAAAATGTCAATATAGGGAGCAATTAAGTGCTATTCTGGCAGTGGATGCTTTCTCCAAAAGGTTATTTATTGGAATTCCAAAGGTCTTCTCATCTATAAATGTCCAAAGGGGTAATTAGATGTCAACTCAAACCCTTGGTAGTGTTAGCACAAGTGGAAAACTTCATTCCAACCCCTAATTTCCATTGACAAGAGATGATTATTTTCAATTACAAAGAGATTTTTTTAAAAAAAAATTGCTAACATACTCCCTGGGAAATTCACACATCAGGCCTTACCTGAAGCAATTACTGTGCTAGCCCAGAGGGTATTTTCAATACTCAAGCTCTCATTCACAGGAGGGTCACTGTCCTCCTGAAAGAGTCAAGGAAACAAACAAAAATAATAAGCACCTTGTGCATATATTTTTTTTAAAAGGTTCACACACCATTTCTAGAATTTCATAAATGATCAGAGACGTTTAAATCTCTCAACACTGTTGCTTCAATCCTCAGGTGCTGAAAGACCACAGGATTCTTTCCCTGTCACCTCAGGTGTGAAGCCAATGCTGGAGTGTGATGTGTGTCAAGATGTTCAGTAGTGCAGGCTACAAGAAGCAACAGTTGAACTGCAGCTCCCAATAATACAACACCCTGACAGATTATGGTAATGTACGTTCAACAGCCTGCTGGTTACATCATAGATTATCGTTCAAATCTGAAAGGTTCAGGAAATGCTGTGTGGCTGTTCGTAGCTGTTTCTGAGCATTTCATTTTAAATAAATCATGCAACAAAGGAAAACAGTGGTGTTAGCTTGAAGCAGATAGCCTTTTCCAGTTATAAAAGGTAGATTTGCACGATGTAAACCAACAATCTTAACTCCAGGGTCATGTTCACACATTATATTAACTAAGAACCGCTTTTAAGATTCAGGGGAAAAACTATTCACTGACATCTGTCCTCTTCCTCCCAGCTTTTCTGTCCCTCCCTCCCTCCAACATTACATGTCCCTTTTGCCAATTGAAATGAATAAACAGATGTGTTTAGGGAAACTCAAAATATTAAAATAATTATCAGTATGGAACACAATCTTACTGCCTTGAATGAAAACTACCTGGGCACTTTAAATACCAAATCATTTTTTAATTGAACAGCCTTCTTGTAAGGAGCAGCTGTATGTCTCCCTTTTAAATTTCCTTCTGTAAACCATGGATTGTTTTAAATAGTGGGTTAAGTTACAATGGTTGGGTTCCCAGATAATATTAAAATAACAAACCAAGCTTTTGATTTACTAGGATGATACAGTTTACCATAATTGTCTAATGCTACAGATGTACTAATTATTATCGCTTGTTAATAAACATAGTTAAGACAAGCAATGATTTAGTGTCTAAACCATTTCCCATGCTTTATGTTGATTAGAAAATTGGACAATTATATTTGATGATGTGTTGTTAAAAAAGAAAAATTAAGTGCCAATTCTATTATTTCCTCTTACAAGACTGTAGTACAAGAACAAACTACATTTTATGCTGTTCATCTCCAAACATGTTTGTTTAGATTAATTACAATTACCCATGGAATGGTATAATTTTTATCTTGAAAGCTGTGTACTCCCCAGGTATAAAAACTGCACTCTCCAAGGCAACTTGGAGCTTAATGAAAGGAGTCATTAGCTACCAACTTGAACATTTTCCTCCAAAGTTCCAAGCTTTAAGATGCAATTGTTGATTGGGACAAAGCTGGGAGGTTATAGGGCAAATCTCTCTGTTATATATCACTTTCAAAAAACAAAATCCCTCCTTATGAAAAGATCATTCATCCAGCACATGTCCCAAACAGAGATCATTACGGAAAGTGTTATCTCGGTCTAAAATCTATATGGAACATGTAGAACATCTCCAAATATTGTTTTATAAGCCCAACACTCTTCTGAAGTTTCTAAGTTTTACTTTTTTCTTTTATTAAACAACAAAGTCAATGCCTACTCTTGTGAATGTCCCAACGAAGTTATGGATGTCAATATTTGGCTCCTCTGCATACACATATGACCTGATTTGAAGAAGGTCCTACAAAGGAAGATGAGAGTATGAAGACAGAAAAGGGGCAAAATTCATTATAATAGCAATAGCACTTAGACTTATATATCGCTTTACAGTGCTTTACAGCCCTCTCTAAGCACTTTACAGAGTCAGCATATTGCCCCCAACGATCTGGGGTCCTCATTTTACCAACCTTGGAAGGATGGAAGGCTGAGTCAACCTTGAGATGGTTAGGATTGAACCCCTGACAGAATTAGCCATCTTTCCTATAGGAACCAGAGACCAAGATATGCTCAAATAAACCACCAAGATTTAACTCAGCACATAAGCTACAAATTGGTTTGAAAAACAAATATGTCATTGGGAGATATTTTTTTTTAATGGCACGTTAGGTTGTATAATTAAAACGACGTTTGTGTTACGTACAGAAGCAGTAGGTAACCTCTGAGTACAGCTGACAGGCAGGCGCAGTTTCCAATCTGTTTCACCATCCAGCTGATCCGTTCGGAGAAAGCAGGACCCTATAGAAATATTCATCTGAGTTAATTTCTCCCTCCCATGCTATACATAGGAAATACGATACCTCATTATTTAAAGCAAATTCTTTATAGAAAGGTTTAGCCTACATGGTACAGTAGGGGAAGAATCTTAACTCAGTGATCTGAGAGGTGTTTTACCTATAATTAATTGTGGGAGTGATCAGAGGGGCTCCCCATACAAAAACAACAAAAAATCAGCAGATGGCTTGCTGAGAAAAAAATAGAGTAGTCAATAGAACTAGACATGCCTTCCTCAATGCGGTCCCGTCCTTGCATATTGGACTTCATGTAAGGTGGTGGTGAAGATTCCATCACTTTCATGTCAGAAAGGACATCATCCATGCAGTAGTCTCTAAAACTTTGGTGTCAAAACTCAACTTCATTGAGGCCGCTTCATCAGGGTTGTGCTTGACCTCGGAGAGCTGGGTGGGCATGGCCAGCTCAACAGCACTCATGTTGGGGGCATCTGTGGTGGCTTGAGTGCTCTGCCAGCAAAAACGGAGCTCGGGAGGGCTGTGTGCAGCCCCCCCCAAGCTCCATTTTCACTGGCAGAGGCATTGTGGGCCAGTCCTTCAGCTTTAGTTTGTACCAGACACAAAACACTGGTGCTTTGCACAAATCAGAATTGTCTCTGGAGATAAGATGCAAATACAGAGGTTTTTATTTTTATACATCATTCTTTTTTTGGGGGGAGGTACTAAGATTAAGCCAAATAATAACCCTATAACTTCAGTGTTGAGAGCAGCTCCATGTGTGCCTCCAAACCATCTTCTGATGTGGGTCACAGTCTCTGTGTGACCTACAAACAATTTGACTGTGGCCACCATGACTATAATATGATTGCACTTGAATCAACAGTGCTACTGGCAGCTGTTCCCTTGATAAATATTATCACACCCAGGCAGGATCCCACTGTCTTCACTTTACGAAGTAGTTTTAAAATTGTGCTTTTCTTTTCCCACAGTTCAATTTAGGTAGAAGTAAATAAATATTATGAAGAAGCTTCAGAATTGCTGATTACATAAACATAAAGCTGCGGTAGCCGAGAGTTTGCAAGCTGCCTGAACAAATGGTGGGACATCTCAGAAGAGAAGCTAATCTGAAGCTCAATGAAGCCCAAGCTACTGCCAACATGCCACATCAATCTCCCTTTCCTTCTCACTGCTTGACCTTACACAACAGGACGTCCTGCAAGATAAACAAGCTCTATGTTTTTTTTAAAAAAATCACCAATTATAAAATAAGAAGGAAGCTTGAGCTATTGAAAATGAGTGTTTGAGTTCGTCAGACTCACCAAATTTAAAATTGTATCTACTTAGGTTACATGTTCAAAATGATTATGATGTCCCCTATAACTGGCAAAAGGTTAATGGTTATTTTCACAATGGGTTCCAGATGTTTACCGTTCTTTTCTGATGTCCTCAAGAAAATCATGTCAGCAGGGACCCGTTGGTTCTTCATTGGGAAAAGAAAGGCAGTCAATGAATATTCAGTCCATAATTTTGACTGGAAATATAATATACAACTAAGAAGATTTATTTTTTCATTCGTTCAATTTCTATAGCTGCCCATCTCAATCAATGACTGGGGGAGGGTTTACAATTCAAAAAATATATTATAGTTAAAACATTTAACAGGCACAATATAATTATTAAGTAAAGGAGCTCATTGAGACAGGCTGATTATTGTATATTATATAGAGATTATTGTATAATTCCATCCAAACTAAATTCATAGAGATATATTACACAAGCAACTTCATAACTTTAAATCCCAGTGTCAGTCTTTTCTAGGTCACCCACAATAGAAAGAGACAATTTAGAAAAATGAAGTTGAAATGGTATAGGACCTAGAGCAGGAGGTTGGACTAGATGACCTTCAAGGTTCCTTCCAACTCTATTTTTTCTGTTATTTCATATTTAAGTGATATGGGAATAAACAGAACATTTTTGCCATAATAGCATATCCATTTATTCTCTTAATCAAAATGGTTATTATATATTTTTACACAGCCACCATTCAATGAAAGTAAAAGTATAAAATTCAGATCATTAAACCTGAATCATTGTCAAAGACCAGAAAAGAGAAAGCTCTTAAGACCAGTGAAGTAGAGGTGGATGGGTTTTCTAAAGACAAAACCTGAATACTGAACTGAAACAGAATACTAGCAAGGCTTCAGGCCTATCCTGAAGTGAAACAGACTTTCATTTTGGAGACTTCGTAGGATATGGAGCCTTGACAGCTGTCATGATGTATACGCTTCCAAAGGTTCCCACTTAAGTTGATAATATAAGCAAGAACTACTGCTTTGAAAACATGTGTCTGAGCAGTTATCCAAGAAAGAAAGAAAAATCCTTGTCTTTTGCAAATAGCTAATCTGGAGAAGTTTCCTTCCATTGCAATGATTCTGCTGCCCCCAAATGTCCTTATCAGGGATGTGGTTTTCCTTTTACTCTTACATCTGGTTTCAAGGCAGCTGCCTTTCTTCTCGTCCATATAAGCCCATGGAACCTACGGTCTCTCTATTAATTTGCACAGGAAAAAAAAGGAAGATTGCCACTGAAGACTGTTCCCTCCAACCTGCCAAGAAGTCTAATGATAACAGAATGCTCTTTGTGGAGAAGGCCTTCACACCAAATTCATCTTTGTAGTGTGAGGCTCTCTCTCCTCCTAATACTTCTCTACCTTGAAAGTGCTCAGTAATATCCTCAGAAAGTTTCCTTTTGCATTAAGGTCCGCCTGCTACCACCAATAGCCTCGCACCGGCCAGTACGCTCCCATAGAGAGGGGCTCCTCCGGGTGCCGTCGGCCAAACAATGTCGGCTGTCGGCCCCTAGGGGGAGAGCCTTCTCTGTGGGGGCACCTACGATTTGGAACGAGCTCCCCCCGGAGATACGTAGGATCCCGGATCTGCGCACCTTCCGCCGCGCGCTTAAGACTTTTCTATTTTATCAAGCTGGCCTGGCCTAAATCTTCCCCTTTTTAAATGTGGAAATTTTAAATTTTTAAATTTTAAATTCGTCTTATTTATAGGGGCATGGGTAAGGCGTTTTAAATTGGGGAGCCATTTTGGATTTAATTCTGTTTTAAATGTATTTTAATGTTTATATTGTATGTTTTTTAATTTTGGCTGTTCACCGCCCCGAGTCCTTCGGGAGAGGGGGCGGTATAAAAATCTAATAAATAAATAAATAAATAAATAAAGGTCAGCACCAGCATTTCTGAATAGGAAAAGCATCTAAAGCAGAGGTCTTTAAAGAAGAGCTATGCTGGCTGGAGAATTCTGGGAGTCGAAGTCCACAAGTCTTAAAGCTGCCAGGTTTGGGGACCCCTGATCTAAAGGGTTTTGAAAACCAAAGCAGGCTTTCAACCTTTGGTCAAAAGCTAATCAAAAAATGGAGCTTCCTTCCTGAAATTTTAATTAACTTCTAAACAAGAATTAAGACTATAAGATACGGGTGGCAAAATCCAGTTAACTACTAGAGGCCCGTAAAGGGATAGGTGTACATATAACACTGTGCTGTCATGTACTTCTCATCTGGATGTTTGCCTACAATTGTTTGCATACAATTATGAAGCAGCCTTCCCAATTTGGTGTCCATCAGATTTGTTGGCTTGGAATTCTGATTACTGAAGTTCAACATATAGAGAGGCATGAAATGGAAGAAACCTGCTGTACAACATGCTTTAACTATTAATTGCTATGCCATCAAAACTGACACCAGCCAGAACATAGAATAACTAAGAAGTAGTACATGATTGGAGGAGATTTGGCCCATAGAATGGGCAAGAGTCAGACAGGACTGAATGGATAACATTGTAGTCATTGTCATCATCATCATCATCATCATCATCATTGATTGCTAAATGCTGATTCCTCTGTTATGTTATGGGTATTGAGGAAAATATTATCATCTTTTAAATGCAGTCATACCTTTTCCACAATGATAAGGTCCCCCACTTGAATATTAGAACTTTTCACCTTCACTGTGCCTGAAGACAAAACAAAATACTGCTTTAAAATTCTCCAAAAGTGTGCATAATTCTTCACAAGACACTAAGCATTCTCGGTGACAACCCTCCCACGCACACTTCAATTCAGAGGGAATTATTTGGCACCTTTCTATTGACAAATATGGTCCACAGCTGATATGATCCTTGATGCTAAAAACTCAACAAGTATTAGCAAAGAGCAATGCCTCATTTTTAAAACACTGTAGAGTAGCTTTATGCAGCTGTGAACAGTACAAATGACCAGCATGCATTTAAATTTGAAGCAGAGAGCCAAAGCAAAAGATCAACAAAGTGTAGATGGGAATTAAAAACACTCCCCACTCTTCCAAGAAACATTTAGCTTTTAGGAGACCTTATACATCATGACTTGCAAAACAGAGCACAAAAGGTTTGAGAAAATATTGCTTTTTGATACAGCTGGTAAATGCCAATGATCTATATCAAAGCAGTACTCCCTTGGTAGGGGGTCTCTCTGCATTTCATAGGACTTTTTTTTTTTTAATGCTGGTCTGGTTTACTATGCTTTGTATTCATGAACTGTAGAGAGAGGAAAGCAAGAAAATAAAACTCTTAAACCAAAAACCTAAAAAGGTATCAAACCCAGCATTTGCAAATTTAAGGACAAAACTGGGCCAAAAGATACATGCTCAACAAACTTGCATCCGATAAATATAGATTTATCTTTCCCCCCCTAAAAATATTTTTCAGTATCCCAGAAAGCAAATGCAATTTTAAAAAATAGCAAATTTGAATATCCACTATGAAATTTAAATGTAGATTCAGAGCAAAGGTTTTCACAGCAAAGATTATTTGTGCCTTGTTATTTTATCTTCCATTTTATCTTCCTGGTTCTTATCAAAGAGAAGGAAATCCTGTGTTAATTAAGAGTGCCTTTTCATATGCATATTTTCTTATCCCCTTTCCATTTATTACCTTTGTCTACATTGTTTTACATATGGATGCCTGCCTCCCCATTGTATCCTCCAAAAAATAAAGATAAAGAGATAGTGGGTAGCTTCACAATAAGTATATTCATGCATGATTTGTTGGCTAATTATTATACACTAGGACATACATGCTGGCTTATGAATCATAATATTAGGGTTTACACTACATGTAGTTTGAGCCCTAATACTGTTTACTGTTTACAAATTTTACTTACCATAGTATCTGAATATTTGAAAGCAGTTAACAAGTGGATTTGTACATCGTACTATGCCATTGTTATGTTTATGTTTATAATTATGTTTAATTGCTCCAGTTGTATGAATTTGTACAAGAAAGTAAACCATGAACCATGATTTATGATTCACACACTGAATAAAACTATAATGACATTTGTTTAGGGAGTTTCTCCTTCCAAAAATTTAGCAGCTTAAATTTAAGGCTATTAAACCATGGCCTACCATTATATACAAATGGCAGCATATTTTGTTTTGTTTTTATTTACCAGATATTCATATAGTTACAAACTTTATATATGTTATAAATTTGCCTTATAAAAAAATAATCATTAGTAGGAAGGTTTTGCTAGAGCATTCTTTCAATAGGACACTATAAAGTTCTGATTTGGCCCAAGTCACCAAAGGGATAATTAAAAGCTCTGTCCATATATTTGACATCTTCCCCTTCAACCCCCTCCTTCTCAAAATTGCTGTTCTGATTATCATCATCTTTTGATAGAGTTGCAAAGAGACAGAAAGCTGGAGCCAATTTCCTGACCTCTTGCTGTGAGCTTGCTGTAAATCTGAGAGTTGACTTCCTTGTCACGCATGTAACATCGGATCTCTTCTACTGCCTCACGGATGATGGTAACAGTAAGCACAAAGCCCTAAAGAGGCAGAAAGAGAAATGGTGGAGGATTAGTCAAAGAAAATAGATTAAATCCAAAGAACTTGTCAGAAGACCTGGGAAGTTAGTGAATGATCACAACATGGAGTCAAGATTAAATGTTTAGTTAAATTTTCCATTTCAGAAGAAGCCGCTTAGTTGGTAGAGGCTAACATTTTATGATGTGATATAATATGATATAAAACCATATGATGAATGATTGAGGGGACTAGGTACCATGTTTCCCCAAAAATAAGACCCTGCCTTATTTTATTTTTTTTTTGAACCGTGAAATATGAGCTTGACCTTATTGCCATGCGCTCAAAAGCCCTATTGGGCTTATTATCAGGGGATGTCTTATTTTGGGGGAAACGGTATATGTAGGGGGACTAGGAGTGACATGATAGCAATCTTCCAATATTTGAGGGGCTGTCACAAAGAAGGGGTTGACCTGTTCTCCAAAATACCTGAGGGCAGGACAAGAAGTAATGGATGGAAGCTTCTCAAAGGGAGATCCAACTTAGAATCAAGGGGAAATTTCCTGTCAACGAGAACAATTAATCAGTGGCATGGCTTGCCTCCAAAAGTTATGAGTGCTCAATCACTGGAGGTTTTCAAGAAGAGGTTGGACAGCCCTTTGTCTGAAATGATATAGGGTGTCCAGCTTGATCAGGGGGTTGGACTAGAAGACCTCCAAGATCCCTTCCAATTCTTTTTTTTCATGTTTTATTTGTTTTATTTATATAACATTTAATTTTCATCAAACAGTGTGTGGTCTGGGTACAGTTATGTTTAAATAGTCATATTACACATCTTTGTTGTGGTATTCATCACCATAATATTGATAATATAATAACATAATAAGGTAAAGGTAAAGGTTCCCTTTGCACATATGACTCTAGGGGGCAGTGCTCATCTCTGTTTCAAAGCTGAAGAGCCAGAGTTGTCCAAAGACATCTCTGTGGTCATGTGGTCGACATGACTAAACGCCAAAGCTGCACGGAACATTGTTACCTTCCCACCAAAGGTGGTCCCTATTTTTCTACTTGCATTTTTTATGTGCTTTCGAATTGCTAGGTTGGCAGAAGCTGGGACAAGTAACGGGAGCTCACCCCGTTATGCAACACTAGGGATTCTAACCACTGAACTGCCGACCATTCGATCGACAAGCTCAGTGTCTTAGCCACTGAGCCGCCGCATTCCGTATAACATAATATAACAATAATACTTAACATCATCTTCTTTAACAACTCTCCACTTTAACATTTCCTCTTTTTATATCTCCTCCTTTCTAACTTCTGTTTCTATTATCTAGCCATTGATAAAATACTGTATGTCCCATATCAAAAAATATTCAGTTTCTTCTTTATCCTTAATAGTAAGCGTTAGTCTATCCATTTCTGCGCATTCTAATATTTTCTTAACTACATTCCCCTCAGACAGGATCTCATCATTTTTCCATTGTTGCACAAATTCTAGTTGCGGTTGCGCAAATTCTAGTTGCGGTTAGTATATGCAAGATCAGGTATGTAGTCTTTTTATTATATTTTTCTGGTAGAATGCCCAAGAAAAATATCTCTGGTTTCAGGTCTATATGTTGTTTTGTCATTTTTTTCAGCCATGTATGTATTTTTGTCCTTTTTTTTTTTTTTTTTTTTTGCTTTTGGGCATGTCCACAGATGATTGATTACACTTCCAACATTTAGTAGATCTGTCTTTATACATTTTTGCCAATCTTGCCAGTGCAAAATGCCATCTATAAAACATTTTATACAGTTTTTCCTTATATGCATTTCCTTATATGATCCCTTCCAATTCTGTTATTCTGTATTCTATGTTACATGACTAGAAATAACAAGTAGAAAAAATAAAGACTGGTAGTACAAAACAGTACTAAAGCCACATTGCTACAATGTTCAAGCTGCAAATATTCAACTTCTATGTTGCTACAATATTTCCGAAAAGATGGCCTTTTCTTTTCTTTTACTTTCTAGATAATACAAATACTTTTGGAACAAACCAAGCTTGTATCCATTTCTTCCATTCTATTCCTACCAATGGTCAAACCAATGCCTCTGCAAACTCCATAGATATTGTATTTATTGTATTTTAAATATTTTTATATTTATTTTTAAAATATTCAATAATGAACAATTTAAACAAGACAAATAAAACCCATTCAATAAGAAGGAAATACCTTTTCATTTGTGACCCCAACAAGTGATATTCATAGGAAGAAATACATTTATTTATTAAATTTATATCCCATCCATCTCACTACCCAAAGCTGCTTTGGGTGGCTATATAACCAGCCTTATCTAATTCTGATAACCTATATCATCACCTTGCTTAGTGCTTGCAAACTATCATAATACTGCTCATCAAAGTAATGTTTTAGATTCTTGTTATTGGTGATGCTTTTGTTTTGCTATTTTTTTAAAGACACCAAGACACATTTATAGTGATTTTATACATGTGCACTCCTGAGAAATAGTCCCCACTGAACACACAGGACTTTCTTCTAAGTGAGTGAGATTACAGGTTTCATCCAGGGGTGGGCTTCAAAAATTTTCGCAAGGGGTTCTCTGCCCGGTTGCTGGGTGGGCGTGGCCATGGTGGGCGTGGCCTAGTCAGCCTCCTGCACCACCGGGGGGGGTGTTGCCCTCCCCAGGCTCTGGAGACTTTCCCCGAGCCTCCAGGAGGGCAAAAATGGCCTCCCCAGGCTCCGGAGGCCCTCTGGAGGCCAGAAACAGGTCCGAACTACTGGTAGGCCCGTTTTTCACCCTCCCCGAACCTCCGCACGCACCCTGCACTTATCTGCATCCAAAACAGGCCGCTTGGGGACTCCTGGGAAGGGTGGGGTGGAGTGGGCGGGGCCAGCCAGGAGTGGGATTTGGGGATTCTCCGAACTGCACAGAATCTTAGCTAGAGGTTCTCCCAAACCCCTGCGAACCCCCAGCAGCCCACCCCTGGTTTCATCCTTTAGAAGGGGAGGACGGCAGAAATATCATCACTAAAATTCAACTTCTCAGTCTAAAAGCATTTTCTTTCATAGTTTTTCTCTCTTTTTAAGACATACTTTAAATATTTAAAAATATGTTTCCAGACTGGGATTATATATCTGTGTAAGAACATTCTTGATGTAGGTTCTTCTTACCTGAATCATGGAAAGGAAATAATTTGTTCTGTAAATGTAATTAAGCTGTCCAAAGGAAATCAATCTGCTGTACTAATTTCTAGGAATCTTCCACTCCTTTGCATAGCTTCCATGAACATTAATTCAGAATTATATTACTATATGCCTTCAAGGCTTGCCATTACAAAGAGATGCAAATGATACAGGGGACTGATTCCAGCTCTCCCAAATTTGGAAATCATTAGTATATTGTATAAAGCAACTCCAAAGGAATTTGGGGTTATTAAGTCTTGTTTGAAAGAATGGCAATATCCTTTGGAGAAATAAACAACCCTTTTTACATTTACCTAAACTCAAATCCTGTATTTTATTTACTGTATTTTTAATTCCCTCAAAGTTTCTCTTCCCCAAAGCTAGTTTTAGCCCCATGGGAAGGAACATAGATCAACTTTGGGAGGATGGGGAAAATTTGGTGTTCCATTTGCTATTTTAAAGTAAAAAATAACAGCCTTGAATTATCCAATCCTATCATCACAAGCTCTGATTTCCTATATTGTTGTTCCTTCAATTAAAAATAAGCCCAGGTAAATACTTACTGACAGCAAGTCCCAATAACTAATGAGGCTTTCTTCTAAGTAGATAAGTAGCATTCAATTATCATACTATTTTATTCCCATTATGATAGCATTTTAATTTGGTGCTTAAAATATATATCAATCATTACTCTAAAATGCTACCTCAAAAACCAGTTTATAAGGTTTATGCATACTATATAGGAAAAAAATTTATGCATTTAAAGATTGGGGTTCCAAATAATCATTAAAACTATCCCATTTATTCTGCCTCACTGATTCCTCTCAAGTTGTTATTTGACTCCAAAACGGCTGTTTCAGCAGTCTACAATGAACAAAAAGTCTATTATTTATAACTCTGGCAGCTCACATGCTGAATTCTAATGGTTCGTGTGATCTGAACAAATTACAATGAGCTACAGGTTTGAAGCAAGCCCTGTTAAAAAAAATACAAACTAATTTCTACAATAAACACCATACAGTAGTGCAGCCAGATGTGTATTCCATACCATATAAAATGAAGGCATATTAAGAACACAAGCTACTATTAAAAAGGGGGAAAGTTTCTAGCAATCATGCTACATTAAGAAGTGGCTTGCTTTGTTAAATTCTAAATTTAAGCCAAGCCATTGGAGATAGCTATCTCTCAATACTTTTTTTCTTTTCAAAAGCAAACAAAGGCTTAATCAGAATAACTACAACTGGGAATGGGGGAGAAGAGGAAATTTAACCTATTCCTCTCTGTTGCTTTCTACATTTCAAGTCCCTCCCTGCCCCCCCAGCAACCTCAAAAGTGGTTTTTGCCTCATGAAAAGAAATATAGATCTGCTTTGGGAGGAAGAGAAAATTTTGTTTTCCATTCGCTATCTTAAAGTAAAAAAATAACAGCCTTGAATTATCCAATCATATTATCCTAAGCCCTGATTTGCTAAATTGTTTGTTGGGAGAGCTATAATTGAAAGAAGTTAAAATCCCTAAAGGCATACTAAATCACAGCTACCCAACTGATAATCTTGTGTGGCTTCCGGAGATCTCTAAAAAGCATTAGCCATTATAATTTTTTTAAAGTGACACAACCGGTTAAACACATAACTGGATTGTTATTATTTATCATTTTATTAATTTTATTACATTTTTGGTTTTGTCCTCCTCTTCATCCAACTCGTATGACTATAGTTCTCTTCTCACAATTAGTTGAGCCAATAAGAAAACACATCTGAACCAGATTCAATTTACTGCAACATATATTTAAATCAAATGAAATGAAATTTAGCTTTACTCCTGGCCCTACCAATTTTGTCTTTGGAAACCAGTCATTAACATACTGTTCAAAATCCAAGTGTGGCTGTTGATGCAAAAACAAAACAAAACATAGCACTTCCTTGTATTAAACAAACAATTAAACCATTTATGGTTTGTTAGACACAGACTGCTGGTGAGAGGAACAAGCAAAACCAGTTAGAACTGTGCAAGTCAGCATGTTCCTCCTTAATTTCCATATTGGTCAATATATAGTTTATATAGTTTAACCTTTGGAAGGATCTAGAAAAATAAAACAAACAAACCCAAAGTCTATCTACTTCGTATTTGTTCAGCGTTTAGTCCATTGTTCCAAAGACAATTACAAAAATGCTTCCATGACAACCTACTTTTTTAAGGGAGTTAACCCAGGAGAATATCTTTAACTGAACTCTTGGAATGATTAAGTTATGGGATAAATTACTCCCCTGATCAAGTGTCTCCCTGTGTATTTCATTTTCCTGCATCACTCAAGGTTTTATTTCTGAATGGTGAACCTTTATTAAATCAATTTTAAAAGTTAAACCAAGCATCTACAATTCCCAAAGACATAAAGGGCAGGTTTCATAAAATAAGCTAACAAAAACCATTTTAAGTTTCAGCATTACTTGGATCTCAGAGATAAGGTTAACAAAGGACATCTTGTATTCAAACACTGAAACTTTTCTTGGATAAATAAACCTGATATTACCTACCAGTGGAACCCAATATGTGTAAAGTGCACCAAGCCTCATTTCAGGAACAAATTGAGAACAGGCAAGAAATAAAAAGTAGAGATTGAAGAAATATTTGAATTGGTTGAACAGGACCTAAAAGCAGAGCGAGGAGAAGATTAAGTAAGTGACAAGGGAATATTGGAAGCAACTCATCCAACATAAAAGCAGCAATCCACAAAAACATGTTAATTTGAGAAGATTCTAAAAAGGAAATAGTTGGACAGTAAAACTTTACTGATTTATAAAAACACACACATACATACACACCAAATACTCTCATCTCTAGGCAGAATATAGGTAGTCCTCAATTTACAACCACAAGTGGAACCAGAATTTTTGTTGTTATACAAAGCAGTTAAGTAACTTGTGCCTGATTTTATGACCTTTTTGCCACAGATATTAAGAGAATCACTGCAGTTATTAAGTGAATTAGATGTTCGCTTTTTGGAAATCAGCTGGAAAGACAGCAAATGGCAATCATGTGACCCTGAGGGGGTCATGCAACTGTCATGAATATATGTCAGCTGCCAAGCGCCTGATCACATGACCATAGTGCAATGGTCAGAACTGCAAGGACTGATTATAAATCACTTTATTCAGTGCTTTTGAAACTCTGAACAATCACTAAATGAATGCTTATAAGCAGGGGTGAAATGCTCCCGGTTCGGACCGGATCGCCCAATCCGGTAGCGATGGCAGTGGGTGGTTCGGAGAACCGGTAGCAAAAATCCCTGCGCCCCCCCCCATGCCCAGCTGAGCCCCATGATCATCAGAGGCTTTTTTTTTTTACTTTTAAAAGCATTTTTTCTATAACCTCTTCCGATGAAAAAATGCTTTTAAAAATAATTAAAAAAAGCCTCTGATGATCGCACAGCTCAGCTGGGATCATCAGAGGCTTTTCAAAGCATTTTTTTCTGCAACCTCTTGGCCGAAGGTAAAAAAAATGCTTTGAAAAGTCTCTGACGATCCCAGCTGAGTTCCCTGATCAGCAGAGTGGTATTTTTTAAAGAGCCTCTCTGCCGATCCCAGCTGAGTTCCTGATCGGCAGAGAGGCTTTTCAAAGCATTAGAAAAAATGCTTTGAAAAGTTTTTTTTTTAAAAAGTTGGCCACGCCCACCCAGTCACATTACCCCCACCACCACCAAGCCACGCCCACAGAACTGGTAGTAACAGATTTTACATTTCATCCCTGCTTATAAGCCTGTAGCAGTTTGAATCAGTTCAGTAATCTTTAATCCTCATTCTATTGTACTTTTGCACTAGTATTGGGAAGACACATTAGATGAGAGTTAATTTACTTTAGAAATGTATTTCAAAGTAGATTATTTAAGGTAATTGTTCATTGGGTGAGACATTCTTGCCTTCATTTAGCAAGATTTAATGGAAATACGGGAGGTTAGGAGACCATATGAGAATATCCTGGCCTCCCATATTTCCATTAAATCCTGAGAGAAATCTCATGAGGGAACTCTTTTCATAAAACCTTTGCAGTGATTGTGCTATTATAACAACTGGGGCAGGAAAATTCCTGTTCATAAGAAATAACTGAATAATTCCTCTCTTTAAAAAAAAATGAAGATTTTTTTTAAAAAAAACCCACTTCTATTTTGGTTTGTTGGCTATTATACACAGATACATCTGTGGGAGGAAATGACATCACATGGGTCATGATGTCATCATGCAAATAGCATGATTGATTTGCATCAGAGGTATCATGTGACTGGTGCCAATTAGTGGCACCCGTCACATGTCACCATTAGCAAATGGTGACATTTGCACAATACAACATGCCACATGTGCTGTTCTGGTTTTTGTTGTAGATTCTAAGCAATGTCTATAATCATACTTACTCCTGGTAGAAAAGTAAAGAAGTTGTACTTCTGGTTGTTGACGACATTGCGTGGATATCTCTGATCCCTCTTTTCGGGATGGCCAAGCCAGACGGTTCGAGGCCTGGGATCTCTTCTTCCACAACATCTTAGGCATTCACAGCATCTGTAGAAAAAAACCCCAGAATTTAAAACCTTATTACCTCAAGAAAAGCAAAATAATGCCAGCTTGTTCAACCAAAGGTTGCACTTTTCTGCCATTGTTCCTGACAAAACAATAAGCCAGGATTCTAGATGCAAGTGTAAGAACAAATGATAATTAAGCTAGGCTTTCTAAACCAAAATCAAACTGAGCCTTGGTAGTACAGTGGTTTAAAGCACCCTGTTATTGACACAGCTGCCTGCAATTACTGCAGGTTCGAATCTCCCCAGGCTCAAGGTTGACTCAGCCTTCCATCCTTTCTAAGGTAGGTTAAATGAGGACCCAGTTTGTGGGGGCAATAAGCTGACTTTGTATAAATATACGAAAGTATGAAGGCTATTGCTTAACACATTGTAAGCCGCCCTGAGTCTCTGGAGAAAGGCGGCATATAAATCAAATTAAAAAAAAAAAAAAAACCAATGGTTTCAAATTGTAATTTGGGATTCCCTTCCCTAATCATATTTTTCTCTTTTAGTTCTCAGAACAAATTGTTTCTCTACATCAGGGCTGTCAAACTCCCGGCCCGTGGGCTAGATGCATCACGCACTGACCACACCCATGTCCAATTTAGTGAAAGGGGGGGGGAGTCTCAACTGAATCTATCTGCATAAATTTTTTAGATACATCTTTTAAAGCAGAGAACTCTAACTCCAATTGGCACAAGAGATGCATGAGTACCAGCTCATCAACCCAAGGGCTGATAAAAGGTAAAGGTAAAGGTTCTCCTTGCAAATATGTGCTAGTCGTTCCCAACTCTAGGGGGTGGTGCTCATCTCCATTTCAAAGCTGAAGAGCCAGCGCTGTCCGAAGATGTCTCCGTGGTCATGTGGCCGGCATGACTAAATGTCAAAAGCACATGGAACACGGTTACCTTCCTACCAAAGGTGGTCTCTACTTTTCTACTTGCATTATTTACATGCTTTCAAACTGCTAGGTTGGCAGGAGCTGGGACAAGTAACAGGAGCTCACCCCATTACGCGGCACTAGGGATTTGAACCACTGAATTGCCGACCTTTCAACTGACAAGCTCAGCGTCTTAGCCACTGAGCCACCACGTCCAGGGCTGATACACTGGAGCTTTTTCATAAATTGATTGAAAAATCTTGAGTGAATCAGAAACGAAGAAAGTGAGTATCACATTATGCCATTAATATACTGAATCAATGCATGAGTGACTGTGAACAGTGCTTCCAAGTCCAGAAAGGGATGCAATTGTTCACAAAACCAAATTGTGCAAAAGCCCTCCTGACCACAACAGTCACCAACATTTTAAGCAGCCCCTGTGAGTCAGGAGGATCCCCAGAAGTGTGTGCTGGTCTCAAATGGGGAAGTGCAATCCCATCAGGACCAAAGGTGAAAATGTCTCAGACCTCAGGGGCTCAAATAACCCCAGCAATGGAATTTTGTCAGGATGGAGCCAGAATGGTGCATTCCTCACCATATTGATCACTTCACTTCTAGTGCATCAGATTTCTGAAACCTTTTGTTCTATTTTTATTTATGAAATGTTAATCTGCTTTTCAGTGTTTAAAACACCCTGAAGAGAGATTTTGAAATGCCTCTTCATTAAAAATTGAGCAAAACAGTCGAGTCCAGAATGTTCAGTTCTTGACTGAACTTTTGAAAAAAAAAGTGCAATAAAATATGTATTTCTTCAATGAAATGTACTGTAATGTTTCTACATCCTGAAACACCAATTAGCCAAATACATTTTAGCCCTCTTTACTGTGCACAACCAACCTGCGTTTAATGTCATATGAACCAGAATGTTGTCTTTGCTGAGTAAATAAGATTTACATTAACCATGATTAAGCAATCATACACAGGCTGTCTAGAACCAATCACGGAAGCAGCTTTAATACTATGATCTGGTTCCAAACCTATTTTAATCTGGTAAATAATTAATCGTTAGACACTAAATTCAAAGTAAGCAAAAGACCACAACTTACAAACCATAAAATCTGGAGTGGAACAACACACTTAGCCATCATAGGGTTTATTTGGATTTGGTTGTGTATGTGAGAATGGAATATATGCATGCCTTGAAGCTAGTTTGATGACTTTTCACTTTGTTATGACTGCTTAATGGTTCTTTATTAGAAATGTAAAAAAAAAATACTCTGGAAGAAAGCATACCAAACTTATTCCATTCTATTGTCAATCAATCAATCATACTGATCCATGAGGCCACCAGGAAGTAAGATCCACTACCTTTTTAATCCTTGAACTTTTGTTTGTTCAGTCTGGAGCTGGCCCTCCTAAGAACAGTAGCTAAATTAAATATGTAGCTACTGTTCTTAGCAAAAAAGTTGCAGATGTACTTGAGATGTCAGACAAATGTGTTAAAGAGGCACAAATACACTACAATCCCTCCCTGTTTCTCTAGCCCTTGGAATTCCCTCTTAATTATGCCACTGAATTTCAATTCAAGCCGAACAGTGAAACTTGTTTAGTACGATTCTTGGACGGCAAATCCCAGGGCAGCTAGTTAAGACTGGAATTTGAAAAACATATTTGAAGAAGGTGGCTGAAGTCCACTCAGTGATTTCTTTCTTCCTGAAAGACTCATAAAAAATGTAAGGCACAGAACGTATTAAAAACTTAAACAAGTGCTTAAAATAGGCTTAATTTTATTTTTTAAGAGAGAGAAAGAAATGTGCTCTCCCCCACCAATAAGAGATTTTAAAAAAAGAAGAATCCTGGTACAATTTTGGATGAACACTGATAGAAACCATCAGTTTCAATCAAAGAATAACAGAACATAATGACAGAATAACAGAGTTGGAAGGGATCTTGGAGGTCTTCTAGTCCAACCCCCTGCTCAGGCAGGAACCCCTATACCATTTCAGAAAGTGGTTGTCCAATCTCTTCTTTAAACCTTCCAGTGTTGGAACTGGAGGCAAGTCCCTCCACTGATTAATTGTTCTTTCAGGAAATTTCTTCTTAGTTCTAGGTTGCTTCTCTCCTTGATTAGTTTCCATCCATTGGTTCTTCAGGTCAAAGCCTTCAGGTGCTTTGGAGAATAGGTTGACCCCCTCTTCTTTGTGGCAGCCCTTTAGATATTGGAACACTGCTATCATGTCACATTAAGGAAAGCCTGTCTAATAGGACAAGGCAAACACACTTACGCCATGTTCTACCTACTTGTTGGAAAGTTGAGGTGGGGTGGGGTGAAAGAAGCTATCATTTCCTTGAAGAAAGTACACTTCAGTGACAATGCTCCCTCAAAGGCATGCAGATCTTTATTTGCTGATAAAGAGATTACTCACTTGACTAAACATTGCTTACAAATAAATACATCTTATCCCAATATTTCCACCTACAAACTCCGGATGCATCCTGTTCCTCCAGTTACCCAACTGAGCCCAAAATTTATGTTGCTGAAACATTTGTTAAGTGAATTTTGTCCCATTTTATGACCTTTCTTGGCTCAGTTTTGAGTGAATCACTGCAGTTGTTAACTTAGTAACACGGTTGTTAAAGAGTTGTTAAACTGGCTTCCTCATTGACTTTGCTTGTAAGAAGTTTGCAAAAGGTCACCATAAGAGCCGTGGTGGTGCAGTGGTTAGAGTGCAGTACTGCAGAGTACTTTTGTTGACTGCCGGCTGCCTGCAGTTTGGCAGTTTGAAACTCACCAGGTTCAAGGTTGACTCAGCCTTCCATCCTTCCGAGGTCAGTAAAATGAGGACCCAGTTTGTTGGGGGTAATATGCTGACTCTGTAAACCGCTTAGAGAGGGCTGTAAAGCAGTATATAAGTCTAGTGGTCAATCATTTAAATATGAGCCAGCAGCCAAAAAAGTCAATGCAATCCTAGGTTGCATTAACAGAGGGATAGAATAGAACAGAATGTGCTGGAAGGGGCCTTGGAGGTCTTCTAGTCCAGCCCCCTGCTCAAGCAGGAGAACCTATACCATTTTGGATTAGTGACTGTCTAGATTCTTCTTAAAAACATCCAGTGTTGGAGCGCCCATGATTTCTGGAGGCAAACTATTCCACTGATTCCACTGTTCCATTGCTTTCAGGAGAGATCAACCAATTTCATCAATATATTTCTAAAACAAGAAAGTCACTTCATTTTACTTAGATAGAATCAAGTTCACATGAAGTATTAGTACCGCTTTATAAAACCTTAGTAAAAATACTGCATCCAGTTGTGGTCACCATATTATAAAAAAGAGGTAGAGATTCTAGAAAGAATGCAGAAAAGAGCAACAAAGATGATTAGGGGGCTGGAGGCTAAAACATATGAAGAACAGTTGCAGGTGAGTTGCAGGTGAGGGTCAAAGCCGGCGGGGGCCTGGTTGCAAAGCCGGGCTCCGGCATGGAGCAGGCCAAAAATGGTGGTTCTCTTAATTCCAAATCCAGAGGGATGGAATCAAGATCAAGTGAGGTACTGATACCACTCTATAAAGCCTTAGTAAGTCCTGCATCCAGTTTTGGTCATCACACTATAAAACAATGTTGAGACTCTAGAAAGAGTGCAGAGAAGAGTAACCAGGATGATGAGGGGACAGGAGGCTAAAACAGACGTGAACGGTTGCAGGAACTGGGCATGGCTAGTCTAGTGAAGAGAAGGACCAGGGGACACAGGATAGCATCTTCCAATATTTGAGGGGCTGCCACAGAGAGGAGGAAGGAGGTCAAGCTATTTTCCAAAGCACCAGAAGGCCAGACAAGGAACAATGGATAGAAACTGATCAAGGAGAGATTCAACCTGAAAATAAAGAGAAATTTTCTGACAGTGAGAACAATCAACCTATGGAACAGAAGTTGCCTTGGGAAGTTATGGGAGCTTCATCACTGGAGGCTTTCCAGAAGAGACTCGACTGCCATTTGTGAGAAATGGTGTAGGGTCTCCTGCTTGGGCGGGAGGGTTGACTAGATGACCTACAAGGTCCCTTCCAGTTCTGTTAATCTGTTAAATCTGAATTGGGTTTATCTAGTCTAGTGAAAAGAAGTTCTAGGGGTAACATGATTGCAGTATTCCAATACTAGTGGCGTTGCCACAAAGAAGAAGGGATCAACCTATTTTCCAAAACACCACAATGAAACAAATAAACAATGGATGAAAACTAATCAAGAAGAGAAGCAACCTAGGACTAAAGAGTAATTTCCTGACTGTGAGAGCAATTAACCAGTGGAACAGCTTGCTTTCAGAAGTTGTTTATACTCATCATTGGAAACCTTTAAGAAGAGACTGGACAGCCACTTGTCCAGAATGATATAGGTCTCCTAGTTCACTTCCAACTCTCATATTCTGTTCTGTTTTAGATTTGAGTCCTAGGCAGATTAGATGAAAGTAAATCTACTCAAGTTAGGAAAGCATAAATTTGTGCTTCATTCATTTATTTGCATCAGTTCATTTCCTTCGTTTTTACTCAACAGAATAATCATGTAAGTTACTAGCACAAGCAGAAATAAATAAAAACCAACATAAATTAAAATGGGCACATAAATAGAGAAAACCTCATATGATTCATGGTCCTATTAGAATGGCCAACCTTTCACAAAGGCAAATTTGCAGCTAGGGTATTTACGAAAGCTATTTGCAAACAAAAAGAATTCAAATTAATCTCCATACTGTGAAAACATTTTTTCCAGCCAATTTAGAGCTGTTGGTTAGTGCCTCTGTGTTGCATTCTGTGAGTTTCACACTTGCCTGTTCTTTTCCTGGCCAGTGATTTTTCCTAGTACCTAAAGCTATCTTTTCTCTTGCTGATTGTGGGGAAAATTGTGAAATTGGATATTTGTTCTCCTATTGCATGCTTGACTTCTGCAGTGTTGACAACTGCTCTTTTTCAAATCTAGGGGTTTCGCAACCTCATACATTTTTTTTCAGCAAGAAATCTAGCTTGGTTCCACTTTTATTTTTAATAATATTTTTTTCTGAGATAGTATGCAAGTGATATTGCAACAAAAGAACAAAGTATGCTGCTTCATAAACACAATTTATGTGTCTCTTATACATCTGGGTGAGTCAGCTGTTAAAAATCATATAGGAATTTCAAAGCAAGAATATCTTACATAAACAGTTTATTCTAAATTATAAGGACCAGCACACTATCCTGCAAAGAATCCCATGTTGTCCTTGAAGTATCCCTCCTCACCCCTTATTTTTCTGAAGAAGAAATCTGTGTTATTCAAAATTTTGCATGATAGGCTATCAACATAAATTAGATTAAGATGAACTTAATACAGTTGTATTGATCATTTTTTTTCTATTAAATTTCTTCTGAATTTTCTTCCCATAAACTAACATGCTTGAACCACCCTGGTATTTGCTCAGTATTTGAGGGCAATGATTCAAAGAGTTTCATAATGAATAATAGAGTTGCTATGGAGTAACTATGGCTCCCATTTGATTTCATTGTTTATTTGACTACAATGTTTATAGATGGATATAATTCCAAAGGAATACAAAAGTGAGTTGCTGTACTTTGTTGCTCTGCTTGTATTGATAAAAGCTATAGAAGCCAACTGGAGCAGTGCCTTCAAACCATACTTTAAGACAGGAGTAGGGAACGATGGCCATTTTATGATCTGAGGACTTCAACTCCCAGAATTCCTGAGTCAGCCATGCTGCCAACTGCATGGCTGGCTCAGGAATTCTGGGAGTTGAAGTCCACAAGTCAAAGAGGGGCCATTGTTCCCAATCTCTGCTTTAAGACATTTAAGAATCAATATTCTTCAATACAGGTTCAATATAAATCTCATTTGAATGGTCCACTTATTATTTATGGAAATTTTTAATCTATCAGGGGTCCGCAAATTATTTATAACAAAATACTTAGGATTCACACAAGCACTTTCCTTAATAGTAAATTTAAAAGTTCTATAGGACTTTATAATTCTAAATTAACAGATTCCATTAATCAAATATTGTATCATAATTTACCATGATTTTTCCCCCATGTTCATGCTTTACAGTAGAATGAAACAAGTAATACAAGTCTTAGGCACACACAAATTCCAAAATTCTTGGTTGAGCCATAGATCTCTTCCAAAATCAGAGGAGATAACAATTACATAGTTGTAAAGTGTGTTGTGTTAAACATATGTTTAAATGTGTAAATGCAGCAGTGTGTGTGTGTGGGGGGGCTGAAACATCAGGTCTAACCTGACATTTAATCTTCTTTCAACACATTATTTTTGAATTTATTTCTCTCCTCATTTAGGGATTGCCTTGTTTAGTGACCATTTGTAGTTACAATGTGATGAAAGAGTAACTTTGTGATTGATCCTTACATTTATGATCTTCACAAGTCTGTAAAGCAAAAGAGAGCTGAAGTAAGATTGTAAGAACAGTCACAATTTCATTTAGCGACTACTTCTGAGTTGCCGGTCCCTATTATGGTTGCTAAATGAGGACAGGCTGTTCTCATTTTAGCTATGTTTCATTTTCTTTTTGAATTTCTTTGGCTTACTATTCCTCAGTTTCTGCACTCAGTATTAATTTGCCCTAAAAGAAAATAGGATAGGTCATTTTAATAAAGGAGCATTCAAAAGAAACAAAAGCTTAAAGATTCCACCCGCCTCTCTCTCTCTCTCTCGCAATTCTGTTGAAAGCAAAAAATGAACAAAGCCCTCATGAGTAGAAGCTCCCACTCATCAATTAAATATTCTCCACTAAACCTTTAGCATTTACTCAATACTAAATTCAGTACTTAAATTTCTTAATACTTAGAAGAAAAATGATTTTTCCTTAAGGAATTATTTAACACTTTCAACTATACATTTTTTTCCATGAGATTGCAAGCTGCAGAACAGGAAATTGGTTGGGGAGTGGCAATCAACCAGCAAGGTAGTTTTGTTCTTGTTTTCTCTTTTAAATTAAATATCACATTTCTTGCTTTCTACTTCACCGCTTGCAAATAAGTGTAAAAGAAATCTTATCTCGTTAAAAAAAAATCTAAAGGTTTCCCTCTTTCCCCCAGAGAAGCGGCAGCTGTAAAAATCTACTGGGTTGTAAGGAATAAGATAGGAAATGTTAGCTTAGTTTAAATAAGAAATATTTCACCCAGTAGCAGAAAGATTAACTTACACAAGAGTCATTTTCAGACATCCTGTTGAGAACAAATCCAACATGATTTCCATGTAAGGTCAATACTTTCTAAACTAAATATTTTAACAGGAAATAGTCAATGAAAGGCAAGAGATTAAATACTGCTGTTTCCCTGTTCCATGATCCCAGTTGTAATATTTATATATGGGATAAACTAGCAGATTTTAATTTTCAATTTTTTTTAAAAAAAGCGTAAGGCTGCCTCAGGCAATGATAAAAGAGGAAAGAAGAAGGCTGGCAAAAGGATGTTGCTTTTAGAATAGGAATGAATCTCTAATGTTGGTGCATCTGATCCACAAGTCTCATGAAGGGCCATTCTTCTACCCCAGAATTCCACAAAGAGAGAGAGAGAGAGAGAGAGAGAGACAAAGAGAGAGAGAGACAAAGACAATCCCAAACTCACCCAGCGGGCATTGCACCTAAAATGGGACTAGAACTCACAGTCTCCTAGTTTCTATCCTGATGCCTTAACCACTACGCCAAATTGGCTGTCTAGTCCTGAAAGCTGGATCTACAACACAGGAAAGAATTACAACACCCCTGACAGGAAGTTATTCAGCCACTACCTCAGAGAATGTATCAATTTTCATAACTGAATATTCTGTCCTTGAACATGGCTTTTGTGTGATGGTTCTAATACTTAATACTACCTTTTTGGAAGAACTTAAAAACTCATTTTTTTTCCAAGTGTTTATATGACAAGATTCAAATACTGGTTCATTGTCCTCCTCCTTTCCATTAATCTACATTCTCCATTTTAGGAAATAATGGAATATCAATAACGTCAACAATGTTAGAATAAAACTTCTGCTTTGACACTAAATGTGCTGTTTGCATGCATTCTTTGTTTCATCTGTGCTTAGCAAAGATGACTCTATTGTTAAAATAACTACAAACTGTATTCATTACATTAGCACTAAAGTTTGTCAGAATTGCCAGAAGATCCCAGAGGAACTAATTCAGCTTATCAGGATTTTAGATTTTTAAATATAATTAGGAACACAGTTCAAAGAGGTTGGGCTCCTGCTAAGAGCTTCCTGAATCTACTCATCTCCTTCACCAGTACAACTTGCCACCAGACAATGATGTGGAAGAAGTGTACTAAATACCACTGACAGCTTGCACTGTCAAGTAAGTGTTTACAAGGAGAAGAAAAAAGAAGACAATGACAAGACCGAAAGAGATACCTGGAGAGAAGGTCAACAGACTGAAGGAGGGGAACATTTCACAGTACCTGTTGCAACAATAAATCTTAATTCTCCAAACACTTAACCCCATATTCGGGTTGAAGTCTTATAAAAAGGTCACTCTTAGAGTAGTTTCTTTATGCAGACAAGAAGAAAGACTATATATACACTATGTCTGTGAATAAGCAGATCTGCCTCCTACATAAGAGGCAAGATCTCTATATAGATCTCTGCTTCCAGTTTTAAATTCTAGGCCTTCTGCTCTTGCTTATCCATGTCAATGGATACTTGGCTATTATCTTCCTCATCTTGAGAGACTCCAGTATCTGTTTATACATGTTTTTCTCTAGTCTGAGAACTCTTTTCCCATCTCACCAGCTACAATCCTAAAATCTTTTTCCCCCTCCCTCTCTCTCTCCCTCCCTCCCTCTCTATTTATTTATATATAAATAAAATTTATTGGCCACCCATCTTTTTTTTTCAACCCACTTCTCTAACTCTTATCAAGACTGATTTTTATTTTTTTTCTTCTAAAAAACTATCTCCCCAAATATTATATAATCCCATATTTCAATTCCCATCAGCCCCTTATCAAAGGCATCAAAGCCCAACTCTTCAGTTAAGGGAAAAATCAGAGAAATTTCTCCCAAATAAGCCTCCGTGTTCACCACTGACAGAAAACGCTGAATGCACAATTACAGAGTAGCAATTAATTCTTGCTCAACTGTGTTCTTTTAACATCATACATGTAATAATAGAAGGTGAACCATGAAGAATAATCTGCCTTCAGACTCCTGCCAATACAATTTAAATTTAATGACATTTCCATTATTTCTAGAATGGTCACTATGTGTATCAAAGGAAAAAAAGCATTAAAGCAATAGTACAAGTTTAAAGGACAACTAATCTGTACCTTTCTGGAATATTGGTGCCCAAGCAACATGAAGCAGTACCTATCTATTAGAATAGCATTTCCTCAGAGATTCAGATGGCTCTAACAACACTACTCATCTTCAAAAAAACCCTGATTTCCCCCCCCAGGTCTTAGATTAGGTGATATTATGGGATATGATATTATGGTGATATTATGGGATGTGACATGTACTTGCTGGAGAATAAGCAGCTCAGCCTTTCCACCATGCACAGTGGCTCCAATAGCAAATAGGCCACCACAATCTTTTTAAAAAATCATGCTTACTAAACAGTTTTGATCTCAATGGAAGATAATAAATGTTGCCTAGTGAGCTCCACATGGAAGACTAGAATAAAACTAATACAGAGAACAAATTGCTACTGTCCATTGAATAGCTATGTCCTCTGGTGCATTCATATACAAGTGTATTACCTACACTTAACCCTAAGCTACATCATGGTACCCTGATGATTTGTGGGGGGGGGGGGGACCCTGAGCCACATCATTTCTTGTGTGTGAGGGTTAGGATTGACATAAACCAATGATGGCTAACCTTTTCCGGACCGAGTGCCCAAAGCAAATGCGAACCCCCCCAAGTGCAATGCACATGTGTGTCCCACACATGCATATGTGTCCCCCACATGCACCCCACATCGTGCATTCATGCACCCCCGTGCATGCGCAGCAGAGACACGAAGACCAGCTGGCTGGCGGGAGGCACATGTGCATGCACAGCAGAACTGAGCTGGGGTGACACCTCGCATGCCCACAGAGAGGGCTTTACATGCCCTCTGGCATGCATGCCATAGGTTCACGACCACTAACATAAACTGTCTACTTGTTTCCACCAATCATTCAGCCCTTATTCCCAGTCTTGCTTACTTATTATTATATGGGAATTTAAAAGCAACTCTCCTTGCAACTCTTGACGAGGGTGCTGCTCAGATAATCAAGTGTTAATTCAGCAAGTCAGAATATTCATTACCTTCATGCACCTCTAAGTAATATGCATTACTTTTATGCACCTCTTTGAGCAGGAAGAAAGTTAAGTTGATGTTTACCACAGCTTCCTATTAATAACTAGGTTGGGACTACTTGGCATACTGCCTTGTTTTAAAGTTGACTTCTGCATCTTAGATGATAAAGATCATGCTTCCAGGCAGCTTCCTGATTTATTTTACCTTTTGCAGGAATGAAGAAGTGATAAGACCTTAAATAGGTCACAATGCTAATGCTCATTTTGGTTTATTAAACCAGAATTTGATTATTCAAACACAGCCACTTTCATATGCGCAGGCAGAAAAGAGATTCCTTATATAATTCCCAGGAAAATGAAGAAATGCAGCAGAACAGTAGATAAGATCTGGAGATCAGAGCCAAAAATGATGAACAGGTAGTTAAATATTTCCAACAGGTATGAATCAAGTTTTAATAAACATTTTACAAAAGACAAGTCTGTTTAAATATGTCTGATTCCCTTTTCCTCAGGGAAAAGATTTTGTTTTATGCCTTTCTTTATACTGTGATATATATTTCATATTTTCTTTTTAAAAATCATTGATGGAGGGTTGATTTATCTTCTCTAATTGAAGAAGATGCTTTCCTTCCTTAGAAGTAAAATTTAGCCTGAATATAAACCATGGAGAGATTGATTTTGACAACAGTATGTTCCTACAACTTTAACAGCAGAAACATTTGTAGAACATTAACAGGGATAAATAGGATTGGTAAAACATCACAATGGCATACTGTAAACATGATGTCACCGAGTCATGATGTCATTGCACAGATTACAAAATGGCGAGATGATGTCTGTTGCCCATACATCAGTGGTGGGTTGCTACTGGTTCACCCCGGATTGGGTGAACCAGTAGCGGCGGCAGCAGGAGGCTCCACCCACTTGCCCAGATGCTTCTGCGCATATGCAGAAGCATCATCCATGTGCAAGCACACACGCACCCATGAGCAAACTGGTAGTGATGGGTTTTGAAACCCGGCCCTGCCATACATAAACCATGCCATTGCATGATGATATTACAACACACAGGCAGTTTGCTCCTCTAGTGTGTGTGTGTGTGTGTGTGTGTGTGTGTGTGTGTGTGTGTGTGTGTGTGTGTGTGTGTGTGTGTAGGAGGGGGGAGTTTTAGTCCCACTTTAGGCATGAAAACCAGCTGGGTGACTTTGTACCAGTCACTCTCTCTTTGCCCAACCCACCTCACAGAGTTGTTGTTGTAGAGAAAACAGTAAGAGGAAAGAATAGTAGGTATGTTTGCTGCCTTGAGATATTTATAAAAATAATAAAGGCAGGATATAAATAAATAAACAAACAAACTTCGAAATGACACATGTAATTTGCATCATTTGCATGATGATTAAAATATTAAAATACCATCATGGCATGTACCAGACACTTATGTCTTCTACTCTTCTCTTGTAGCAATTACTTTTTTTGAGGTGGGTATGAGAAACCTGCCACCATGGTACCTTATATATAAGGAAGTCTCCACCACAACTCTGGATTGCAAGATATTAACTCAGCATCATAGAAGAAACAAGGACAAATAGAAGGCATTGAATTATGGTTAACCTCAAGAGGATAAAAAGCAACATGAAAGCTCTCTTCAAATACTTAAAAGGCTGTCACATAGTTGATTTTGTGTTTTTACTTTTTACCCTTGCTCCTCGTTCACCCAGGAAACATTTGCTGTTGGACAAATTGAACATTACAAAAAACAAGGTACTCTTTTAGCTTTCAAATGAGCTTAGCATTCTTAAAAACAGCAGTGCGTTAATAATGTATTTTAAATATTTATATGCCAGGCTTCAAATTTTATATTATATCCTGCAACTGCTGAAAATACAAAGAAGTACTTCCCCTTAGGCCAAAAAGATGTCTCATCTTGATACAAACAATACATCTAAGGCTATTTGCCATTACTGTTATCTGCCTTGAAGATTTTAGGAAATGCCAGTAAACAAGAGCCTTCTAAGAAACTAGCTGCCATTGTCACCTACTGCCAACAAGTCATCTTTAACTAGCCTGCTATGTCTGTTATAAGATCTCCAACACAAAGAAATTAGAGATAACAGGTTTTTCCTATTAGCTTTATTAAGTTTCAAAGAAACAATAAAATACAAAGTAACATAAAGGGGGAAAGGGGGAGGGGATAAAAGTGAAAAGTTAAAAAGTAACATACCCAAACACAAAAACATAATAAAACATACAGAAAAAGTGACCTGTGACTATTTTCAGTGCAGAGAAAATTACAAAACCTCTAAATTTAATAATATCAACATCTAAAAACTTTTAAAGTATTAATAACTAGTATCTGAAAACACAATATTCAAATACTCTCAATCAGTGTAATCTAACATATAAAAACCTATAACTAAATAAATCATAGTCATATATTTGACATTCCACAATCTTTATCTAGTCAAATTGGATCTAATCCTCAAATCCCAAAATCAAAAATTCATTTTTCTCCTTATCCTGTAGAAAATCTAACAATGGTTTCAAAGCTGCAAGAAATTGCAATATTCTAATTGCAAGTATTAATAGGTTTAAACCAGCTGTTGTTCCATGTAGATTTGTTTAAATCAGACAAAATGAAGAAAATGATTGAAAATTATACCAAAATGGTAAAAAAAAAAGGCAAGGCAAGTCCATATCTTGATGGAATGTTTACTAAGATGGGAAATTTTAAGATGTGCATATGCTGACAGAAAGAGAGATGATATGTCAGGGTAATTACATTTGTTGAAAGAAGTGAAAATGGTTGTGTATAAGAGTATGCTTCAGCCCTCTTTGTTATATGGAAGTGAGGGTTGGGTATGTCAGAAAAAAACATTAAGAGTTGAATGAAAGTGAGAATTAACACGTTATTAAATAAGAGATAAGATTTAACAAGAAAAAATGGGCTTTAAATGAATGTGAATACGTAAGTGAGTGAATATCATAAAAGAAGTCTATCACAATGTACCGGTAAAATAAAGAAACCTATATGAAAAAGCAGTGAATTGGTGCAGAGGAAGGAGAAGATTAAGAAAATTGTGGCTCTATGAAGATGATGACATTCTCAAAAAGAAGTAAGAAATTTGAAGAAAAAAGCTGATATTTAGAATTAGGATATGGATATGGATGAAACAAGGACTGGTTATAAGAAATGGAGAGCAATAATGAATGGCATTGGCTATAATTTCTTCTTTCTTCTTTTCTTATCCCATGCCTTCCTTATTCCATACTTTAGTTTGTTTGTTTTTTATTTATTATAGTTATTCCTATTTTATACTCAGTACAATATTTGGATATTCTGAAAGGGACAGTGTGATGGGTGTACAGTAGACCTACAAAAGTAGCACAGGTTTGTAATGGATTGTATTCAGTAGCACAATTGCCAAATTACTCAATTTTGAAAACAGAACTCTAGAGGGGAAAGCAGACATTTAGGCTACTGAGCTAGAGGAAATTCAACCCTTTGCTCAGTCAAAGCTGAAATCAAGTTAAAGCTTCCACCATGCTTTCTCTGTCCATCCTCAGTTTTAAAATAGGCAAGCTCATCACTTTTTTAGGCAAGAACCTTTCTCCTAGGAAGCTTTTCTTAACTCTCAATCATCAGGGAATATAATGGCTTTTTTGAGGGCCTACAAGTGTCGGAGTAGGGCACGTATCATGTGTCCCTCAGTGAGCTGATCATTGCACAGATTTTAGGATCAGCAGAACCATTCTCCCAACCCCCAATCCCCTAAACTGGTCTAGGAGGACACTGTGAAAGATACTTTTCATATTGTCGAGGTTAACAACCATTTCTATCAACCTTACAAAAATAAGAAACAGATGGAGACTGTATCCCTGCCCAAAAGTGAATCATATTAAACTTTTATGTAAGTGGGAGAGAGTGACATGAGAAATTTGAACTGTGATTCATAAATAGAGCTTGAATTTAATAAGCAGCAGTCACTGGAATTTCTTTCATAAGGACCTCTTACCTTTCTATAATAAAACGATCTTATCCACCTTTCCTACTGGATTCTGTGTCTGTTTAATTTGTTCCAGTCTAGTGTATCAAGAGATAACCAACAGGTGCCATGGTTGATAGCATCAAAAGCTGTTGAGAGATCTTGGAACATGAGCAGGGATGTGTTAACCCTACTATGCCCTCTCAACAGAGCTTCCATCATGGTAGAGGGTGTCATCTCCAGACCATAACCCAGTTAAACTGCCACCACTCTCAATTATCTTGATGGAGAATGATAAAATAATCCTACCTTATATATAGGAATGAAGACATGAGATGAAAGACATGAAAAATATAGGCAGGAACAGTTAAGAAAAATTAAGAAACATCTCAATGCTGGGATAAGAGAAGGCAAAACAACCCTCCTGAGTCTCTTTGATATAAGAACCTCTAGCAGGTTTCAAGATTTTGTTATACCCTACAATAATAAAGTACTATTCCTGAAACCTATGCATTGTCCATTGGGCTACCTCAAAGGGCAGACACTACCATCTCCATCAATGTATCTTTCCTGGCTAATAGAAGGCAAAAGGGAGCTCCTTGCAGAGACACTATTAGTGTAACACTTCTTTTGGCTAAAGTAAATTTTCGATAAGGAACTAAACATAAGCCTAATTCTTAAGGGGCTACAAAAAATAGGGTTTAGTATCACCATCCCAAAGCCATGTTTTCTTCGAAGTTTCACTAAATTAAATTAAATGTACTCCATAATAAGCTTCAAAGTTGAAGATGAAATGTGCTAAATGGATTTCATCCAAGATGCTCAAACATTTCACTCAGTTTCATGGAAAATCTTTAATTTTTAATACAAATTCTGCATAAGACCTCATGTGTCATAGCTGGGAGCAAAGTGCTCAGCAAACGTCTCCATCAGACTACAAAGGAAAGGAAATTATATACATTTGCCCTAAATGTGTACAAATTAATGCAATTCCTTATTCTCACATGATCCTAATTTTATTCAACCAGTACTACGGCACACTTGTTTGGCTTAGTAACATTTACATATAGAAGAGCAACAAAGATGATTAGGGGACTGGAGGCTAAAACATATGAAGAACAGTTGCAGGAACTGGGTATGTCTAGTTTAATGAAAAGGAGGACTAGGAGTGACATAATAGCAGTGTTTCAATATCTCAGGGGCTGCCACAAAGAAGAGGGAGTCAAGCTATTCTCCAAAGCAGGAGAGGGCAGGACAAGAAACAATAGTATCAACTAATCAAGGAGAGAAGCACCTTAGAACTAAGGAGAAATTTCCTGACAGTAAGAACAATTAATCAGTGGAACAACTTGCCTCCAGAAGTTGTGAATGCTCCAACACTGGAAGTTTTTAAGATGTTGGATAACAACCATGTTGTTCCACCAGGCTGGGCTATCAATGTAAAGATATTAATTGGTTTTAAATGGGATTTTAAATTTGGGGTTTTTAAATTGTGCCTATTATTTAATAATTTTAATTATTTTTAAATTTTGTCTGTCTTTGTGTTTTTAATTAGGCTGTACACCGCCCTGAGTCCTTCGGGAGAAGGGCAGTATAGAAATAAAATAAAATAAATAAATAAATAAATAAATAAATAACTATTTGTCTGAAGTGGTGTAGAGTTTCCTGCCTAAGCAGGGAGGTTGGACTAGAAGACCTCCAAGGTCCCTTCCAACTCTGTTATTCTAGTCTAAAATGTATATCTCTAAGAAATGAAAATTTCTATCCAACAGTCAGGAGACCCCCTACTCCTGTTTCATTTATTCTGGATGAAGCAAAATAATATAAAGCTTTCAGTCGAATTGTATTGAGCTTTTTAAGGTTCTCTGCAAGTCCTTTTTAAGAGTCCTGTTCATTTCATTATGTAAATAAATCAGAGACTAAAGAAAGATAAGAAATTGTTATTCCACAGGTTTCCCTAACCATTCTTGAAAATTTTACACTGAACAAATATTTTTATAGGAATATCTTGATGAAGAAGGTTGTTTTCCCCCCAAAGATCACTGAAAATGTTCCCTCTTGCTTTGTGTTTTGTTTTAATAAGAAATATATGTTTTTCATTGAGCATTTTGGGAACAGAAGCCCATCTTTCTATTATTTTTTCCAGTTCTTGGTGTTCCAGTGATTAGGATTATTTCCTAATCATTCAAATATAAGATTGTTAGGATGCAAAATTATTTTACGATGTAAATCAAACTAGGAAACTAAAAAAATATCCCCGAAAGCAAGAGCAACCCATTTCAATATTACTGTCAGTACTACATGGACATGTCCATAATATCACCAAGAGTTGGACTTGATTTAAGGAAAACTTTCTTTTAATCTGAAATTAATCTGAAATTGAAGACAATTGCAGCATAGGTCTGTTCTACTGAGTCCCACTGAGATTAAGATTATTTACAATATATCCAAGGAGTACGTACAGATTGCATCTTTAATCAATCCCATATGGCAGTTAGTCAATGAAGATGTTGATTAATCAATTAAGAGTCTAATCCCATAGATTTATATGCAGAAGCAAACCACTGGGTTCAGTGCCTTGATAGGCAGATCCAGGACTCAAATTCACAATGTATCATTTGCATATCATGTTTATATAGTATGAGAAAATTATGTATTTAAATATTCATATCTTGATTTTTGAGGGGAAATGCCTTCCTATTCCAATTTATATAGTTACTTCGAACATTTTCATATTGCCTATAAATAATAAATGATACTGTTTCTCTGTTTTTGGCTAAGATCAATTATAGTATTGATAGACAATGATGGCATCTATAAAAGAACAATAAAACTACAGAATTTATTTAAAGATATACAATGAACTTATCATTAAAAGTAAAGTAAAATAAATAATCAAGACATCTTCAAGGATGTATATCAGAACACCAAAGCACCAAATATATATTATATTACATATTATATTAAAACCACAACACTGAAAACAGTTAAAAGACATTGAATTATGCCTAAAAATTAGCAAAACATGTTTCATCACTGAAAAGATCTTGCTTTTGTATTTATATTTGTATTTGTATTTATTAGATTTATATACCGCCCTTCTCCCGAAGGACTCAGGGCGGTGAAGAGCCAAATAAAACACATAACAATATATAAAATTTAAAAAACAATTTAAAACATATTAAATGAATTTGGCCCTTACACATTAAAACACCCCCTTTTTTAAAAATGAATTAAAATTAGCAATTAAAAGAGTTAAAAGAGTTAGTTTAGTAACTACCTGACTCACTTCAATATCTACAAAGATGGTCTTGAAGTCTAGGCAGGAAATAATCCTTCAAGCTCCTTTAAGACTTTAAATACCATCATTTTGAGTTGGGTCAGACTAATCTCATTGTCCTACTGAGGACTAGTGAGAGTTCAGTGCTGTCTTCTGAAACAGCCCAGTATCTCATATATAAGATGATATAAGGCAGCTTTACTCGGAATTCCTTACATCCTGCAACACAGATGGTACTAAATATCTGTAACACCATCAAACATCTACATCAGTGGTGGGTTTCTACCGGTTCGGGCAAACCGGTAACGGCGGCGGCAGGCTCCGCCCACCCGCCCGGACATCATCATGGACGTTCTGTGCAGAAGCGCTGCGCACGAGCAAAGCAAACACACACATGTGCGCGCTCATAGTTCTGAACCGGTAGCGAAGGTAAGTGAAACCCACTTCTGATCTACATCTGCCTAGCTCAGGTCCTTGGGAAGGACTCATAGGCAGAAAAAAATGCCAAACCCAGTCTGAAAATTTGGCTGACTGTGTGACAAACCATATTTTAAAAAGGTTACCATAAATAGGACAATTAGCATATCAACCTGAACTGATACTATCAAAACTTGATAAGTAATGCTAGCGTAACTGCTGATATTTTTTTTTAAATGAAAAGGATACACTTTCCTGGTCTTTCCCAGTTCTACAAATGACAAGGATTTAGCAATTTATAATAAATGAATATATTAGAAACACATTAGGAGATCCGGACTCAGGCCAACATTTTAGACTGGATCAATATTTTTGAGATTGCTTGATGGAGCAAGGAGGAGGAATGATCAAGCCATAACCGGGAATTTGGAATTATATATTTATGGTTCATAGACACTATAGGTATTGTCTTATAAGCAGCCTTTCCTATCCTTCAAACACAGGTGGAGGTGCCTTCTCTAAAGGAGTATGTGCCCTTTGTAATTTGAATAACCTTTAAAAATTATTTTTACTAAGTGTTAGAAATAATAACTGGCTTAGTTGTCTACTCTGAGGCTTTTTCAGTTCACCAAAATGTTATCAAACTAATAGTGTTTACCAATCAGATGTTTTCATCTTTACTGGAAATAAAGTGGAATAATGAAAAGTAAGCTGGTCTTCTGAAAGAGTTGAAAAACTCTGAAAAACTAGCTAATACAAAAAAAAAAAAAGAATCCCCAGAGGCCAGGAAGGTAGACAGTTGAGAAAAAAAATAATGCTACATTAATGTAGCAACACGGTTCTATGCTCTCAACAACTCTTGATGGTTACAGGAAAGATCGCTTCCGTAACCCAGCTGAAACAACCAGACTCTCCAGCCTGTAACTAACAGAGCTTTGGAGCTAAGGTTACATTGATATAATTACTGAAAACATTACTAACAAGGTAAGATACACAACTGAGATAGTGAAAACACCAGTGGAAGTTGTATAATCCTCAGAAAGAGAACTGCAGCAATGGAGTGCTAACTGGCCTACACATTTCACAATCATGAGGTTTGCTTTTCATGTCAACAGAATCACCAGATTAATCCACTTCACTCAGCTACGTTATTTTCTAATGCTTGATATTATCATATCCTAACAAAATATCCATCCTTATGATCAGCTATTAGCTGTAATATGTTTACTACACTTCAATGTGCTCTTTAGTCTTTTAGGTATTCAGGAAGCTGCAGTGTGTGTTGCTGCAATGGTTTATGAGTCAGCCTTTGAAGGAAAACCCAAGAAACTTCGCATCTTGGAACAAAGGACAACAAGATGGCATCGACTCCCATTCATCTAACTCCCATTCATTCCATTCAACTCTAAAGTAGAAGTCTTCTACCTTAGATGATCATTTCAATACTGGCTACTCCATAGCATATGTGAGAAAGAGATGCTTTTACAGGTGGGGGACAGGGACACAGGGAATGCTACATGGCATATAGAACTTAGTTTGACAGTAGAACTGGAATATTTATTTATTTATTTATTTATTATTTATTTATTTATTAATTAGTTTGATTTATATGCTGCCCTTCTCCGGAGACTCAGAGCAGCTTACAATGCTTTTAAGCAATAGCCTTCATATTTTTGTATATACCTGCTTAGTAGGGCTTTTTGCACCCCCCAGCAGTGTTCTATTTTATACAAAGTCAGCTTATTGCCCCCACTTTATTATTTATTTATTTATTTTATTTTATTCAATTTCTATACCGCCCTTCTCCTAGTGGACTCAGGGCGGTGCACAGCCAGAACTAAAACACATACCAATACAAAATTTAAAATTATTAAAATAATTACATACTTTGGCCCAAATTTAAAACAATTCGCATTAAAACCCATTGACAGATTAAAACCTAAAAAACTAAAAAAAAAAGGGGGGGGGTTCACGCCAGCCCTGCTTGATGGAAAAGAAAAGTTTTCAGGGCACGGCGAAAGACCCGGAGATCCGATATCCTTCTTATCTCAGGGGGCAAATCATTCCAGAGGGCAGGAGCTGCCACAGAGAAGGCCCTCCCCCTGGGGGTCGCCAGCCGACATTGCCTGGCTGACGGCACCCTGAGGAGTCCCTCTCTGTGGGAGTGTAGTGGTCAGTGGGAGGCTATCGGCGGCAGAAGGCGGTCCCGCAAATACCCAGGTCCTATGCCATGGAGCGTTTAAAGGTGGTAACCAACACCTTGAAGTGCACCCAGAAGAGCACTGGAAGCCAATGCAGCTCATGCAGGAGAGGTGTCACATGGGAGCGCCCCCTTGCTCCCATAATCCCCCGCGCGGCCGCATTCTGCACCAGTTGGAGCCCCCGGGTACTCCTCAAGGGGAGCCCCATGTAGAGAGCATTGCACAAACCGGGTCCTTATTTTACCTACCTCGGAAGGATGGAAGGCTGAGTCAACCTTGAGCCTGGTGAGAATTGAACTCGCAGTAATTGCGGTCAGACAAGAAAATAAAGAAATGGATCATCAAACAATAGTAATAGCAATAGCATTTAGGCTTATATACCACTTTACAGCACTTTATATTGCAATTTGGGTCCTCATTTTACCCACTTCAGAAGGATGGAAGGATGAGTTCTTAGGCAAGTCATGAATGACTAGGCTCAAATTATGCTACTCTAGACAATTACATAAGGTCTAGCTCTCTGGAGAAGACTCTGGTGCTAGGAAGGTAGAAAGAGAAGAGGATGACCAGCAAATGAAGGGGATGAACTTAGTTACAGTAGTGAGGAGCTCACTGTTGGAAGGACCAGGTTAGTAACAGATTATGATGGACAAAATATATCTACTGGTTACCAAGAGTCAAAACTGACCTAATGGCACATAATTAATTAATACCCAGTAGAGTGCAATTTCCCACCCTTGTAACTTTCAGATGTGTAAACTTCAATTCCCAGAATTCCCCAGTTGATATAGCCAATCATAGAATTCTGGGAATTGAAAAACGACTGATATAAAGCAAAAAAGCTCAGGGCAACTTAGGGGTATTAGCCAAGAGGATGTAGCTATTGTTCCCTCCATATTACTTGCTATTTGAAATGTTACCTCACTTAACTTGATGATCAATGACACCTGTGATCTGATCTGCTAGCCATTTTAATATAAGGAATGGATGATCCTCCAAGCATTGCTAATATAGCTCGGATTACTCCTCCTCATTGGCTATCAGAACTAAAGCAAGAAGAATTGGAGTCCAACTACTACCAGATGTAATGGTATTTCTTACCTCTTTTAGATCAAAGTAGCTATAGTATTTATATACATATGCATACTGTACACGTACAGTATATATGTAGCAAATGACTCTTCTGTTTCTGAATGGAGTGGATAATCATTTCTCCCACAATGATTCTTTAAATTAAATTACATATTTTTTGTATTGGCCACCCTTCATTTCTCACCCCTCATTCCAATAATGATTATTTGAAGTTGGGCAGGGGTAGGTTTTAATAATATATATAGTTTATCCATGCCTCTCCAAAACCTAATAAAACAGGAATGCATTAATTTCTAATTGTACAATGCTTTCAAACTTTTATTTCAAAAAGGCGTTGCAGAGCACAATGAAGCACAAATGAAGCAGCCAGATCTTTTCCCATTTCTACCACATTTATACATACTGGCAATAGGAAATGCCAAACTACTTTTGTAAGCCAGCCAAGAAAAACAGAGAGAGATGATAAAATGCCCACTATCAGTTGAGCTTGACTTGAAAAGGACCTTACCTTTTGCACAGATTTGCTCTTTGCTTTTTTGGATCAAATCTTGATGACTTTTATGTGCAATAACTGAACAGCTTAGAACTTTCACCTCATAACCGTTCATCTCATAAATCAAAGTAAATAGTGCATTTATTTAACACAATCCTATATATTTGAACATATATGACGCACCTGTTTACTGTGAGTGACTTATATCTTTTAATTCCATGCAAGAAGTGGTTACTTGGCTTTAAGTATTTCCCCCCACCCCAGAAGCAGAATAATTAATGAATGAAACAGACATTTTTATGCACATGAAACCTGGTGTTCTAACATTTATAGATTGAATTTGTAGGTGGCGTTCAACATTCTTCTGTTTTACATTTCACCCTCTATGTCTCTCTTTTCCTCATGATGCAAATATGGGCTTATAAAATGTGCCTGACAACAAATGGTACACATTGACTTAGAAACAAAAGAGGCATCTCCTAGGAAGTATAAATAATTCTTGAAGCCCAACGCTATGATGACTTGAACTTCAGGCCTGCTACACAAAGAAATCAGAGAAACCGACTAGGAAAGGAATATGCTATTTCATTTGACAGCTTCAACAGGAATTTTAAAGGCAGAAAATATCCAGTAGCCCAGGTCAAAACAAAGAAACAAACAAACTCTAGGTCAGGTGTTCCTGATGGACAGGTATAATGTTATACAATCCAGAAATCAGCCATTAAGGAAGTCATTTCTGGGAGGAGGAGGGGGGGGGAAGAAAGCATTTTAATTGCTACAATGGAACAAGTTTAGCCTAATGCAGATACCTCTGGCAGGATTATTCCAGAAGATGCACTAGACTTTATACCAATGATTAAAGAGCACCAGCCCAAAGTTTACATGCTGAGCTGCCTAATAATGAAAAGGGGTGGAGCCACTCCCAAATTCATATTTGGTGGAAGTCCCTTTTGTTTTCTCCTGGTTGTAGGGACACTTTGTAGATACAAAGAGATGCTTCCTTCCTTTTTTTCCCCCTCCTTCCCAGCTTGGCCCAGAGAAGGGCCACTAAAGCCGTCTCCTTCCCTTCCCTTTCCCTTCCTCATCCAGGTCCTTGAGACTGGAATGGCAGCCTCTGCCTGCCTGGGCGTGCCACCTACAAATGGCGTCAGAATCAACCTGTCAGTTCCTGCCGTCCAGCCTTCCTCCCGCCGCCCGTTCCGGCCCACGTCCCCCCACAACCCTTTCCCCGGTTTATTGCTGAGGCTGCAGCGAAACGGGTGTTTACAGCAGGCGGGGTGTCGGGGGGGGGGGAGAGAGAAAGGTGGGGAAAACGATCCGCGGATCCCGGCTCGGCCAAGGGGAAGGCGCTGCACCGTATAGCATTTAGGGAATCGGCCACGGAAATCCCCTCCGTCGTTATCTGAGGGTTTTGGTCAGCTCGGAAGTCCGCCGTTTCGGCAGCCGAAACGGCAGGGCAGGCACAGACCCAGCGGCATTTCCCCTTAAAGCAGCCCCAGAATTAGCAGCACCGGGTAAGGCGAGTGAGCGAAGGAGCCGAGGCTGCCCTCCCTAGTTAGGGGCCAGGAACCAAAGCCGGGGCGGCGCGCCCTCAGCCATGGCTGAGGTTCGCTGCCTCGGCGCGGAAAAGGCGAAAGCTTGAATGGGGAAAGGGAGGCCGAGACCCTCGGAGGGAGGAGGAGGACTCACCCGCCGCGGTGCTTGTTGTCCATCCGCTTCTTCTGCCTGACCGGCTGCAAGGGGATGTTATCGGTCATGACCGCGGCAGCCGTGGCGAGGAGCGCCGGCGAGGGAGGAGCGCGGAACAGGTTCGGCTCGTCGCCAGCTTTCGCCTCGCCCGGCCCACACCCAGCCTCTCCGAGCTGGGAGGAGAGCGCGCCGCTGCCTGCCGAACTCGGGCGGGCTGGGGGCTGGGCGGCGGCGTCGCGCAGGTAACGTGGACTCTCACGCCGGCTCGCGCCGTCCCCTCCTCCCCCCCCCCAGCCCACCGAGCCTGGTGTGGAAAATGGGCGAGGGCCGTTTGCTTGGTCGCCTCAGGCGGTGGTGCCTTTTCCTCATTCCTCGCGGAGGGGGACACCTCCCCGGCTGCGTCTCTTGCCGGTTTTATTACCCTCCCTCGTCGCAATATCTTCCCGCCACTCTGCTCTTAAGGCTTGTGGCGGCTCTGGCCCAGGAATTTCGAGTGGCCTTTCAAGACTCTGGACTCCGTGGACATCATTCCTCCTTGCTTAAATCCCTCTCTCGCCTTCCTTTCGGGTGCGCTGCCTGGTGCTTTCAGAGGAGACGTTGCTTCTCTTCGCTAACCTACCCTCTCAGAGAGCTCTTGACCGGCTCTCCTCGGCTCGCCCTTACATACGTTCAGATCTCCCGTGGAGAAAGCTTAATATACAGCCCAAGATATTTGTTTGAACGATTCGGTTCACACGCACCGATTTATTTATTGGTTTGCAGTCCCAGTGTATATGAGAGCATATACACCAAAGACAAATTCCCTGTGTGTCCAATCACACTTGACCAATAAAGAATTCTATTCTATTCTATTCTATTCTATTCTATTCTATTCTATTCTATTCTATTCTATTCTATTCTATTCTATTCTATTCTAAGCATGAATTTTGAGGGCTAGATCATAGGATATAGCATTGAGATTACCTTGCTGATAATGAATAAATTAATTAGAGTTGGGATTGATTATATTTACATAGGAAATCAACAATAAATCCCAGCACTGTACCAGTATCTATTTATTGCTAAGATTTGTATACACACTTTTGTTTTGCCAACAAAAGTGCGCATATAGTCAAGCCTATGATTTTCCCAGTTGCAATGTATGGCTGTGAAAGTTGGACCATAAGAAAGGCTGAGCGCCAAAGAATGGAGGCCTTTGAACTATGGTGCTGGAGTAGATTGCTTGTTAAAAGGCCAGATCCTGAAGATGAAACTCAAATACTTTGGCCACCTAATGAGAAGGAAGGACTCACTGGAGAAGAGCCTAATGCTGGGAAAGATTGAGGGCAAAAGAAGAAGGGGATGGCAGAGAACGAGGTGGCTGGATGGAGTCACTGAAGCAGTAGGCGTGAGCTTAAATGGACTCTGGGGGATGGTAGAGGATGGAGGCCTGGAGGAATGTTGTCCATGGGGTCGCAATGGATTGGACATGACTTTGCGACTAACAACAGTAACAACAAGATTTGTGTACTGTTTCAGTCATAATGGTTCTTAGAGGCCTAGTTCCCATCCAGTAAACATAACAACATATAATACTGGTAATATAATTGCCAAATCAATACTTCAATAAATATCCAGTAACCATTTGTAATCCAACCATCTCCCCTGGTTTACCAGGAACAGCAACTTCATAATTAATGCCCTGCATTGTTCAATCATCGAAGGCTTTGCAGAAAGGCTCCAAAATGTTTGGGATAAACTAGGAAATCATTTTTAAAAAAGCATCTAGGAAGAATGCAATGAGGATCATTATGAAGAGTCTCAGAATGTCTAAGCCTGTCTTGCCATAGCTTCACTATTAGAAAAAATACTGGGATAAAATTCATAGAAAAGTAGCAAAATGGAAACAATGGTTCACTAAAAATCTCAGACTTGCCATTAAACACTTAGATGATCTTCCAGATATCTGGAACAATGTTCTATGGGCAGGTCAACCTGAAGTAGAACTTATGAGGGTACATTGATGTTATGTTTGCCAAAACCATTATTCATAATAAGAACCTCATTCCAAATATCAACATGGAGGTAGAGACATCATGACTGGAGAACACTTTCCTACATGGGATCTGGACAAGTTAGCATCCTTGAAGAAGCAGTATAAAGGCCATCTGCCCCTGTGCTGAAGCAAAAGTGGTCATGCAGCAAGATTGTTGATTATTTGCCATTAGGTTCATGTAGATAGGCCTTCTGTCAAATGATCTGTTTCTAACTGGTTACTTCACGATTCCCCAAGGTCAATCCATCAACAGTAATTGAATAAACCTAAAAGGCAGGCAATATCTACCATGTCAGTATTTTCATTGTCAGTTTTAGATTGGCTGCTGAATAAGTCGTCATTAGTTTGGTTTTCTTTATATTTAATCTTTTTTTACTATGCCTTTTGACTTTCATTACTAGAGGATGTAGATCATTTACATTTTCAGAGTACTATCATAAATTTTCCAGCAATTTTCTTCTTGCAATTTTAAAACCATTTGCTTCCAATCCAGCCTGTTTCAATATACTGTATATTCTGTTAAATAAATAAAGTGAGAATATACAGTCTTGTCTCACTAGAAGTCTGGAGCCAGTGTGTTTGGCCATGTTTGGTCTGGTTGTGACTTCTTATCCGATAGATAGATAGATAGATAGATAGATAGATAGATAGATAGATAGATAGATAGATAGATAGATAATGATCTAGATCCATCTATCTATCATCTATAAGACATTTGAAAGTTTGATTTGTTCTTCAAAGGCCCTTCTATAATCAATATATGGATTTATTTTTGGTGTTATTTGGTTTTCTTTATTATTTAGCATATTTTTGGCTTTGTGTTCTCCCTACTTCCTACACTACATTTCTTTCTGGTCTTCCCGTTCCCAATATTTCTCAAGCATAAGTGTAGGTTTTTCTCAGAAGAATGCTCCTTCCATACATGTACAGTACAAAGTGTACTGTACTACTCAACGAATTATGCCATCCCTCCCTTTTGATCATGCTGGCTGGGGTTTATGGGAATCAAACTGTAACACATAGAAAACAAATTCAACTCCTGTCCTTCAAGAAACACGATCCAATGTTTTTCTTTATGGCCAATAAATATAGTAATATTTCAAAAGTGTGGCAGAAACCATGTGCTGCAATTGCCATATTTCCTCGTTGTCTGTGCTGCATAGGATTAATGTGAAGTCTAAAACATCCAGAAGGCACCAATTAGACAGTACCTATTATACCCCCCACCCAATTTCTCTGCCTTGGTTGCATAATCTTAGGGAAATGGTTTTGAGAAGTCTTAAGTTTAAGAATCAGCATAAAATGTAGCAATACAGGATGAGTTTGTGTTTTGGCCATATCAGTTTGGAATTTGGGAAGTTATATCAGTGAGGATATAACTTGTTGGCAAAAGTCAGTTGATGCATGCATGAAATTAAGACATAGAATGTTGCAACAGCAGAACTGACAGTCCCACTTTTAATTCTAGAACGTTAATACAGTTATTGTAAAACTGTGCTTGCATGTTAGAAATGCAAAGGGGGAAAAACACCTCCTTGAGAAAAAGTCTGGCCTGGCTGACAGCTAACTTCTGTCTTACACAAATTTTATTCTTTATGCAAAGAACTGTTAAAATGGAAATTCTCATTTGTAGCCCTGAAGATGATTTCAAATGGAGGTATTTCATTATTATCAATGCAAAGACACCCTGGGACTAGTCCCTCTTTTCCTCCATTATACATTTTGTTCTGGTAAGGAAAAAGGTGTGGGAAAATATGGAAGGATTCCAGATGAGAGACAGTTTTGTCTTGATGCTCCATAACTTTTGGCTAATTATGAAGCAGTATGTTAAAATAAAAGCCCTCTCTGAAACTGTTTGCATTTCATTTTGTTACAAAAAAGTAAAAGTTTCTTACACAACAAGTTTTGAATGTTTCCATTCTGTAACCTCTCAGAAACCAGTTTAAAGCTAATATTCAATAGTTTTATTAATGTAGAGCCAGAAAATTGCTGGCTTAATTCTTGAAATGATCCCATATAAAGCAGGCAGGCCCAGCCTGTATTTGGGACAGTGTAAGGAGTACATATAAGGGAAATTCAAGCTTTGGATGGGCATTTTATCATGTACATGCACCATTTACTGCTTGAAAATAAACATCTCATTGTCTCATTGTTAACTGGACAAAATGGCCAATTGTTGGGCAACATTTTTAAACCAAGGTATGTCAAATAGGTTAACTTACAGAATGTGTCCAAAATCTGGAACCCATGACTCCCAAGAGAATGAAATTTGGCTGCTACTGCTGCTGTGGTCATGTGATCTTCATTTTCGACATCCAGTTTCAAAATCCCTCATGCTCTCACCCATACAGCAATAGCCATTTACTTTGTGCTGTGTGGATGAGAGCACACAGTGAATGGAAGATTCCTGATACTCCTTGCCAGATTCCCATAAGGAAACTCAATGCGGAAGCTGGCAAGAAGTTAGAAATTGCTCTTAACAGAATAACAGAGTTGGAAGGGGCCTTCAAAGTCTTCCAATCCAACCCCAGCTCAATCAGGAGACTATTTTAGACAAATGGCTGTCTAGTCTCTTCTTAAAAGCCTCCAAAGTTGGAACACCCATAACTTCTGAAGGCAAACTGTCCACTGATTGATTGATCTTATTGTCAAGAAATTTCTCTTTAGTTCTAGGTTGCTTCTCCCTTTGTTCATCCATTGCTTCTCTTGCTTTCTGGTGCTTTGAAAAATAGATTGATCGCCTCTTCTTTGTGGCAGCCCCTCAAATATTAGAACACCGCTATCATGTGACTCCTAGTTCTTCTTTTCACTAGACTAGATATACCAATTCCTGCAACTGTTCTTCATATGTTTTATCCTTTAAAACCTTCCCTTCTTGAAATGATCCCATATAAAGCGGGCAGGCCCAGCCTGTATTTGGGACAGTGTAAGGAGTACATATAAGGGAAACTCATGCTCATCCAATCGTCTGTCTCTCTCTTTCTAGAGTCTCAACAACTTTTTTTATATTGTGGTGACCAAAATTGGATGCAGCCTGAAAGAAGGCATGACTATTTTAGTGATCTGAAAAGAGATCATTTCTGCTGCACATTTCAAAGGATTTGGTTGGCCCTCCTCTTCATTACTACTAAAAACTTGTTCAATCCTCCACTCCTGAGCAGGCTAATTCACAAACTGCTTGCAATTCTGAGAAACAAACTACATCCCAATCATGTCCTTAATCCACAGACTCAGCCTTATTTTGCCCATCCCCTCCTAAAATAGAGACCAGCTATGAAGACATGTAAGAGCCAGTTGTTTGCCCACTTTAAACAAAAGCATTAAATTGTTGGACAGAACGTGCATTACATAAATTGAAATGCAAGTAACAAGTTTGGGTACCCAGACTGGAATTATGAACAGTACAGCAGTGTTGTGCATGCTTTTAATCTACACGTGGCACATTTATCTCATCTCTGTATCCAAACCCGGGCAAATGTACTGCAAATAATTGCTTAATTAATTGCTCGTATACTGCAATAAGCCATAATCACCTTTGATCTGATCTGGTGGGATGGCTTTATTTTTTTCTCATCTCTCCCCTTTCTAGTACAAGGTGGTAGCAGTTATTTAATAAAACCCTTCAAAAAACTGTCAGTATTTGCAAACAAGCTATAATGGCTTACATGGTCACTGGCTTTTATAAAAAGGCTATAAGGCATATCTTATATATTACTGTGTTGTATGGACTTTGGAAAATAACCCCAAGATTAGCAGGAATTTGGGAGGACACATTCACCCCAATAGAAGTTGTGGGAGATGGTTGGAGACAGAAAGTTCTTCCGTAGACTTGGATAACATTTTGTTTTGGTATAGTAACATTCAAGTCAAATGTCCTCTAAAAAGTAAGGCTGGAAGTTTTTGCTTCCAGCTGTCACAGGAAAAAGAAGTCTTTTACGATATTCATTTCTGGTCAATGCTAGAGTTTATTCTATTAGTTTCACATACCGTTCCACATCCAGTCACTTGGTAATAGCTTGTCCTCTATTCGTCAAGGCACAGAAGTTTATTTACATTTTATTAAGGACTATGCCAAGTTTCTCCAAGGTAGTCTTCCTTTTTCACTGACTCTTTCCAAAAACATCCTACAAATGGGTCTAGGAGGCTTTTTAAAGCTTGTTTTTGGCAGAGATGAATAATTCTGAGGGAAAGGAATTCCTTCTTTCATTTAAAATGGAAAATGTGTATTTTTGTATGTCTCTGGATTAGAAAGACTGAAGGTAAGAGAACAATCTGAAGTTGAATTTCTTTAAGAGAGAACTATAGCTGGCTTCAGGGCTTGGAGTTATGATTTTGTAGAAATGCCTGATCTGCAGTTTGGGAGCCCTCTTGGATCCAGCACTGATGCTGGATAACCTGATGGCATTAGTGTGTTAATAGTGGCTTTTATCAAGGTTGGCTGATTGGCATCAGTGTGATACAAGCTGGTTATCTCAATCTGTTGACAACCTGACCTAGAATGGGGAAGCTGTAGTGATAAATAGGGTCTCACATCACCCTTTGTAATGCTTTGCAGCAGCATCATACCACAAAGCTTGAAGATGCCTGCACAAACACATCATGGCCGAAATGTCACCCTCCTCCCATACTTGTGTCCCAAGCAGAGGTGGTATTCAGCCGGTTCTGGAGAGCTGGTAGCGGAAATTTTGAGTAGTTTGGAGAACTGGCAAATACCACCTCTGACTGGCCCCGCCCCCATCTATTCGCTGCCTCCCTAGTCCCAGCTGATCGGAGTCTCAGCTGATTGGCTGAGTCTTCTTTTGTTGCCCTGCACACGGAGCTGGAAAGCAGGTTAGTGGGGTGGGGAGGGAATGGAGATTTTACAGTATCCTTCTCCTGGAGTGGGGTGGAAGTGGAGATTTTGCAGTATCCTTCCCCTGCCACGCCCACCAAGCCACGCCCACAGAACCGTTAATAAAAATTTTTGAATGCCACCACTGGTCCCAAGTATGTAAATTGTGGCATTTGCATAATAATGTAGTCATGCATTTTGTCATCATTCCTCTGCTGAAACTTTCAAACAAAACTCAAGACTCTTATTATGATGGGATAAAGCTTTAATAGCTTGGGACCAAACTCTTTCCAAGACACTGTATGCCTGGAAAGTCCCTCCCATGTTGCTAGACCTTATTGAATTATCTTTGCAGTTTCTGCCAGGGATTCATTGAACATCAAGAGCCAATTGTGCCTTTTCATGGTGGGACCTAGGTTGTGTTTTGAGCCTGTCCTTTCCTTGTGTTACACTTTAGTAGGAAGCTTTACATTTGTAGTGCCTTGTAAATTGTAAGACATTTGTAATGCCTTTTACATGTTTTGAGTTTTGATTATATTTATATTGGATATAAATATTTGTAAACCACATAAAGCAAAACAAACATTTAATTTTAAAAAAATGCAATAGAAGTTTCTCTAGTGAATTGAATATGGTCATGTAGCGAAAATGAAAGTTTGGCTGCATCATGTGAAAAAATTATCAGAGATTTATTCTCATATCAACAGAAAATGCATCAGTAGATAGTCCAAATAAACAAACAAAATATAATCCTACGCAGAATTGCTTAAATTGTCCAAACATTCACAATGCAGAAAGAGAGATTATTCTCGGGATGCACCTTTGGCATGTTCCACGTAACAAGATCCATTTTACAGTGTAAACAGTTTGTGTTCTTACTTTACAAAGTCCAGGTGGAAAGGCACAACTTGGCAAAAACTGATCCTAAGCAAATTATAATAATTAAAAAATATATATAACTGGAGACATACACACATACAATAGTTCAGGTGCAACCACATTGGTGTTTTTTCTTTTTTTTTCTTTTTTAGAAAAAATATTATTATACATCCACATTGTTTCATAGACCTTCTGCATGAGCGAAGCTGGACTTTGATGTTGGAAAAAGCCACATTTTCATTCAAGTTCTCTTAATCTCCAAATCTTTGTTCAGTTTTTCCAATGCAGCTAACACACAGGCAGATCCTGCTGATGAAAAGAGAATGGAGGTGTCTGGACTAAAAACAACTCCCCCCCCCTCCATGAAACACACCTCTAAACATCTTCAACTATCCCTACAAGCATATCTTATTTTGGCATGAAATAGTGCACAGTAGTTTCTGTCTGGATCTCAAGTTCGACACAGTGGTTATTGTCTAGAAAAATAGAACTTAACACTACCATAAACAAATTAATAATAAAAAATAATAATAATGAGGTAGATAACTTAGAATCCAGAAGACCATTCCAGTAACCTTCATACAGTACAAATGCCACATTGGGATTTTTTTTTTCCAGGCTTTCTCCCCTAAGAACTACAAATAGATAAAAGTCCAAAGAAAATGTAGGACTGCCCCCAAAGTCTCCTCTTCTGGCAAAATAGAAATGACTCAGTCTTGCTGTATGAGAAGTCGAAACTCGCATATGTCTTCGCTGGATTGCAGCCCCTGAATTGCTAAAGTGGAAATGTTGTCTCTCACACACAACAAAGACGGATGAAACACCTACTTCATTTTAAATACAGATTTAGGCAGACTCCCTTACATAAAGTGGAGGTGAGGGATAGTGGCAGAGAAAGAGCAAACTTGTGGGGAAGATTTCCATTCACTAAGTAATCTGCTTCCAAAGTCATCACCTGAGAATCTGAAGAGAAATGGCAAAAACAGCAAAAACTTGCTAGGATTGGATTTCCCTTCAACAGTATGCCTCTGTCTGCATATTGGGATGGGTAGGAGGAAAGCAACACAGAGCCACGGAAGAGTCAGCTTTTTTGGCACTGTAGGTGGTGCATGTACAATGATGTAGTCTTTAAATAAGCAGCAGTAATCGATACAGAGCATTTAAGGTGTACAATGGCCAACAATGTGCCTGTTTAAACATTCAGTTTTGGGTTTTTTAAAACAGGGTTCTGTATATATCAGATCCTGACGTCCAACAGGCATCGTAACACTATTACATTCAAAACCGCATCGAATGAAAAACAAACAAAACGAACGAAAAAGGGAACATGGCATTCTAGGATATTTTACCCGCATAATTACTTTCCACGTTATCAGTCACGAATTCCATGAGTGCCATTTCCCCTCCTCGCTCCAAAATATCAAGAGAGACTCGCTTCTTATTCTGCTCAAATCTCCCCAATGGTTTCTACTTAAGCCATCTCAACAAAAACAAGTAAGCAAACAAAAAAGGAAAAAAAAATGAGGTAAATGTTATAACCTTTGGAATTTCACATTGTAAAACATCGAAGGTTTTTTTACAGGTTGATGTTTCCCACATAAGAAGAATCTTGCAAGACCCGCATAGAAAAAGGGAGGATCCTAAACTGGCTTCATTTTTGTTTTGCGCAAAACACGGACATGATTGTACTCTGGGCAACTCTTCCATAGACAGCCTTAGAATCATTTGCACGTCAATAAGAAAATAAGGATACTTGCGGTGTCATCTCTTAAAAATATATAGATATATATATGTATATTCCGATAGTGATTTTTTTAAAAAATCCATCCTGCCACCTTTCAAGCTTTCTGGTTTTTCAATTAACAGCAATTTTGTTCTCTTCTATGAAGTGAGGGAATTGGTGTTTTGGCACATTGTCTTCAGCACTGCTGCTCGGCTTCTCCATCTCTGAGCCAATCAGAGCCTGGGAACTATCCATCTTGGAAACGGTGGCAGAATTCATTGCTACATTGATTGCTGGACTTCCCCCAATGGTGTTTGGAAGAGAACGGATGCCTCCACTTTGGATCACAGAGATCTCATTAGTTTTCATGGCTAAGCCATTACTGAGCACTGCAGCATACTGGTTCCATGCCGATGGATCAAGGTTCACCGAAGGGCTCACTGCATCTTTAGGGAACATTTCTGATACCTTCTTTGAATCATTGCCAAGCAAAGCCATCGGGTTATCAATGGACAGTCTTCTTCCACGTCTGGCAGAATTGTTCCACATGTGAGTTCCAACATGGACCTTATGGAGAAGAATGTCAACATTAGGCTTCTGTGGGTGTGAATCTGGGCAAAATTGGAAGAACTAAAACTAAAACAAATGGATATGCAAGATTCAAATCCTTGCTCAGGGCCAGTGGCTACCATGACCTCTTGAATAAAACTCCCTCTCTCAATTTCTACCGTTCCAGAGTTTTATTCTGGAGAGAAATGTATCTGGTAAGCAACTAATGGCCCCGAGTCTGGTTTGAACTCTGCAATTCAGACCTCTGGTGATAGCTAACTGTCTCTTACACAATTGAAAAAAGAGTATACCCACCCACTTCTGCCTCTGTCTGGCCTCATCCCTTGGTAGCTTGTAGCCCTACTATCACATACTCTTATCCATTATTCAAGGACATGTAACATGTAATCTCCATGGGAGGAAAAATGTTGCCTGTCCCTGACATGTATCTCGTCCCATGTGTTCTTTAATTGCAGGTATGTAATTAAAGAGAAAGGAGGCGCTGGCATGAGTCCATCACAAGGAAGATGTCTATGGAGATTCTCAGTCATCCATAGTCATGGTTGTCCTAAAGGTGCTTTTTCAAGAGGCAACTGGACTTTCTGGTTTTTCTTTGAAGACGTTTCACTTGTCATCCAAGAAGAGCTGAAGAAGCATCTTGGATGAGAAGCGAAACATCTCCAAAGAAAAACCAGAAAACCAGAACCAGTTGCCTCTTGAAAAAGCACCTTTGGGATCATGAAGAGGAGAAACAAGTAATGAGAATGTCTATGGAGATTCTCAAGTCATCCAGGTCATGGTTGTCCCAAAGGTGATTTTTTTCATAAGACAACTGGACTTTCTGGTTTTTCTTTGAAGACGTTTTGCTTCTCATCCAAGAAGCTTCTTCAGGAAGAAGTATAAATCCTTCCATTCTTTACCATCCAGTCAGAGCTGAAGAAGCTTCTTGGATGAGAAGCAAAACGTCTTCAAAAACCAGAAAGTCCAGTTGCCTCTTTAAAAGAGCACTTTTGGGAAGAGATGAGAACATCTCAGAAATATGGGATGTCATCCTGTAATAACTGCAACAACCTAAAGCCGATTTATTTATTTATTTATTTATTTTATTTTATTATATTTCTATACCGCCCTTCTCCTGCGGGACTCAGGGCGGTGTACAGCCAGGATAAAACATAACATATAAAATTTAAAAACATTTAAAAAAACAATTAAATAATTTTGGCCCGAATTTAAAACAACCCAATTAAAACCGAAATTCGATTAAAAACTAAGAGGGTGGGATCAAGCCAGCCCAGCTAGATGGAACAAGTGTGTCTTCAGGGCCCGACGAAAAGTCCGGAGGTCTGATATCGTGCGTATCTCAGGGAGCAGGTCATTCCAGAGGGCAGGCGCTGCCACAGAGAAGGCTCTCCCCCTGGGGGTCGCCAGCCGGCACTGCCTGGCTGACGGCACCCTGAGGAGGCCCTCTCTGTGTGAGCGAACCGGTCGGTGGGAGGCTATCGGCGGCAGAAGGTGGTCTCGCAAATACCCCGGCCCTAAGCCATGGAGCGCTTTAAAGGTGGTCACCAACACCTTGAAGTGCACCCGGAAGACCACAGGAAGCCAGTGCAGCTCGCGCAGGAGAGGTGTTATATGTGAGCGCCCCGTCGCTCCCATAATCCCCCGCGTGGCCGCGATAATGAAGAAGGAGCTGAACATACGTATGCTATCGTTGCCTTCAAATTGCTCACCTTGAGATTCCCCTTGGTGGTAAAAGCTCTTCCACAGATGGTGCACGCAAACGGCTTTTCTCCCGTGTGAGTCCGCTCGTGGATCTGAAGAGCACTTGCCGAAGAGAAGTTCTTACCACACGTAGTGCAGATATGCTGCTTAGCTGTACGGCGATGGGGTGGCACCAGTAGAGGAGGCACACTGGGTGATAATACAGGAGGGGCAATAAAATGGCTGGTGCTGATGGGGCGATCACTAGACATCTCCATTTTTATGAGAGCCGGTGGTGCCCTGATAAATGATGGGTGAATGCTGCTCCGGCCTGAAGAACAAAAAGATAAAATGTCTATTGATGTATTGCTTATACATAAAAATTAATAAAAATTATCCAAGCCCAATTTTATTATTCAAAGCAAATAACTGAGTGAATATGAACAAGCCAAACCCAGAGTAGAAAAGACCTGATGGAGATGAAAATAATTAGGAACTTGTGGGGTGAAGATTTGAGGTGTATGTAGATTAATCCTTGATGTATAACCACAATTGGAACCAGAACTTCCATCGCTAAGCCGTGTGGCCGTTAAATGAGTCACACCCAATTTACCACCTGTTTTGCTGCAGTTGCTAAACAAATCACATGGTTGTTAAATGAATCTGGCTTTCCCCGCACCGAGTTTGCTTGTCAGAAGTTGCAAATGGCAATGGTGAGACCCCAGGATGATGCAAATATATGCCGATTGCCAAATACTCAGGTTTTGATCAGATGCAAAAGTGCAAAGGTTTGTCAGAAGTCCCTTTTTTTCCCAGGGTCATCGTAACTTTGAAAATTGTTAAATGAATTGTAAATTGAGGACTACCTGTATAATTTGACAGTACGGGATATGCACTTATCCCAGCAAAGCACTTCAATGGAACAGGTTGCTGATATGATGTCAAACCCTGAGAAGCTGGCATCTTTTCTCCTTTCCCCAAGGTCATCCAGACATTCCACTACTCTCATCCCTTAGTTGCCCCAATGCACTTTAGATGGGGCTTCCCTTGAAAGTAACTCAAAGGCCTTAGTTGGCTCATAATACGGCAGTGGGAGGCATTTATGGGCATGCCTCAGTATGGCCATCTGATATCTTTGTTCTGTAAGCCACACTGGTTGCCAGTCTGCTTCTGGAGTGAAATTCAAGATGCTGGTTACAACCTATAAAGTCTATGTCAATGTTTCAAGTAATGTACCCATAGCAAACAGAACTCTGAGGCAGGTAAATTCCTTAAAGAACAGTTTTATTTGGAGACATCATACTGGCACAGACTGGTGAAAACCAACTCTGAGAGTTCCCGCGGTTTTCACCTAATTAAAAAGTGAAAGTTTCCCTTTTCCCCCAAACAATAAGTCACATTGTCCAATCTAGGTGCTAGCCAGTTGCTAGGTAACATCACTCCTCCTCGCTTCAGCCACCTGTGTTGGAACGTCCTTGGTTCCCAGGAGAAACTATTTTGTTTTGGTTACAAAACCTCAACTATCTCTATTTCCCTCCCTCCCTATCCTTCGGCTCCAGTGTGGCAACACTGAAGTCTCAAAAATGACCTCCGTCAGGCCGGCTTCAGAGTTGACAGTCTTTGTGGCATAGGAACGGGTTATAGGTAGTCCTCGACTCATGACCACAACTGAGCCACAAATTTCTGTCGTTATGTGAGACATTTGTTTAAGTGAGTTTTACCCCATTTTAGGAACTTCCTTGCCACATTTGTTAAGTGAATCACGGCAGTGGATAAGTTAGTAACACACTTGTTAAGTGAATCTGGCTTCCCCGTGACTTTGCTGGTCAGAAGGTTGCAAGATGGGAATCACACGACCTTGGGACACAGCAATGGCCATAAGTATGAACCAATTGCCAAAGCATCTGAATCTTGATCGCATGAACATGGGGATGCTGCAAAGGTTGCAGCTGTGAAAAATGGTCATAAGTCACTCTTTTCAGTACCGTTGTAACTTTGAACGGTCACTAAATGAATTGTTAAGTCAAGGACCACTTGTACTTGAGGAATTGCCTCTCTCCCATGGATTCTACCCAATTGGCATATGCCACCAGAGTTGGCATACTGGGGGTGCTTTCAATTAAACAATGTCATCTATCAGAACTCAAGAAGCCTTTGGAAAGGAGATCCCACCTCCCTGAAATCCATGTGGCTCCCACCTTCTCAAGTGTTCTATAACAGGGTCTCCAACCTTGACAACTTTAAGCCTGGAGGACTTCAACTCCCAGAATTCCCCAGCCCAGCTTTGCTTTGCTGGCTAGAGAATTCTGGGAGTTGAAGTTCTCCAGGCTTAAAGTTGCCAAGGTTAGAGACCCTTGTTCTACAAAGCCCTGAAGACTGGGCTCTTCTCCCAGACCTTGGATTAAGACAGATGGAGTCCCAGGTTTGTTATTGCTGTGTCTGTATATTTTGCTTTGATGTCATCTTGTTTGGGTGTCGTATTCATTTTTATATTACTTTGTGAGTCAGTAGGAGTTGGCCAGTGTCCAAACGGAATTAAATACACTGTGCTAAACGACACTGTATACTGGCAAGTTTGCCCTTCCATTTAATTCCAGTTAAGTATTTATTTATTTATCTATGTATCAAATTTATACAGATGCCCATGTACTGCTCTGGGCAGTACACAACGATAAAACAGCCAATATAAAAATGGATGAAAATGTAAAAAAAGCCACATTAATGAGCCTAAAGGCAAAAATATCATTAAAGTAAACCATAGGCGAAGGGAGGATAAAAATGCTGTCCCAGCAATGGAGCCATTGAGACAAATCTCTGGTACCCTGGGAGCCTCAGGCCTGGCAGCATAACTAGGTCTTGAGGCTTTAAAAAAAAAAAAAAAAAGCAATGGGAGTAATCTAATTTAATCTAATTTTCCATAAGGTGGGTGTCACAGCAGAGAAAGTACCTCTCTCAGGGACCCACCAAATGTAGGTCATAACTGAAGATACCCACAAATATAAATCAGGCAGGTTTTTAAAAGCTGAACAATATTTCTCAATAGACCACAGTAGCCTAATTTTTTTTTCTGAACCCATCTTTCCTCCAAACCAAGAAAGCCATAATTCATATTTCACATGGCTGGGTTCGTACAGGGCACTTAACTCAGTCATCTGAATGCTAGCCAGGATTTGGGCAAGGACTCGGGAGGCCCCAGCCAGCCAGCCATGAATTTCCATGACCTCAGCATAATAGATGGTAAACTAAATTGCTCAATTTTACAATTATTGTTGTTGTTAGTTGCGAAGTTGTGTCCAACCCATCGCGACCCCATGAACAATGTTCCTCCAGGCCTTCCTGTCTTCTACCATCCCCTAGAGTCTATTTAAGCTCATGCCTACTGCTTCAGTGACTCCATCCAGCCACCTCATTCTCTGTCGTCCCGTTCTTCTTTTGCCCTCAATCTTCCCCAGCATTAGGCTCTTCTCCAGGGAGTCCTTCCTTCTCATTAGGTGGCCAAAGTATTTGAGTTTCATCTTCAGAATTTGGCCTTCTAAAGAGCAGTCAGGGTTGATCTCCTCTAGGACTGACCGGTTTGATCGCCTTGTAGTCCAAGGGACTCACAGGAGTCTTCTCCAGCACCATAGTTCAAAGGTCTCCATTCTTTGGCGCTCAGCCTTTCTTATGGTCCAACTTTCACAGCCATACATGGCAAGTGGGAAAACCATAGCCTTGACGATATGCACTTTTGTTGGCAGGGTGATGTCTCTGCTTTTTACAACTATAATTTTGGCCAATTTTTTTTCCCTGATTGGAATTCACACAAATCATTTCAGCTGTTCAAGAAAAGCTTGCGAAAGATTGGTGGGGGGGGGAGAGTGTGGCAGGAAAAAATAAACTGAGATAATAATTTGAAATGATGTGTCATTTTTAAATTAGTGGACTCTCTCTCACGAGAGAAACATCTCTTATGTTACTTGGAAGCACCTAATCGAATCTGACCATTTGATCTGAATCAGTGAACTTACTCAGAAAAATCAGTTCTAATGGAAATTCAAACTTTGAATCAAATCTTAACACAACTCTAGTTCACACATCCTGCTAAGTCATAGTTTGCTTGATTATAGTTAGTTGAACAGATACTTTTGACTGGATTCATTAACAATAAGTTATAAACCACATCTACCAATCCATAATCGTTAAGTTCGCACTTTGGTCTAAGCCAAAACCAAACAAACCTCATCATGGCTTAACATGCTATATGAACCCAGTCACTGTTTACACTGAAGAACATGTATTTTCCAGATATGTGTATTAGCTACCAAGCAAACTGTACAAGTTAGAGGAAAGAAGAATAGCTAGATATCCTATTTTACAGAGGACAATTTTCTGTTGGCAGGGCTGTTATTCTTTATGTCAAGGGCTGCCTGCCAGCTAAGTCTAGTTAAAGAGAGAACAGCAAGACTCTTAAAATTCACCATCAACATTTAGCAGCCAAATGCCAGATGCAACTGGTGAACAGATCAACATCTTCTTCAGCCTGGCGTGAAACATTAGAACATGGTGTATAAATTAGAGCCCATACAATTCTGCTTTTGTTCTTTTGGGGTAGGTGCATTTCCTTTTTTTGGTGACGCATAAAGAGCTCTCCTTCAGAAACAAGAGTCCTACTTTGATTTATAATTCTGTATCATTTAGTGTGAGAAGCCAGCCTTCAACAGGATGTTGTTTGGATAATGTGATCACAGCTCCCATCCCATCAAGAAAAATCGGAGTTAAATAATTCAAAACAGCGATATGATGCCATGTTGAGTTGCAGTACTTTCCCACTTGTTCCAAAGCCATGAGTTATATTTTAAGCTATTTTAAGTAATCAGATATAAAAGAAAACTAGAAATAAAGAGTTTTCTTGCCTAGGAAACAAATTCACATTTACCTGTCATTCATAAAGTGAATTCTGCATTATACTTTGTCTAGCTACGCTGACTTCAGATTTAATATTGCTGCTCCTGAAAATCATGGCAGAGAACACAAGGGAAGGAAGGGAACAATACAGTCATGCAAACAAGATAGGTACCGATTACAATCTCACCTCTTTGGTGAGAGCTATGGAGTTGTTCCTAGGCTTCAACTGATTTTGATCAGATAGGTAGGTGTCATTTTTCACAGTCAATATTCCTCAAAAATTAGGTACTAGAGAAAAATATGGCCGACGATGAATGGAACTCAGATTTATGAAGTAAAATTTTCTGATCTGGGAGATTGGCTGTCCTAGCATAGACTACAAACATTTAACTCCCTCCATGTATTAAAAAGAAAATCAATTTCACAGTAATTGCTAGGATTTTTGCTTCCTTTTAAAGTGACTCACCATATTCTCCATTTTGGAAGTATAACCCAGGTTCCTCTTTGATCACTTTTCGACTAATATTGCCATATGTTAGATCCAAAGCCCGTTCTCTTTCTGTAGGTGTGACTTCAGGGCCTTCAGCCTTACTTCCCACTATTCCGTCTTCTTGGATACTAAAACACGGTGACTTTGATCTGGTGCTCTCTGCTTGACTGTTGGTTGGAGACATGGCCAGGAAGGAAGTCGATTCAGAGGTGATGGGGCTACGGCTACCGTTTTGATAGTCCAGATCACCTGCCACCGAGGAAGAATCATTGGTCATGCCATCGCTCTCTGCAGATCCATTATCACTCGACTTCAAACTGCTCTGTCGCTGCAAAGTCAGAGCCGAATTCACCATCTTCATATGGTTTTCTAGCGCTGAAATACTGGCAGAAACAGATGTTGACGGATCAGCTTGAGTGTTGCAAGATTTAGAAGAGTGGTTTGGGCCGTGGGGTGATTCCAAATCTTCATCCATTTCCATGCTTTCGTTGATCTCTAAGCAACAGGGATCTCCGTTGTTCTCAGCTGAAGTAGCCTCCGTGTCGTTATTATCATGGGTGTTTTCTGCCACTGGGGTATTGGGAATCTGCCCTCCCATATGCATGCGAATGTGCTGCTGTAGCACCACTGCATTTGTAAATTTCTTTTGGCAGATGGGACAGGAGTGCTGCATCTTCAGGGGAGTATTTGCCCGGTGCACGCCGTAGTGTGTTTTGAGGTTGCCTTTGGTGGAAAAAGCACGGCCACAAATCTTGCACTTGAAGGGCCTCTCTCCCGTGTGAGTGCGGTAATGCATTTTGAGGGAGCTCTGGCAACTGAGCACTCTATGGCAGATCAGGCACTCATTGGGGTCAGTGGTGGCTTTGTCAATGTTCTCCACCAGCTGCTGGAGCTTTGTTGTTTCAGAGCCTTGCTCACCAATCCTGCATCCGTGGAAAGCGCTCCCACTGCAGCCAGCCTGCGGAGAGCTCTGGTTCTGCTCGGCTCCCGATTCATGACTGGCCGGACCTGATGAAGACTCTCCTTCACTTTCTGGAGAAGGCCTAGGCTGGGCATCGCTTAGAAGTGTATTGGTAAAAGGATCCTTGCTACTTGTGGGGTTGGAAGTGTTTGGTGGTGGCAAGGACGAGCTTACGGAGCCAGGCAGGGTGGTCAAAATAGGTTTGGAATCCACAATGAGATTAGATTCATCTAGTGGGACAGACATGCCATAAGGGATGCCGGTGCTGGTGGGCACATTATCTAGGTGTTCAGGCACAGGATAAGGATTCATTTTGATATGAGGGTATTTGTCTTTATGTCGCTGGAAATGCACTTTCAGATTGCCTTTGGTGGTGAAACGATTGCCACAAATGTTGCACTTGTAGGGCCTCTCCCCGGTGTGGGAACGGAGGTGGATCTGCAGAGCGCTGTCGTTGCCAAAGACTTTGCCGCAAAACTTGCACTTGTGTTTGAAGAAGGACTCCTCCTGGCTCGGTTTACTTTCAGGGACGCTCACATTTGCTACTTTCCCTTTCCCCTTCTTTGAGGGGTCGCTGGCTGGGGAGACAGTGGAAAGGGGGTTCTGGAAAATGGCTGAGCTGGAGGATTGAGGTAGCAAAGGGCTCAGGAAGCGAGACATGGAACTTGGCAAGCTTCGACCCACATCAGGCTTCAAGGAAAGGGCAGGAGCGAGCCCACCGGCCACCGAGACGGCTGTCGGAATAGCGATATTCGAATGAGGTAGTTTGCCTTGCTTCAAGGATTCGAGGGATAGGCTTGGATTCCCAGCTTTCTGTCCAATTAAAGCAACAGCAGCCGACAGCTGCTGGGACATATGAGCCCCCAAAGCTTTGAGGGGTTCTGCAGCAGAAGTGGAGGGATGTAGGACATGGGGGGCCATCATGGCAATTTGGATGCGGATCTGCTCCGTCAACTGGAGTTGTTGGAGTTGCTGCTGCTGTAGGCACATCAACTGCTCCAGGATCATCGGGATGGCACTGAGGCCAGCCACGGAGGGAGGGAGAGACTCTGAGGTACACTGGTTGACAGCTACTTTAGTGCCATGTATAGTTTGCAAAGTCACATTAGTGTTTGGTACTTTGGGTTTGGGGAGAAAGCTTAGCCCTTGAGTTGCGGAGGCAACAGAGGGCTCTGTTTTTAGATATGTCACTCCTGAAGGTTCAGATCCAGCTTTCTCTTCTCTCTTTTCTGCCGAAGCTGGGGAGCTCTTTATGTGACTCTCCTCAGCCAACCTACCATCCATTTGGCTGGTTGGAAAAGTCTCCACAGAGCTGTCAGGGAAGGCTTCTAAGGGCACTGCCCCTTCACTGTCATTCATGATGAGGACAGGTGGTGTTTTAGTGCAATTTTTCTTATGCTCGAGGAGTTCAGTGAGGTCAAAGAACTCAGCACAGCATTTCTCACAGACATGGGTTTCTTCGGTCCGACATCTTTTGGCATTCATTTCACCTCTGTCACCTGGGGTATCCTGTGAACTTCCTGGAAAGACATCAGAAAGAGAGAAAAGATCTTAGTGGAATGACACTACGGACCAGAAAAGCAAGGACAATGGGAGTCATGACTGGCTGAGGAATTCTGGGAGTTGAAATCCACAACTATTAAAGTTGCCACAGTTGGAGAACCCTGGCTTCCATGATTGAAATACACAGGAATATTCAAATCCAAATCTTTATTATCAGTGCTCAACATATGTACAATGAGATTGGTTGAGCTCCCTCAGTGCACCCCCACAACACAATACAACTCACAGTTGTACCAGTGTGAACATGTTACACATTGTGCCGGCCCTGCAGTCCATCATACTACGTAGTTATGATGAATAGGGACAGTCTTTGACCAGTTTCTATGCCTGCTATAGTTTAAAGCAATTTGTGAATTATCGTAGGACAGGAGTCTCCAAATTTGGCAATTTTTAAAACTTGTGGACTCTAACTCTTCATGGCTGGCTGAGGAATTCTGGGAGTTGAAGTCCACAAATCTTTGCCAAGTTTGGAGACCCCTGTCCTAGGGCAAAGACAAAGTTGGTGAATCAAAGATGGGTGACTTGCTTTCCAGGTCACCATTGGCTGCACACCATTTTGATTTCCCAGTGTTTGGATCTATAGGTGGTTCTTGACTTGCAACCATTTGTTCAGTGAAGTTACAAGAGCACTGAAAAAAGTGACTATAACCGGTTTTCACAAGTATGAGCATTGCTGCATCCTCATGGTCACATGATCAAAATTTGGATAATTTATAACAGTTGCCCTATCCCAGGGTCATGTGATCACCATTTGTAACCTTTTTGGTCAGTTTCTGACAAGCAATTAACGGGGGAAGCCACTCGCTTAACAACATGATTCACTTAACAACTGTAGTGATCTGCTTAACAACTGTAGCAAAAAGGTCATAAAATGAGGAGCAACTCACTTAACAACTGTCTCGCTTAGCAACAGAAATTTTAGGCTGAATTGTGGTTGCAAGCTGAGGACTAACTGTGGTACTACTTTTCAAGTAGCTACGTGCTCAGGAGAACTGCTATGATGGTGTTTACCAATTGGAACATTTCCAGATTTATTGGGATTGTAGAAATTCCCATTAGCCTGGATAGGCTCCTCCAGCTGGGAATTCTGAAGCTTGCCCTCCATTGCTTCTGTTAAGATCAGGTGGAGGAAGGGTGATTTTTGAGCAGCAGCAGCAACTGTTAAAATATTATTAGTTTTAGGAAACCTTGTGAGTCTGCATAAATAAATTGGAAAATCCTTGCAAATAGCCCTATAGATGTCATCACCATTTTCCAACCTTGAATGGGCTTAAATTCAGATGTTAAGTGGCAAAGATCCCAAATCACTCAAGCTTCCCCAAATTCTTTTGCTGATATCACTACCTGACCACTGAACCCCCAAGTCACTGCTTGGTCACGCTGTCCAACCAAGGTGCTGGCCGGTTGCTTGGTTACTTCACTCCTCCTCTGGCCAGGCACCTGTCAGAATGTCCTTGGTTCCCACAGGAAAACTTTTTTGCTTTGGCTACAAAACCCCATCTAGCTATTTCCCCCCCTCCCTGTCCCTTCTGCTTTGTGGCAACCCTGAAGCCTCAAAGATGGCCTCAGCCAGGTTCACTTCAAGGTTGGCACTATTATTTATTTCAATTATGTGGCATACAAATAAAACAATATTGTGGGAAGCGCTTCTACAGCTAGCGCTTCTAGCTGTAGTGTACTTTCTACTTCTGCAAAAAGAGAGGGACATGTCTCCAGTGGTTTAACAACTGGTTCGGTGATCGTGTGCTTTGCGCACGAATGCTTCGCAATTGAACGAAAAATCACCTTCCGTGTTAGTATTAGTGCTAGGGAATTAAAACAGCCGAGGCACGACAATCCACTCTGACGCACTAATCAGCTGTGAAGATATAGCAGGGGTGAAATCTACTTACCTTCCCTACCGGTTTGGAAGTGCACATGTGCGAGTGGACCCTCTGCATATGCGCAAACCGTTCTGCGCATGCGCAGAGGGTAAAAAACAGGTCACTTCCTGATTCAAACTAGGAAGTAACGATGACTGGGTGGGTGGGCAGAACCTCACACTGCCATCGCTACCGGTTCTCAGAACCACCCACCACCATTGCTACCGGTTTGGCTGAACCGGTCCAAACCAGTAGCATTTCACGCCAGGTAAGTAAAGTACTTATAGGTAAGAAAAGCGCAGGGGTGGGCGGGTCGGCCCAGCTGATCTTTGGAGCTCCTGGTTCGCCTGAACTAGTCCGAACCGGTAGAATCCCACCCCTGCATGTATCCACATCAGAAATCCTGGAAACCGTATTGCTTTGTCATATTATATGTGCTAAGAAACCCATAGTAAGACTCTGCAATAATGTCACTGAGCTAGTTTTTTCTTTGAAGGCTCCCCCGTGTGGCAAAATTAATATTTTCATTATCAGGGAAAGGCTGAAAAATCCGTTCTCAAACTGATAGAATGGTTACCACAGGGGGAAATGCTCATAAGAAAGGATGGCTGGGTGAAAGTGTAAATAGGCTGATATCTTGAGCTGGGTTGACATTGGAAGGGCTGAAAGAACACTATATACCTGTGTTTCCCCGAAAATAAGGCCCTGTCTTATATTTTTTTGAACCCCGAAATAAGCGCTTGGCCTTATTTTCAGGGAGGTCTTATTATTTTGGGGCACGTGGAGCAAGATGGGGCTCCTCTTGCCGTCTTACCTGATTTCCAGCTCTGCATTTAAATATTTTCGAGGAGGGCTTATTTTCCGGGGGAGGCTAATTTTAGCGCATGTGCTCAAAAGCCCGATTGGGCTTATTATCAGGGGATGTCTTATTTTTGGGGAAACAGGGTAGATGGTGCTCAACTTACAGCCATTTGTTTAGTGACTGTTCGAAGTTAAAACTGCACTAAAAAAACGTGATTTACAACCAGTCCTATCACTTACAACTGTTGCAGCCTCCCCCCAGTTATGTGCTCAGGGGCTTGTCAACCCGGCATGTATTTATTAGGGTTGCAGCATCCTGGAGTCACGTTGATCACCATTTGTGACCTCCCTAGCTGGCTTCTGACAAGCAAGGGGAATGTGGGAATCCGGATTTGCTTAATGGTTGAAGGAGTCTTTTAAATGCAGTGATTTGCTTAATGACCATGGCAAAAAAAAAAAAGCTCATAAAATTGGGTCCAACTCACTCAACAACTGCCTTGTTGGGCAATGGGAATTTTGGAAATTCCCAATGATCGTCCTAAGTTGAGGTTGTACAATGAAGATGTGTTGTTCTTAGCAGAAATGCTGCGGCAATAAAAATCTCTTCTTTACATTAAAATTCACAATCAATGAATTTGCAAGAAATGACTGGATAGGCATCTTTCCCTGTTTTGTAAGCTATTACAGGAAAAAAATACAGTATTTTTAGTGGGGGGGGGAACTCAGGGAGGGCACCTTAAGATGTGGGGAAGGCAAATGAAACAGAGTGTTTTGCACCTTAAATGCAACACTTTGTGCAGCAGTATTTTCTTTCTGATACCAGAACTGTAATGACTAGTAGTAGCAAACACATAATGCAAGACAATGAGCTACGCAATGCTAACCGCAGCAGACCCTCCCAAAGATAATTATACGTTTGTGTTTATTTGGGTCTTTCTCATCTTATCTAGATACAGGCTCCTTTCCTCATTCTCAGTTGTATTTTGGTTTGTTTGTTTGTGAGAAAGGTGAAACTGAGAAACCGAAGTAAGCTGGTTGAGATGTAGAGTGTGTGAATTCGTTCTTTAGTCTCATTTGGCTTGCAAAACACAGCACCATTATTTTGGCAACTGAGAGTGTTGCCTTCAGCCTTGGAAGAATTGCTTATCGTATTTTTCGGAGTATAAGATGCACCTTTTTCCCCCCAAAAAAGAGGGTGAAAATTTGGGTGCGTCTTATACTCCGAATGTAGCCCCGCCCAGCTTCTCAAACGGAGGTTTCAGAGGCTGAAAAAAGCATCAGAAATGAAGCTTCAGAAAAGAAGCCCCCAAACAGAGCTTCAGAGGCTTTTTTTTCTGAAGTTCTGTTTCGGAGGCTTTCAGAGGCAGGAAAAAAAGTTTTTTCTGAAACGGAGTTTCAGAAGTTTCAGAGGCAGAAAAAAAAAGCAAAAAAAAAAAAAAAAAAAAAAGCAAGGCACAGAGCTCACAACCAAGGAACCTATTGCTAAAATTCACCTCTGGGAACAGCTATTTGGGGGTATTCCGGAGGCCGATCCACCTGCCAATCAGCCTTTTTCTTATTTTCCTCCCAAAAACTAAGGTGCCTCTTATACTCCGGTGCGTCTTATACTCTGAAAAAAAAAGGTATATCAAAGAGGTCTTCAAACTTGGCAGCTTTAAGACTTGTGGACTTCCACTCCCAGAATTCTCCAGCCAGCATAGCCACAAGTCCACAAGTCTTAAAGCTGCCAAGTTTGAAGACCTCTGGCTGATATCCTTGCTTGTACTCCAGCAAATGGAGATTCCACTGTCTCCTATTCTACTAGCAGAAGTACTGACAACTCACAATTCACAAGTAGCTCCCTAGCTGCTATAAGAGTGTTTCTCAACCTTGGCAACTTGAAGATGTCAGGACTTCAACTCCCAGAATTCCTCGGCCAGTTATGCTGGGTGGGGAATTCTGGATGTTGAAGCACACACATTGCCAACATGCCACAGTTGAGAAACACTATGTCATAGCATGTATAACCCAGGGGTGGGTTCTACTTACCTTTATTACTGATTCACATCATGCCAGCACACACACGCTTGTTTCGCTCATGCGTGCGTGCGCAGGCTCTTCTGCGCATGTGCAGAAGCTTCTGCGCATGCGCAGATTACTTCTGATGACGTCCTGGTCAGTGGGCAGAGCCTCCCACCGGTTCTTGCAAACCGGTCCAAACCGGGGGCAACCCATCACTGATATAACCCCATAATGTCTGATTTACTTTTTTTTTTTACTTTTTTTTTGCATTCCTGATGGCAAAACAAGGGACAAAAAAGTATTTTAAAACAAGCAATTCCTTTTCAAAACGCCAATACTTCTACCTAAATGGATTGAAATTTTGATGTCACTACATTATAACTATGACTTGTGTAACCCTCAAAAAGAAAACATTTAAAACTCAGAATGTAGTCTGCCATTGAAAACTCAATCATCCAGGCCAAAAGTATCTTTAAAAAGGTTAAAGATCCGGTCCCCATGATTTTAACATTTTTTTAGATATCAGAATGCAGTCCTAACACTAAATGTTTGCTTGCTTCTGCAGGCAAATGATCACCAGGTTCTTATGCTTCTACCTATCTTTCCCTCTTTTTATTCTTTTTCGAATCATCAGTGTTCTTGCTTTTCTGCTTATAAGTTCCAGTAAAACACAAGTCACAACTGGTGGCAGCATCAAGCCACTATGGCTGATCTTGGAATAGCTGGACCCAATTAGTACTTGGAAAGGAGGCCACTGACAAATCCCAAAAAAAAGTAAACTAGACAGAGAAATCTTAAAAATGTTCCAGAAGGTGACAAATTCAAATCACCTCTGAAATGCTGTCAAGGAAACTAAACGGACACACCCAGTGGTGAAATCCTCCGTGGTTTGAATTTAGTTCGTTTTCAGATGAACTGGTAGCGTTTTTTTAGTACCAGTTCGCCCGAACTGGTAGCTTTTATTACTACTGGTTTGCCCAAACCGGTGGAAACCGGTAGCATTTCACCCCTGGACACACCCATGCAGTGATTGTGAACTAAATTCAATAAAAGGAGGCTTTATTTTTACCTTCATGCGGTGTGGCTCAAAGAATACCTTGTGGAAGTCCATCAGATGGTCTGACCTAGGCTCCTGATGTTACTGGGCCACAGCACTCAATCCCTGCTCCCCCACCCCGCCAAATGCCCTGACAGTCAGCTCAATCATGATAATGGAACACCGGATCACTGAAAACAGATTTGCCTTTAAGACCAATTTGCCTCTAAGTCTGCAATTATACAAGGGAGTTCTACTGGGGAAACTTCCTGACCAGCAGAGTTTGTGCAAAGACTCTTTGTTGTTATTTCACAGGGTGCATAAAATGATCCAAATGGTACGCAGGAGCATTCTTAATTTTGCAATGCATTTTGATTCATTGTTTAATTTTAAAAGCCAAATGACAAAGCTGGTGGGAAAGAAATACTTGAAAATAACCACAATCATTACCTTGTTCGCTAAAAAAAAAAAAGTGTGAACTCCTATGCTGTTAAAACAGAAGGAGTAAAGTGCTTAATCGGGTAATTCAGGTAAATTCGGGTAAATAGTTATTCAGAAAATAACTTATCCATGACTGCAGGAAATACTGCCTCAGCAAAACTTCAAAACGTGAACTAAGGAGCAGTCTTTGAAAAGCAGTATTTTGAGATATTTGTAGCTTGTAGTTAATCTACTAATTAAGCTTGCTTTGAAGATCACTCATCAGATTTTAAAACAAAAACTTTATAAAAGTAAATGGCAACTTTACAGAGAAAAGCAAGGCGGCCTATTTTTTTTTTTTTAATAATTCACTCATTATAAGAATAAACGTCAGCTTCACTGTTAACAATTACCAAAATGTTGTACAGGTAGCTACCATGTTCCTCCACCCACAACTGAGCAGACACACACTGAATCATTTATACCAATAAAAGTTTTATGGAAGATGTAGAAGAAACTGCCGAGTTCAGTCGGAGCAAGAGATTCATGTTCCCCCTACCCCAAAAAGAAAGCTGTTTGCATGTTTTAATGCCAAGACACACAAAAATGGCTTATCACACTCAGCAGTGGAAAAAGTGGTTTTGAAACATTTCTTTGAACTCACGCACCTAAAAACTCCACAGGAATATGACCCCAGGTCTTAGGGTGATTTGCAAACTCTCTTAAATTTCTTTCTTAACTAGAGTTCAAAATGAATGCTAAGATTCAAGTAGCAGATTGCTGCCCAAATAAGCCTTACAGTGTTCATTGCAGAGTCCATTTCTTGTGGGCCTAACTTCCAAGCCAACTCCCTCCTTCTCCTTGGACCCAGGGCTGACTGGAAATGCCAGTGGGGAGAGCAAAAGATGAGAAGGACAGGGTGGGGGAAAAAAGAAAGAAAGAAAGAAAAGTGCAAGTAGAGTCATCTTTAACCTAGCAAAGTTGAAGGTTTGTGCAACTCTAGGGAAGGGGAAGATCAGTGGCATGCAAAGCTTTGGGAGCCAATACTCATATATCAGTTTTTGAGATGCTCTTATCAAATAGCTACAGAGAACTTCTCTTCCAATAGTGTGGATGACAAAATGGACATAGCCAATGACAAACTATCTATTTCTTAGAAGGCCAAGTAATGAGATTTTTGTCTAGCTTTCTCCTGTAAATTTTAATTTTCAAAGTATGACTACAGCAGAGGTGTCAAACTTGCATCATCACATCGTTATGTGACATATCACAACTTTTTTCCCCTTTGCTAAACCGGGGGTGGGTAAGTTTGACACCCCTGGTCTACAGGATCTATTGGGCTCAGCTAAACGCTTGAGTGTAAGGTATGAGCCTGGTGGCTCAGCAGACTGATAGCATTGTGATTAACACCAGCTGTATGCAATTACTGTAAGTTCAAATCTCACCAGGCTCAAGGTTGACTCAGCCTTCCATCCTTTCTAAGATAGGTAAATAGAGGACCCAGTTTGTGGGGGCAATAAGCTGACTTTGTATAAATATTCAAAGTATGAAGGCTATTGCTTAACGCATTGTAAGCCACCCTGAGTCTCCGGAGAAGGGCGGCATATAAATAAAATTAAAAAAAAAAATGATGCCGGGCTTTTACAGTATACCAATGTCACTTTTATTTTACCGAGAAAAATCTTGAAATGACAGATGGGCCAAGAACTCATGGGTGTCAATAACCACAGCTGCAGGTACACCAATGCCAAACTGCCAACCACAGTGTCTGACCATCAATAGCTGGTTTTATATGCGAAGTTCGGACAGAAGAATCGTAATCAAAGGCCTCCTTTAAAACTCAGATAGAAGAAACATTTTGCCAACCTATTTCCACCCAGCTACTTGCAATGGGTGGACTAAGAAATGTCTTTGTCAAAGGAAGCAGAAAAACAAACACAAGTCCAATTGCCTTAGTCTTCCTTTATGCTAAACTATGAAGGCTTCTGGTCTTCCCGTATTGTATGAACTCTGTTCTGGGAGTACCTCCTATCTCCTGGAACAGTTCTAAGGAAGAAACTGAAGAAGAAACGATGAAAAAGTATTTCTCTTCATATCCATTAAAGATGAACAGCTCTACTAAATATAGGTAGTCCTCGACTTACGACCATAATTGAGCCCCAAATTTCTGTTGCTAAGTGAGAAATTTGTTAAGTGAGATTTTGCCCCATTTGTTGTTATACACAGTTGTTAAGTGAATCATTGCAGTTGTTAATGACCCAGTTGTTAAGCGAAACTGGCTTTCCCGTTGACTTTGCTTGTCAGAAGATCTCAAAAGGGGATCACATGACCCAGGGACAGTGCAACCGTCATAAATATGAACCAGTTGCTAAGCATTCAAATTTTAATCATGTGACCATTGGGATGCTGCAACGGTTGTAAGTGGGAAAAACAATCATAGATCCCCCTTTTCGTGCTGTTGTAACTTTGAACGGTCACTAAATGAGCTGTTGTAAGTCAAGGACTACCTATACCACATATTTCCAGTTCTCTTTCGACAGTCGTCTTTTTCAAAATTAAATCAAAACTGTCTAAACAGTTGTTAAATTATTGAATCCCACCACTGGGCACATGGCAACTGGCATGCATTTACAGCCATTTGCAAAGTCCTGTGGTCACAAGACCATGATTTCATTTTTTGGTTGAAATTTAGTATAGTGTTGCTAGCAAAAAATTGTCCCCTGGGAAACAATGGGTTCACTTAACAACTACACAGTTCGTTTAATGACCGTGGCATTTATTTAACAACTGCTCTGATAAAAAGTCATAAATTCAGTATACGACTGTCGTGACTTAATTATTGCCAGACTCAGTTATGATCGAAACTTGAAATTCAGTTAAGCACAAGATACAAGCTCTGCCATACTGACATATCTTTTAAGCTTGTGGATGTCTAGCAAAATTGATTACATTGCTTGGGCAAATGTTACAGATCTCAATATGGAAAGGTCAGTTATTTCTCCCTTATTTTAACTATGATTTGTTGAATATTCAATGGGCTGGGTTTAGAAATAAGTGGTCCGCCAGCAACCTGTGGAGCTAGCAGCAGAGTCGGACAATGAGGAGGCTGGGGAGGAACATGGGCCAGTCCTAGAGTCTGGGGAAGGCTCGGACGAGGGCTCTGCGTCAGAGGCAGAGATGAGGACAGGGCCATCTGGGAGTTATGTGCGGACTCTGGAGTCTCCAGAGGCGGACATCAGAGAGCCAGAGGAACAGGAGGAATATGTTCCTAGTGCGCGCATGCGCAGAGCTGCCAGAAGGCAAGAACAGTTAAAACAAAAGGGACGACTCAGGAGTAAGGCTTGGAGATGATTGGCCCCTCCCAAAAGACATAAAGGAAGAGCAAAGGCATGTGGGCATTTGCAGGAAGCAACGTTGTGTATGGTGTCGGTTTGTACTTTGAAGCTCCATTTCTGAATCTATGTTTCCATGTGGCTTTGCCAAGATAATTGCCAATTAGGTATTTGGCAGCATGTCAAAGAAAATAAAGGAAGCCTAGGTCAGAACAATAAGACTCAACCACAACCTACTCACAAATGCCAGCAGAGGTATTCATAGGAGTGTGCCAAAAAAGGCAATAGAGCAATCCCAAGCTATGCTTCCTATTTAACAGGTATTCCATTTGATTGTGCTGTCATGGCCACCAACCATGATCAGAAACTAGCAGCTAGAATGGATTCATCAGCAGCCTTCAGTGATGAAAGAAAGAAAATGCCGGCACGAGAGCTTTGCAACTAAACCGACAGCCAGGAATTAGCCATTTTCATTAAAAGCTTGAAAGAACTAACGTTCCCACCCACCCCCAATATGAATTCTAGCTCTGATATGAGAAGCATAGCTTATTCTCTCAGACTATCGGATAAGTAGATGCTGACAAAATTTAGAAATGCTGGTGAGATTAGCCCTCTTTGGTTGAAAGACACGAAAAGATACGGAGAATGGAGTTGCAACATAGCCCTCAGAGAGTCAAGCTCAGTGGGATGGGATGGCATAGGAATTAAATAAAATAAAAAATAAAAAATAAATAAATAAAGCCCTTCCCCCTCCATTTCACAACTTCCAACAATAAGTAGAGGTCTGAAAGGACCATCTTTTCATGTTGGTTTGAACACGCATGCAGTTCTCTCTACATGATCCAAAATCTTAAGCAGGCTTCCAAATCATGCAAACAGTTATTCTTGCATTCAAGCAAACATTTATACAGCATTCCTGTAGACATGCATGGTAATTACTTGGTAAACAGTGAAAGAAAGGAGTAGGGCATCTTGTCTGTCCCATTTTTGAACCTAGTTTGAGCTCTATGCATTCACTCAACACCTGCACAGAGTTAGCTGTGATGCTAAAGCTTGAAGACCAAACACGATGTATAATGTATTTGTGCGGGAGATGGATGGTTCAGAAATGTGAAAAAACTGAAATTAAATAATGCAGAAAGGTGATGGCATTGAGTTTTAGGTGCCGTGTAGAAGAATACTTTCAGTTTATATGAACTCCAGATGATTCATGCTGACGAAGGTCAAACTTAGTGAAAGAAATCAATTACCGATCCCCCAACTATGAAGAACCAAGATCTAGGAAAGCTTTAGGGAAGCAAGATGCTCAATGCTTTTTTTTAAACATAGGAGCAGTGACCTGTTATCTGCTCCATGCAAAGAATGATAAATCTAAGTTCCAAAGAAGCAATTGAGAAGCCTCCTAATACCAGGGCAGCAAAATATGAATTCTGAGCAAAGAGAATCGGCCAAGAAAAAGTCAGGCAGACTTTTACTCTGATTATCTGAGATAAGACTACGAGAAGAGATAAAGACCCAGCAGCTTTGAGAAAGAAACAAGAGGAATAGATCTTCAATTCTTCAACCACCATTTTATAATTTTTCATCCAGTATACCTAATATTAGATTATGTTGTTGATAGCAGCAAGGATCATATATGCTAAGTACTGGAAAAATGAGAACACCCCACCAGAGGAGGCTGTAATTTGGAAAATTTCAGACTGTGCCAAAATGGACAGACTAACTTTAAACATAAAAGATAAAGAAGACACAGAATATTATTTGATGTGGAATAAAGTTTATGAATGGATAGAAACAATAGGTAGAAATTAGAAAAAGTAAGACTGTGAATGTTTGTATTGAAAATAGAGATGTATATAACTATAATTATAATAATCAACACAAATGTAAATAAGCTAATGTAAGAAGAAACTTAGTTAAAACTATTTGGTTATATTATTATTATTGCTATTATATTATTACTGTTATTAGTTCGTCTGTTAATATTTACTATCACCTTTTCTTTGGTCTCTCTTATTTGTAAATGGTATACCCTGACAATGCAATGTATTGCAATGTATAAATAAAATTTATTTAAAAAAAAAAGATTATGTTATTGAGTAATGGCTATCTGCCAACCATGATTCAACTAGATAAGACTAAAATTCAGGCAATAAGGAAACAAATGAGCTAACAAAAGTAAAATTAGACCAGTGCAATAGTGACTCACCAAATTGTGTCACATTGTTCCTACACCCATTAACTTGCAGCCCTCCAGAAAAGATGAGGCATCTTCTGTTTTGCTGCAGGAGATGGGTATAGAGAAATAGTTCACAGGGAAGGCGGGGCTGAGCTTGATAAACCACAAATCACGCAGACCTGGTTTTAAATCTTAACAGTACAGGTAGTCTTCAACTCGAACAATTCATTTAGAGACAGTTCAAAGTTACAATGGCACTGAAAAATGTGAAAAACTTATTGTTGTGGCCCGTCAGCGGCCTGTGCAGATTGTAGCTGATTCTGACAATGAGGAGGCTGGTGTGGTGCTGCGCCAGCAGCCTTTGCAGCTGGCACTCGAGTCAGACAATGAGGAGGCTGAAGAAGATGTGGTGCCAGAGGCAGGGATTCAGCCAGGGCCTTCAGGACCTCCAGAAGCTCCTTTAAGTGAAGAGGATGAAGAGGAGGAGCCTCTTCTCGATAAATGGGCGCACAGAGCTGCCAAAAGGCAGGAGTGGCTCCTCAGGAGGAGGTCTCCTCAAGAGTAAGGCTTGGGGCTAATTGGCCACTCCCTTAGCCTATTTAAGGAGGACCGCTGACTGAAGCAATTTGCAGGGAACAACTTTAGTTCTCTCTCCTTCGTGTGTGGATTCTCTGCAAATTGCTTCTGGGCTTTCTGCCAACCATAGTAAGATTGTGATTACTTTATCTTTGGTTTCTTGTAGGCTGTTAAGAAAGTTTATTAACAGCATTTGTTTGAGAAAGACTGAGTTATTTTAGTAAATTAAGTTTTGTATAGACTTTGTGGGTGCTGTGTTCTTTGGAGTCCGTAGCTGGGGCAGAACACTTATGGCCGTTTTTCAAAGTTACAACATTTGCAGCATCTCTATATGATCATGTGATCAAAATTTGGATGCTTGGGAACTGGTTCATATTTATGACCATTGCTGTGTCCCAAGGTCATATGATCACCTTTTGTGATCTTCTCACAAGCAAAGTCAATGGGGAAGCCAGATTCACTTAACAACCAAGATTTAAGGTTCTGTTGTGACCCCGGTCCTGGAGGCTGATTTATCTTCGCATGCTGAGTCGGAGGATGATATGGAGGAGGAGGAAGTTGTCATGAGCTATGTGCCGGAGGGGCTTAACTGGTGAGTCAGCAAGAACTGACAGTTGATGACGTGCCTCTGGACCCCAGCCAAAGTGAGGAGGAAACAGAGGCTGGTAATGAGGAGGGGGAGCCCTTATTGGATGCAACAGAGACGTAGGAGACGTCGTAGAGAACAGGTATTGCCACGTCCCAAGAGGTGTGGTCAGATGTAGGGCCACACCCTACAAAGTATAAAAGGGGTGTGACTGGGCTGGAAAGGCATGGTGAACAATTTGTTGGCGTTTTGGATGTAGTGGATTTACAACTGTTAGTCTGGAGTTTTTTGACGAGAGTCTGCATTCCTGCAGTAGCCTGCTGGCTGTCTGCCAAGACCTTTGGAACATTGCCCGGTAACTATTGGACTGATAAACGCTTTGGAAGAGAACTATTTATTAAAGGGCCAGCTTCAGTCTATCTAGTCTGCGTTTGTTACTGCCGGGCTATTTGAGCTTCTGCAAGGCCACTCGTGGGAGTGGACAGAACAGGTTCCTAATTTATCAACTGCAATGATTCACTTAATAACCGGCAAGAAAGGTTGTAAAATAACACAAAACTCACTTAACAAATGTCTCACTTAACAACATAAATGTTAATTTATTTATAAGTCGAGAGCTACCTGTAGTTGTGAAGTAGACCGCTTCCTGCTAAGGAGAAAGCCTGTATGAAAAGAGATTGGATGGCAAAGTCTATTGAGTTTCTATGGAGATTCTCAGTCATCCACGTCTTGGTTACAGATTGCAGATTTGGAAGGGATCCTGTAGGTCAGAGGTCTTCAAACTTCGCCGCTTTAAGACTTGTGGAGTTCAACTCCCAAAATTCTCCAGCCAGCATAGCTCCAGGCATAGCTGGCTGGAGAATTCTGGGAGTTGAAGTCCACAAGTCTTAAAGTGGCCAAGTTTGAAGACCTCTGCTGTAGGTCATCTAGTCCAACCCCCCGCCCAAGCAGGAAACCTTACACCATTTTTGACAGATGGCAATCCAATCTCTTCTTGAAAGTCTCAAGTAATTAAGCTCCCATGACTTCCGAAGGCAACTTCTGTTCCATTGGTTGATTGTTCTGTCAGAAAATTTCTCCTTATTTCCCAAAGGTGAAATAAGCTGGTTGTCCCGAAGGTGTTTTTTTTCTCTGAAGAAGCTTCTTGGGTGAGAAGAGAACAACTTCAAAGAAAAACACAAGGTCCAGTTGCCTTTTGAAAAAGCACCTTTGGGATTGGACGGCCACATGCAACTCTTCTCAAATCCCCGTGATCCTAGTACCAATTCGGGCACATTTCACTACCAAGACTCAGGCCTGAATCTGAAGTAATCAAAACCACCCATGCATTCAGAGTGTCTTTCACAATGCAAAAAGAAACAAAACATTTGAATCACAACAAAAGCCTATTGAGCCAAACTAGTCATCATGACCAATAAACTACCATATGGTTAAAGGCATAGCATGATGTAATGCTAATTATGCTGGGGGGTTTTTTAGTCACTGAAGTGAATGTGAGCAGCCGTCACCATTAAAAAATGAAGTTTAATAGAATTTAGCGTACCTATTTTTACCTGTTCTTTTGCCCAAACTGTATCATCATTTTTATCTATTTTTTTATACCTTGCCTTATTTTTATAAACAACTTAAGGTGGCAAACATATCCAACACACCTTCCACTTCCTATTTTCCCCACAACAACCCTGTGAGGTGGGTGGGTGACTGAAAATGATTCAGCTGGCTCTGGGACTAGAACTTGTGAGCTCCACTAATGAACAAACAAACAAACAAATTAAATAAATAATACATACATACATAAATTAAATAAATAAATAAATAACCACTGCCTAGCCTTTTGAACAAATATAATCTAGTTCCCTTGCAGGTACAATGAATTTCAAATTCCATAATCCCATGTTTGTTGAGAATTTAAAAACTCGATGTCCAACGTACCTGAGGAACATTAAATTGAGAAAAGCTGTTTTATTATTTATCAGAATCTATGTATTACACTTAGATAAGAAACCAGAAAGAATAGCATATCCCATTCTCTTAAATGTGAGAAGACATTGTAGAATACAGGTCTAGGTATACGCTAAATTTCAAATTTAAACTGGGCATATTGTCTGGGGATGATGGGAGTTAGGATACCAATGCATGTAGAAAAATTAGATTGGGAAATATTTTAACCCCAGATCCAGTGTTCTGTATATCAGGTTCTGTACCTCTTCAAAAAATGCATAGGCATTTTATGTCTTAAAGATCTTGTAAACTTATTGAATAACTCAAATGCACCAAACTCCACTGAGAAATCTAGATTCACAACAAACAGGAAGCAGATCTTAAAGTGTAGATGAGATCATGCGATATTGGGCATCAGTATTTAACACAAGTCCGTGAAGTTTTCCCTGGTGCCCTTTCATAATCTGATTTAATTTACTCAAGTGCTTACAACTGCTGATAGGATCCAATTTGTTCCAAAAGAATTCTCATGCTTCAGAGAATTATTATATTCATCCCACTTCCATTATGAGGATTGGTTTTTAAAAATTTGTTTTCAAAAGTTGTCCACCAAAGCAGAGATTGTAATTCCCAAATAGAGCATAATTCAGTCAAGAGGAAGCACTTTGAGAACTCTCTCTCTCTCTCTTTGGCAGAATATGGATGGTTTTACTCCTATTAAAATTATAGCATTGTGAACATTACAAACAGATCATGTTACAAGTCAGAGTTTCTGTCTCACAAAACAAGCTTTTTACTTGTTCTGCAAAAGAGTTGCATTAACCACGGGGCCAATACCAAGAACAACTATTTCCAAATTGTTTCTTGGGTAGATATTTGGCCAAGAATTTTAGGCACATAGCAAGGCTTAGTATGGGGGTGGGAGAGTGTTGCTTTATTTGGTTAAACATTTCCAATATTCCAAGCATGAAGATAACACCATTAGATATCCTAAGAGTTAAATCAATACTAATTAGTTACACATGTGGGTCACCAAGAAGCTTGTGTGGGCCACTGTAACAAAAAAAATTTTTTTTTAAATGCATGAGGTTTTTGATTTTGCTTTCAGCCATTTAAGTTAAAACACATATCAAACTGTCACAGCTGTTTGTGAATATCACACCACATGTCAAGCAGATGATAAAACTCTCCTGGATTTAAAAGTCTTGCACCAAATTAGGAAAAATGCAAAACACCCAAACACATTTGTTAAGAGATTGGAGATAGCTAAATGTGTGTACTGTAGTTGCTAATAAGCCACACAGAAGTGAAAGGGAATTCACTCACTTGAAACAGACTTCAATATGCTGCCTTGGAACAGCACATAACATTAACCATTTGAAGGAATGTAATACCTTTTCTTTCCCACAAGTAACACATCTTTAAAAGAAAATTATGCTTTAGTGAAAAAGTCTACCAATTCTACTAAACATGATTTTAAAGACTTAGAGAGAGAAATGTTCAAATTCTCAAATTTGGATGGATCAAATTAAAGAATCCTGTGTTTATATCACAAGTAGCCTTCTAAGAAAGGCAAACAGGCAAATAGATACAGGAAACAAAAAGAGATTTAAAATAAAATTTTGACCTGGTGGCATTTTAGAAAAACAGGATCACAACTGATGAGTTATCTATGCACAAAAGAGTCATGACTTCATCCGTATTGGCTAATACTGCATTCCTGCCAGGAGCATTCGATAAGCATTAAAAAGCATTATGATAAACATATCAAAAAAAGCATTGATAAACATAACACTATCTATGTAAAATACTGCAAGATCCATAAAAGAATTCTTAGCTAGTGATCTGGACTGGGTTTGAATTCAAAGACTAGAGCTGGGGGAAATATAAACTTCAAACCAGACATTACCAGCCAGAAGCCCATGTATTTAAGTAATAATAGAGAGTACCTCATTCAATTTTGCACTGCATCACCCGGGAAGAGAAAGAGACAGACAGAAAGAAAGAGAAGAGGGTAACAAGTTGTTCTACCTTATCCAAGAATCATTTCTTCCTCTGCACCGACTAGTAAGCTATGGAAGCTTCAACGTACCACCAAGTCCCTCCAATTATAAACAAGGCAACTCCAGACCACACTTAACACTAGGGCAGTGTTTTAAGACCAACCAAAACAGCCCCAAATCCTGCTGCCAAGGTCAATTGCGGGAAAGTCCTAATTGTAAGCTTGACATCAACTTACCACCCACAGAAGGCAGGAGGAGGCAAAGGTTAGAGCAGCAGCTTGTCAAAAAAGCATCATAAGCTGCGTGAGGCTTCGGAGAAAAGGCCCAATCACTGCAGCCAATATGATGTTTCAGTTGAATTTTTTTTTTTAAAAAAAAGGTGGGGACAGAAAGAAAATCATCATGAAGGCACCTCCCCCCCCCTTACCTTCTCTTTCAAGCATAAAAGAAACTTTCTTGTCCTAAGGAAGGTTTGCACTGCTTAATCTTTTTTTTTTCCTTTCTGAAATAAAATGACCTGTGCGTGTTTCAGGTGAAATATTTGGAGATCTTTTCCACACCAGTTTATGTCAGAAAGTAATTGACGTAATCAGGAAGAGTATTCCTTAAGAGCTCTCCCGTGCTGTTTTATATTCGTTTTTATCTTTCAAATGTAATAGTTAAAAATACCTGAAGATCCTGCAGTTATTCATATGGAAGAATCTTATCAGATATACCTCACATATTAAGAAAAAAGAAGTTTGCCTCAAGGACAGTTAGCAGCTGCAAAGAGCAATTAAAACATTTGGACGGTGGGAAGTGCTAATTGTCAGTATGAAATGGTTGCTTTTAAGACAATCACCTGTTATTATTTTGACCCATCAAATTAATCATCCTTCCCACTCTGGCCCTCTCCATATCCACTTAAGTCTTTTTTGCAAATTTCTGTAGTATCTGGATTTCATTTCAAGGCAAAAGATAAAGAGCTTGATTTCATTATAAACCCCACCCAAAATGTGAGAAAATGTCTCCCAACAAATCTTTCAGAATTCTTAAATTAATTATTTTAAATTATTTTAATTATTTAATTAATAATTATTTTAATTATTATCATACCTTAAAGTGCCTCAGCTAGATATAGCTAAGTTGCTAGACTTCTTCCACGCACAAACTGTTAACAGTCAGATATCTTCTATGAGTTTCTCACCTTTAAAACGATTCTCCCTACCATTTAAATACATCCCCCAGTACAAAAATAGAGGGCAAGAGTTTGACAGTACAGTAATACAACACAATTTTCATTCTTTGGAAAGTATGTTAGATTTTTTTAATCCTGCATTTATTTTTGTTAACTCAAGGCAGCGTCCATACTTAGCAGTCCTCCCTCCTATTTTTCCTAGAACAACAACTCTGAGAGGTAGGATGGACTGAGAGAGAATGATGAGTCCAAAGTGACCCAGCTTGCTTTCATCCCTAAAGCAGGATTAGAACTCATAGTCTCTTGGTGTCTAGCCAGCACCTTAACCACTACACCAGACTGACTCTCTTATCCATCCCCTGAGGCTGATGTGAAACACCCAAGTTCAATTCCTTACAGTATTTGGCTACATCTACCTCTCAGGCTTATCCTGAGGTTACAAATGGAAGGAGAAGCAAAGGCTGCATTCATACAGCACACAGAACCCTCAACCATTTACTAGCCAGAATAGTGAGGAGGTTCAGTTTGCAAAGGTACATGCCAACTAACCACATTAAGGTTTAGCAGCATGTTGTGTGAATCCAGCTGAAGTGTTTTCTGATACTGTAACCCTGCCACCTTAACTGCTGCAATCTTTTAAATAAACAAGATGCTTGATTACCTATGTAGGAGTATTAGCTAATTTTTTTGCAGGAGGGTTTCCATAATCTTGGACTAGAGTGGTCATATTAGTTAAAGCTCATGTCCAAAATATCTGGGTTTTTTTTTCTTTTTGAGCACATTCCTTTCAGAATTGGAATGGACAGAGAACCACAGTGGGGTTCAGACAGTGTGTTAAACTTTAATTTGCTTATTTTCTTGAATAAATGAAGCCACACTAGCTGAGTTTACTGTATATAAAATGCGAGTAAAGCCTTTTTTGGCTTTGTTGCATGGAAATTCAGCAAGAGAGTTTAAAGAATCTTGGGAGATCAAATACCTTGCTCAGTGCAGTGATTTAATAAGCTGGATAGGCCGAACTCGATCTTCTGCAATTTTCTATTAACTGGGAATTGGCCCAATTTATTTGAAGGGCATCAAATGCAATTTTTTTTTTCCTTTTAATGTGACCACATCATCATTGGCTTACACCCTGTTCAGAAATTTCATTCAGTGAACCTTCAGCTACATTCTGTGAAGATAGGCGTCTGGGTGTCGCTGTCCATTTCATCCGATCCTTCAGACCCCTGAGCATTAAAAAAAAAAAACCCAAAGGCAGGGAAACCAAATCCACATTTTTAATCTGATGGGCCGTGCGACGCCGGCCGCATCCTCGAGGTGGCGCAGCAGAGCAATCGAAACATCCCGGATCCGCAACGATAAACAAACATTTCAGCGCGATTTAAAAAGCGCGGATGCTTTTTCCCAGATTGACAACATACTCAAAAGATTTATCAAGACGTCGCCTTTTCTCTCTCTTCTCCCTCCCTCCCCCAATCCCCATTTCTTCTGATGTTAAAGGGTTCCGCAACCCTAAAGCGACAACCCAACAACAGCTGAAACCTTGGCTGCAAATTAATTTGTGTGTTATGAGATAAAAATTGATTCAAGAAGTATTATTTGGAAGCTCGGGTGCCTTGCAGCGGGAGCACAAACACACTTTAAGCAGGAACATCTACCTAATCTTCCGATTGCCCTCGCTCTCTTCCCCCCTCCCCACCTCCATCACGCAACTCCAAAGAAGTTATTAACCCTTTTGTTTCAAGACAGTCTCCCGGGTGGGTTTCCAGCTGCCGGCAGCGAGATTTACATGTGGCAACATCACCTCCAACGTGCCCCCCTCCCGCGCCAGCTCCATCCTAACCAGATGCACAAAGGAAAAACAGTCATGCATTAAACATGGGATTTATAGCCTTCTGGGCTCGCTCGCTCGTTTTCTTAAATCACCATTAACCGGGCTCAACAATTGCACGTTTGGACTCAAAAGAAAAGAGGGAGGCTGAAGGGGAGGGGAGGGGGGGCAAAGAGACTCAAACCTCCTGCAGCTCTCACCCACCCTTTCCCAAAATATGCATTCCTATCAATTGGGATGGCGGATCTGGGCTTCAGGGAGATCTTCACCCTCTCCTCGCTTGCTTAAACATTAAAAGTAGACCTAAAGATTTCACCCAAAGTTTGCATTTATGCCTCTGGAGCCGGGGGAGAGAGATCCAAAGAGAGAGAGAGAGAGAGATTGGAGAGGTGTATCGATTAGGCATAGTTTCCAATATTTTAAAGTATCAGGTTCCCCCCCCCACCCCACGTCCGAAACTACAAAGCTCAGGGCTCTCTATATTAAACTGATTATTCCTAAAGTGTCTTCCCCTTCCTGGTGGGTCCATTAACTCCATTCATCTCCCATGCGCCTCCCCCGCCCCGGAAAAAAAAAAAGGATGGATCATAAGATTTGAAATCCAGTTTTCCAAAACCTTGGAGGAGATTTCAAAGTCCTCGTCTCTAATTCAGCGGACCATCCCGAAATGTACCCCCTTTCCCCCTTTCGTCCAGTTCTCCGCTTTTACCATCACCAAAGCGCTTCTTTTCCAGCGCCGGCTCCCCCTCCCCATTATCAAAATCAATTAAATCTGCCAAAAGATCAAGCCACGCTATCAATTATAGGAGATCCGCGTGAGTGAGTGAATGAGAAAGAGAGAGAGAGAGAGAGAGAGAGAAGGTGGAGGTTCCATGCAGCTACTTCGGGAAGATTTTTAAAAGCTCTCTGCCCTCCCTTCTCTCTCTCTCTCCCCCCCCCACCATATTAGCTCACGGGAGTTATTTTAGGAAGTCGGAAATCAAAGATGGCTGGAGGTCAGGCTACAAAAGGTCCCGAGCGATTGTAATCTCTCTCTCGGCGAGTTTTTAGTTACTAAATGGCAGAAGCAGCAGCAGTTCATCCAAATAAGAGGCACAAACGGGGAAGGAAGGAGGGGGGGGGGAGAGAGAGAGAGATATCACAAAAGGTATTTCGCAGCGTTCCTCTCGGCGCACCCCTCCCTTCCAGAAATATTTAGGGAGTTACCTTCTGTCCGCGGCTTTCGGCTACGATGGCTCCAAATCAATCCCGAGGATATTGGGGGGGGGGGGGCGGGAGAGATGCTAAAGACAACCTACACTGAGGAGGTAGAAAAACTTTTCCCAACCGGAGAAGGGGCTTTGGGGGGGGGCAGGGGGGGGGGAAAGAGAATCACCCACTACGAAAACCTGGATTTTTTTTTCTTCTTCTCCATAAATAAAAATAGTCTGAGTTCAGAGTTCAATTTCCCTCCCACCGATAAATTAAAACCTACATTCAAGCACCGATGGATGAAGGAAGAAGGAAAGACTATGGGGTGGAAGGGGGGGGGGGAGGCGCATATTAAGAAATAAAGATACACACTTTCCGATCTGCTCCCGCAGTCGTGGGAAATCGGGATGAAAGAGAAGTGGTCCAGATTTTCGAGAGTTTGGCTCAGGATCCCGGTCAAGAAACCCCGATGCGGCACGGGGTAGGTGGGAGAAGGAGCCACTCACACGCGCACAAAAGCATGCAAACCCCCCACCCCCAACCCGATCCCCCTGCTTGATTTCTTCCCCCCCCCATCAATTAAAGTTGGAAATTGACCGGCGCTCCCTCGATTGTTTTTTTTTTTTTTTCTTTTCCTCCCCTTACCATTTGCTACATCCGGGAACTGCCGCTCGTCCGAATGGATGTGCTGGGGCTTCGCTTGCTTGCGCCTCGACATGGTGCACAACACGCATCGGGAGCAAAATAGTAGCAATTATTTTCTTCTTCTTCACAACAAATTCCTGGAGTTGGGAAATTACTCCCAAAGAGCGGAATGCGCATGTCAGAGTAATTATGATTATCAATAATGCATTGCGATTTATCATGGGTCCCTGACAGCTGATTGGCCTGAGTCCAAGAGCTCACAGATTATTCAAATAAGGTCCATTGATCAGGGAGCAGAAGGGGACGCTGGGCACTGTAGTCTCTCCCTCGCCCCGCTCCTGTCCGCCCGGCTTCGTCCGGGTGGTTGAAGGGTGGATGCCGGACGCCGCCGCCGCCGCCGCGCAGGCGAGGGGTTTCGCGCAAGAGGCCCGCCGGCCCGATTGGGTGGTATTTCCCTGAAGGGAAGGAAGAGAGAGAGGGAAAAGAGGCGAGCAGCAGCTCTCGTGTCCATCTTTGAAAGTAAATAAACAGCCGGGGCAGAACTGGTTTTCTTAGGCAGGCTGGACAACCTCCCCCTGCCTCCCTTATCTTCCCCTCGCATTGTCTTCTGCCTCCATGGAGAACTTAGGGCTTGTCCGTGCGCGCGTGGAAAGGATCCTGAGAAGCATCTCCACCCGCCCCCCCCGTTACACTGAAGAAAACCACATTTTTTCTCCCCAGTCCTCCTCCGGAGGAAGCTTTCGTGCAAACTTTATCCTTTGCTTCTTTACTTTCCCCCACCCCCCTTTTTTTTGGGGGGGGGGTTTGGTAGGCTGGCTTCAAAGATTTACTTGACAATCAGAGCCGTCGAGTTCGAGAGAAAAAGAACGAAAAGAGGAAATGGTGAAAATCACTCCTGGCCATTTTTTAAAATTTTTATTTATTTTTATTTTATTTTGATTTATATGCCGCCCTTCTCTGGAGACTCAGGGCGGCTTACAATGCGTTAAGCAATACTTTTGTATATTTTATACAAAGTCAGCTTATTGCCCCCACAAACCGGGTCCTCATTTTACCTACCTTAGAAAGGATGGAAGGCTGAGTCAACTTTGAGCCTTGTGAGAATTGAACTCGCAGTAATTGCAGGCAGCTGGAAGCTAAATACTACCTTTAACAGTAGCATTAGTCTGCTGCGCCATTCAGGCTTCTTTACATTGAACGAATGTATACATTTTTTAAAATTAATTCCGTGAAAATGCCTTCCTTGAATTGGATTTTCGAGTGTGTGGGGAGCTCACTTCATTTTCTGCCAAAAATCCGGAGGGCCACTAGATGGCAGAAGAGAGACAGTGAAATCTGGCTTGGCTGCCACCTGGTGGTCGTCCAGAGGTGTGCAGCCCAGATGGGGTTAGCTCTAGGCTTGCAGGTTCTTTAGCTTATTTGCCTTGATAAGGGTGGGGTGGGGAGCGATTTCCACTTTGAGGAAGAAAGAAAAAGGGATGTACAGAGGAGTTGAGGAGCCTGCATGAATCTGACAATCCGGTTTCAAGCGAATGTTCAAAGATAAGATGGTCCTTGGGGGGGATAAAGGACAAGCTGCTTAAGATTTCCAAACTGTGAATGGATTACCTTGTAAAAAAGGTTGCAAATACAATTCTCCCTTATGACACAGAATATACAGCCTTTTATACAGCCTGAATTTCCACAATGGGCTCACCCAAAGTTAACTGAACTGTGCTTTATTGAGTTAACCCACTATTGTTAGTTTGTGTGACACCCTGAGTTGAGTTCATCAAAGTTAATTCTTGGATTGCTTTCTGGAATCAAATAGGACATCCAACACAGAAAAATCACAAAGCCCATAAACTGTTATAACCCAAGGAAACTTAACTGGATGTGGGTATGTGAAACTTATAACTCATTGGCTTAATTGTGGGGTATAAACTCAGACATGAAATCCTAAACCAGCCTCCTAGCTGGGTTCACACAACACACTTAAGTGTCAAATAAGTTTGACAAGTTTGTGGTTCAGTTTGCTCCAATGAAGGACAAAATAGGAAGCACATACGTATTCCTCTTGAATGGCAAGTTGTTTTGCAGACATAGTGCTCACAAGAGGCAACATTAATTTGTTATTTAAGTAGTTCACATATCTAAGCCCAAGCAAACAAGCTGCACAATGTTTTGGTCAGACAAAGATTGAATCCATGCCCCTGGTTTTGGCTTACTAGTAGCCACTGTCTTTTTCTAACCTAGGTCACCCTTTCCACTAAGTCTTAAAGTGGTTTCAGTTTGGCTTAATAAGATGCTGTGGTGTATTCAGTGTGTGTACATTTTCAAGTCAGATCTGACTTCTGATAAGTGCCTGGACAAGTCCCTGTGATTTTGGATGTCGTTTGACATTGCCTGCTTGGTAGGGCTGAGAGAGAGTGACTGGCTCCAGTCATCCAGCTGGTTTTGTGCCCAAGGCAAGACATAGGCAGCATCTCCTGGTTTCTAGCCTGATGGCTTAACTACTATTTTAACTGGTTCTTATATTCAGTAGGTGACAGTTAAAAAAAACTGTGGTTTGCTGCAATGTGTGAACCTAATCATTCTGAAAAGTGGCAGACTGAGAACTAAGGCTGGTTTTGATAACCTATATAAAGCCTCTAGCAAGACCACGTAGCACTTTTAATATGTTTGTTACTCCTTTCTTGAGTAAGGAGTAGACCCGATACTCGTGCTTCAAAATTCCCTCTCTAGCAAGATTTTTCTCCCAGTTGATTAAGGACTAAAAGGTTTTATAAAAAGTTGCAAATGAAACACAGCTGAGAGAGCTGATAGTTTAAAATATACAGTATAAGTAAAATTCAAGGTAATGATGGTAGATTAGAAAAGTGTGAGTAGCTGTTAATGCAGAATTCATTTATTCGCTGTTTCATTTATGTAACTTGCTATTTGTAACTTTAATACTGTTTGAAACATTGAAATTAACTCTCAATGGCTTAGAAATGCAACTATTTCTGTATCTCAAGTATGGTGCAGATGATGCCTAACATTTTAAGAAAAGCTCAGAATAATTGAAATGGGTACAAAGAAAACAAAAGACTTATATAAGGGACTGAGTATATTAAATCTTGAGAAAAAGATGGCTGGAGGGAGCGAACACTGTAAAGACACTAAAAGGATGCAACGTAGAAGGTTAATATCTGATGTCTATCATTCCAGAGAGCAGAAGATGGAGTACTGGTTTTCAGTTACAGTAAGACAGAAAAGCCAGCCAACCATAAGCACAACTCAACAAAAGAATCAATCTCCAAGGGAGATAATGAACCTTCTCAGTCAATGAGCTCAAGAGAAACCAGGCAACTGTCTGCCCTGCAATGAGCAAGGATTGGACTCACTGGGTGAAATGGCCTCTCCCAACCAGGGGTGAAATCCAGCAGATTCTGACAGGTTCTGGAGAACCAGTAGTGGAAATTTTGAGTAGTTTGGAGAACTGGTAAATACCACCTCTGGCTGGCCCCAGAGTGAGGTGGAAATAGAGATTTTGCAATATCCTTCTCCTGGTGTAGGATGGGAATGGAGATTTTGCAGTATCTTTCCCCTGGAGTGGGGTGGGAATGGAGATTTTGCAGTATCCTTCCCCTGGGATGGGGAGGGAAAAGGGATTTTGCAGTATCCTTCCCCTGGGATGGGGAGGGAAAAGGGATTTTGCAGTATCCTTCTCCTGGTGTAGGATGGGAATGGAGATTTTGCAGTATCTTTCCCCTGGAGTGGGGTGGGAATGGAGTTTTTGCAATATCCTTCCCCCAGGGATGGGGTGGGGATGGAGATTTTGCAGTATCCTTCCCCTGCCACGCCCACCAAGCCACTCCCACCAAGTCACACCATGCCCACCAAGCCACGCCCAAAAAACCGGTAGTAAAAAAAAAATGAATTTCACCACTGCTCCCACCCAATTCCATGCCTGAAAATTTCCATTTTCCAATCAGGTTTTTAAAAAAGTCTCATGAAATTTCTTACTGCAGTGCAAAGAGTAGTGGAGTTCTAAGGTGCACATCCATATGGCCCCTATCCTGATGATGTTTTGAAAGGCATAGAAAACTTAGCTTGTTCTCTTCAACATTGAGGCAGTTTATGAATGAACCCCTATAAGATTTTGTCTTGTATGATATTTTTCTGTTTTGCATGTTTCTCCTCTCTCAGACACTTATTCGTTTTTGTTTTTTTTAATGTGGCACTTTATATGTAAAGTTAGTTGGAGTCAGGTCTTTTTTAAACTCTATTTTTAATTGTTCCAAAGGTGTTTATTCAAGAGGCAACTGGAGTTCAAGAAGTTTCTTGGATGAGAAGCGAAATGTCTTCAAGGAAAAAAAAAACAGGAAGGCCAGTTGCCTCTTGAAAAAGCATCTTTGGGACAACCATGACCTGGATGACTGAGAATCTCCATAGACATCTATTTTTAATTGATAAATAAATAAATAAAATAAAATAAATAAATAAATAAATAATTTTAAAATAAGCAAATAGGATGAACCAGGGTTGAAATGCATGTCAAAGCAAAGGATAAATGCATCACACGCTGGCCACACCCACCCCTGGTTTAGCGAAGGGGGGGGGAGTTGCAATATGTCACGTGAAGACAACGTGACGTCACGAGTTTGACACCCCTGGTCTAGAGTGGTCAGTTCTTCCAGCCTCCAGATATAGAGCTCGGGGGAAAAAATTACCACGTTTTCTACCTTAAGTCCTAATGGCTTCATTAACACATTCATACCATTTTCTCAGCAGCAATAGTTTAGTTTACTGTCATTGCACCTCGTACAACAAAATTAAATGCCATCTTCAGTGTACATTATAACCATAAAAATAAAACACAAACACACATCCTTCACATTCTATACAATATAGAAATAGCTTTCCATTCCCCAGAGAGGTGTCTTTAATCTGCAGTCCTGCAATTCCATGGAGAGAATTCAAAGTTCACAATCACAACCATTACAGCAAAGGTCTTCAAACTTGGCCGCTTTAAGATTTGTGGACTTCAACTCCCAGAATTCTCCAGCCAGCATAGAATTCTGGGAGTTGAAGTCCACAAGTCTTAAAGCAGCCAAATTTGAAGACCTCTGCATTAGAGCATCCCAATGGGCACGTGATCAAAATTCAGATGCTTGGCAATTGGCATGTACATGTGACCATTGCGGTGTTCCACGGGGGTCATGTGATCCCCTTTTGTGGCCTTCTGACAAGCAGTCAACGAGGAAGCCAGATTCATTTAACAACCGTGTTACCATTTTAACAACTGCAGTACTGTAATTCACTTAACAACTGTAGCAAGAAAGTTCGTAATATGGTGAAAAGCTTATTTAATAAAACAGAAATTTTGGACTCAATTGTGGTCATAAGGTGAGGACTGCCTCAGTGGTAGGTTTCAAATTTTTTTACTACCGGTTCTGTGGGTGTGGCTTGGTGGACGTGGCATGGTGTGGTGGGCGTGGCAGGGGAAGGATACTGTAAAATCTCCGTTCCCTGTCCAATCCAGGGTAAGGATACTGCAAAATCCCCATTTCCTCCCTATCAGCTGGGACTTGGGAGGCAGAGAATAGATGGGGGCGGGGCCAGTCAGAATTTTTACTACTGGTTCTCCGAACTACTCAAATTTTCCTCTACCGGTTCTCCAGAACTGGTCAAAACCTGCTGAAACCCACCTCTGGACTGCCTGTGTATTATTTACCAAGTCTGGGGTTCTGAACTTTAAGGTAGTTTTTGTTTACTTGTGGTTTAGCATGTTGTTGTTGTTTTTTTAAAAATAGTTTTTACTGAACATTTTCCAAATTTAAAAATCACAAGTAAAAAAAAAAAGGAAAAAAAAGAAAAAATACAAATAGAAAAAGAAATAAAATACACAAACAAGGCAACAATACAGTATAATTCTACAGCTTTCCGTATCAGCATTTTTTTTTTTTAGCGTGTTGTATGAACCCGACAACTGTGGCTTGTAAGTCATGACTAGGGTTTTAATATGATGGCTGAACTCAAATGTAGTTGATTATGTAGGCTTTGGCTTAGTGCAAAATACAAAGCGGGAGAGAAAGAACATGAGTATCTAGTTAGGTTCTTGAGATTTGATTCACAAAAATGCATAATATGGAACTGGAAAAATAAAGAGCTCCTTTGTGAGGAGAAAACTTGGAGGGAGGGGTGGGCGCAGGAAATTCCCATTTGTGTTTGTTTGCTTTCCTTATTTTCATTACCATGATTTCTGCTAACAAGACTCCAATAACCATTTCTCTGTGTTTTTTGGAATGCACGTCGCTCAGCTTATTACAAGGAGGAATCGGCAGAGTCATAATAAGAAATGAGCTGATATCTGGATCAGGTAACTTTGAGCAAACTTCTGTTAGTATAAAAGAAAGCTGAAAAGGTTTATAAGAACTGTAATATTTTGAAAGAGACATGAACTGGCTCCACTGCCTGGAAGAATGACAAGTATGTGGGCTAGGCAGAGAAACAAACAAATGCTGGGATGTTTGTTAAAACGCCTAAGCTTTTCATCTCATCCAAGGTAAACAGCATCAGATGTATTTTTCACAGTATGAAACAACAGCCTCTGCTCTAGGGGGGAAGGAGGAATTGGGGGAAAGCAGGGATTAATTTTCATCCACCATTAAGGTTTGGACAGCGGTGATTCCAGGCACGGATCGTCCAACCAGACTGATTTGCAAATTTCTGCTATGTAAAACTCACGTATACATAAGACTTGAATTGTATGATTCATAGGGTGAAAAGAAAATGGGATTTTAGTTCATGCTTTTCATTCAGGCCATATAGAACTGAACTGTCCCATTTTTCCTAGCTTCCAAATCCAAAAGATGATCAGCAATGTATTATTTTGGAATAGCCGTTTAGCCTCCCCACCTTTTTTTTTTAAAAAAATAAATAAATAGAGGCAGTCCTCAAGTTAAGACTGCAATTGACCCCAGAATGTTTGTTGCCAAGTGAGACATTTGATCAGTGAATTTTTTCCCCATTCTACAACCTTTCTTGCCACAGTTGTTAAGCGAATCACTGCAGTCAAGTTAGTAACAGGGTTGTTAAGGGGACTATGTCTCCTCTGACCCTTAAAGGCTGGAAGATAATGTAGAATAAACTGTCCTTTAAGTGTGGATGAGGGGAAAGGGCCACTTCCGGTCTGAAATTTAATTAATTAATTAAATATAATATAATATAATATAATTAATATAATTATATTTAATTAATATAAATATAATTAATTAATTATAATATAATATAATATAATATAATATAATATAATATAATATAATATAATATAATATAATATAATATAATATAATATAATATAATATAATATAATATAATAATATAATAAATAATTAAATAAACTGTCCTTTAAGTGTGGATGAGGGGAAAGGGCCACTTCCGGTCTGAAATTTAATTAATTAAATATAATATAATATAATATAATTAATATAATTATATTTAATTAATATAAATATAATTAATTAATTATAATATAATATAATATAATATAATATAATATAATATAATAAATAATTAAATAAACTGTCCTTTAAGTGTGGATGAGGGGAAAGGGCCACTTCCGGTCTGAAATTTAATTAATTAAATATAATATAATATAATATAATATAATTAATATAATTATATTTAATTAATATAAATATAATTAATTAATTATAATATAATATAATATAATTAATAATTAAATAAACTGTCCTTTAAGTGTGGATGAGGGGAAAGGGCCACTTCCGGTCTGAAATCTGATACATATAAGCATAGGAATAAAGTGAAGCCTGGCATAATTCCATGGAATTACAGGTCGTCCTTGCTTTACGACCACGACTGAGTCCAAAATCCCCCCCCCCATTTTACGACCTTTCTTGCCACCTTTGTTAAGTGAATTAACTGCAGTCGATAAGTTAGTAACCTGGTTGTTAAATGAATCTGGCTTCCCCATTGACTTTGCTTGTCAGAAGGTTGCAAAAGATGAACACATGACCTTGGGACACAGCAACGGTCATAAGTATAAACCAGTTGCCAAGCGTCTGAATGTTGATCATGTGATCATGGGGATGCTGCATAACTCTGAAAAACAGTGATAAGTCAGGTTTTTTTAGTGCCGTCGTATCTTTGAACAGTCACTAAATGAACTGTTGTAAGTCAAGGACTACTTGTGGTTCAATTCTTTTAGAGAGGCATTTCAGGAAAGCAGGCAATATTTGGTTTATCAGTGGCAGTTTCCAGTATTTATTTCCAGTTTCTGTCAAAAAATGCCCATTGGAAAAAAAAGAGATTCATTAATGACCACTGCAAAAAAAAATGTTGTAAAATCAGGTATGTGGGAGATACTTTTTTTTTCTTTTTAAATTAGATTTATATGCCGCCCTTCTCCAGAGACTCAGGGCAGCTTACAATGCGTTAAGCAATAGCCTTCATACTTTTGTATATTTTATACAAAGTCAGCTTATTGCCCCCACAAACTGGGTCCTCAATTTACCTACCTTAGAAAGGATGGAAGGCTGAGTCAACCTTGAGCCTGGGGAGATTCGAACTTGCAATAATTTAATGATTAAACATTTTATGACTGTAATTCTGGATTCAATTATAGAGTTAAGGCAAGGACTACCTGTATTTATGATGCATTTGGAATAAATATAAAGTAATGCAAAAGCATGTGAAAGAATGAGCAATTCTTCAGATGCAAACTTCCAACTTAGTTAAATACTCCCCCACCCCCCACCCCTCAGTTTCTTGGTTGTTCTGTTGTATGTTTGGTCTCCAATTTTCATTTTATATTTTGGATTTATATATTGTTGCTGGTTGTTAGATTATTTTCTTTGTTTTTACTTCTTTTTGATTTATTATTGTTTACCTTATACGACACCCAGAGTCTTACTGGCTGAGTTGAGTGGCCTTATAAATCTTGAAATAAATAAATGAATAACTAAAAAAGAATGAGTCCATCTCTGGAGGAAATACTTAGCACTGAAGACAGGTCAAACTATTTTAGCACTCAAGGTACAACAGCTCACAAGATTTCACTCCTGGCTACAGAAATACAATATTTATAATCTACGGTATAATTAATTAATTAATGTGATTAAACAAATAATCATTGTCAGTCTGGAAAGAGTGCAGAGAAGAGCAACAAAGATCATTAGAGGGCTGGAGTCTAAAACATATGATGAATGATTGCAGGAACTGGCTACGTCTAGTCTATCAAAGAGAAGGACTAAGGGTGACATGAGATCAATCTTCCAATATTTGCAGGGCTATCACAAAGAAGAGTAAGGCAACTTATTCTCCAAAGCACCTAAAGGCAGGACAAGAAGTTACAGATGGAAGCTTATCAAAGAGAGATCTAATCTAGAATTAAGGAGAAATTGCCAGACAGTGAGAACAATCAAACAGTGGAATGGCTTGCCTTCAGAAGTTGTGGGTGCTCCATCACTGGAGATTTTTAAGAAGTGATTGGACAACCATTTGTCTGGAATGGTATAGGGTCTCCTACTCAGATAGAAGATTGGACTAGAAGACCTCCAATGTCCCTTCCAACCCTGTGAGGTGGGCTGGGCTGAAAGAGCGTGACTTGCCTAAGTCATCCAGCTGGCTTTCATGCTTAATGTGAATAAACCAGCCTTTAATTTTTTTTACCATTCAAAATCTCTTAAAGTTAATTATACCTTTGAGATCATTGGGAACTAAGTGTTCAAGTTATGAAATACTACTCATGATCAAATATTCATCATGAATGAATAGAATATGCTAAAGTAACATCTAGATGGGTGGTAACTGAACAACATGTCAACTCAGAACCATGTAAAATTAGCTATGTCAAACAAGACTTAAAGTCTGGTTTTGAATTGTCCCCATTCTTTGGGTATACAGAGTGTATTTAACCATAAACTAACCAAAAAGAATGAGCTTGCATGCTAAATCACCAGAATACAAACTAAGGTTCAGGCTAACCAAGCTAAGGCTTTGCTAGATCTTCAGTGCGAATGATTAAATGTGTTTTAGAGTTTTTAAGACCTAGCTTTGCTCCTACATAAACATATTTGATTACGGCCACCAAAGCACCTTTTGGAGACTTGTTCAGGGATGTTTTAAAACATCTCTGAGTCAAAAGTGATGCATAGAAATAGAATTTCTACATAGAAATAAATTCTGGATACTTTTCCTCAACAAGCTGGCAATTATTTTATGATTCATCATCTTTGATGTTTTGTTTTATGCCCTATTCCATAAGGGGTTTAATTAAGCAACTATTTTTGGTCAGAATAATTTTAATTAAAATAAGACATGCTTTGGGGGGTGGGGGGAGAGATTTTCATGCAAACTTTCGTTTATGTTTTAGAAGGACAAAAAGATTGAGGAAATATTACATGCAATTAAGATATGTGTGTGTGTGTATGTATGTTTTTTTTAAAAATTACAATTATATATTAAATTAAAATTAAATAAATACATGTATGTATATGTGTGTGTGTGTATGTATATATCAAATTTATATTTCGCTGATAAAGAAATAAAGGGAGACTAGTATAGATCTATTTCAAGCTATTTGCTCTCCTCAACTAGCCATACTTAGCGATGAGAGCTAAATAGCTTGAAATAGATCTATACTAGTCTCCCTTTATTTCTTTATCAGCAAAATATAAATTTGGTATAAAATGGTTTATCGTGAATGTGTCTGCTTGAGGGCTCCTGGATTGGAGCTGAAAGGCGAAAGGATGCAGTATGTTCCCTCCCACATGCTCAGGTAGACCAGGTTCCTCGATAGAAAAACACTTAATATATTTATATGTATATATTCTTTAAAATTACAATTATATATAAAATTAAAATTTTATATACATGTGTGTGTGTGTGTGTATGGGGACACGGTGGTTCAGTGGCTAAGACACTGAGCTTGTCGATCGAAAGGTCAGCAGTTCAGCGGTTCGAATCCCTAGTGCCGCGTAACAGGGTGAGCTTCCGCTACTTGTCCCAGCTTCTGCCAACCTCTCAATTCGAAAGCACGTAAAAAATGCAAGTAGAAAAATAGGGACCACCTTTGGTGGGAAGGTAACAGCATTCCGTGCGCCTTTGGCATTTAGTCATGCCAGTCACATGACCACGGAGACGTCTTCGGACAACGCTGGCTCTTCAGATTTGAAACTGAGATGAGCACCATCCCTTAGAGTTGGGAACAAGTATGTGCAAGGGGATCCTTTATCTCTCTCTCTCTCTCTCTCTCTCTCTCTCTCTCTCTCTCTCTCTCTCTCTCTCTCTCTCTCTCTCTGTGTGTGTTTCTTTAAAATCACAGTTGCATACAGTATGTTTTGATAAGTTTATTCAGGTGATGTTGAAAGACATATCTTTTTCACTTCATTCATCAATGACAAGGGGTTATAACCCCTGTTGCTGAAGTCTGTGAATGGCTAATCAGAAATAAGTCCTATGTGGACAATGGGCTTAATAGAGGAAAACATGTATGACCAATAGAAAAGAATATTTGTAGTTCAGGGTTGAATTGTGGGGTCTTTGATGCTCTCTGAACTTTTCCTTGCAGACATTTTATTGTCAAACTAGATAACATCATCAGTCCATTGATGCTGTTATCCAGCTTGGTAATGAAATGTCTGCAAGCAAATAACCAAGCTCCGAGAACACTTATGCATTCCACAGAAAACATATAAGGAAGTGCAGCTTGAAGATCCTCATTATTAGGGATGTAGTTTTAATAATTAACCACATTATATATCCAAATTAACCAACGTTTTGGAGTCCGTCCATTGAAAAAGCAAAGTACAATCTTGGTGCAGAAAATTGGATGGTTTATGTGTGTGATACAACAACAGCCCAATATTCAGGAATAATGGAAAAAAATAATATATTATTCTTGCCCCCATTCTCCCCTCCCATATACCAGGGTGCTTTATCAAAGATAAGAAAAGAGAGCGGTGGACAGATTTGCTATTCTCATTCTCCTTTTTTTCAGTGAGAATTTATCCAGGATAAGGCAAGTGCATTGATCATGGTACTAGGGTTGGATGAATCACAAATGCAAAGATATTTAAGAAAAACATATCCCCTTCTACAGTATAGCATCTTTTCACCAACCCACAGAATTTAGCTCTTGCTTGACTTCTAATTAATTGTAGATGAGCACGGAAACTGCATGCCTTTAACCCCTCACCCCTATCCCTTTGTTTATCATTTGGAGCTTAATGTTACCTGCATCTAAAGGTAACTTGAGCTCTCAAAACTTGGACCGACTTCCTGATTTATTTATTTGTGCTAAATCTCTCTGTCCAGGGATGACAGTGGAGAGAAATCAAAGAAAGCTCCCCCCCCACCTCTTGTGTCACAGGAATAAGCAGAGGGGAAAAGAAAACAATTTCCACTTTAGATGCCCCCTTTAAAATATAGCTGCTTGAAAAGGCTGAATTGAAAAGTTAAAAAAAAAAACTTCCTAGAAGATGCTAGGGGAAAAAACAAGCTGACTTGAAGGAAATCTTACTTAAAAAAAGCTTCATTTATCATCCTCTCCCCCCACCACGAATATGCATATCAACATCCTGGATGGGGATTGATGAGACATGTAATCTAAACTCATCAATAGCGTTGGGGAATACTGTGCCATTATTTTAGCACGCCTTTTCTATGCCTTGGAAAGCTTAAGATTAAAACATATTTATAAAAGATGACCATGGCTGTTCTTCCAACCCAAAGGAAAGTTGGGAATACATTTTATAAAGGGGTTTGGTTCGAAGAATTATTTTACAAAACCAGAAACAAATTTGGTGTCAGGAGGGTATTTTTTTTTTTTTTAAATCTGCAGGTTCTGGTTAGGCTGAGGACTCCCAAATGTAATTCTGCTTCCTTTTTTGTACATGTTGTCTTTTCTTCCTTTCTTCTCTTTATGTTAGTTCTTGCTGGTTTTTAAACTTCTTTTCAAAACTCTTCATAAAAAAATAGATGAAAGGAGAAGAGAAATAATGCAAATGATAGTTCAGTTTTCAGAAGGGGTTCTCAAAAGGCCATTAAGTCTGTAATCTAAATCAGTTTCTTAAACTGGTGTCCTATAATATTTGAACACTATTTCCCAGAATTACCAGGCAATAGATGTGCCATCCTATTCTAGAATTACCCAATTGAGCTGCTGATCACACCTTTGGTCACAATATTTTCCTATGCAAGTTTCTTAGCTAGCGTGGTAACCCAGAGGATCAATATCTAAGTTGCTCGACATCCAACAAAATGAAATTTAATGGTGAAAAAAGTAAGGTTCTACATTTAGGAAAGAAAAACAAAATGCACAGGTACAGTATAGTGGTACCTTGCTCAATAGTGGTGACTGTGAGAGGGATCTTGGAGTCCTAGTGGACAATCACCTAACTATGAGCCAATAGTGTGCTGCAGTTGCCAAAAAGGCCAACACAGTTCTAGGCTGCATAAACAGAGGGATAGAATCAAGATCAGGTGAAGTGTTACTACCACTTTATAATGCCTTGGTAAGACCACACTTGGAATACTGCATCCAATTTTGGTCGCCATGATGTAAAAAAGATGTTGAGATTCTAGAAAGAGTGCAGAGAAGAGCAACAAAGATGATTAGGGGCCTCGAGGATAAAACATATAAAAAATGGTTGCTGGAACTGGATATGTCTAGTTTAATGAAAAGAAGGACTAGGGGTGACATGATAGCAGTGTTCCAATATCTCAGGGGCTGCCACAAAGAAGAGGGAGTCAAGCTATTCTCCAAAGCACCTGAGGGCAGGACAAGAAGCAATGGGTGGAAACTAATCAAGGAGAGAAGCACCTTAGAACTAAGGAGAAATTTCCTGACAGTTAGAACAATTAATCAGTGGAACAACTTGCCTCCAGAAGTTGTGAATGCTCCAATACTGGAAGTTTTTAAGAAGATGTTGGATAACTATTTGCCTGAAGTGGTGTAGGGTTTCCTGCCTAAGCAGGGGGTTGGACTAGAAGACCTCCAAGGTCCCTTCCAACTCTTTTATTCTAGTCTAAAATGTATATCTCTAAGAAATGAAAATTTCTATCCAACAGTTGGACTAGAAGACCTCTAAGGTCCCTTCCAACTCTGTTATTCTATTCTATCTCCAGAAAACTGGACAATACTAGTAGTCATCTTGATATAGTTTAGACTGATAAGAGGAGGGGATAAATTGCAATTTCTTATATTTACCAAGCTTTCTTAATTCCTCCTCATTTTATGGTTTGGAAATTATATATTGATTTTGGTAGGGCTGCTTTCTTCTGCAATCACAAAAGAAGAATTAAATTACTTGCTGCAAAACCCCCTGCCCCCCCAATTTATTCATATTTTGAAAGAGAAACAATATTTTTTTTGTGTATGGAAGGAATGCAAATGCATGAAACAACAAAAAGAGGAAAAAAGCAGTTCCGAGTAAGGTGGTTTTTTGCAAAGTCAGAATATTCTATTAGTATTAATCTTCAATTTGATTCGCAATCTGGAACTGGGAAAAACTTAACAGTTCAAGTCCTAATCAAGGACCTAAGAGTTGTAACATCCCAGTATATAAACAATAAGATGATTTTTTGCAAAGACAGAAAATTCAGGTATAACAATATTTAATAATAAATAAAGTTGTCGAAAATGAGAAGGTGAAGATGTTGTGGGACTTTCAAATACAGACGGATCGTCATTTAGAACACAACACACCAGATATCACAGTCTTCAAAAACCAAAGCATACAATTTATTGATATCATTGTACCAGGAGATGCCAGAGTCAAAGAAAAAGAACTAGAAAAAATCACGAAATATCATGACCTGACCATCGAAGCTATGTGATTATGGATGAAACATGTGACAGTGATACCCATTGTCTTTGGGGCACTTGGCACCAAGAATTTTACAAAATGCATCAAGAAATTGCAGCTTCCTGCAATAACACCTGCGGAACTGCGAAAAACTGCGCTACTCGGAACATCATATATTTTAAGATACTTGGTTGATACCTAGGATGCTGGCAGCAACCTGTATCAACCATTAGCACCAGTCAATAGTATTTAGGATACATTTTTAAATGTTCAATTGACTGAGTTTAATGAATAAAAGAGGGATAATAATAATAACCAATTCCCGGTCCCAAATCTTCAAAACAACTTACTATGGCCATAAGGCCAGAAAGCAGTAATATAAAACCTAAAAACTGAATATGTATGCATATATTCAGTTTACAAGTAATAAGTATAAATGTAAGATATGTAACAAGGAATACGAATGAAATAAAGAATACAAGACTACTAGGATAAAAATACAATAAAAGCATAAAACAAAATAGCATAAAATATAAGTAATTAAATGAGAATCCAAATCTTCAACTACAAGTATAGAGCAGAATATGTAGAGTTGTAAAAGGGGGCCACCTGGAGGGATTTGTTTGGATTCTTATCCAATGAGAGGAGCAACCAAGAGAAGTTTGTGTTCTCTGCCTCAGCATATCTTCAAGATGAGAATCATCCCAGAATCCCATCTCTGGATCAATGTGTTCTGGTACTTGAAACTCTGGGTTTGATTTTGGAATTCCCTACCCTTTTTCTTCCTTCTCCTTCCTTGATAAGTAGTCAAACATGTGTAGACTTTTCTAGGCTATCTTTCTTTGAGATAAGCACAGCTATCACTGTGTAGCATAGGAACTATATTATCAGTAAGTTGCTTGTGAAGTCATGCTAGGAAGTAGGAAGGATGACCAAGCCATCTGTGATTTCACTGGGAACAATCACCCCTAGTTGCCCTCACAAGTGCAGGGCTCAGTATGTAAGTGCTTTGACTGAAAGCTCTATGCGCATGATGGCGAACCTATGGGACTCGTGCCAGAGGTGGCACGCAGCGCCCTCTCTGTAGGCACAAAAGCCGTCGCCCCAGTTTAGCTCTGCTGCACATGCGGATGTGCCTCCCGCCGGCGAGCTGGTCTTTGGGTCTCTGTTGCGCATGTGCGGTGGTAGGGCATGTGCGGAGGGCCATGCGCACATGCACGGGGCACATGCATGGGGCGTGCATGCATGCATGGGGCGGGGCACATGCCGGGGGCGTGTGCATGCGCAGGGGGGCGGTCGCATGCGGGGGGGCCTGCATACATTACATGAGCGTGCTTTGGGCATTTGGTCCAGAAAAGGTTAGCCATCACTGCTCTATACAAATGTCAGGATGACGATTTTGCAAGACTGGCTCCACCAGTGAGTATTTTATTTATGAAGTAATGCTGAAAGTTCAGTTTGATGCATTGGAATTTTTGTGAACAGTGACTCTTAATACCAGTTGAGCTGCTTATAACAATCAGTGGGTTGACTAAATCCTGTGCGTTGCGCTTCATTTATTAGTATTTCTGGGCATTTAGTACTATGCAAAGACAATATAAAGTGCTTCATTTAAAGAACTGAGCCCTATATGGAATTCATTGTTTATACAGATTGATTTATGACCATCAGAATTTCCATTTGCAGTAATTTTACTGTCTTCCCCTTTTCATTTTTAAAAAATATTTAACATTTCATAGTTTCTCTGGCAGGATTTATTGAACAAAGCATTTTATGAATCTTCAGGTTATGCCTTCTGTATATTCAACATATGCATGGAACAATGGGAAGGGTTGAAACATGCTATAAACTTAGCTGATCTCACTTATTTTCAATAAATTAAAATTACTCTGAATGAAAAAGTTTGATTCTGCGGACCAGTTGATCGTATGGCAAACATGTGATCCAAGATTCAGCTGTTCTTTACTAGGTATGGTCAATGCAATTAGTCTAATTCTGCCACTTTGCACACTCATTGAAAAACATAATATTTAGAGTGCTTTATGTTAGGCCCCGTTGTTCTTAAAATCTGTGGCCTTGATGTAATTGATCTGTATGAAAAACCAATTAAAGCGTTTTAATTGGATCTGCAGTTTGGTTCTAAACTTTTCACAATGTACAAGCCCTAACCAATTCAGTTTTGGTTCTGTTGAAATGGAAACAGTTTAATATTCCAGTTTCCTCACTGATGGGGAAACTAGTCTCTTCCCATCTCTAGGTGGATGAACTCAAGGCAACCATTACTTCCTAACACCCCAAATTTCTATTTCGAACATGCATCCAGAAACCTTCCCTTTCAAGACAATCACTTTCAAAGAAAAAAAATTATCCAACTTTCTGCTTGATATTTTGCAGCCAAGTGGTTCTTCTAGCAAAGAGGAACCAATTTTATTTTCTAATTTTACCACCATCTGATGGAAAAACTTGCAAGGATTTGCCATCAAAACAAACAGGATCAATTTTGACTGCATTTTCCCCCCATTTTTATTTCTGTAGCAACAAACATCTTTGCCAAAAACTATTGTGAAAAGCAGTATCTGGTTGAAAATATGGCAACATACCAGGGGTGCTATTCAGCAGGTTCTGACAGGTTCTGAAGAACCGGTAGCGGAAATTTTGAGTAGTTCGGAGAACCGGCAAATACCACCTCTGGCTGGCCCCAAAGTGGGCTGGGAATGGAGATTTTGCAATATCCTTCCCCTGGAGTGGGGTGGGAATGGAGATTTTGCAGTATCCTTCCCCTGCCATGCCCACCAAGCCACGCCCACCAAGCCACACCACACCCACCAAGCCATGCCCACGGAACCGGTAGTAAAAAACATTTGAATTCCACCACTGTAACATACTATCTTTTTAGCTTTCAGCCAGTGGTGGGTTGCCCCCGGTTCGGACCAGTTCGCAAGAACTGGTAGTAAAACCAGCGGGAGGCCCCACCCACCGCCCCGGATGTCGTCATCACGCGATCCCATTGTACGTGATCCCATTGTGAACCAGTAGTAAAGGTAAGTAGAACCCACCCCTGTTCACAGCTCACAATGTCTTCTAAATAGAATAGAAACAGAAGGAATGGTGCTTTTGGTATTGTGTAGCTTTCCCTAGTGGCAACTCTTCAGGTTTGTGGTTTGTTTTTGCAAAGAGTTGAAAATAATATACATATTGAAAAACATGTATATAAAGGAAATGTTATTATGAGACTTCTGGAAGCGTAGTTTAGCAAGGAATACTTTGCTTGAATATTGGCTGGAGAAAGCAATGATTTATTCCTAATATTCTTTGGTGCATGTCTTCCCAGAAGCCAGTGTCACTTTATTCACTTCCAAATGAATGTGCATAAAACTGAAGATTCAGTCATGGCTAACTTTAACAAGACTGCAGCGAGCATATACAAGTTTACTTTGCAAGAAGGGTCTTAAAAAAATCAGGGGGGAGGGAATGAAAAAAAGCAAGAACACAAACCCACCCCATAAATCTTAGATGGGAAGAATGCAAATAGGAAAGTTAACAGGTGAGCCTGTCATTAAAATGTATTTTTATTGTGACACCCAAAGAGAATGGTATGTCAGTATGATATATTAATCCCAATAAAGTGACAGCTATTTTATAAACAGAAAGATGTCTCAGCAAGACTGAGTTTAACTAAGTGGGCAGATCCAATCAGGCCTCTTGCCATCCCAATACTTTGCCAAATTGCTTTTGATTTATTGCAGTTATGAGTTTTAAAAGGATGTCAAAGAATATGGTTTTCTTGAAAGGAGGCAGAAAAAACAGCAGTTCTTAACTAGTGTCCGGGAAGGCTATTTAGCTTATACTGTGATCTCAGTGAGATAGTGGATTATGCTGGTCTCATCAAAATTCTGATTTGGAGCTCTTCCTGATGACCCCCATTTGAAAGATAATCAGAACTGAGTAGAGAAATGAAACTAGCTGCTCAGGCAGGAACAGCCTCTTTAAGGTTGGGCAAAATATCTAATTAGGGCAATGAAACAATACTAAATTAGCACTGGGGAATTAAGAGAATCGGCTCCTAGGATATCCCGAAGACATTAGATCATTTATTTGTTCATTCCTTTCAAAATGTTCTATGCCAGTTCAGTCAGCTAATTCTAAGTGGCCCACACAGCAATAATATAAAGGCAGTATTAGCAAATTAAATCGGAAGCAACTGTATTCATAACTTCTAGTTATAAAAATGAACCATAATCATCCAGCCCAGAAAATACTGCAAATCATCAGAATGTAGTCATCCATCACAGGACTTTCCTACTGCCTGTGCCTCAGACTCCAAGTGATTTTATAAATGTCTTAATAGTCCTAGTAAGAAGGGTAATCTTATATTTTTTAATGTGGGGGGATTCCATAGAGGATTGCAGAAAAAGCTTGCTTCTGAGTTCTTCCTGCTATGCTTGCAACTCTCAGCAAGCATCTCTTAGGCAAGGAAGGAATCAAGTAGTTTTGCAAGTAAACAAGCCTCAAGTCATGTAGGACTTTCATAATGGCCAACAACATGACTTTTACCCCAAAACAAACTTACCAACTAATAGAACTCCTGCAGCATTGGTGTTACATGACAACCATGCTTGTCTCTATTAGTACATTTTGTATTATAGGTAATCCTTGACGTAATGACCACAGCTGAGCTCAAAATTTATGTTGCTAAGTGAGACAGTTATTAAATGAGTTTTTGCCCCATTTTATAATCTCTCTTGTCGTAGCTGTTACGTGAATGACTGCAGCTGTTAAGTTACTAACAGGGCTGTTCAGTGAATCTGGCTTCCCCATTGACTTTGCTTATCAGAAGGTGTTCACATGACCCTGGGACACTGCAACTGTCACATGTATGAGCCAGCTGCCAAGCATCTGATTGTTGATCACATGACCATGTTGCAATGGTCGTAAGTGTAAAAAACAATCATAAGTCACTTTTTTCCAGTGCCATTGTAACTTGGTACGATCACTAAACAAACAGTTTCACATTATGTTACTACCGGTTCACCACACGCATGCATGCTTGCTTCGTGTGTGTGCGCGCCTGGTTTGCACACACATGACGTCCTTCCACACATGTGCCCGTCCTTCTGTGCATGCGCTTTGCTCACGCGCGTGCCTTCTGAGCATCCGCCTGGCCTCAAAAATGTGCCTAAATAAAATGACTACTCTTCAGACTAATTGGGCCAAACCGGCTGAATACCACCTTTGGCTGTAAATCAAGGACTACCTATACAATATGTGTAGTATTTCGATGGATTACATACTTTTCATGTCAAGTGTTTTATACCTGTCTATGAGTATAAGGATATACAATATCCATGAAATGATATTGAGGGGCATTAATGTAGCTGACCACCTTTGTTCCAGGAACAGATGCAGCTAGCACGGCACCTGAATATGGTCATAATATGGGTCACAATCCCATTTTTGTTATGTACGCATGAAATGGTTTATGAAAAAGATGTAGAGCTTCAATTGCACAGGAACCACTGTCATCATGCCTTTTTTTCAGCCCTTCTGTAGATGCCCTGGGACAGTAGTTACTAAGCATTTAGATGTTTCACGCCTGTTAACAATCATACATTTTAGAGTAGATCTATTTAAGTCATGGCCAAGAATTGTTCTAAGAAACACCATATCAATATCAAACTGGTTTTATTTGTCTTGTTAAGCTTGGGATATTTGGGAGAATATTTGTCAATTGAAAAATAAAATAACATAAAATTATATTCTAAGGAATATTTGTCAATTGAAAAACAATAAAATAAAATAAAAACAAAGCCAAAGAGAAATTTCTGTGAATTGACATGCTGGGGAAAAAAAGGAAAGAAAAAGGAAGCTGTAGACCTGTGGGTGGGCTGAATTGTGTATGTATGTTTTCCTTTTAAGAGATGCACGGAGCGGGTTCCTCTTCTTTATTGGGAAGCAACTGTTCTATATCTGAACTTTTCCCCAGGCAAAGTAAAATATTTTGCTTATACAGAATTTTCATAAACATTTCTTGGGATGTACAGGGGGCGCGTGACCAAGGAGGTGCATTAGGCGTAAGCTAAACAGGATGGTATAAACACAAGAATGGCTTGTAATAGGAGACTAAATGATCTGGCCTTTCTGCTTGTAGAAATTACTATTTTGTTTGCATAAATATAGCCCTGCTAGCAATTGAGAGCCAGTGTGGTCCTTCGGCAGGAACAGTTCTGTTTAAAAGAAGAATTGTTCTCACTGCTGGGGAGGAAGGCAGGTGGTCAGGCAAGGTGAGGAGAAAAACTGGTCCAATCCAGATGTTGTTTTTGCCTGAAGATCAAAAATCGGTCACAGAAATGACTTAGAGTAATAGCCGCTGCTTCTTTGGCTATTGCTTCTACTTCAGGGTTTCCAATATATACAGACGTTCAACTACGCAGTAGCACCTAGCTGACCTGTAAAAGCTAAGAGAAGTTAGATCTGGTTAGTACTTGGGTGGGCAAACTAGAAATCCCAGGGCTGTAAACTAGAGTGGAAAGTGCAAAAAATACATCCTTTAAGTTGATTAGAGACCACAGCTGTATGAGATGGCAAAACTGACTTATCTGATTAGAGAAGAGGCAATAACTAAATTTGTTGGTGACTGGAAGTTTTTTATGCACATAAAAGAGAGTGGAAAAATAAATGAGAATATTCCATTCCATAAAATGAGAATGGAAAAAAAATGAACTTGCTTTTTATGGGTTTGATGATTAGAAAGGGTAAAATATACGAAGAAGAAGAGACCCATTATGAGGAAAAAATATAAATGCATTTTTAACTGCTCTAAAGAAGTCATTCCTTTATATCTTTCCCTTTTTCTCTTTTTCTTTCTTTTCTTTCCTATTCGTTTATCACTTTTCTTTTACTTTGGTTTACTTTTTTTTTCCTTGTAAACAATAGGAATTTGTATTTTTATTCTGTAAAAAACTTGTTTAATTAAAAATTAACTTTAAAAAAGAAAACCACAGGTATATACAGTGCTAAGAAAATGGCATGGCATTTTCAGCGAGAATCATACCCAGTTCAAAAGCATCTTAAGTTCATCCAGCACTGGATCCAGAATTTTGCTTTCAGAAATAGAACCCTAAGTACTGTTGCATTAATTCTAAACATGCAAACTATAAATGATTCTCTTTTGATGCAGCTGAACTTTTGGGACACTATGCTGAAAGTTGGCTCCATTCCATTCTTAGATGGTGAGGTGATAGTTGCTTTACTCTTAAGCAAGAATAACAAATATCCAATCTTGCCACCTTTTGGAGACAGAGTAAGGTATACTGTAGTAATTAAACAGAGAAACAAAACCAGTTCTAACTTGGAAAGATGTCTACTGCCTGTGATCAGTTGTTGAAACCGAGGCTAAAGTTCAGCAGACAGAAGATAAAAACTCTTTTTTTAACCTGGGAAGAACTAAAGAATAAATATGTTACCTGCCCGTTTCCATCTGTCTGTCTGTCCTATCTACCTATCTACTGCTTAGCTACCTATCCATCCTTGCATCCATGCATCCATCCATGCATCCAAGCATCCATCCATGCATCCAGAGGTGGTATTCAGCCGGTTCTGACCAGTTCTGGAGAACCGGTAGTGGAAATTTTGAGTAGTTCGGAGAACCAGCAAATACCATCTCTGACTGGCTCCGCCCCCATCTATTCGCTGCCTCCCGAGTCCCAGCTGATCGAGTCCCAGCTGATCGCTGGGTCTTCTTTTGTTGCCCTGCATGTGGAGCTGAAAAGCAGGTTAGTGGGGTGGGGAGGGAATGGAGATTTTACAGTATCCTTCCCCCTGGAGTGGGGTGGTAATGGAGATTTTACAGTATTCTTCCCCCTGGAGTGGGGTAGTAATGAAGATTTTACAGTATCCTTCCCCCTGGAGTGGGGTGGAAATGGAGATTTTGCAGTATTCTTCCCCTGGAGTGGGGTGGGAATGGAGATTTTGTGGTATCCTTCCCCTGCCATGCCCACCAAGCCACGCCCACAGAACTGGTAGTAAAAAAAATTAAATCCCACCATTGCATGTATCCAAGCATCCATCCATCCATCCATCCATCCATCCATCCATCCATCCATCCATCCATCCATCCATCTATCCATCCATCCATCCATCCATCCATCTCATGTAGCTATCATCTATATCATCTATCTCTGTTCATTCAGAGGCTCCTTACTGCTTGTTGGTTATAGGAACTAATATTCCATGATGCCCTTTCCTAGACGTTCTACATTTACCATTGCTGTTTATAATTCATTGTATGATTTGCAGGCAATCTATTGACAGTCAGTTATATCTGGAAAATGTTTGAAGCAACCATTACCCCCACTCCAGATACACCTACTTCATATGTGTTTCGATGTGCATGTGTGCATGATGAAAGCAATGCCATGCTAACGCAGCACAAACTCTGCCCCTTTTGTAAGTGCATCATGACACTCTACATGTACATAGAAGAAGAGTTTGCATTACGATGATGCAATGCCGCTTTTGTTATTTTGATAAATGATGGATCATGCAGGTGTCTATGCCTCAACCTTTAATTATTGTTAAAGTATAAAATATTATATTAATTATTACTAGATTATACATGTCCCCGAGAACAGGTAGTCCTTGACTTACAACAGTTCATTTGGTAACTGTTCAAAGTTACAACAGCACTGAAAAAAGTGACTTATGACCATTTTTCATACTTACAACCAGTTCAACATCCCCATGATCACATGATCAAAATTCAGATGCTTGGCAACATCATATTTATGATGTTTGCAGTGTCCTGGGGTCATGTGATTTGACAAGTAAAGTCAATGAGGAAGCCAGATTCACTTAACAACCACGTTATTAACTTAACAAATGCAATGATTCACTTAACAACTGTGGCAAGAGAAGTCGTAAAATGGGACAAACTCATTTATTAAATGTTTCATTTAGCAACAAAAATTTTGAGCTCAATTGTGGTCGTAACCCGAGGACTACCTGTAAAATGCATCACTTTAAAATAGATCTTCGCTCTAGTAAGGGCATGAACCAGGGGTGAAATACAGCAGGTTCTGACAGGTTCTGGAGAACCGCTAGTGGAAATTTTGAGTAGTTCAGTGAACCGGCAAATACCACCTCTGACTGGTTCCAGAGTGGGGTGGGAATGGAGATTTTGCAATATCCTTCCCCTGGGGTGGGGGTGGGAATGGAGATTTTGCAGGATCCTTCCCCTGCCATGCCCACCAAGCCACACCACGCCCATCAAGCCACGCCCACAGAACCGGTAATACAATTTTTTAAATTTCACCACTGACATGAACCTATTCAGGTTGGATTCACACAAGGCACCACTTCTTAGGCCAAAGCTACTACAGGATTGAAATAAGGAAAGACTTGAGTTGATCCTGGAAACAGTTTTCTCCTGCTGCCTTCTGAGAACATTTCCAACCCAGCCTAACCAACAACTCTGGATATTCCTACACTTAGTTTTCTTTTGACATTAGTATCATTTAGATGCTGTCACCCAAACTGGGTTCCCAAGAAAAATCAGAGTATAAATATATTAATAAACTCTGCAGGGTATAAAATATATTAATAAACAAGGTAGTTGTAGCATTTATAACTGGGGGTTAGTGCAGCTTCTTTAACCAGGCAGCATTGGGATGTACTGGGAAATTCTGATACCAATATGGAGCTATAGTCTTCATACAGAGGGTTGGCATTAGAAATAGCATTGGGAAATGCTTTTAAGGAACAAGACTAAGAAACTCTGCACCCAATAGATATCTCCAATGCTGGACTGTGTGTTTTGTGTCTGTGGCTAGGTGCTAAATTAATTATTGCTGTGAGAATGTTGACTGAAGTAGAGAGAAAGAAACAACAGCTGTGGAAAGCATTCTTGATCAAATAACACTCCTGTGGCATCTCCATTAAAGCAAGCCAGGCCTTTCCCACCTAAGGAGCAGAGTCAATTTCCATTAAGAGTAAACAGAAATAGTGCTTATGCCCATCTTACTACTAACCCCCTCTTCACTACTCCTTCCTCACGATTATTTTTCCCTGATTATCTGGGGCTTCCTTAGTTGATGAAGTTCTTAATACAGTTCTCCAGCACTTCACAAGACTGTATTTTGATTAAATGTGTATTTATGGCCTTGGAGTCCTGCAGAAAATCTCTAGAGACTTGTGGCTTTGATGCTTCTCTCTGTCTTGATAACAAACTCCAGTAAGCAAGATTAAAAAAGAATTGGTTGGTTGCACGGAAAAATATAGAACAAAGGGACTGGGTACCGAGAGAGAGACATTCCTGGAATCTTTTTACAAAATTTGTTCCAATCTGAAGGGTTACTCAGAGATCTTCTGAGAACTTTGTGATCTCTAATAGATTTTATAAATGCAAAGCAAGATATTTCACTGAGTGTGCTATCTAACAACCAGATTCTTCTTTTCCCCAGAACATTATTTTTTTCTTCCTTTAAAAATCTGGTGATTGTTTTTGTTTTCTGAAGATTGATTTTGTATCCAGATTATTTTCTATATTTGTAGATTATATTTATTACCCAAAGATCTTCTGAGAACTTTGTTCTGTATTAGATTTTACACTGAAGCTCCTGAAGTAATCAAAAGCATTTCAGTGGCAGCCATCCTTAATGTAAAAATATGCAGAACCCTAATTGGCTTTTTTGCCTCAGGATATGCATGCTTTCTATTTAGAATCGTGTATGAAACTATACATTACGTATTATTTTACTTAGGTATTTTAATCTTGTAATGAGATCCTGAGAGTTGAATAAGAAAGGACAGCATATTTCCTTAACAAATAAGCAGAGAAATGATTTGTACAGTTTGTCTTCATGCATTTTTTACCTCAGGAAGTAACACCAATAAACACAAAAACAATGTAAAGGAGGAAGTGGCTTTGTAGTTTTCACATTTATTATGCAGTCCTATACATTTTCTACATGGCCTATTTCTTAAGAAATGGGATTAGGGAATGCAATTTTAGTCATTGTTGTTTTCTGGAAGGATCATATGGGGAAGAAATTTATCTGATTCATATCATTAAAATATCCATTGCAAGTATCTATGGAGATTCTCAATCATCCAGTCATGGTTGTCTCAAAGGTGCTTTTTCAAAAGGCAACTAGATTTTCTTTGTTTTTTTCCTTGAACACATTTTGCTTCTCATCAGAACGAAAGAAGCTTCTTGGAGGAGAAGCGAAATGTCTTCAAGGAAAAAAACAACAATGAAACACCCAGTGCCATTGCAAATTTCCACAAATAAAGACATTTCTATGTTCATAATTCAGGTGAGAACACTTAGGTTGGATTTAATAGAAAGGCAAAACACTTCACTTTTCTGATCTGGAGGACTAATACTCCTGCTTAAGATTCAAAGGGATTCTTCAATCTTGTTTTCATCAGCTTCATGATTTTTTTCCACTGATGTTTTTTGAAGTGGGTGGGTGGAAATGCTTTCTCCTTAAGGAGAAAGAGATCTATGAGCAGCTGTTTCTGTGATCCAAACAGAGACATTGCAAAGGCCTTTTGGTTGTAAGGACAGTTTATCAGAACATGTTTTCTAGATAAGTAGGTTACCATAGTTTCTGACCAAATGGGATGAAATTAATTTGACTGCATTGTTGAGTAAGAAAAGTAGGCAATTGATCCATGTGTTAATACGAGTCTGAATCTGAAAGAGTGTTAAGCTGAAATCCTGTTTTATTGTAGGTCACACCATTTATTGGGATGGCCAGCAATAACAGAAGAAAGCCTGTAAGATTTATAACACAGAAGAATGAAAATCAATAGGATAGTTTCTACTGTGAAGGTTGAGGATCCTGTCCCCATTTTGATCTGATTTCCTTAATAATAAAGATTTAACTTCCTAATTTCATGGGCAGGTTTTTCTCTTTTTACTCCAGTGAGCAGCCTGGTCTAGTGGTTAAGGCACAAGGCTAGAAAGTAGGGGACTGTAAGTTCAAGTCTCGCCTTAGCCATGAAAGCCAGCTGGATGACTTTGGTCCAATCACCCCCTCTCAGCCCAACCCACCTCACAGGGTTGTTGTTGTATGACAAGAGGAGGAGGAAGCCATGTTGGATATGTTTACTGCTGTAGGTTGTTTGTAAAAATAATAAAAGTGGGATGCAAACAAAGAAATAAATAAATGATAGTAAACCTTCATAATAATAATATATTATATTCATTTTTAAATAGGGAATTTGGTGTGGATCCTATGAAATCATTGTTGACAACCTCTTATGAACCTTTTGCTGAAAATGTCAAAAAACTAACTGGTGACTTATCGATTTGCTTCAACATGGTTCAACATGGAAAGAAGAGAATTATGATATAACTTTAAAGAGGGAGGAGACATAATAAATTTGCTGTAAAGAACAGAAGTTGACTGTTCATCCATCTTTTATTCTTTTTTTCTACATTATATCATGTTTATCTTTTATTTCTGTGAAAATGTTTAATAAACATTATATATAAAAAGGAGTTGTACTATTCGATGTTGCCTCTCCTTTGATAGAAGGCTGTTGTGAAGGTTGCGAGCTGACGCATATCATTAAACCAAAAAGCTGTTACCCATAAACCTTCCGAGAATACAAAATCATCTTTTTTGCAATTGCCCAGACAGGTTATATACAAAGCTCTTCATAAGTTTCTGATTGTTGGAATATAATGTGAGTTCACAATAATATCTTTGAAACATAACTTCCTTCCAAGAAATTATATAGTTAATATATTTTGATACCCAGCCATTGTGGTCTGCAAAATTATAGTATATGGTATGAGAGTGAGATGACAACCAGGCATCATAGCTTTTAAATCATAAAAATTGACTTTAGTTTCTCTCTTGTCATTCTGTAAACTTTTTATTTTAAATGGGCTGTATTTTTAATAAGTTAATGGACTACTGCTACAATTCATTGCATTAATTTGCTTTGTAATGTATATTTTTGTGAAAAATGTAGTTTTTATTGTATGAAGTAGTTTGTGAAAGCTGCAAACCTAAGAATAATATGTACATTATTATAGAAAATGTTGTAAATACTATTTTTATTATATTTCTATTATATTCCTTCTCTGAGCTTGATTATTAATCTGAACAGGAAAAGTTTCAGAGAACACTAAAAAGGCAAACTGTAAAATACAATTAATAAATAGCACAGAATGATAATAATAAGAAATCTGGAGATAACAGCATCTAAACTTTATAACCTTCCCCATAATTTCTACCACTATCGTCATGCTTTAGGACTGTAATCACCAATGTGGTTTATGGTCTCTATTGCTTTGCAGAAAAAAAATTGCAGAGATTTGAAGCCCTAGCATTCCGTTTCACAGCCCATCCTCTAGGTTGCTACCCTAGATAAAAAAATCAGAAATGAATTTCACATGAGCGTGCTAAGTTAGCGGTACTGAAATAATAAAACCAATTAAAGCACAGAATGGCTAAAGGAACACAAGTAGCTTTCTAGAACAAGATTAGATGGATAGACTATATATTTAATATGGTATGAAAGGTAATCTTAGATAAGACCTCCACACAGATGTTTGTGAAAGCATACTTTAAAAATCAGGGTGACAGAATTATAACAAGAGGATGTGAAAGAGGCGAAATTTATTTGGTATAACCTATAGAAAGATTTTATTGCTGAACCAAGAGCATTATAAATCAGCTTCTCTGTAAATGCAGTAAAACCATTGTTTAGTCTGCATGATTCATACCCCCAAACCTCACAATTCTGTGTTTTGATCTTATTGCTGCAATAAACTGTCTAGACAGCAATTAACAATCTGTGTTTCCTTCAGATGTTTTGGATGCTATTGTAGGTTGGGGAACTCACAGAATTTGCAGGCCAAACTACCTGTCTATGCCTATTGATGACCAAGTTTTGAATATTTCGAACATCGAACCACTTTAGGGGACTTTTCTTATCGCTTGGAATCACCGTGAATGGAGAGGAGCTCTGTTTGGTTGGAAAGGGGAACTTAAATTAGACGGGTCCATAGACATGAAAGGAAATAAGGGACAAAGAAAGCAATAGTATTTCTTGCATCTGCAGTTGTTCAATTTTTCAAAGCATTTCACATGGTTAAGCTTATGCCTTTTAGGAAAAAGCATTAGAATAATGCTACGGAACTTTTTTTAAATTACCCTTCCACTTAATGCCTTTATTGTTCAATAACGGTAGGCATATTGTAGGCCATCTGTAGTTTTTATGTGTTAGTGGCTAATTAGGTATATATTAATTTATTACAATAGAATAGAATAGAATAGAATAGAATAGAATAGAATAGAATAGAATAGAATAGAATAGAATAGAATAGAATAGAATTCTTTATTGGCCAAGTGTGATTGGACACACAAGGAATTTGTCTTTGGGGCATACACTCTCAGTGTACATAAAAGGAAAAAAGAAAAAAAATATATTCATCAAGACTCATAAGATACAACACTTAGTGATAGTCATAGCTTACTAATAAGCAATCAAATCATACTAGGAAACAAACAGAACAATATAAATCATAAAAATACAAGCAACATAGTTATAGTCATAAGTAGGAGGAGATAGGTAATAGGAAGGATGGGAAGAAGAATAGTAATACAGTCTTTGTAAACAGTTTGACAGTGTTGTGGGAATTAGTTGTTTAGCAGAGTGATGGCATTTGGGAAAAAACTGTCTTTAAAATTTAAAATGTAAACCATTTCAAATTTTTAAAAATAAATTTGAAATGGTCACCCCCCCCCACCTCCACCCCATTCCAACGCATTCTGGCTGGTTTACAAACCCCAGCACATTGTTAAAACAACTAAAAACATAAAACAATTAATCTGACCAACTTAATTGAATACAGCTAGTCCTCCACTTACAACAGTTCATTTAGTGCAGTGTTTCTCAACCTTGGTAGCTTGAAGATGGGTGGACTTCAACTCCCAGAATCTGCCAGCCAGCGCTGCTGGCTGGGGGATTCTGGGAGTTGAAGTCCACCCATCTTCAAGCTACCAAGGTTGAGAAACACTGATTTAGTGATTGTTCAAAGTTACAACAGCACTGAAAAAAGTGACATAGCTGTTTTTCATGCAGCATCCCATGGTCACGTGATTTAAATTTGGATGTTTGCAAACTGGTTCCTATTTGTGACAGTGGCAGTGTCCCAGGATCATGTAATCACCTTCTGCAAACTTCAGACAAGCAAAATCAACGGGAAATCCAGATTCACTTAACAACCATGTTATTAACTTAACAACTGCAGTGATTCACTTAACAACTGTGGCTAGAAAGGTCGTAAAATGGGGCAAAATTCACCTAACAAATGTCTCACTTAGCAAGATAAATTTTGGGCTCAGTTGTGGCCATAAGTCAAGGACTATCTGTAATATCACAATATATTTTATTTTATTTGGCTGTTCACCGCCCTGAGTCCTTCGGGAGTAGGGCGGTATACAAATTCAATAAATAAAATAATAATAAAAAATAAAAATATTTCAAAGTGAATAACATTATTAAATATTAAATACTCTTCTGTTGCTGGCAGTTCTAAGATTCTTCTCAAAGTTTTAGCTGTAGGTATTGGTTTGGATCCAGGTCAACTTTGCCTAGCTGCACATCTCAACCAGAGGTGGAATTCAACCTGTTCGGACCGGTTCAGGTGAACCAGAAGCTCTGACGATCAGTTGCCGCCCCCCCCGCCCCACCCTCACCCTATCCTGTCCTTTATTTCCTGCTTTCTAGCTCATCTCAATCACGCGGCACAGCTGATCCCCCCCCCCCGTTCTACTTACCGTTGTTGACTTGGAAAGTAAGCAACTAAGCTTCTAAAGGCTCCATGTTCAGTGCTGCACGCACAAAGCACACACTCACCAAACTGGTTGTTAAACCAGCAGCATCCCACCACTGATCTCAACAATAGTGTCCAATAACACTGACTTGAAATTTTTGAGAGTTGAAATTTCCAAGATATGGATAGCATTATACCAGAGAAGTTTAATTTGAATTAAGAACGGCTTCAGACCGTATTGTTAGGCCTTCACTCTTGAATTTTGTACGATTTTATAAGAGGTAAGAGATAATATTCTCTACTATTTGTAAGGTTTTGTATTTTCCTACCAGCTCATTCTTCTTTTTAAATACTAGGAGGAAAAACAACAACCTGTTAACGGAATCAGAGTAAGTATACAGGGCTTTTGATAGATAGAAATAAGAACTGACCCATCTAGAAGTATATCTAACTGAACATATATACAAATTATCATAACTAATTAAGTTCCCAATTATTTTACAGGAATATGTTAGACAGGGAACAAATCATTCTGTTGTGCAGCTGGTTACTTTAGGATTAATGTCAGGCATATTGAAAGATATGAAAAAAGACTGAATTCTATACGTATTGGTGTGAATTATATCCCTTCATTTTGTGCGTGAATGTCGTCATTGCAGGGGGTTGAGGGTTGTCCTGTTCAGCTGCTTGGTAATCTGTAGAAAACTCAAGCTACAATGATCCCCAAAAATAAAATAAAATTTAGATTTAAAATTTTGGATTTAAAAATATTGATTGCAGATCTTCTCAGACTATAAAATTGAGGGCCAAAATTTAGAAGGTGTGAGAGATAAGCCCATTGAATCATTGGAAAGGAAACAGCAGCAAAGAATTAAACTGTCATGGTTGTAGGAGAGGATCTGCACCCTCAAACTGATGGGGCAATCATCTATTTAATGCAATTTAATTCTAGTTTGTAATAAAAAAAATTTAGTTGGCCCATGGGGAGAATTCGAAAGACTTCAACCAAGTATAAGCCAAGCAGCCTAATTAAGCAGTGGAGATTAAGATTTATTGCTAAATCCTGGTTTGGGGAGGCTGTTGGCAAGTTTAAAATTGTTCTTGGCTAACCTTAGTGTTTGTCTTTACAGAAAAAGCCTGTGTGTTTCTTTTCATATTTCTTTCCTGTCTCTATCCACAGAAAAATAAATATTTTTATGTAGAAGAATCAGTTCACTTAAAGTAGTAGCACCAGTGAAATATATTATTAGGTTACGAATGCCAACTATTGTTCATGGATGGGAAGTATTTCATTAGTATCTAGCAGTAAGCAACTAATATTTCAAGAACATGTTCAGATGTAGATTTACAGATACATCAAACAGACATGAGAACTATAACATCAAATTTAAATTTCCCATTCCTTATTACCTGAAAATTTTGGGTAAATTAATGTTTAACAGAATATCAGAATACCCGAGTTGGAAGGGACCTTGAAGCAGTGGTGGAATTCATTTTTTTTTCTACCGGTTCTCTGGGTGTGGCTTGGTGGGTGTGGCAGGGGAAGGATACTGCAAAATCTCCATTCCCTCCCCACTCCAGAGGAAGGATACTGCAAAATCCCCATTCCCTCCCCACTCCTGGGGGAAAGATATTGCAAAATCTCAATTCTCACCCTATTCTGGAGCCAGCCAGAGGTGGTATTTGCTGGTTCCCTGAACTACTCAAAATTTCCGCTACCGGTTCTCCAGAACCTGTCAGAACCTGCTGAATAGCACCCGTGCCTTGGAGGTCTTCTAGTCCAACCCCCTGCTCAAGCAGGAAACCCAATACCATTTTAGACAAATGGTTGTCCAATCTCTTCTTAAAAATCAGTTGAAACACCCATAACATCTGGGGGCAAGTTGTTCCACTGATTAATTCTTCTAACTCTAAGGAAATTTCTCTGCAGTTTTAGGGTCTCCCCTTGATTAGTTTCCATCCATTGCTTCTTCTTTTACCCATATCTTCATCACAATTTGAGTTTAGAAGGGTTTATTTTTTGCTCTATGCTACCTACGTTGTTCATTAGTTTCTGTGATTGAGCTTCTTCTGGATTGATTCCCAAGTATATTGTAAGGCTCAAACCAAAATGAAGACCAGGTAATCAGTGCTGACTTCTGGGAACTGCAAGTCCCTGCAGTTTTCTTGGAAAGATTTCTGAAGTGGTTTGCCATTGTCTATTTCCTAGGACTCAGAATGACTCACCCAAGGTCATCTAGCTAAGGCCTAAGGCAGGATAGACTGAGCACTTTCCTATTTTCTAGCCTGGTGCCTTAAACATTACATCAAACATTTCAGCCATAGTATACCTAAAAGATTTGATTTTGTTCTTTTCTCTCTCACTGTCCATTATACTGAGGAGTGCTTTTCTGAGATGCTATTTGATTCTTTGTTTCAGTTCACAATCTGCCTTTTTCTTGAATCTTTTGACCATGCCTCTTGAATTGTCCAAAAGAACAATGAAGTGTAAGCCACCATGTATTTATTTAAAGGTAAGAATTACTCCCAAATGTAAGTCATCCTCATTCTCAGCTCAGAAAATTCTAAAACCATTGAATGTCTTTCTTGCAGCATGAAATATTTATTCCTTGCACGCCCAGTTAAGCTGGGAAAGACTTCAGTTTTGAATATTAGAAAGTTGCTGCCAAATCATGTCTATAAGTTTGAGACAGAATCCAAGAATTGAAAGGAGCCACTTGTCTCAATCAGAAGAACTCATATTTCAGCACCCCAGATAGATGGTTGTCCAGTCTGAACATCACCAATGAATGGGAGCTCATGACTGTTCTGGGTAATTGATTTCATTGCTGACCTGCTTTTACTGTTAGGAAGTTTTTCTAAAGTTCAGTCACAACATGCTTTCTCCAAAGCACTGAGGGTAGGACAAGAAGCAATGGATGGAAATTAATCAAGGAGAGAAGCAACTTAGAACTAAGGAGAAATTTCCTGATGGTTAAAACAATTAATCAGTGGAAAAACTTGCCTCCAGAAGTTGTGAATGCTCCAACGCTGGAAGTTTTTAAGAAGAGATTGGATAACCATTTGTCTGAAGTGATGTAGGGTTTCCTGCCTAAGCAGGGGGTTGGACTAGAAGACCTCCAAGGTCCCTTCTAACTCTTGTTATTCTATTCTATTCTATAACCAAAATCTACAAATTCATGACATGTACTTTGGACCGAGAAAGGTCTTCTATGTGACATCTTTTCAGGTATTTGAAAAATACTATCCTCCCCTTAGCTGATTTTTCTCAAGACTAAATATTCCCTGCTCCTTCCATCTTTCTGTTTAGGATTTTACTCCTAGTCCATTGATTAGCCATTATACTGCAAGGGTTTAATTAAGCAATTTGAGGCCTAGAGGCTACATTCACACCTTCATATAACATGCTAGAATTTGATTATCTAAGAAAAGTTTTTAAATGACATAGCTTTCAAAGGAGATAAATTACACTTAAGACAAAATTAAAAAAAATTCTGAGATAAATTCTAAATTGATAAATTTAAACGAAAACATTATAAGTACAACATATATTATTATGAGGCAGCTAAAGTTTCATGTAAGTCTAAATATGATATAGATTAATTAAAGAATAAAAATGTGGATACTTTTTTGACCCTTATAAAGAGAATATATCGTTTAAGCATACTCATTAGATTGGGATGAGAGTTACATACCACTTCCTGTTATTCAATTGATGTAAAGAATAGTATTGATAAAAAATGTGCTAATAATACTTCCTTTCTATGTCAAATGCATAACCCGGTCCTATCAGCCACTTCATGAAAGCCATCTTAGAAGTATTACTTGCGTCATTCTTTTGATTACTGTTATAGCTACTAAACCAAGATGCTGTTCTTCATCAGATTATAGCTTTGTTTGAAGTAATAAAAAAAGAGGAAGCTTTGACTTGACCATATCCCCATAGTTGGTGGTTTGCATTTTACAATAAGTATTCGCAGAAGTAATAGAACGCACTGTTTTATCTTCATTTCCCCCCTACCTCACTCAATTTTGGAGAATTTTTTTCTCACCTAGCAAAACTTCCCCTTCAGGTTTATTTGATATTGATCAACAAGATGAGCGTCTCAGTTTTCTGGAAAAGATTTTTTTAAAAAAAGTTTTCAGAAAGCAGAATCTAGTGGGCAACTTTCTAGTTATTTCCTCATTTTCACTTTCACCCGCCATGCCACGCTACACCCACCATGCCACACCATGCCCACCATGCCACGCCCACAGAACCGGTAGTAAAAAAAATTGGATTTCACCACTGCTACAAGCAATCATTTAAATCAGGGAGACAGACTTCAGAGAACCATCAACTAATCTGATTTTTACTATCAGCCAATCAAGTGCAAAACAGTAGTAGGAACCAGAAGTAATTAAGAATTAGTGAAGGTGATGCCTCTATTACTGTTGGTTAAACCGGGAAGTTGTTAAAGCATCCTGGTAGAAAGTAATGGCAAACTACTTCCATATTTTTGCCAAGAAATATCTATGAAACCATGAGAAATTGGGCTCAACTCGAAGAAGACTTTCTTAAGCAGCTCAGCTCAAAAATAATCTCCCACAAAATATATCATTCTTGCTCATTGACTAACATTCTTTTTCAATAATCAGTGGTGGAGAGAGGTAATGTTTTTATAGATTGATATGGTTAGACTATTGGAATTATGGCCAAATTTTAAAGGAAACTTCTTAATAGTAAATGAACCAAATGTTTGGTTGAGGAAAAGGCTGTAATGAATGTTTAACACCAAAGGAATTAATTATACATAACTCCATTTCAGAAGTATCTAGGATGGAATAAATGTCTTTAATGAGTGATTCCCAATTAGGAGAAAAAGATCTGGACTATAGAAACTAATGTATAATCCAGGCATAAATATTAAAATAGTCATTCATTCTTTCCATTTGTATTCCACTTATATCGACAAACCAGTAAGACTGTTGGTGATGCACAACAAATAAATACAATGGTCATAGAATGAAATATTCATGGAAAATATATAAAGCAGGTCATAAAATCAAAATGAGAAATAAAAAACCATTGATCAAATGATTAAAGGACCAGAGGCTAAAACATATGAAATATAGTTGCAGGAATTGGGTATGTCTAGTTTAAAGAAAAGAAGGACCAGGGGTGACATGATAACAATGTTCCAATATCGAAGGGGCTGCCACAAAGAAGCCCCAGCTCAATCTATTTTCCAGAGCACCTGAAGGCAAGACAAGAAGTAATGGATGGAAACTAATCAAGGAGAGAAGCAACTTAGGAGTAAGGATAAATTTCCTGACAGTTAGAATAATTAATCAGTGGAATGACTTGCCTCCAGAAGTTGTGAGCGTTCCATTGTTGGTGGTCTTTAAGAAGGGATTGGACAATCATTTGTCTGAAATGGTATAAGGTTTCTGGCTTGAGCAGAGGGTTGGCCTAGAAGATCTCCAAGGTCTTTTCCAACTCTGTTATTCTATTATCATCTCGGTCACCATATGCCCTCCAAAACAATGTGGTTTTTAACAGCTACCAGAAGTTAAGCACACTAATGTGGGACAAAGCTGACATCTAAAGACCAGTTTAGTAGCAAAAGGCACTTAGATAGAAATCTGGAGAATATCAGTTATAATTAGTTCTAATTTTTCTGATATTGTTCAAGATCATCTTCAAGTTTTGCTAAAATGTTTGTTTTGCCACCTTGGAGGTGACTTGCAAGGACCGAGGAGAGAGGTAACTGAGGCAGGATAAACATAGGTAGAAGCACAATTTACATCAGCAGCTTAAGAAGTATAATATAGTATCTGAAAAACAAGATTAAAAATGTAATGTTGATCACTGTGGGTGAAGGGAAAAACCTTTTCAGTTGGTGGAATCTGTCCCTGGAGCAGGGCTGGTCCTATCATTTAGCATCCTGAGGCGTCATCTTAGGCAAAGATTCAGATCTTAGTTTAAGTGGCTTCTGTTTGGGTAATAGAGATATCCATCTTGCCTTCACCTCCAAGCCACAATGAGTCTTGAATTGACCCGATTTCCTCATGACAAGGTTGTAAAGTTAGAAAAGGTCTAGACCAGTGTTTTGTAAATGTGGCAACTTTAAGATGTGTGGACTCCAACTTCCAGAAATCCTCAGCCAGCATCTTAAAGTTGTCATGTTTGAAAAAAACTGCACTAGAACTAGTGGTGGGATTCAAAATTTTTTACTACTGGTTCTGTCAGCGTGGCTTGGTGGGCGTGGCAGGGGAAGGATACTGTAAAATCTCCATTCCCCCCCCCACTCCAGGGGAAGGTTACTGCAAAATCCCCATTTCCTCCAGAGTCTCGGGAGGCAAAAAATAGATGGGGACAGGGCCAGTCAGAGGTGGTATTTACCAGTTCTCTAAACTACTCAAAATTTCTGCTACTGGTTCTCCAGAACTGGTCAGAACCTGCCGAAACCCACCTCTGACTAGAACTGAAGTTGGTCAGATGGTAGTAGTTAGCCAACTTTGACTTATTCTAAAAAGATAAGCAGGGAGAGATCTGAATAGTATTTTGGTGGGAGACAAACAGGGGATCTTAGGGCTGTTTAGAAAATGAAAAAGCTGTCCCAGAAGAAATAAATCACTTTTATATCATTGTTTGTATGTGTCTATGTCTGTCTGTATATGTATACATATGTAGCACACACACATGTATACATACATATTTGTCTATGAAGTTGACACAAAAGTTGAGCTTGTTGGTAGCACCCATCAGTTATCAAACTGATATAAGCAGCATCATGATGTCATAGGGAAAACCTTGGCCTTTTCTCTCTGTGCCCCAAAGTGGTCACATGGCATCATATTGCTTAGAATAATCTTACAGACACTGCTGAACTTCAAAGATTGACATGATATAGAATAGAAGATAGAATAACATGGAATAACAGCGGACTTTCAACCCTCTGCTCAAGCAGGAGACCCTATACCATTCCTGATAAATCTCTTCTTGGAAACCTTCAGTGATGGAGCACTGAAACTTCTGAAGACAAGTCAAATAAGTGATTAATTGATGTCACTGTCAGGCAATTTCACCTTAGTTTTAGGTTAGATCTCTCTTTAATGATCTTCATCATTCTTATTAAGGAAAGGGTCAAGGATGAAGATTTAGGTCAGGTGTGTCCAACCCTCAGCCCATGGACTGCATGTGGACCTGGACAGCTAGTAATGCAATTCCACAAGACTGTGTAAAATAAAGGCAGTTTGTTATTTATATATATATATATAATACTATATTATGTGTGTTATATGTGGCCTGAAATGACTCCTTTTCACTCAATCTAGCCCAGGCAAGCAAAAAGGTGGGACACCCATGATTTAGATGGTTGGAAATTGAATTGGAGGAGAAAAACTGAGAGACGGTTCATATTAATGGGTATATAAGAATTAATGGACAGAAAGGTCATTCGGTTTCTGAAAAAAAGAAAAACAAGTCAGAAACCTAGCTCATTTAATAACTCTAACTGCTGGAGATTAAGACAAAGAAAATAAGCCCGTCTTCACATGACACATTATCAATCTGTGTGACTGGTTGGCAAAGGATGTTGGCTTTGAAAAAAGTTAAGAAATATCTGCAGAAGATGCTTCATTAACTGTGAACTGTAATAGCAGGACAATCCTGTCTCGGTTGAACAAGACAGTTTATACTTTACCTTAAAATCATAATCAAAATATACACTCAAGCCTTAATATCAACATTATGATATTGTAATCATAATGCCATCAGTCATCCAATCTACATAAACACTGTTTCCCATATCAAAAGATATTTTGAAGTGGCATACATATATTTAATTTTAATTTAATGTTTAACGATGGCCCACATCATTCAACAGAAACAAAATAATAAAATACATTTGTTATGTATTTTAAATATTACTTATAATGCAACTTTGTTAAAACCTGTGTTTTCTAAAAACATAGCCATACCCAAAATTCATACAAAGAAGGTTTAATATTGCTTTAGAAGTGTCAATATCAAATTCAATAAAAGAGGTATTACAAGAATGGGGAAGATTTGCCATAGCACTATAAAATCAGTATAAAAATGGAAATTAAGCATAATAAAACTGATCAGGAAACAACAAGCAAGACACATTTTTGAAAAGCAAATATTACAACTTGGGCTTGGGGGGAGCCTCATGTTGTAGAAACAACATGTCAAATACCACATACCAACAGTAGGAGCAGAACTAAAGGTGGACACATTAGAATAGGGGTGTCCAATCTTGGAACCTGAAGACCTTTGGACTTCAGCTCTCAGAATCCCTCAGCCAGTCTTCAATTCTATCTTTTTGGATTGGAAAGAATTTGCCAAGTGGCATTTGAAATGACTAACAGACTAATAGATTTGGAACTGACCTTGGAGGTCTTTTAGTCTAACCTCTTGCTCAAGAGCCTTGATAGTACAGTGGTCTAAAGCACCCTGTTATTAAGACCAGCTGCCTACAATTACTGCAGGTTCGAATCTCGCCAGGCTCAAAGTTGACTCAGCCTTCCATCCTTTCTAAGGTAGGTAAATTGAGGACCCAGTTGTGGGGGCAATAAACTGACTTTGTATAAATATACAAAAGGATGAAGGCTATTGCTTAACGCATTGTAAGCCGTCCTGAGTCTCCGGAGAAGGGCGGCATATAAATCAAATTAAAAAAAAAGAAAAAGCAGGAGACCCTATACCATTCCAGACAAGTGACTCTCCAGGCTTTTCTTAAAAGTCTCCAGCACAACTTCTGAAGGCAAGCCGTTCCACTGATTAATTGTTCTCACTGTTAAGAAGTTTCTCCTTAGTTCTACGTTGCAATAGTGTTAAGGTCTAGGTACAACAGGGTGAAATTTGCATGTACCCCTTAATCATTGACATGCTTTTAAAGGACTACAGAATTAAGATTCTGTTATCATTTGATTTGCAATGATAATTCTTATTTTTTTTATCACAAGGGGATCATGTGTATGTGACAAGAAGACCACATTCTGCTGACAATGAAATATATATGAAGATATGAAGAAACACAACAAAATAAAAAGGATATTTGAAGAATATGGAATTCTTAAAGTAGAAGAATTAATAAAGTGCAAAAATATAATAAAGCAGTTTCAGACAAATTGCAGACGTTCAGTAGAACAAAGTGCAAAGAAACATTAACTAAGAGATGCTTCCCCATAAATCTGAGAAATAGCAACTGGGAAAACTGCCATAGCTTTTCTGGACACAATTTCCATCAGTCTGTCTAGTGCCTAAAGTTAATGGGAAATGTAATCCAACAAAACTGGAGGCTAGTGGTGGTGCAGTGGTTAGAATGCAGTATTGCAGGCTAACTCTGCTCAAAAGTTCTGCCCAGTTCGATCCTGACCGGCTTCAGGTTCAGCCTTCCATCCTTCTGAGGTTGGTAAAATGAGGACCCATATGCTGACAATATGCAGGGGCAATATGCTGACTCTGTAAACCGCTTAGAGAGGGCTGTAAAGCAGTGGTCCCCAACCTTTTCATCGCCGCGGCCCGCTGAGCGCGCGCAGGGGTGGGGCCACAGCCCAGGAGCCTTTGCGCAGGCCCATTGCGCACGGCCCAGGAGCCTTTGCGCAGGTCCATTGCGCACGGCCCAGGAGCCTTTGCGCAGGCCCATTGCGCACGGCCCAGGAGCCTTTGCGCTGAAGCGTTCCTGTCCCCCGGCCGCTGCGCGGCCCGGTGCCAGGTACTCCACGGCCCGGCACCAGTCCGCGGACCGGGGGTTGGGGACCACTGCTGTAAAGCACTGTGAAGCAGTATATAAGTCTAAATACTATTGCTAAATGCTATCCATTTGGTGGACTCTGCTCTCAGAAACTGAGATGATTCAAAGATAGAGTTGATTGGAACTTGGAAGCAAACTAGCAGGGATCCTGAGTAGTATCTGCATGAAGTACTGAATGTAAAAAAATAAAGTGAAATCAAAATAAGGAGAAAAGGAGCAATGATGCTTTAAATTGACTCATGTTCAATGGTTACTATGCTGGTAGTGGAATTCTGGGAGTTGAAGTCCCCAAGTCTTAAAGTTGCCAAGGTTGGACACCCTTGCTATAGACTAGACCAATCTAGAGACTGAGAAAGAGAGATACTGTTCACAGATACAGGGCTGCAAGTAAGTTTGGCATTAAAAAAATAGTTTGTTTTTTTTTTAAAAATGGACTTCATTCATTGATTTGGGCTGATTTTTAAAATAATTTAGACAAAGATAGCTATAATTTGTGGTGAGTTGACTTGTCTTAGATGTCTGGGGAAAGCAAAATGTGCTGAGTTGGATGGAGCATTGGTTTAAGCCAGCATGCAGTCCTTATGCTCTAATAACTTCAGTAAATGATGCACAAACATCTAAAGAAGGGAACTTCTAAGCCCCTGCTGAATATCTTCTTTTCTAATGATTGTCCCAAGAAGGGATAGCATTAGAGACCATAAATTGTCTTCTGGCTTTAGAAGCTCTGTTGTAGCTCCCACAATAGGAGGAGGGAGGGAGGGAAGGAAGGGGGGCTCTTAATAGCTCATTAAGACATTTTTCCCCTTTTTGGGTCCAAATGGAATTAAAAAAGAGACTCTTAAAAGTAAGAGACTCTTTGAGTCTTATTTTTATTTAGATTTTTTTAAAAAGAAAAGAAAGCAGCCCAGCAAAATATAGGAATAGTATAACAAAGTGGAAATATAGTTAGGAGATCTGAGTGCAATTAACTTGTGTAATTTTTAATGTTAATTTGAATTCTCAGGAACATTCAGTCAAGGGAAGAGACAGAGATTCTCTAATTAGAATTAAATCTTTGGAAATTTTTCTTCCAAATTTTTACTTTGCCAAATGAAATCCAAATATCTTAATGCTCAACTTGTTTTACATAAGAGCTTGTCCTTGCATGTCCTTGTTTATTGTAAGCAATACAGATTGTGCCAGAAAAAGACCACTGATTCAGAAATTTGAGTTAGTATGTTAGAAGCTTTTTGAGTCTCAGTAGTATTGTATTGAACACATGGGCTGAAATCAAGAAATATTCTAGAGTTTGCTATAGACTATTAAATAGCTCAGAGATGGACAGTATATAAATTTAATGAATAAATTTTAAATATGGTATATAGAGGTATATTTGTTTGTTTTGGTGTATTATAGCACTGGTATCTTTTGCTTAAAATGAAACTCCCCAAATTTCTCTTTTATCAGTTCTTATATGAAAAGCTAAATACTGCATTCCTATTAATTATTCCCAGTGCTTCCAGTTAAAATTTTTCCTTTATCTAGTCCCATTTTACTCCAGCCTTCTCTATCTTGATATCTTATTAAAGATATATTCCTCTTGCTTATGACCTTAGTTCACTAAACTAGTTAAGACAAAGCTGTCAATCCTATACACCAAGAGTGGATACTCTTGAATTAGTAAATATTTCTGAGAAGATATAGAATTACAGCTTCTGGCTAGTTGTAATTCCCAGGCACCTATTCAAAAGTAAATGCCGTTTAATCCACCACCACCCACACCGTTAAGATCCTTTCTTGCACAGATGAACTTAATATGCTTACATCAACATGTATTCAGTCTCATGACTTCTTGCATGCATATTTAAGCATTTGGATATAAAAAACGGTTGCTGGAATTGGGTATGTCTAGTATAATGAAAAGAAGACTAGAGGTGACATGATAGCAGTGTTCCAAGAACTCAGGGGCTGCCACAAAGAAGAGGAAGTTAACCTGTTCCCCAAAGTGCCTGAAGGCAAGACAAAAAAACAATGGATGGAAATTAATCAAGGAAAGAAGCAACCTAGAACTAAGGAGAAAGTTGCGGATGCTCCAACATTGGAAGTTTTAAAGAAGAGATTGGACAACCATTTGTCTGAAATTGTATAAGGTTTGCTGCCTGAGCAGGGGGTTGGACTAAAAGACCTCCAAAGGTCCCTTCCAACTCTGTCATTCTGTTCTATTCTATAGCCCAAGCCACCTCACAGGGTTGTTGTGGCGGAGGAAAGATGTATGTTTGCTACTTTGAGCCACCTGCAAGCAAGCAAGCAAGCAAATAAATAAATAAATAAATAAATAAATAAATAAATAAATGAATGAATGAATGAATGAATGAATGAATGAATGAATGAATAAATAAATAAATAAATAAATAAATAAATAAATAAGCAAGCAAGCAAGCAAGCAAGCAAGCAAGCAAGCAAGCAAGCTATAAATCTGGGTTCTCCAAGCTTGGCAACTTGAAGACTTGTGGACTTCAACTCCCAGAAAGCAAAGCTGGCAAGTCTTCAAGTTGCCAAGGTTGGCGAACCCTGCTATAAATCATGGTAACATGACCAGGTATGCTACAATTAGTAAATTTGGCCATAAATACGGGTTGGTTACTGAGCCCCCAAAATGTGGTCCTATGACTGTTGGAAGAGGTGGCAGCTATCAGAACTTCAGGACTGGGTTGTGGGTATCTTTTGGAGTGTCTTTGTAACTTCAAATGGTCGCTAAGCAGTGGTGGGTTGCCCCGGTAGTAAAACCAGCGGGAGGCTCCGCCCACTGACCCCGACATCATCAAAATGCTTCTGTGCATGTGCAGAAGAGCGCACCCACGGCCCTGCTGCGAACTGGTAGTAAAGGTAAGTAGAACCCACTCCTATCACTAAGCAATTGCTTGCAAATTGAAGACTACCTGTATTTCAGCAACATCAATACAGCTACAAACAACTGAAGCCTGAGTGATTCATAAACTGGGATAAGATGAAATCCACAACATTGTAGCCACAGCAGAAAAGAGACATTGCTCAGATCTCTTTTTGCCGTATACTGTGGCATATGACAAGAAAGAAAGGCTCAGAAATAGTTTGTGTGTGTGTGTGTGATTATATTGCCTGCATCCATGATGGCGAACCTATGGCACGCGTGCCAGAGGTGGCACGCAGCGCCGTCTCTGTGGGGACACGAGCTGTCACCCCAGCTCAGCTCTGCTGCGTATGCGCGTGCATCTCCCACCGGCCATCTGGTCTACGGGTCTCTGCTGCGCATGCGTGGGGGGCATGCGCAGGGAGTGCATGCTCAGGGGCCGCAAGCACATTGCATTTGGGGGGGTTCAGGCGCGCGCATTTGCACATGTGTGCTTTGGTCACTCAGTTTGGAAAAGGTTAGCCATCACTGGCCTGCATTAAAGTACAAAATTCCTTTTGCTTCATATCACAATTTTAGGCTGACATCAGAATTATTTATGGTCCTTTCCCCAAGTCTATCCTTCTAAATGAAAAGTATGTATAATCAACTGGCTTTGACATTTTATTATGCAAGCACAGAAGGCTTCCTGGGGGTGAGGAGAGAACTGATAACTTGGAACATTTTTCTAACTTTCTACAAAGCCAATAAGAGGTCCCTCTGAGATGAGAAATTTTTCCTTCGGCCGGAAACGACAAAGGACAGGTCTGCCATAGTGAAATCCAGAAACATCTTGGAGAGAATTGCCTGCCGAAATGTTTAACATTTGCTGGCCATTCTACTTTACCCAATGTTTGCCATCCTCTAGTTTTAAAGTCAGGATTGATTTGATAGTGCTTGGTTGGCAACGTGCCTTGCAAAAAGAAAAGGAAAAGTAGCAAGGTTACATTGTGAATGGCCCTGGGGGGGTTGAAAAGGGGGGGAGAAACTGCTGAGCTACACCATATGGACTGCTGCATGGCAAAGAATATGCTTTATTGGCATGGCTTGAAGGTTTACAAGCAATCTTCTTGAAGTTTTAATGGTTGCTTGGGTGATTTATCCTGCCTTGAGAGTTGTGGTAGTGAGGAGGCACCCAATTCCTGAGCTCTTACTTTCCTTTATTATCAGAACCTTTCATCTTCCCTACAATTCACCTCCATCGACCATAAATAACTCCATTATAGACCACACAAAAGAAATATGTAACCATTCTCATGTAAGTTTGAAGGTTGCATATCATGCATTTACAAATTGAGTTTGATAATCTAAAGCTTTGTATATTTTGGAAGAAGAGGGATCAAGGCAGTTTCATTCTTAGCTGTGCACACCACCAGCCCTAAGGCCAATTGGTCAAATATTCAATGGTTTAATGATTTACCAGGACAAAAAAAAAATGCATAACTTGAAAGTTTGTATTCTTTTGTCTATATTTCTGTATGTATATTTAATATTTGTATTTCATGTTCTTAATTCTGGCTGTACACCACCCTGAGTCCTCAGGGAGAAGGGCGGTATATAAATTGGAAATAAAATAAAAATAAATAAAAAATAAATGTTGAATTCTCAAAAAATAATTTTACAGTAGTGACTTGTCTTCACAATAGTAAAGAACAACAATAGAAATAGTAAAGAATAACAATACAAGTTTGGTGAATTTCTCTCTTTCCCAACTCTATCAGATTTGCCTCATCGCTGAGAATTTTTTTTGATAATTGGGTTGATAATTGCATTAAAATGTATGATTTTTTTTAAAAAAAAATGATTTCTACAACATAATTTTATTGGGTCTTCTCTTGTGTAAGCAGGAGCATTGGTACTATTAAAGTTATGCTATTTGCATCCAATCTAGAATTAGAAAAATCAATATATTCATTTTCCTTCACTTTTGCCAACAATAATAATACCAAAATAATACCATGCTTCTATAAATAATTAGGAACACTAATGCATCATTTTAATCTACATATAGTAATTCTTTAGATGAGATGTTTACTATACATACTCATTTTCAGGCCTGGATAAAAATGCCAATGCATACCACCATACAAAGTCAAAATTTTCAAAACATTCTTAAAGATCCATCTCATCATGGGCATCCTTTTTGGCAGATGGTACAGGATAATAAAAAGAAGGACAAATAGGCTGAAAAACAGCTTCTATCCCAGAGCAGTAACTATATTGAATTCTGCTGTATAGTGCAATATTA